>NC_143438.1:88051666-88690833 GCF_987193195.1 Phasianus colchicus
CCAGTGGGAGTAGAACTGTCCTGAGTGTTTGCGGTGACCTTTTGGATTTGGACAAATCAGTCATTTTTCTAGAGAGAAAATTTGTTCATCACCTTTTTAATTTTTTGCTGCAAAGTAACACATTTACTCAAATCATTGCTGGCATTATCTGTTTTGGAACATCTTCAGTGCCAGATGGTGGAATTTCCAGTATTTCCTCTACTATTTCCTTAATAAGAATAATAAAAAAAAAAACCTCAATACAAAATGTGACTTTTTAAGCTTTGTGAAGGATGTTTTCATCCCAACACCCAAGCTCTTTTTTTTTTTTTTTTTTTTTTCCTGATTTTCTCCTCCATCCCACTAGGATGGAGGAGTGAGCAAACAACTGGTGCTGAGCTGCATGCTAGGCTAAGCCACAACAGCTCATCAACAGGCAGTGTGAGCTTGGAGAAGGTCACAAACACACATAATAGCCATACAGCCCAACCACAAATCTTGTCTGTAGAACAATTCTGCTGGAGATTTGTCATCTGTTGTGACAAAATTGGGATTCTGGGATTCTTTTGCTGGTTTTGCCAATAAGTCACAGTGAGATATTAAGAGAAAGACTTCAACCCAGTTGCAAAAACAAACAAACAAACAAACAAAAAAACAACAACTGTGTCTCATATAGGTTTGTTTTTTTTTTTGCAGTTTTTTCCTTCAGAGCAACTGTTATTGTCATGTACCGATATGAATGCTGCATTCAATGTCACTACAGCTTCAAGAGATTCTCATGTGAGTAAGCACGAGTAGGAGCAATGTTTAATTTCTCTGAGGCCATACAACACTTAACAACCTTCTAACACAGTGAGCAGAAAGAGTGAGCTTTCAGCAGTGTCTGGAGATATTTTGGTACAGAGAGATATTTGTGCAATAGAGAGTCGGTTTGTAGTGTGCACCTTTCTAACAAGATGCTATTATTTACCTGCTGGATTTAAAAAGACACCCATTAGAATTGACGAGCAGGCACTGCAATCTCAATGCCATCATTTCTAGTACCTGTTCTTGATAATCAAGTGATAAAAGGTATTTTGAATCCTAGCAGCCACTGGAGTATATTCTTGCTTCTACATCCCTGCTCCTCACCCCTTGCTTCTTTAGATCATTTACAATGTAAAGTAGGAAGAGCTTGGTGACATGAGAACAGCGATGAAGGTAGGGTGGCACTGGGAGCTCTCACAGTGAAATACCTCCATCAGCAGGTGTTACAGGAGAGTGGGGACAGCAGGAAAGGCAAAGATGAAGTGATCCTATTTAAAAATGTATTCCCCCACTCCTGGTCTGTACCATGGAGATATCTCAGCAGCACAGATGGATCTGCATACTGATGAAGACATGGGACATCGATGAAAAATTCTGGATCTGGCTGAGCTCCCTGCAGGCACAGGGTCTGCTTGCTCTTCTATTAGAGCCCAATACGGACACATCTTTGAAAGTGGTTTTTGGTACTGCCAGTGGGACTTTGCTTCTGTTTAAGAGCAAAGCCAAGTTTACACTTCAGCAATCAGATAAAGGAATGCAAAGACACTGACCAAGAAGCTGAACCCGTAAGCAAGAGGATACTTCAGATTGGCTCATTGGTAGGCAGCGTGAATAAGGGAAAATTATACCACTACAAAGAGGCTGCTTAGGATTACCAGCCAGAATGCTTGGAGGAAGCCAGCTCTGTCAGATATAAGATATCAGCTTGCTGAGGTGCCTGGAGGACTGATGGGAAAAAATCTGGGCAGTTCCTCAAAAGCCTAGGCATTGTGCTGCACCAGCATTGTGAGGAACAAAGGGGAGCTGCTGTTTCTTTCACAACGTGTACATCTGTCAGTGCCATATGATTAACAGCCAAGAGGCACAACATGCAGTGGAGGTAGATATGAGAAAGCACATCTTTTCATTGCAGATATCAAAGAGTCAAAGACGTTTTTTGGTTCCAACAGACCAACCATACAATATCTTCTCTAGAGTTTGTGGGAGATGCGGGTATCCAGCATGCCTTAGTACCAGACCATCAGTAACTGGCCTGAGATCATACCACAAACAAGCAATGGATCAGTTCAGAGCTCAAGACTTCTGACTCTCCATCATAGAATCATAGAATCACCAAGGCTGGAAAAGACCTCCAGGATCATCAGGTTCAACTGTCCACCTACCACCAGTATGTCTCCACTAAACCGTGTCTCTTAGTACAACATATACACATTTCTTGAACACCTCCAGGGATGGTAAGTCCACTATCTCCCTGGGCAGCCCATTCCAGTGCCTGACCACTCTTTCAGAGAATAAATTTTTCCCAGTATCCAAGATGTACCTCCCCTGGTGCAACTTGGCGCCATTCCCACTAGGCCATTTCTGAGAAGAGGCCAACCTGCACCTCACCACAGCCTCCTTTCAGGGAGCTGTAGAGAGCAATAAGGACTGCCCTGAGCATCCTCCAGACTGAATAATTCCAGCACTCTCAGTTGCTCCCCATAAGACTTGTGCTCCAGACCCCTCACAACTTTGCCCTCCTCTGGACACCCTCTAGAGCCTCAATGTCTTTCTTGTAGTGAGGGGCCCAAAAGTGAACACAGCACTTAAAGCATGGCCTAACCAGGGCTGAGTAAACCACCTGCTCTTCCTCCTGGGTAACACTACCCTACCAGTCTTACACTAAAGTTTTTGGAGAAGGAGAATGGCAGGAACGGTAAGTTCTGTGTTCATAATATAGAGGGTTCAAGATCCGAATAGGCTCCCTGGAGTTTGGAGGAATGAAGATGAAAAACTTTAGCATTTGAAATAATGCTAACCCCCTACAAAGGCACCTCTTTACTGTGCTCGCACAGATGGACAGATGGGCAGCTGTGATCCTTGATGAGCTCCTGGTATCTGTAAGCTTCCCTTAATTCACTTTCTTAGCCATGACAGCCTTCGTGGCCTTGCCAAAATGGTTCTTATGCCAGTTCCTGGTGAACAGATGTCTGTACTGTAAGAAACAGTGTCACAGCTGACTGCATTGAGCCAGGCAGGAGCCGAAGGCCTGGAGACTGAGAAATCTCTTAGGAAATCTGCCTGGAAAGAAGAAAAAGTTTCACTGCAGTAACCCACTGTGGAAAGATTTGAGTCTGCTTGTCTCATCTGCTGATTCCGGCTGTCAGAGCTGGAAGCTGCTTTCAGCTCTGTGTGTGGGGAAGGACACTGCTAGAGCAGGGAGCACTGTGCTCCTGAGCTTCCTCCTTCCCATCCCTGATGCCAGCTGCCTTCAGCAACCTCTCAGGGTTGACACATGGCTAAGGCAGCAACAAACTTCTCTTGAGTGAGCCAGGAGAGCAAATCTGCCTTTGTTTGTCAAACGAGCCATCTGAAATACCATTCAAAGAGATCTCAAGAAAGGTTTTGATCTTTCCTTCCATAAACGGACCAGACGTTTCTGCCAGCACAGACTGTTCAGCATGATCAGCGTGATAGATGCTCCTGCAAGGAGTACAGTTTTAGCTGTTTTAGTACATATCTGCCATCGCCATCTGCTATTTGTTGGCATGAGTGTGTGCTATAAGAAAACTAGATTCAATGGGAAGAAAGAGACCTCACCAGCCTTACAGAGTTTCAAGTTCATTTTGAGGTGTTTTTTTTTTTTTTTTTCTTTTGTATTTTAATCATTGGATATTTTTATGTTGATACAAAGCTTATACAAAGCACAGCATGTTCCAAAGACAGTTTCTCTCCTTTTGTTTTGTTTTATTTGTAAGCATTGGCGTTGATAGAGATCTTCAAACAAGCAATTATCCTCACAATAAGCACTAGAATCTGAGTTAAGTTGGAAGGATGAGCTTTGCAAGGTGGAGGAGACCTTCTCATGCTGAGTAGGAGAGTATTCAGATGGTGCACTTGAAAGCATCTCACCTGCATTCTTGGCCAGCATTTTGTTTTCCTCTCACCTTCCTTCTTAAAGCCTAAGGAAGAAAAATTAAACAGACTTGTTGATGGTTTTCTTTACCAATTTACTTGAAATAAGTAAAGTGGGGCTTGAACAGGAAATCATCCACAGGCATATGAGGCAGATCAAATAGCCTCATCCCTCCTTGAAAGTAATAGCGCAGAAGTTTGGTATTAGTGGGAAATATTTGTATAGTGCTTTGAAGTTCAGAAGCACCATATAAATGCTAAGTATTATTAACTATATGAATCAATCATCTTCAGAGAAATCTAACACTGTTAAAGATGGGAGAGCAGTCTCTTCCTTCCTTAATGATAACCAACCCTAAAGTTATTCATAAAAAAATACTTTTAAAAATAGATCAAATGATTTCCCCATCCCGTGATAATCCCCCTGATTGCCCCCATGTTTCAGTTCACTGTATCATCTGAGAGATCAAAGGATGTGTCTGAAGCTGGCGAACCAGTCCTACAAAGAAGAAAACCCTCTCCTGCTGTAGATAAACAAAATACAATTTCCAGATAACATCTCAGTGCTGATCAAAATAGCTGCTTTTCCAATTAGATTTCAAAGAATTCTTAATTGTTATTGATTTAATCTGGAGATGTGCAGATTTTTTTCCAGCCAGGAACCTGTTTTGTGGGGAGCTTATTACCCTGGGGATTTCAGTTACAGACAGGTTTTAGTAAGCAGCAACAGCAGAGCTGTCAGGCAGGTGACAATAAAAAGGGAATCTGTCCAGATACAGGAGACAGCACTATTTGTGTTTCTGTTTCCTGCAATAATTTAGAGCACAGAGATTTATCCATTCTGAAAACGGCAGCAGAATTCACATATCAATAAAAGCACCTGCCTTTAAATTATAATAAGCAGAGTATCTATATTTAAAAAAAAAAAAAAAACAACCCAAACTACACATTTATCCATCTGTCCGTCTGTCTATCTGTCACCTCATTTTTCCTTCTGTTATTTTTATTAATATTTATTAATTCAAACCACGGAGGTCCTCCCTGAAGTTTTTCTTTGTTTTTCCCAGATTGAATGCCCTTGTTCAGTAGATATACATATAAATGCATGTATAAATATAGATAGAGTCCCACATATATATACGTGTGGGTGTATATATATATTTGCTGAGGAAAAAAATAAGAAATGGTAGATTTTGCAATGAACTTCCATTTCAAAGTCAGGTAAAACAGCAGGGAGTGGGAAGAAGGGAGGGAAATGGGGACTACTGTTTCAGAGACAGGTGACATTTTGGAGCAGAACAACGTGAGATGGTCTCCTGTCAAGAAGCAATAAGAGGAGGAAGAATGAAAAATAGCTCCCCCAAAGAAAATTGCTCTGTCCCAGGCAAATGACGGTGGAGAGATTTCTAATCCTTTGGTAAAGTGACAGTGAGGGATTTAATGCTGTCAGGCAGGTATGACAGTGTCAGGAAGTGTGACTCAGGAAGAGTGACTCAGAACCACTGGGAAAAGAAGTGCCTGACCCATGAGCAAAGCCATTGCTTGGTGCCTGCTCTGCCAGTCACTGTAGGGAAGAACGGAGAAGGGCTGCATGAGAGCCACTAACAACATGGGAAGAAAGAATAAGGCTGGTGCAATTGGGCGAGGAAATGAACAAGAAAATGAAGAAGCTCAGAAAATAATATGTGGTGTGGAAAGTGATGAGAAAGACACCTCCTTGTATATCTGAAGCACTGCTCTATCCTTTGGGTACCTGGGATCCTCTCCTGATGAATTTATTGCCATCGGGTACTGTGGAAGCAAAGAACTGATCAGTTCATCCTAAAGCAAAAGACTGAAAGGGATATAAATCTTTTCCATCAGGACAAGAGCCAACTTTTAACTTTATGAGTTATATCCAGTGACACTGCATTTCTAGGATTCATGCAGTAATGCATGAACCTGTGTGGCTACATAAGTCATCCAAATGCAAAGTTAATTTGAAATGTGAATTTTTTGCATGGAGCTGACATGAAAAACTTTTGAGTAAGGAGGAGTCCCATTGCTAAGAGGCTGACAGCACTAAAAAATCTATAGGAGAGCTTCTCTATTTTATAATTCCATTTCTAATTTCCCTGAGGCTGAGAGAAGAACCAGGACTTTTGGACTCATGTGAGCAGAATCAGTTTCAGACTGTACATTTAGAATGCACTTATTTAGAAAAAATAGATGGGTAGAGACCAATTCTCATCTTTGTCTTCCAAGCAACTCCATCTAATCACAAAAGGCTTCTTCTCTAAAGTCATGGATTCTGAACAGTATTATTAAACATCAGCTATCAATGTAAGGATGTACAAAATCAATTTCCCTGTGGGCATAATCACCAAAACTAGGTCTGCTAAATTACATTTAGGTCAAGTTTGTCAAAATCTCAAAAATTATCTATTTTTTTTCTCCATTGTCTTTCAGGGAAATAGTATTTCATCAATAAAAGACATAGTAAAATATATTTAAATTAGGTGACAACATCAGCGGGCAGTACTCAGCTAGCAGCCAGTCCCTTTCCTTCACTGAACAGCTGTGTTTATATGTGGTTGTTTGTAAAATTTATGCTTGAGTTTGTTTTAACCTTAGTTTATTGCCAATAGAGAAACAACAGATCTTTTTCTATTACACGTTGTCAAATGCCACATTACAAATCAGCATGAGGGGTGAAACTTCCCATGCCCCTTCTCCTCACAAATCTCCAGTTATGTGTATGTATATTTTTTAAAAATATATATTTATAAATATATATTTATAAATAACATAAATAAATGTATTTTTAAATTACAAAAAATGCCCTGCTCTATCCAAGATGCCTTCTCAGTGAGTACTGCATCCATACAGGTCCTTCTTACTCCTCCCTGTGGGAGTGTGCCTCATCTTCTCCCAGCAGGGTGGACAACCCCATGTTCTTATGTTCTTATGTTCTTATGCAGCACAGGCACATCACAACATGTTCAGAGCATGTAAATAAAACCCACGTGATTGGGTAGATCCCCATTATTTCAAGCATCTCCTCTGGACAGTCTGTCTATGATTTCTCCTTTCCACCATGTTGCAAGGCAACATGACCTCCTCCTTTGTATTTTTGTTTTTCTGCTCCATTCCAGAGACCACTGCAGAAACCACATCATAGAGTCATAGAATCATTAAGGTTGGAAAAGACCACTAAGATCATCTAATCCAACCCCAAACCATCATAAACATGCCCTCTAAACCTTGTCCCTCAATGCAATATATACTCTTTACTTGAACACCTGCAGGGACAGTGACTCCACCACCACCTGGGCAGCCTGTTTCGGTGCTTCGTCACTCTTTCTGAGCTAAGTTTTTCTTAGTATCCAACCTGAACCTCCCCTGCAGGTTAGGTCCAGCTGCTGTGTGAACACTCAGGAAATATCCTCAGTGTGTGACTTCTGCCTTGGAGTCTTAACCCCATTCACTTCCGAGACCAGTCTGGGCTCCATCTCTTCTAAACCCAGCCTTTCCCTTCTTTGATCATCTTCTTCCTGTAGAAACCCAGTAAAGGGTGTTCTGGTTCTGCAAGAGTCTTGCTTCTTCCTCCTTATGCTGCTCAGCGCCCTGACAGCTCAGACTGACTCCAAGTCACCAGTAGGCACCACAGCAGTATCTCAGCATAACCAGCATAATGTTTTTGTGGTATACCTACCTTTCACATTGTGGTATTCCCTGTTGCTGCCCTGAGAACCAGGAATGCCAGCACAGTTCAGATATCCTGGCTTGCTGTCAGAAGCTTTGCTGTTAACACACATCATCTCCTGGATCAATGCTCTCCTGAGAAACTGTCCTTCTCCTTGACATTGTCTCTTCCAGGATGGATGCCAGGGTGTAATGCTCTCTGTCCTGTCACTAAGTCCTCCTTGTTTTTGCCTGGTCCTGTCCAGAATCTCTGGAGAATAGCCACCGTAATGGATGTGCTCTGAATTAGCTTTTTTTTGAGATTCTGCTCATTTCCTTTTGTTTATGGCCAGCTCAGACTGACGTTCCTCTTTCCTGCCTGCCACTCTCAAGCCAGTTCCCAAAGTAATGGAGATGAAAAGGGGGAGAAAAAGCTTGTGAAAACTGTTTCCTTTGCCTGCTAGTATGATGGCAAACTGCATCCATTTTCCCTTGTCCCTTACTAGTGCCTTTACACAGAAGAATACAAGTTTCCATTTACAAACAGAGAAAGAGAGGCACCAAAAGTGGATTGATTTGCCACTTGTCAAAAGCAGGTGTGGAAATAGGAGCAATTTGCCAGATACTCTGCCCAGTCCATATACACTCTATCTACATATTTAATTAATAGTAGTGCAGATTTACAGTTGCTGCTGAAAACTATTTCCTCATACCGTGCATAATCAGCCTGCATCTGCCACAAGAGGTCAAAGAGTCAGACACCAAAGCTGGATTTTAAATGAGATACTTAATAAATGGCAGCAAAAAAACAGCTGTGGTTACGCTGAAGTTTTGCCTTAAGCCTCCAGATGTGAACACACCCTTGCCTTTTGCAGCAGCTATTTAATACAGCAGGCAGGACACCAGGTTGATGGACTGAAGCTGGAAGAAGTCTTTACAGCAAATCTTCCATTCCAAATGCTTCCTTAGGTCGTTGCATCTCTGCAACCGTGGCAGGTATATTGATCTAGCTGACAGAGTAAGACCCAATAGCTCAGTTTTATACAGATGAACTGTAATTTTAGTAATAGAATGTTTAAATAATAGTGTCACCTTTACATCTCACCTCCCTTTACTTTGAGCAAAAGCGTCTGTCTGCTTTTGACAGGCTGAGATTTTTTTTCCCTTTTACCACAAACACTTTGCCTGAAGGACATCAGGAGTCATAATAATGGTTGACGCTTTCATGAGATTCTTACAGATTATGGCTAAATGGAACAGTGCTGTAATGTGATTACCTCCCCATTCTTACTCCTGCTGCGCCATGTAATGGCATGGTAGGGCTCTCTGCTGGGATTAAAGCCAGTCAAACTGAAAATTTACTTGCCTTGGGGGCCATCAAGCAAATTTAAATGGCTACTTCAAGATTCTGCCCGCCAGTGAGTCATTTCTTCAGAGGATTAGCAAAATGAATGAAATATGGAGATGGGAAGGCAGTAAAAACAGTTCCACCAGGCACACGTGTTCTCTCTCTCTCCCTTCTCTCTAATTTTGCTCTCAACACTAATTCTACTTCCTTGTAATTTCTCTCTCTGTTCTGCACTGTGCCAGAAATGGGAAGGAAGCTCAGCACACAAAGAAGGCTGTGACCTTGCCCTTGCTGTTGTGCGCATGGAGGAGTAAGGATTTCTTCCCCTCTCTTTCATGAATTTCCCTTTCCAGAGAGAATGCAGAATATTTATACATGATTTCTGCTCTTAGGTGTACAGCTAACGCTAGTGAAAAGAGTGGCTGTTCTCTGCTGCTCGGGGTCTTTGCCATCATAGAATCATAGAATTGTTTGAGTTTGAAGGGGCCCTTAAAGGTCACCTAGTCCAACTCCCCTGCACTGAACAGGGACATCTACAGCTAGGTCAGGTCGCTCAGAGCCCTGTCCAGCCTGATCCTGAGTGTCTCCAGGGATGGGGCATCCACCTCTTAGCAACCTGTTTCAATGCTTCACTATCCTTATTGCAAAAAACCTTTTTTCCTTATACCCAATCTAAATCTCTCCTTCTTTAGTTTGAAATCATTTCCAAATCATAGCTGCAAGGAACATCTGCTCACTCCCTCCTTTGCATATACTGCACTGTGATGGGGTCTACATTTCCTGTGCACTGTAACCTTTCAGTTGTCTCAAGATCACAAATTTTCACTGATACAGCAGCCTGGGGAGGAGCAGGTCCCCTGGCTCTACAGCCATCTATTTGAAGTGAAAGCTCCTTGTAGAACATTCTCTCAGGTTGTCTTTCAATGAGGATGCACTGTTGTCTGAGGAGGATTCACATCTACTCCCTTGTCAGACAGCTCCAACTTTACTTATATTCCTTTGCTTTTCAAATTATATGAAAAGGATTTAAGCACCTTTAGACACTGCCAGGAATAGAAATGTTTTCCCAATTCAGACCGTAAGAATGCTGAAGTAAGACTAGCTTATTCTTAGGCTATTTACAGAAAGACATTCATGAGATGTGAATACTGCAGTTACACCACAACTTTCTTTGGCAGCTCAACCTAGGCTTTTTTTCCCAGCTGTTTTCTTAATATTCAGTTTAAAAATTTCCCTGATGCTGCTGAAGTTTAATTACTTCTTTCTCTATCATTGCTGACTAATGATAATAATTGCTTCCCATCCTCTGGTGCAACATTCTTTTCTTCATCTGCAGACAGTTATTGTGCCTCCCCTTGGTATTATTTCTTCTACTTTAAAATTGCCCAGAAGTACAGTCCCATTTCTTGTCTCGTCGCTAAATAAAACCCAGAAATATAGTAGTGAGGGTGAAGTCTGGGTGGGGGAAAAGGATGGACAGGGTGGATAACTCAGGAAACCTACAATATTTCGCAGAATTTTGCTCTGCAGTAGGTCACTATTACAGCTCTTTGACAACTTACACAAAAGAAACTGATGGCCTCAGCCCAGGTACTAATGGACTAAATTCAGCATTGCAGGTACCAGCAGGTACTATCTTTATTACAGGTAGTTTCATAACAGAAGTTCAGGCCTGAGTGGCTATGGAGCTTGTCACACCATTTTTCCTCCAAAATGGAAAAATGGTTCCATTTTAGAGTGATGCAAAATCAGAGAGATGAAGTGAGTTGCCCAGGGTCAAGGATTGAAGAAGAAGAAATACGTCCAATTTTTAAAATCCAGACAGCATCCTTAAATCATGTTGTTTAAGTATTCACAATCTCTTTTAGGACAATAAAACTAATTACCTTCAGAGGTGCAGAATGAGAACTCCAAGGTATAGAAGACTATTCGCATGATTAAAGCTCAAATGTGCTTTTAAACATTTGCTGGCGTAGGATCTTCTCTTCTCAGGTAAATCTGCTGTCAAAATCAAAATGCACAAGAAACTCAGCCAGTGTATTCCACTTCTGTCACTGATTACATTATATACAGTCTATTTTTCCAATTTGCTTTTATAAACCAACTTTTTCTTAAATACAATGGATTTTTTTCTTCTTCAGAGAAAAAAAAGAAAGAAAAAGTAAAATAATTTGCAGCTCCATGGAAAGAAAGAGACAGATTTTTGGTGTTTGCTAATAACATGCATGGGACTTGTTGAAAATATACATAAATAGGTCTTCATTTGGTTGGCAAGGACGGTCACTAATAAAACACTAAAGTTCTTTCAAAAATAGTGTTTTTTTTTTTACCAGGAAGGTGTATTTTTAATCAGAATGCCTTGAGCAGAGTTCTCAACTCTGGTTACAGCTTCAGAATCCAATCTCCAGGCAAAGAGATCTTTGGGAAAGAATTGAGAAAACTCTCATCTTTCAGGAAAGGTGAGGTTTACCTCACTGCTCAAAGTAGAGCTAATGCGGTTCATGGGGTGAGGCACTGAACTGAGCCAATGGAGCTCTGCTGGTTGATTTGCACTGTTCACCTTCCCTTTGTTGTGCACTTTGATTAAAACTGCATTGAGACACAACCTTTTTCTTAGTAAGCATTTCTCTGTCACCTAACACGGCAATGTGCCCATTCCTAACAGAGACTTCTGCATGCACTAACAAATAGAATGAAATAACATAAGTAAGAGTAGGTTATGCCTCTTCTAATTATTTGTTTTTCATTTTCTGTGTCACTAGTAGCTTTCTGTACTGTGTACCTTATATGTAGGCAAACGTCTGAGAAACTAATTTAAGATATAATGTGGCAGAAAGTATAAGCACAGCAAGGAATTAGTTAGAAATATGGTTAATTGTGCTTGGTCTGTCAGGGACAGAGTTAACTTTTTCATAAAAGTCCATATGGTGATATTTTGGATTTATAGCTAAAACAGTGTCAATAACACACCCATATTTTGGCTGTTGCTGAGAAGTGATTGCACAGTGTCAACATTTCCTTTTTCCCACTCCAAACCCCACGCAAGTAGGCTGGGGGTTGTGAGCAGCCGGGAGAGAACACAGCTGACCATAGTTGGCCAAAAGGCTACTTCAGGCCATATGGTGTAGTGAACAGCAATACAAGATCTGAGAAAGGGGGAGGAAGGGGGTAGTTTGTGGTTGTGATGTTTGTCTTCTTAAGCCAGTTATGCTTGTTGAGGCACTGCTTCCTGGCAAGTTGCTGGATGCCCACTCAGAGATGGAAAGTAGTGAATAGATTCCTCATTTTGTTTTGCTTGCGTGCAGCTTTGCTTCAGTTATTACACCATCTGTATCTCAGACTGTGAGTTTCAGCTTTTCCTGATTGGATTCTCTCCCTTATCTTGCTGCAGGAAATGTGAGTAAGCACCTGTGTGGGTGCCTGGCTGCTGGCTGGGTTCAACTCATCCCTGTAGCAATCATGAGGAACATCCAACCAGTAAACAAAAACCTTTAAGATTCTTTAAGGATCTCTTGTTAAATAACTTCATAGTCACCCAACGGCTGGCCTTATGTCTTATATTTTTGGTGAAGATGATGCAGACATGTTCAGCCCCCACAGATGTTTACCAGACCAAAACCAGAAGGCTGTAGAAATAACAGCTAACCCTGTGATTTGATACACCAACCGTGAAGGGCATCTGGTTGATGAACCAGACTGTAGTTTTGTATACGTAGGACAGTGAAGGAGACTAAAACAGACAAAAGAAGAGCACTTTCTGCTTAAATGCACAAATCCAAGTGGTTTTCTCACCTACCAGCAGGTAAGCTGCAGCTTGTTATTGTTATGAGGATAGAGGTGGCTGCACAAATGAATGGGGTGAGACAGCAGTAGCTTACTCAGGCTAAATTATGAAGTCACTGCCTTTGGGAAGAGAAAGTCTCTCTAGCAGGTGTCTTTGTCTAAACAGTGGATAAAAGAGGAAAAAAAACCCCAACAACCAAAGAACTGGATCTGTGACCACAAAATATAAGCTTTATTTGTGCAATTGTGTGAGCAGTGTGGCAGTACATCTAAGCCAAGGTTAAATGACTTCCATCTTTTGTATTATGTAAAAATTTCATTTATCTTGATTTTACAGTCTCATCCTTTACCTCCACTTTGAAAGTCTATATCCCATTTCTCTAAGGCAAACCAAAGGATCAACAACCTCAGGAGACTGTAGACAGTGACCTTGAAAATACTCAGATGGCTTGGCTAAGCACATAAATGCAATGAGGCAGCACTAATTCTTGTCCAGGTGTCTGGGAGGCAAAGAACAATCTAAGTCAGTATAACTAAGTCATGGGAGGTGGGGGGATGAAGGAAAGCATTTTCATAATGCTGTTTAGTTGAATGTTGATGGACTATGTCACTACTATAGCAGTGTCCTGTCCCCTTGTTTGCCCTTGCTGTTTGTCATTTGGCTCCAATACACAAGGAGCAGCCAGCTTCAGTTTCACTTTACTTAGCTTTTGTGTTCATAGCAGTTTTGCAGACATTTTTAAAAATCTACGGACAAATTTCCTCCAAAGTCATGAGATCCACCACTTTAAGTAGTCTCTTATCAGGCATAATGCCTCTCAAAGGCTTTATCACTTTATGATGCTGTTTTTAAAACAATGCAACATAGGTATCTGGACTACCTGAGGCCATGCTCACATCCAGATCTTTTTAATTATACCACTCATGTGGGTGTCTATTTTGATTTAAGGAGATATTTTTTCAAAACAGCTTGAACCTGGTTCTTGCCAACTTAACCTAAATCAAAACAAACCCACTCTAAGCCACAAAAAGACTACTAATTATTTCATAGTGAACATAACCACTGAGACTTTCTCTCAAATTAGAAATGGTTATGGTGGTTTGAAAAAAAATATCTGTACAACCAAACTAGTTAATGGGAAGGACAGTTGAACTTTAGTCAAGGCTGTGTTGAAAGCAAAACATTCAGTGAGATTATATTCCGTTCATGTCTGAAATCTAAACCGTCTGTTCAAATTTGTCTTCTGCATTCCTTCTTCTGTGTTGTTGTTGTCTTCATGTGCACAAACACTGTTTGTGCCTGACTCCATAAGAGATGCCTTTTTCCTACTCTTTCTCTGGGTCCAGCAAAGGAGCAGACACATTCTCATCCATTACTGAGATTACAATAGAAAGGTTTGTTACTCCCTCTGCTCCATCATCCATCCTCTTCCCTTTTTCTCCTCCTGGACTTGATTGATATTCAGAGGGTGGAATAACCCTGGAAATTTGTTTAGGAGAAAATCACAGGTAATATTGTAGAAGATCATCTATCACTCTGTACATACTGTATTCTTATCTTTTAAAATTACTCTTTGCTGTCAGTATTGCATAAAACATGAAATTTTTGATCAGATTCATCCACAAAAGTGATGCTCAGATTTAGCTTCCATTGTTTGGAGATATTGAAGTAAAGCAAAATAAAAATTTGATTTTACTTTACATACTATTTCTGTTTACACCATAATCTTGGGTTATATCCTTCACTCTTGTGGCATTTGATGGACAGATCTGTATCCCTGTTGCAAACTAAACTCAAATAAGGAATACCAATGAATGGTGCTTTGCATTCTACAGCTAGCTAGGAGGAGTTTCTGAATCATCTCTGCATGTCATCTATGAATGTTTGGGCATTTAGCCTGCCTCAGCCTGTGATCACATTAGCTGAGAAGTGAGGTAGAATGTTCAGCCTTCTTTGAGTGAGGAAAGAGACTATCAGAGAGAAATCAAACACTGGGCTGTTGCAGATGGAAACTATGCGCTCATAGGAGAGAACCAGGAATATATTTATTGATAGAATAGTGATTTAACAAAGCTTAATTGTAATCAAGATTCAAGATGGCAACATACACTTGACAATTTACTGCATAGAGGATAGGGTTAAACACACTCATCCAGGGCTCTATTGAGTCATGAAGTTCATAGTGGATGCCAGTGCTTTTTACATTTCTTGAACCATAGAGGTAAGGAGGCCTAGGTGCAGCTGGATCCACCCCTCATTCCAGACTTAGTCTGGATCTTGGTTCATGTCCAAGGGATTATATATGCTCAGTCATTCTAACATACAATCTTAGTAATGCTAACAGACTTTTTAGAAATATTAATAATTTACCAAGGATCTGTATCAGCGACACATTTTGATATCAAGGTATAAGGGATCTCTGCTCAGGCATAACCTCAAGAGATGTCCTTACTCAAGGGGAAATCCTGTCATGGAACCAGATGCCATGCAGGAGAGCTCAAGAGGCTTTTGGCTGCTCACTATTGATGGAGGTAAGATCATTGACTCTTAGTTATACTTCTTGAAGCATGCTCAATTTGCACTCAGCTATTGAATCAAGTATTGGCTGTAAGTTGCAAGACAAAAAGGAGAAGTTGGTAACAATGCTACAGGAGCAGTATTAACAAACGAAACATGTTAAAGAGGTAGAACATGCTGGGGCATTTCCAGAAGAGTTTTTGGGACAGAATGTTGTAATTAGGACCTACTAAAGGAAGATATTTCTAATTTATTACATACAGTTGACATAGCTGTGGATACTGAATCCTTCCATCACCATCTGTATGGAATACATACTCTATTTAAAGACATTTAAAGAATTACTTTCCAAATGGTTTGCCCAATTTCAGATGAAAACTGTGCCTCACACAATAGCACAGCAGTGTTTCCAGGATGAGAGTTCTCTTCTATATTGAAAATTAATGTCTTATTTTGTTCAAACACTCTCTATCCTCTCCCCATGCTGATAATCTATTTTGTGTTATATTTAATGGTAGAAAAGTTGCAACACTGAAGTTGGACTCAAGGTGAACTATATTACCACTTAGAAAATAAAACAGCTGCCTTACAATTGACTTACAAAATGAGAGGCTCTGACCACTTGTGGTTGTTGAAGACTGGATAGCAGAGCTACTAGAGAGAACAATAATCAATTTGTTTTTTTTTTTTTCTTTTCTTTTTTTTTTCCTGGAAATTCCTGTTGCAGATTCAAACTGGAGAAGCTCTTTGCTTCTTTCCCAGAGCTTTTGTGTATGATTTGTAGACTTGCTAAAACAGCTGTTGTTGTTGAAAAGGCAATTGCATTTCGATGGTAGATGGAGGTGAGCCTAGAATGAGAAAACATGGAAAGATGATGCTGACAGAAAGGGACTACAGTGTCATTGTTTTACCATATGCCAAAAACATCTAGCTTGGTAACAAAATCTTCGAGCTGCAGAAATGAGTCTGAGAACATGGAAGATGTTCAAGGGAAAAGATGGATCTCTAGGAAGGGATGTTTTTTTCTAGATTCAGAAGAACACTAGATTCTGGGTATGGTGATATCGTACATACTATTAAACAGAGCATTTATTATACAGAGCATTTTGAAAGCTAAGGAAGGCAAACCTCATCCTACAGACTTTTGAGATATCTCATCTACAAGACAAAGCCTATCAAAGCTAGATTTTTAAGTGCTCCTTTGAAAATATTTTAATAGGAGAGTAAAGATCCAGGGGAGATGCTGCTCCCCAGGAGCTGAAACCTTTGAATGTGCATGCTGAACATCCTTGAATACTGATCCCAAATGCAAACTATGTCTTTTTGAAATATTGTATTAGTGGGAGACAGGTAAGTCAGTGAATAAGTCAGGGTTTTTGATTCTTCCTAACTAACCATTCCTCCCTGAGGAAAGCAAGAGACTAACTGTGAACTCATCCATCTCTGAGGTACTTGAGATAATTGTTGTACAACTGGTTTGATTTGGAAATGGAATTAGAGTGTTCTTTTTGCTCTTCTAATTAATTGTGGTTGAATATCTATATTTGCAGCACCTTCAATTAGTTCTCTACCGATTGGCCCCCGCCCAATCTATTAAATTCTGGGATTTGTTTCTGGAGTGAGAGTGCTTTACAGATGCAAAGTTCTCAGCTAAATTATTTGTTTCAAAAGTTACATTTCATTAGCTGAGGAAAACAAAACACAGCCCAACTGTTCACTCCATGCCTCTAATCCAATCCATGCAAAAAGTCAAGCACGCCATACAGTTTGTGATTTGTCTGCTTGATGTTAAAGATTTTTTTCACCCTCCTTTGCCAAAAAGCAAAACCAAAGGGATGCTACTGCAGAGTTTTACGTAGTCAAAGTGTAATGAATGCAAAATTAACAACATGAAGAGAGGATTAAAAAAACCCACAACAACCCACAGAACAACAAAAATCTCACAGTGGCTAAGATATTAAAACACAAATTTCTGAGGAAGTGTAAAATTGTCAAGTGCGAGACAGATCACAAAGAGTTCAAAAGAAGTTTATGAGAAAAAAAAAGCAACAGCAACAACAAAGCAGCAGGAAAAGTAGAAACACTGGAGGCAGAAATAAGCGTGTAGGTCTTAAACATGCTCAGTCCAGTCATATCTGTGGAAGCCTGTGAGTGCAAGGATGTTAGATTCTCCTTCTATCCCTATAAGGCAACAAATTTCATTCTGTGCAGTTCAGATTTTGATGTCCAGCTTCCTCATAGATTGCTCATAGGTTGTAGCAGCTTGACTCACTCAGATGCTTTTTAGCAGAAATATTATTCTCAAAAGCTGTGCTTTCTTTTTCCTTTTCTCTTTAGGTAAAATTTTAGCATTGTTTAGGTGAGGAATTTGAAACTAATTATAAATATGTGACAAGGCAATCTCTCCAGTTGTCTAGCCTGGACTGGGAAGACAGGAACAAGCTAGTCAGCTGTTAAAGCCATTATTGTTAATTTTGACCAGATTTTTCTGGCACAGGACTATTGTCTAAAATACCTAGGAGTAATACTTAGTACTGTCAATAAGAGAAGGTTTTTTGTAGGAGTGGAGGATATTTTCGGTCTTTTGTCAAAATTTCACAGTTGAGACCTTGAAGCAGGAGTTTATGAACTTTTTGTCTTACAGCCCTCACTTTCAGATTTGGGAATTCATTTTCACCTGCATTTTTTTAACTTGTGGCTCAAATTTTGAAATTGCTCCACTAAGAGAACTTTCTCTTGAGCTTTCAGACAATCTTTGGTAGGCTAGAGTGGTGTGGAGACAAAAATCTGTAGAACCTGAGATTTGTGAGAGGATGGATTTTGAGCAGTCAGAGGATGAGGAGAACTGTTTTTTAACATAGTATGATTACCAATGTCCCTGTTGATCCCAGAGTGATTTTCTCCTTTCACCTTAGACAACCTGCAAGGCTTCTATGGGAGTGAGGGAAGATTTGAGCTTGTTGTTGTAAGTATGATAATG
Organism: Phasianus colchicus; assembly: GCF_987193195.1. Taxonomy (NCBI): domain Eukaryota; kingdom Metazoa; phylum Chordata; class Aves; order Galliformes; family Phasianidae; genus Phasianus; species Phasianus colchicus. Next base: position 88,069,859 of record NC_143438.1, read on the forward strand.
CTTCCCATTCAATGAAACTCAAAACAGATATTCTCAGAGAAGTGCATACTGCATTCTTTCCACTGGATAAATGTAAAATTTCATCAGCTGCTCATATGCATGAAACTGCTTGTTCAAGAAACTACCATAGCTCTGAGGAACCTAATACTGACCCTGTTATAAGAATCATAGAATCATTAAGGTTGACCACTGTTACTTGAAAACCCCTATGGATGGTGACTCCACTACGTCCCTGGGCAGCCTGTTCAAGTGCTCCACCATTCTTTCCAACAGATTTTTTTTTTCTAATATCCAACCTGACTCTCCCCTGGTGCAACATAGAGCCATTACCTTTTCTCCTATCAGAAGCTGTCTGGTAGAAGAGGCCAACCCCCACTTTGCTACAGCCTCCTTTCAGGAAGTTGTAGAGAGTGATATGATCTTTCCCTGAGCTTCCTCCAGAATGAACAATCCTAATTTCCTCAGTCAATCCTCATAAGACTTTTGATCCAGACCCTTCAAAGCTTCACTGTCCTTCTCTAGATACGTTTCAAGGTCTCAAAGTGTTGCTTGTACATCTAGTTAGCGCTTTGAGGCAAGAATTTTCTCTTGTGCTGAGCATCATGAGGTCCTTATGCTGCCACAATACTTTCTAAGAGGGGAGACTGAGGTGGGATTTGGAGGCCTTCCCCATGTTCACTGTGTCGGTCTCAAACAAAAACCATTTCACCCAGTAATCACAGATGCGGATAAAACAGTGGAGTATTTTTGAGGAGAAAATACCTTCTGGACATCTGCTCACCACTCTTACCTACTAAGGTGACTGTTAAGTGTGTGAAAATGAAGAAATAGGGATGCTAACCTAATTTTCCTGGACACTGAGATAGCACCAATCCTGATTCTTACTGAGGATTCTGCAGAGGAGAATGTATTTAAGTACTTCTCACTAGAGAAATTACTTTGCAATGTGCTTTTCAGTGCCCTGGTGCATCTCAAGGGAGGAGGTGTACAAGTTCTATGCACAGCAAGCAAGTTGCTCTTAACATTCCTGATAGAAAGGCCATGAGCTCTATGCAAAAACAGTATTATTTGAAGGCCTTTTTACTCATGCCAACTTTGTGATCCATATAGTTTAACCATAAAGCCTTTCTATTGCCCTATGGACAATTAGCTAAGTAGCACAAACATTACAGTTTTCTAGGGCTCACAGAAGTGACCTACATGTTCAAAACAAAGCTCAGACTGGTCTCAGTGCCAACCACATCCTCCTGGATGGAGAGGAAAAGCCCTAGGTGAGGCTTATGTCCCATACTCTCATTGTAGATCACAGAGATTTTGTATGCTAATAAGGATTCTCTTCAGAAGCTGATGATTATGAGATCAGGCTAAATGCCTTTCTGCCACTTATTTTTGATTTTCCTTTGGGAGCTTGATACCCCCCTGAGAGTGGTGGCTCTCCAGCCATCACCTTATCATGGCACCCTCTGTACTACCTTCCTGGCAGGAATTCCTAACTTTCCTGAATAAGGAAGGTGGGATGAGGACCATGTAATTGGTAATTATCATGATTTCAAAAAGAATGAAATTATCCGAGGATCCACTTACCTGCCTCTGTCTTTCCTTCCCTGTTTTATCTCAGGTATGCCTAGTTTTGCTGTCTCCTTTCTCTTACTGAAGATGAAAAATCTGTGAAGAGATTCCTGGTGTCTATTGATCACTTTCCTTCTCCCTAAGAGTGGCAGTACATTTCTTGCATCATCAGAGAATATTTGAATTGTTTCTGTGGCTCATCAATATCTGCCAGTTCAGATGTGAGTTAAGAACCTTTGCATTCCCAACATACCTTCCTGTCCTGGACAAGAAAACAAGAGCCTTGGAGGGCTCACCTTTCTGATTACATCCCGCTGAGACTTTAACAGTAAAGTTTCCCTTACTCTCAATTGTGTTGCATCAACTCCCTCATGTTATATCTATTTCCTAACCCTGGCAAAGAGGGGCAGGAAGACAAAGTGAGATAACAAGCCCTTGATCAAGGTTCCTTGTGACCAGCAGGATCTTCACAAGTACATCTGACATTTATAATACCTTTTCTTCATTGCTTGTGTTCCAAAAGCTTTTCTGCTTCTGCAGTGGTGTTTATGTGCCCCTTCCCTTGTCATCTCTGTCCCTGTAGTAAGTGTGCACCTAGCAATTTACCTAACAGTGCATGGAATTGCTCTTCACAAAGGGAGGCTACATTTTCCCTTTGCGTGGATCTTGCTTTAATCAGAAGCTTCAGCATGAAAGCATACACACGTTTCTCTTGTAACTCACAGATGCTCTGGGAAACTCATTCAATTCTTTGAACAACCATTGTGGCTCAGGGCTACGGTCAAGCACCCTTAATATAAAGCTGCTTGTGCAATCTATTTCCTGCTGATAACCAAGAACACCTTCTTGAAAAATAAACACACTAAAATAAAAATCCCAGGAAACTGTCAAGCCTGCACCTCAGTTTCTAGACTGTTCCATGGTAACTGAACTTAGAAAACCACAAAATCCACCTCAGAGCAGTCAGAAGCTTCAACTTTGTGATGACTGCAAAGTGCCTCTGTTAAGAGGTAACTATTTGTGTTGGACAGTCGTGTTTCCTGCTGTATAAAAGTTTCTAAGGATGGAAAAAGAAAAATAGATTTCCTTTTTCCTTTCTCCCTTTTCTTCTTACATCTTTTGTATCCCAACTATATAATTCTGGTCACAACAACTCCATACACTGCTACAGGCTTGAGGCAATGGCTGGAAAGCTGGGTGGAAGAAAAGAATCTAGAATAGTTAGATGATAGCCAGCTGAACATGAGCCAGTAATGTGCCCAGGTAGCCATGAAGGCCAATACATCCTGGCTTGTCTCAGAAATAGTGCAGCCAGTAGGAGCAGGGAAGTGATCATCCTTCTATACTCAGCTCTGGTGAGACCACAGTTTGAGTACTGTGTTTAATTTTGGGTCCCTCACCACAGAAAAGACATTGAGTCTCTGGAGTGTGTCCAGAGAAAGGCAACAAAGCTGTGAAGGGTCTGAAGCACAAGTCTTGTGAGGAGCAGCTGAGGAAACTGGGATTGTTCAGCCTAAAGAAAAGGAGGCTCTGGGGCAGACCTTCCCCTCCATGAAAGGAGGCTGTGGTGAGGTGGGGGTTGACATTGTCTCCTAGGTAAGTTGTGATAGGACAAAAAGTAATGGCTTTAAGTTGTTTCAGGGAAGGTTCACGTTGGATATTAGGAAAAATTGGTGAAGGGCCTGGAGCATCTCCCCTATGAAGAAAGGCTAAGTGAACTGGGTCTGTTTAGCCTTGAGAAGACTGAGATGGGACCTGATCCAGGTCTATAAATATCTAAGGTGTGGGGGGGAGATTGGTGAGGCCAGACTCTTTTCAGCAGTGTGTGGAGACAGGACAAGGGGAAACGGCCAGAAACTGCAGCATAGGAAGTTCTGCACAAATGTGTGCAAGAACTTCTTTACGGTGAGGGTGATGGAGCACTGGAACAGGCTGCCCAGGGAGGTGGTGGAGTCTCCTTCTCTGGAGATATTCAAGACCTGCCTGGATGCCTACCTGTGTGACCTGGTGTAGGGAACCTGCTTTGGCAGGGGGGTTGGACTCGATGATCTCTGGAGGTCTCTTCCAACCCCTACGATTCTGTGATTCTGTGAAAATTCTCAGAAAGAGTGATGAGGTATTGGAACAGGCTGTCCAGGGAAGTGGTACAGGCAGCATCCTGTGAGGTTTTCAAGAAATATGTGGATGTGGTACTAAGGGACAAGATTTAGTGGGAATGGTGGTGATGAGTTGATGGTTGGACTGGGTGACCTTAATGGTCTTTTCCAACCTTAATGATTCTGTGATTATATATATGCAAAAGATTTGATGTGCCAGAATCATTGCATTCCTCCAATTCTTTTCCTCAAGGAACACTATCTTACTGACAGGTAAAACAGGCAGGCACTATGCATGTACAAAGTAGAGAGGAAACAAAAACAGGATGTTTGAAAGAGCCATGTTGTAATGAGATTTCTCTGCTTTACAATGGTGTTGGCAGTATTTTTTTGTGGTACTTTTAAGTGGATCTGAAGTGCTTTATCTTGCACTGGAGAATATTTTTTAAAATAGCTATTTGAATTTTTTTTTCTTTGAAATTTATGAATTTGCCATTTCTGAGAGTATATCATATCAATGGGATAAATAACATTCTGAAAACTCTTTAAAGATAGTTCACTGGGTTACTAATTGTAACCAATGATGACCTGGACAGTTATTTTTTTCTCTTCCCCTATGTCTGAAAAGCTATTCAGAGAATTAATTTACTAGGAAGAAACCAGCTAATTCCTACAGGGATTAGATAAAAAGTAAGCAGTTTCTTTCATTAATTTTTTTATTTATTTTTGTTTTAGTTCAAAAATTCTTTTAAACATGAAATGTCATTATTTTATCTATGGCATCTTTCCAAATTTCACTTAATCACAAATGAAGCCAAATATAGAAACGAATACTGCAGGCAAAAAAGCTTTTCTTCCCTGTACTTTGGGTGAGAAGATTTCACAGTGCAGTGAACTCATGCAGCCAGATGGGAGCCAGTTCTGGCGGAGTTTCAAACAGCTTGGGCTCAGGCTCATTTGGGGCTAGAGAATGTACAGTGTGCTGTTGGTAAAACTCTCAGCAGGATTGGTTACCTTCAGTACAACTCTGTACAGGAGGTTTGTAAAAAAAATTGGCTGGTAGCTGTTTGGTGGCTGCGACCTACTGTAGGGAACCAGCTTTAGCAAGGGACTTAGACTTGACGATCACTAGAGGTGCTTTCCAACCCCTGCAACTCTGTGACTGTGTGTGGTTCATGGCACAGAACCACCAGTGCTTCTGTAGGGCTCTCTCTCTTATACTGTGATTTTCCCCATTAATGCACAAAAGAAGGGCACTGTCTGATGTGTTCCCTCCTAATGTGAGGAGGATCTTTCCAGATTCAAAATCTGCGCGCTGAGGGAATATTACAGGTTGCAAGGTAATTCCTCTGTTAGTCTCTGATGCGTCTTGACTGACTTGGGAAGAACTGTACACCTGTTGAAAATTGAAACATGCAAAATTTTTGGGCTGAAGTAGGGAGACCAAGTGGCGATGAAGCTGCCTCAAGGCAAGGCTGCCTTCCTACCCAAAAGATAGGAAGGCTGCAGATCTGACACAGTAGGTGCCAAATGTGATTATACAGTTATTTCAGCTCATACTGAACCTGGAAAATAAGATCTATTCAAATTAGAGTTTGCTGTTCTTGCAAAAAGAATCCTTTTGGAAAAGAGTCTTTCTTAGTTACAGAAAGAGACTGAGAATTTTCTACCATATCATCAGCCTACATCCTCCAACTATAGCTTCTGAAGCTGCAATAATCTGAGGTCTCAAGACTTCTGTATATTGATTCATTCAACACATTAGTGAATGTTATTGAAGGATATGTCACAAATAAATTGGTTAGACCCATCACATCAGTGGTTACCCGAAAGAGGAATTTTTACAACCTGTCTCTGGAGCAGAGCAATTCAAACTTTTTCTCAAGTTGCACTAGCATTTCAAGAAGGATACAGCTTGCAGCATGTGTTTCACCATGGTAGGAAGAATTTTGTGAAAATTTTTCTCTTCCTTTTCCAAGTCCTTTGAAAAAGGCAAAATTGAGACTACTGTAATTTTCAGCACTTGTCATGTCAGACTCTGGAGTTGTGAGCTATGAAAGAGCCACCAGGTCTCACCACAACTGCTTCCCCATCAAATATGCTATTGTTGCAGGATTTTTCCAGATACGTGAATTATTCTGAGTATTTAAGCCTTAAAGTATATCTTTTATGTTTTCTGATTTGCACAGCCTTTTCTTTCTGACACCATTGCTTCTTGCCCCTCTAAGCAATGCTAGCCTTCTCACTCAAGAAATGAGAAGAGAGACAATATTCTCTCACAGTTCCTGTGCCAGTCTCCTTAATGGGGGAAGAATTTTATTTGAGCCACGCCTCACGCTGTTATTTCATTGCCCCACGTGAATTCCTTCAATTCGTTTACAGGAGGCATCAACATTTCCTGGTTTGGGTCTGTTTAAGATTATCCTCACTGTAAGTCTTATATAAGCCTGTGACTCCCAGTCCCTATCACATTCTTTTCTATAGGTCTTGGATACTCAGAGGCTCATCAAACACTTTTTCAAACTTCCACCCACTTCTGATCTACATGGCAGCAATTCTGCAGCTCATTTTCCTTTCCTGTTTGGCTTTGCTCTTGCCTGAAATCAGATGCGCTCTCTAGTAAAAGAGAAGTGGATGATTAAGTGGATAATCTTGGCTGACCTTTAAGGTTGAGGTATTTGTCAACACCTTTTCACTAACCTGAGCCTTAGCAACAAGAATGTCATACCTTTGTATAGGCACCTGATATGCCTGTGCCTTGACTCAAATCTGGTTTATAACCATTCAGTGGAGATCCTGGACTTTGATTTAATAATTGGAAAAATATGAAAACTGTGCCACATACCACAGGACAGAGCTGTCAAACTATGTTTTATTACTAGGAATTTAGGTGCAATCCAGCACCTAAACACTAAGATCAACTCTCTCATCTCCTGGAACTGAAGTATCATTCCTCCCTTACAGAAGGACTGCTTCTCATCTCTCCTGGAGCCAGCAGCTGGAAGTGTGGAATACAGGCACTACAGCACTGAATTTACATGTTAAACAGGAATCCATGTCCCCTGGGATCTGCACAACCAAATCAAAGGATGAAGCCTGAGATCAAGGTCTGAATTTTATACCGTTAACACGATGGAGTTCATTTGTCCTCTCAAGTTATACCTTGCATGCTAAAGGCCACCTTGCCATGAACAGGGCAATGACTGGGTACACTGGTGAGACAGTCACTGTACAAGCTAGATGCCAGATATCATTCTTATGCAGTCTCAGTACAGCAGTCTCTTTCATCTTTGCCTCTAACTTCTGTTTGCTCAGTGAAAGCAGCACGTAGGCAAATAACGTTTTGCATTTTAAAAGAGTTTTAATTTGTAGCTGTTTTCAAAGTACACACCAAGGCTAATGAATAGTCACTCCATTCTCTAGGATACACAGGAACAACTGACTAAAATTAGCATTAATTAGCTGAATTACAGTAGCACCAAGAGGTTTACACTGAGCTTGAGGTCTTGTGGTGGGTGTGGGATGAGCATTCTATGTGAAGTTGGTATAACTGCCCTTGTAATGTAAGGGAGAGGTGTCTGAGAAGTGACTTCATTCTTGAGATGCTGCAGTTGAAATTACAGACCTACTGGAGAGCTGCAGTGGGTCCTCATTTCTCCTAATTTCACTTTGGATTCCATTTGACTGTTACTTCAACTCCATCTCCCATCTGTTTATTTGTTTTTACTCACTTCACTGTTCTCACCTACAGCATGGTCCCATGAATTACACCAGTCTGCAGTACACTACAGTGGAGAAGGGCTAGGGGAGAGAACTTAGAGCCAGAGAGAACCACTTCATCAGACTTTCCTGAAATAGACATATTTAAATACTATCCCTTCCTTAACAGGAGCATTGCACTCTGTCCCAAAGGTAGGAATGGTTTGTTTCAGCTAGACAAGGCAATGGTTGGGATGCAGTGAAGGTATGAAGTAACTTGTTTCAGGGCACTCTCATCTATGAAAGAAGATGGTTCAAATTCCTCATGTGCTACCCACCGACCGTATGCCAGTGACTTGATGAGCTCTCACCAGAGAGGCAGTTTAAAATCTCAGTACATTTTTGCTACCACTTTGCTTGGCAAAGGCAGAAAGCCTGGAAAAATAGTCCTTGCAACTCTACTACTGCTTAGTTTATTGTGTGAAGAATAATGACTCAGATTTTTGCAATAGGCAGCACGGTAAATTTGGTAAAAGCTCTTCAGTGTGTACAGAGTTTGCTGTTTCTTTTGGCCACATAAATGTTGATGAACATTTAATGGGACCTGAATGTGAATGAAAAGTGACAGATTTGCAGTTCTGAATTGCTCTGTTGCAGTGCTCTGTTGTTCCAAACTGAAGTTCACAGACGCCATCCTCCTTGCAGGCTTGTAGTTAGACTGATTTGTCCCAGTTTTCTTCTTGACCTACCAGAGAATCTTTTTGCTGGGTTTGATAGTTACTTTCAGGCCTCAACACTGCTCTGCTTAAAAGCTGATGGAGAAAGCCAATTGGATTTACACAGACCCTCCCACTACTAATGGATGTTAATTAAAATGGGACAACGACTGGCTTACATTACACTGCAGAAGCCAGGATGTATTTTGGCTTAGCCTGAAGATACAGGAAAATTGAATACTCTTTGTCAAGGCCTCCCAACTTCTCTTGTCCTGAGCTTTGCAAAGAAAACAGTGTATTTCAAGCATTTCCATCTTTCCCCCCCAAAAGGCGCTGTTTTCTCCTACAGAAGGAAATGGCAAGGAAAACTTCTGTTCCTCATTTGCTCTCTGTTCAGCAAGGTGTTTTGGGAAGGCCTGGCAGATGGGCCTTTGATGTGTTGTACCTGAAAGCTGAGCTTGCCCCAGCCCCACTTGGTGCCTCACCTGCTGCATATGGCCTGCATGGCAGAAATGCACTGATAAAGTGAGATTAAATAAAATAATATATGAATGGATGTAAGGGGTTAGGTTGTATTCCTCTAATTGGGTCAAACCTACAGGATTTCTTCAGACTCCAGTTTTAATTATTTGGTGACTTTCAAACTCTTGAAGGAGGATTTTAAAGGGAAGAGGTTGCTTCTGACACATTAGAGGTGGAAGCATTAGAAAAGAGGGAAGAAGAAAGCAATTTGTTTCTGCTTTGGACATATGGATGCTGTTGCTGTGCATTCCCTGTAGGGATGTGAAGAAATGTTGATGGTCCCTTCCTTGTTTTGTGGAAACAGTCAGTAATTTATATGGTACAGCACTCAGTATTTGATTTAGTCTGTGCTCCATTATATTTGAAATAGTCTTCCTTAATGTCTCTTGCATGAGAAAGTATTTTTACAGCAGTCAGCAGAAGAGAATAAAGCTCTGCACTGATAGCCTCTAGCAAATAGTTTTGCTTTGCTAAATGTAGGAGGAAGTCTTCTCTTTTTTCCCTAGGTGAACATTTCTTTTTTGGAAAGATGAAACACCTGACTACTAAGCTAGCAGAAATGTCCAGCTGCAGATCAGAACACTGGGATATCTTTGTTGACTACAACACCTTGTGGTCTGCCAGGCAGTGCTGCCTTTCACTGCGGCCTGAGGTCAGCTAATTCATAACCATCAAATAGTAATGACTTGCTTGGGGCTGTCGTTTCCTGTTATATAGAAATAATGATAAGCAAGTGGATAGTATTCAGGAAGTCAGTAAGTAGCACTAATTTCATAACCACAAAAAACACACCTTTGTGGATGCATACTCCTTTGAGATTAAGATAACAAAGCTAGAAATTAAGAGTAGAAGACATGTTATCATCTTATCATCCTGATAAACCTTTTTTTTTTTTTTTGAGACAAGATAGTGTCCAAGTACTTGGCCTATTTTTAAATGCTTCCAGGCCAGTGGGAAGAGGTCTCATCTCTCTTCCTGGGAGAGTCTTCCTCTATTCAAGAGGTCTTTGTCAAAACATTTATAATCTCTAAGACTGTCACCCTTAGGTTATAAAGTTATTTGCGCTCCCTAATTACATGTGAAATACACTCAGTTTACAAGTTAAATCATGTTTTTTGTTTGATCGTTTGTTTTTAAGATGCTGTCTCTGCAAACCCATCCTGTAATTAGGAAACAAACAGAATTTTCTGCTTCTAATGTCACTTCTAGGTATATCACTTATTCAGCGTGCAAAACAAAAATTATTCCATTGGAAAATGGGAATCAGCGTAAACTCCTGTTCATCTTCAGTTTAACAGCAGTGGGTTTGTAAAGCTAGATAGGGAAAAATCTGCTTCATAAGACAGATCTTAGGCAGTTCTAAACTAGTTTATGTCAGCTGCCCAGAGACTTTTACTGTCATCCACATTATGCTAATAAATATTACCATCCTAAAATACTTTGGTCCAAAATAGCACAATACTGCAGATTTCATTAGAAGCGAACTTATTTTGTTGCAGCTGAGCATCTGGCCCTGTGAGTAGAGTTCATGTTTCCAGTTGGAGTCATTATTTCTTTGGCTGTGGGAAGATATATCCCATGTTTATGCTCAAATCAAGAATGTTGGGCTCACTAGTAGTATATATAAATCCTGAGAATTATTGAACATCTTTGTGCTATATAAATGTCCTGATAGACCTGAGTGAACTGCTGTAATCCTAGCCTGTTACTCAACATGTTTTAATTTATAACATACATTTATTTTATCCACCATTTTCAGCATCTTAGCTGAGAGAAATCTGGAGAAAGCACTGCCAAGGTATATGAATTTTCAGAAACGCACATCTGTAGTGGACATCCCAGATTAGTGTTAATAAATGGAGTAGAACGTTAGCTGGTGAACTGTAACAAAACCAACCATTTTCCTCACCTTTCTAAAAGTTGGCTTCAGTAAGCACCCTCACTCTTCCAAGTACAATGAGGATGGAGAATGAAGGAAGAAATCTAATTGCTATCGAGCCTCAATTCCTACAGAAGTGAATACACAAAATACCTATGGCTGTGTCACTGGTTTTGTCACCGGATCTGGGCCAGAGAATCCCATCCAGGAGCTTAAGTTGCCTCTGTGGGTTACAATTAATAATGTGTCACTTGCCCCAGCTGCAATCTATAGGCCAGCCTGACCTGGAGAAATCCAAATGTCCTTCTGAAGTTTAGAGCTTTCAGAGGGGCAGGATGGCATCAGGCCTATGTTAACATTGTTGTAGGATTTCTCTTTTTGTATCTTAAAAGAACTTAAAAAAAGAGTGAAAAAAATACGGTTTAACTTATGTTTATTGCCACCTGATGGCAATTCCACAAACCAAACTGATAATCCTGCTGAGAGTGTGATACAGAGAGGCCAGCACACAGCTTCTACGTTGTTCCTGCTATTCTGTCCTAGGTATGTTGTATCTTTTTTTTTTTTCTTTTTTTTTTTTTGCATATTTTTAAGCTAATGACTTGCAAACACATTTAGCAGGGTTTCTTGTGTATGCATATCCAGATCTGTTTAAAAGAAATAGGCAAGTTTCCTGTGACCAAATGTTCTCAGTTTTACACATGGACTCATTTGCTTTGGCAGCATCTGAAGCAGTAAACCAGTGCTATGGACACTTCTAGTGATTGATCTGAATTACAGAAAAGGCATGGCAGAGAGGTAGGAAGAGTCAAGTACTGCATCTTGCCTGATTTATGGCTGTGGAGCCAGTGCCCTCTGCAGCAGAAAGTGGAGAGATGAAGATCTACAACCACCTGCATTATCACCAAGAAGTGGAAAGTAAGGGCTCACACTTTATTGTAGCTGGCAGCCACAGAAAAAGGTTTCGTCCCTCTCCTTCTCCCTCTCTTTGCCTTTGGATGCTGCAGTGACTTCAGTGTTGTTCCAGAGAATGCAAATGATGAAGTCTGCTGATGCAAACCAGAGACCCCAACTCCCTCAAGTCAGCAGTCTCCGTGTGATGCATATACATATTTTTTTAAGATTGTAGTGCATGACATTAAAAGAAATCATAACCTATATAGAGACAAAGCTCAGCATGTTGTGAATGTTGTCACAGCAATCATGATCTATCTGAGGAATTATTGTGTGGCCTCCCTCAGCTTCTGTGACAGCACAGTGGATCAATTTTACCTTAGGGTAAAATTTTGCAGCAAAGTTTGAGACTTCTTTATCTTTTTTTTTTTGCCACACTCTCTCAGCTGATGGCGCTTAGGGGTTTTGAGGCCAAAAGATGGCTATTTCTGAGGAAAAGAATGTATCTCCTTTCAGATATAGATAAATGGGTTTATTGTTAAAGGAGAAGCCTCCTAAAATGTAAAGCTTGAAATTCCATTTTTATGGAAAAAAAAAAAAAGAAAAAAAAAGACGGCTACCAAATTTGCAGGAAATCTGTAAAACCTCAGAAATGCTGAGGTTTTCACTACAATTAAAATGCAATTTCTATTTACTCAGCTCATCATGGCACTGAGCATGACAGAAAAGGCCCGGAGGTGACAATGGAGAGCTGCAGTAGACATCTCATAGAATCACCAAGGTTGGAAAAGACCTCCAGGATCATCCTGTCCTACTGTCCACCTATCACCAATATTTCTCCACTAAACCATATCCCTTAGATCTACATCTAAACATTTCCTGAAAATGTTCAGGGACAGTGACTCAACCACCTCATTTTTCCTAATTTTTCCTGATTTCTCCTTTCCTCTACTCAGATAAAGCCCTTATTACAGTGACTGTGAAGGTGAGCTGTCCAAGCACGGGTGTTTGGTGAAAAAACACAATTTTGTAGACTTCCTCTTTCAAAATTCATGTGGATAATTGATACAAGCCTGCATGTGAGGTCACATTTGGGGAACAACATTGCATCATTGCATGCATATGCATGCATGTATCTGTAAGGCATCAGATGGTGTTGAAGGGACCTGGTAAAAGCTGCCTTTGGAGATCTTCTTGCAGGACTCCTCTGATTCTGGAGCTTCTCCAAGCAATCTGTTTACCATTTGTTGTAGGCACCACCACTGCTTTCCCATGCAATGGCCAGAGTACCTGAAGAATTGTGGCTTTAGTTTCTTGATTATGTGTAGAACCAAGGAGTAAGAGTTCCCATGGCACTACCCTCTAAATGACTAAGGTGCCATTTGCATGGAGGGGAGTGTAGAGAAAGAGCCATTTTCTCATTAATTTCCATGGTTTATTATACGGTACAATTGGTTTTATAAACTCTGCACAGTTAAGTTTAATCACAGGATCATAGAGTTGTTTGAGTTGGAAGGGACCTTTAAAGGTCATATAGTCCAACTCTTTTGCAATGAACAGAGACACCTACAACTACGTCAGGTTTCTCAGATCCCTGTCCAGCCTGACTTAGAATGTCTCCACAGTTGGAGCGTCCATGACATCTCTGAGAAACCCGTTCCAGTGTCTCATCATCCTTCTTGTAGAGAACTTTTTCCTCATATCCAATCTGAATCTCCCCTCTTTTAGTCTGAAACCATTTCCCATTGTCCTTTCACAACATTCCTTATAGATTCCTTTAGATACTGAAAGGGTTAGGGCTTCCCATGAGATATGTTCCCATGAGACTAAAGCCAGTTATGATCTTTTTGGAATGAGATGGTAGAGTTAGGGGGAAATGAATGTACAAGTCTTTAATGAAATAGTATTTCAATCGCTGATATCTCAACAAACCATAACAAACAATAGTGCAAGGACACAACTCGCTGGATCTTACGCTGACCCAAATTCTACATCTTTAGAAAGCTGCAACAAATGTGAGCTCCAACCAGGAATAAAATCCCGTGTCTGTAATATTTCACTTTCCTTCCTCTTTTTTTTTTTTTTTTTCTTCTTTCTTTTTCTCATCTGTGTCTGTAAACATGGCTTGTACAGCATGCATTGAAATGATTGTTATTAACACAGAAGAGAGCAGAAGTAGTTTACTGGAAAGCCTGTATTATAGCAAATGCCTAGCAAAGGTTTAGGTGAATCAATTTGCTGTTATTATTGTGGTCTCCGGCAGAAAGCTCTGTCAATTTTATAGCCACATTTGGTATCACTTTGAAATATTAGCTACTTAATTCTACTGGTTCTGCTGCCAATGATAAACCAGATGTTTTATCATGTTCTGTGTAGCAGATTCTTACAGGTACTTATATGCCAGCTCCTATTAATTTCCGCAGGAGCTGGGCTTATCTGCTCTACAGTAACCAGAAAATGTATATGGAGCACTTTGAGCACAGGCTGTTGCTATGATTCCTTTCATTTTAACCTGTATCTTGTACAAGGAGGTGCTTCTTCCTTTAAGCTTTACACCGAAGACTTGTGGGATTATTCAAAGAGAAAGGAACAAAAAAATCTTGCATGGTCCTCCTATTTTTTGTTTGTTTGTTTGTTTATTTTTAATTTATTTAATTCAGTTAACAAGAAGCAAAGTTAGAATTATCTGTATAGAATCATCATTGTTTTTTTCTACTGACAGACATGGAAAAACCACCACTGGTGAAAATGCTTAGCTAACGATGGTGAAAATGTTGAATATTTGTGTTTTGTAACTGAGAATTTGATCTCTCAAATAGTGTTATTGTGGTCTTTATATCTGTTGCAGTTTCCACGGAAATAAATAGGAGGTATTACTTTAGGAGCAACAGAACCACAGAATGACCCAAGTTGTAATGCACCTCAAGGATCGTGAAGCTCCAACCCCTTGCCAAAGACAGGGCTACCAACCTCCACATTTAATACTAAACCAAACTAGCAACCTAGCAACCTACAGATATGAATGCAAGGCTGAGGCACAGAGTGGATGAAAATGCTTTTTCCTATTTGCTTTGTTCAGACTTAATGTACATATATGCTCTGCACAGACAAGGGGTCAAAAAGAATTATGTCAAAGAGAGGAAAAACTATGGGATGTAGATTTGTACGTGGAGATTCCTCATGTGAATGACAGCCATTCTTGCTCAAGATAATGTTGGACTTTCGTATTGTTTTTAGGCTGTGAACAAGCTGATCTTGATTCAAAGCTGGCCTTGCTTTGCAGAGGGGTTGGAATATTTCTAGAGATCTCTTTACACCTAAATCATCCTTGTGGTTTGACAGTTGCATCTATGATTGTGAGGAAATCCTCTTCCAAAAGGTAGATGAGTGCACTTGTGAGACTGAGAAAGTTGGAGGAAAGAAAAGTACTGTTTGAAATTCAACTTTTCCCTAGCTCTTGGGCCCAAAAGTGCTGACAGTTTTGATTTGGGGGCTTAAAATATATTGCAACAGCTGTTGAAAACTGTAGACTGAAATGTCAGTGTTGCTGGAATACAATAGCAGAGCACCAGTAAATTTACCCAGATTTAGCTCTCTTGTATTCCTTTTTTTTATTCAGTATTCTATCAATACCTTTGTTGTACATGCTTTCACACAGATAGCTCCTTTCCTTCAAGGTGGCTTCACTGCCTAGCAACCTTATAAAAATAAACATCAGTGTTCTGTATTCACAGCTGAAAACAGTATAACTTACCTTAATGTGACTGCAGTATTTTGAGAGGTAATGGCTGAAACACACTGCACCCTCCCCCCCCCCCCCTTTTTTTTTTTGTTTTGTTTTCTTTTTTTATTGTTGTTGCTTTTGCAGTTTTATTTTGCTGTTGTTGTTTTGGTTTGTTTGTTTTCTCTTGTTTTGTCAGATTTCTAAGAGGAAGCAATATTTTCAATGACGTAAATGAAGTCAGTTGATAGAGAATCAAATAAGACATGGCTATTAGTACGTCCTCCTTAAATGGATTCTTTCAAACACATTGGTAAGAGCTGAGTGGCCCACACATTCTTTGTGCTTCTAAAAATATTGTTTTCTTGCCAGAAGAAGCACTAAATTGAGGTCTTCTGTAAAAATATACACAATTTTCTGCTACACATTTATCCAATGGAGGCATACATGGCTGTTCTAGTGTGAGTGACACAGTCTTGAACTTGAATTTGAGGGTGAAACTGTACTTATTACCAATTTCAAGGCTTACTACTCTGAGTAGTTCCACTCAGAAATATTGCATTTGTTATTTTCAAGCATAAAAGATGTAACAATTTGTTTTTAGATGATCAAGCTTGGGTGAAAATTTAATCTTGTAAAGGTGACTATGGACTGCAAATGGAGATTGCTCCTAAATCAAAGAATCATTCAAGTGTATGACCAAATGAACTTAAGCATGTAATGTTCTGGATTTTATTGAATCTTGTGAGACTGAAGGCTACAAGAGGGAAATTTTCACTTATAAATGGCAGCTGCCGTTTACAATGTTTTATCCTCTTATGATTACAAAAATAAACCTTACAACTGCAACCTGAAAACATGACGAGGAGTTAAGAAGCAAAATGAGCACCGTAATGTAAGCCAGCCAGCTCAGAGAGTTGCTGGTTAAGGGTTGATGCTTTCAGCCTGGTCCTCAGAGCTCAGTTCTATGAAGTATCCACACCTTCCTTGCACTGATGTCATATCTTTATAGCAATAATTCAATAGAAGTAAGGGGAAAGCTTCAGCCTTTCTGGCAGCTGCTTCCTTCCACCAGGGCTGCAGCCTCACCCATGACAGTTGCCAGGCAGTTGATGAGTTAGATCTTGGAAGACAGCAGCTCTATAGTCTCCCGAGATGCTGTCATGAAGCAAGCTGTACATCAAAACCGAATGCACAATTTTCAGAAAAAATGTCAGTAAAGGGTCTATGGTAGGCCACTGTGAGCACAGCCAGTTTGTCATGCATTCACCATCAGAAAGTAGTTATGCACTTCTTCCTTATTGATAATAAGACATCTTCCAATCCTGACAGGTCCCTCTCAAAGCACTGCTGATAGGATTTCCATGCATTAGAAAAATAACTTAACTGTCATTTATTTAAGGGGATTTTGTTTTTGTTTGTATACAGTTTCAAAATAAAGAATACCGCTCCACGAATTGGATGAGACTTAGCATTTCTGTCTAATTGGCAGGCCTTCTGCAAGAGACGAAAAATACTCTTTCATCAAACAATATTTGTATTGCCAGGGGAATGAAACAGCAGTTTATGTTAATAATTAGGTGTAAATAATCAAGCATGGCACAGGTGAATTTCAAATTTTGAATCTTATCAATAGTGTTTTATAAGAAAAAAAAAGGAAAACAGAGTTTGATCATAGCTTTGACACAAGAATGCTTGAAATTTGACAAAATTCAGGAATTAAACAGTTCATTCAGTTGGACCTGACAAAATTCAGTTGGACCTGAATGTATATGGGTGTGTATACATTGCCACTTTAGACTCACAGAATCATAGAATGGCTTCGGTTGGAAGGGATCCCAAGGATCAAGTTCCAACCCCCCTGGCACAAGCAGGGCTATCAACCTCCATATCTAATACTAGACCAGATTGCCAAGGGCCCCATCCCACCTGGTCTTGTACACCTCAATGGATGGGGCATCCACAGCCTCCCTGGATAGCCTGTACCAGCATTCACCATTCCTTCTGTAAAGAACTTTCTCTTAACATCCAATCTAAACCTTCCACCTTTGAACTTAAAACCATTCCCCCTTGTCCTTTCACTGTCTACCCTTGCAAAAAATTGGCTACCTTCCTGTTTATAATCCTGTTTTAAATACTGGAAGGCTGCAATGAGGTCGCAACCTTCTGTTCTCCAAGCTGAACAAGCCAGCTTCCTCAGTCTGTCTTTGTAGGGGAGGTGCTCCAGACCTCTGACCATCTTCATGGCCCTTCTCTGGACCCACTCCAACAGCTCCACATCTTTCTTCTATCGGGGGCCCCAAACCTGGACTCAGTACACCAGATGGGGCCTCACAAGGACAGAGTAGAGAGGAGCCCAGGATACCATTGACTTTTCGAGTTGCAAGAGCACACTGCTGGCTCAGATTCAGTTTTTTATCCACCAGGACCCCCAGGTCTTTCTTTGCAGGACACATTAATTTGGATCTGAAGTGTATTTCTGAAGGCATTCTTCCAGTCATCCCCACTTACCATCCTGTGTTTAGCACCAGGGAGCAGTCCTTAAGTACGTTAACTAAACTCATTTCAGATAAAACTCGCTCAGAAGATGCCCTGTGCATGCCTACCATTACTGAGTTTCAGCCCACAGGACCAGATTACAGCTGGTCCAGAGTAAACTCTTCCCTCTACAGACTGTACAGGGCTGGGAATTCAGTATTTAGCGTATGCTCATTACTAAACTGCAGGGCTTCCTAAAGGAGAGGTGGCATCTTGCTCCCACCTTTAAAGCCTTTAAAGACCGACAGCCAGCTTCAAACTTCCCTGTTCAGTGCCTCTATTATCAAATCACTTACTAAAACACCCATTTCAAACTTTGTCCTTACATACTTAACTCACACAGAAATACATCCTGATCTTTGCACATATTTCAAAACACCTCACTAAATTTCTCCAGGTATTTTTGGAGAATGCTGTGGATACATTAATTAAGTGTATGTATACATACATATATTCAGGACTCAAACATCGTACTTTGTCTATGCTAGAAAATTAAACAGAGCCAGGAAATATCCCTTGGCAGTAGAACTCAATAGCCTTCCTTTTTGAATTGTTGGAATGTTTTTTGGTATACTTTTAGTCAACTAGAACTACCCCAAACTGTTCTTCAGCACAATTTAACAATTAGCACAGGCCAGCAGCCACTCTCAATATGCAATTTCCATGCAGCCACACACTCCTACTGTGTAATAGGGTGAGGTATTTGGGAAAGTTTGGAGTAGCCTTTTCAATGCCATTTAATTTAGTGCCAGAAGATGGTCCTAAGCACATCTGATTTGTCAGTATAAATCTAGTTTATGTATGCTGAATCCCAGAATTTCATTAAGCAAAAGATATCTGAGTATTCAGTTCCAAGCTTGATTACTGATATACAACAAACATCTAAGGAAAAACAAAGAGATCTGTTACCAGAAGGAGTTCAGTTAAGATAAACCCCGATTCTGGAAGTATTACCCTGTATCGAGTGCAGATTTATGATTTTCTGGCCTAGTGACTATGTCATCAATAAAGCTTTTTTTTTTTCACTATTGTCAAATTACTTATTTTCATTGTTATAAAATGATGCTGCTGCTAACACTAGAGCTTTGCCCTGGTGTTAGCAGCTATTCAGCAGCCACACCACTCCAAAATGTTTATAAAGTCCCTATGGCTTGATTCAATGCAACTGAGATAATGGGAGCTTTCATAGAATCATATAATAGAATCATAGAATGGCTTAAATTGGAAAAAAAACTCAGAGATCATCTAGTTCCAAACCTCTGCCATGGATAGGGTTGTTACCCACCAGATCAGGCTGCCCAGAGCCTCGTGCAAATGAGCCTTGAACTCTTCCAGGGATGGGGCATCCACAACTTCTCTGAGCAGCCTGTGCGAGGGTCTCACAGAATTTCCTTCTAATATCTCACCTAAATTTCCTCTCTTTTAGTTTAAAGCCATCCCCCCTTGTCCGATCACTAATTAAACCATGTAAGAATTCACGCTCCTTCTTGCTTATGAGCACCCCTTTAAGTACTGCAGTCTAGAATGAGGTCTCCCTGGAGCCTTCTCTTCTCCGAGCTAAACAAGGTCAGTTCCCTCAACCTTTCTTCATAGGAGAGGTGCTCCAGCTCTTTGATCATCTTCATGGCCCTCCTCTGGACAAGCTTCAGCAGTTCTGCATCCTTCTTGTGCTGGGGCCTCCAGGCCTGCACACAGGCTACTTTCTGCAACAGCTGTAGATATTGTACAAGCAGGAATTTTACCTGTCAGTGCTAGTGGTTTGTATTTGGACAGCTATGTCAGGGACTGTATTATGGGAAAACCCTGAGTATAACGAAGTCCTAAATGCATCATACTGATTGGGTCGGACAGGCTGTAGAGAAACACTGATTATTCTGTGTGCTGTCTCTTATCTTAACATTTATGTTTCTCACTCTTGACTATATCATTACAATATGTGCATATGCGGTCCATAAGGAAGAAGAAGGAAATGAACTGTTATGGTTGTACTACTTCAGGCAACAATGTGATCCTTTGGAATCCTTTAGAAATCAGAGGGATTTCCAATAGGTAGTACTTTAAATTATATTTCCAGTGCAAAATAATTTTTTTTTCTTTCCTTCACCTATTCACAAATCTAGCTGGGCTGAAGCCTTTCTGTTCTTTTAACCTCTTGTTTGGTATTATGGATTTCATCATTTGCTGGGTTTATTTGTTGTCCTATAACTTCTATCTCCCACTGAGGTCTTACTTTAGACTTCTGATATCCACAGAAGTTTTTATAACCATTAACCTCAGAGACTGGATTTCCTTTATGTTGGGAGTGATTTCTTTTCTCCATCTTCTCTCTCTAAGTGCAGGAAGTCCAGACTCACAGACTTGCTGCACACCAGTCCTGCTTAAAAGCCACTGATCTTATTATAATTAATCAAAATGAAAATGCTGCATAAATAGGTCAAAATAAAACTGTTCCTGCAAGCTGCCAGCCTACCTGGGTGAAGCCTGGAAGTCATTCTTAATAATAATAACATTAATTTTATCTTACAATAGTTTAACAAGCTTACATGTTTAGAAGGGATATATACAAGTATACAAATAACAGAGGAGACCACAATAAAACCTTTATGAAAACTTTTTATATCAGTGATTTGAAATGTTTTATAAATCAGATTGACTTTTCAGGATTTCTCTTTTGGAAGAAGACCCAGGAGGAAAATTCTGACCTTTTGACATGTGCAGAATCAAATATTTCAGTTTTTCATTTTGCTTTCAGTATTTTCATTTGATATTCCAAGTGTTATTATACTGTGTCTGCTGTGGTAATAATCCACTTTAAAATAATGAAGTCTAATTAAACTTTTCTACAGTACCTAGAGTGCTTTAGATTTTTACTGTTTTCATATCATTCAGACACATGTTATCAACAGAAATGGTGATGATGCTAACATTAGTCATAGCATTAATCTCTTGTCACTGCAATACCCTACTGTAGCATCTCTTTGAAAGACAGTCTCTAAAACTGACTTAGTGCTTCTTGCACAGTGTGAAGATTTTGTCATTTACCTCTGCATTGGTTAGCTAAATCTCGACGTAACAGGACCTTTGCTTGTTACTGTAGAGTACTTCAAGTTCAGCTATAAAACCCACAGAAAGATCAGACAAATGCCTTTTCATTCCTTTACATTTCCTTTACCTTGTTAACAATGTAATTCGATTATCTCTTTTGTCTCTCACTTCTAGCAGGCCAATGAAGACATACTTTTATCTCTTCTGATGAACTCAAAAAGCACTCAGAGCCCCTAGCAGAAAGTTAGAAGGATCTTAGATAATGGCTCCAAGATTAGATTGTAAGGTGCCTAGTTTGATGATTCATCTAAACTAACATTAGTTGTCTACTACTTGCTTAGATTTTAATATAGTCAAAGGTGACCTGATCAATATACTCCATGGAGATAAATGTATGATTCTTCTGGCCAAATGCGGCTCTTTCCTTTAAAGTGGGATGGACAGTGGTGTGAAACTCTACTGACTAGCTCCTTGTTGACTGCAAAGATATCCTGGAACATCATGCTTAAAGGTAAAGGTCTAACCTCAGAAATAGACACATTTAGTGAAGTAGATCCCAGTTTGCACCTCTTAAGGCATCTCATTACTCCTGAAGCAACTTTGACCCTCACATTTGAAAACCTGAATCAGTGAAGTTCATGATTCATGTTGGAGAACTCTACTGAAATTATGGTGTCCCTACTGTTGCTTGAGTCACTTATATTGCTAGGAGGGCATAAGTCATGGCTTTTCATGATGCAGTAAATTGATGTGTGTTACAGTACTTTCCCAGGGGTTGTGGGAGAAGGTTTTTGTCTTAAGAGAGCATCAGAGATATTATGGAAAGGAATCAAATGTTTTGGTTTAAGTACATAGAGCGAAGTAGATTTAGGTGATACACCTACCTTTCTAACTATCTGGGAGTGAAAGCCTTTCTTGGGTGACATGATATTTTTCATGGAGAGGAGGAGAGTGAACACCAGTGCTTCTATCCATGGTTGCTGATTCTTGAAAAACTCATATGGAGGCTTGGCTTTGTCACCAGTAGACTCAGAATTAACCCTGGAAGGGTAAAGATGAAAACTTGAGGGGGCTACAAAATCTTTAGCATTAGCACAGGGAGTTTTCATTTAGGATCTATTTTTGGAATTGAATTAAACTGAGTATAGTAATAGATGTTCTGCTAAAGCTAAATGATGAATGATCTGTCCAGTTATATAATAATAGACATACTTTTCTGTTTCCCTTATATTCCCTTTTATCATCTGTGATAAGGAGACTCAGACCAGCTGCTCACAAAGCTAATCGTGCCCTAAGCAACGTATCATCACAAGACTTGGAATGGAACACAGCCTTGCTGAGAGTAAATATTTGTTTAATGTACAAAATCACCAGTAAGGTTTATCAGTCAGTGTTTATTAATAAGGAAGTGACTTGAAGTTCAAAACGAAATAAAATTTAAAAGAGAGAAAGAGACGAAATTTGTCTTGTGTATGAAAGAGTCTGAAAAATCATTAATAAAGCTCACAAATAAGGAAAAACATTACCCTTGAATATAGTCTTTATATGGCCTCTAGATGTTACTGGAAGCAGCACACTAAAAATTTTTCAGAATGTGCCTATGTCAGGGCTTAAAATAGTACTACAGAGATATTGGTTGTATTGTATGTTTCATATTTCTACTTTCTGATTAGTTTAAAAGAAACATCTGCATTGCCCCTCCTGGCACTGCAGATTTAATGCCAACATGGTGCAATTTAATCATATGCTGTAGCAGGTGTTTAGCAGATTATTCAGGACATTAGCAAAGAATAAGACCAGGGCTGTTGTCTTGGGGAATTAACAATTTGATGTGAGAAACTGTTCAGTAGTTCCCAGAAATGGTATGAGTATCTTGATACCCTCCACACATGCACATAATGCTATGAGAATATAACGAGGCATTCTGTACTGGGAGGACACACTTGGGAATTCCTGAAGAAATCTGAAAATGTTTCTTTTGCCTTTCTGATGTCCTGTTCTCTCACAGTGACCTAGAGAAAGCCTTCTAGGATACATGAATCTCCATTTCCATTGCTCCCTCACATTTCCTTTTTCCTTTTTGGAAAGTAACCTCTTATCTTGCACATAAAAGTAATCCAGAAAGGTGGTATGAAAAATTAGTCCTGATTATGTATTTCATGCTCTTTCAGGAAATAAACCAAGAGCCTGAAAGTCATTTTGATACACAACTGTAAATGAGACACTCCAGGCTGTATAGATGTGATGAATATATTATATATGTATTGTGAACTGCTTTTGTTCTATTAAATATTCCCACTGTAAAGACAGAAATAATAAGTTTGTTAACTTATAGGAGAGATTTCTTGAAGAAAGGAGAGGTGTGGGAAAAATATGTCCATACTTCTGCCATAATACTTCCATCACAGTGATCAACAAGTGCAAACAGCAGTCTAAAGAGAAAGTAAGCCCTTGCTTATAAATGAAAGAGGCAGAACATTTTAGTAGCTTCCTCATATTAATTATTACCTTTGGAAATAAGTACAGAGATTCTGCTTCTTATATTTTATAGTGAATGTTTTACCTAGATGGAGCCATCTCTGGAGTTATTATCTGCCCCTGGAGACAAATGAAAAGCTTTTCTTCTATTTGAACTTCCTTTATAAGGTGAATTTACTGCTACTGATGTCTGAAAGACTCAATTAGGTGATTACAATTCCCGGTTCTCTGCTGGTGAGCATCAAGCATGGATTTCTTCAGTGTAGGGTGGGACAATCTCTGTAGTGTCTGAGGAATAGAATCATAAAATCATAGAATCATTTGAGTTAAAAGGGACCATTAAAGATCAGGTAGTCCAACTCTCCTGCAAGGAACAGGGACACCTGCAACTAGATCAGGTTGCTCAGAGCCACTGCAAGAAGTAAAGAGAGATTCTTTGTTAGATCAGCCTAGAGCCAACTGATCAGTGATGGAGAAGTGGGTTCAAGTCCTTGTTCTAAACGTGTCAGAGAGTTTATTTGAGTTGTGTTTCTGTTTCAGTACAGCTTAAAGCCTATTTGGTAAAGATTTGTCAAAATATAAATCTATTCTGAGTGGGAAAGGATCTTAAAGATTATTTAGTTCTAACCCCTGCTGTGAGCAGGATTGCCACCCATCAGCTCAGGCTGCCCAGGGCCTCATCCAGCCTGGCCTTGAGTGCCTCCAGGGATGGGGCATCCATAGCTTCTCTGGGCAGCTCTGCCAGTTCCTCACCACCCTCTGAGTGAAAAATTTCCCCTTAACATCTAATCTAAATTTCCTCTCTTTTAGTTTTAAGCCATTCCCCCTTGTCCACTACCAGACCATATAAAACCTCACTCTCCCTCCTGTTTATAAGTTCCCTTCAAGTACTAGAAAGCCACAGTGAGGTCTCTCTGCAGCCTTCTCCAATTTAAACAAGCCCAGTTCCCTCAACTTTGCCTCACAGGAGAGGTGCTCCAGCCCTCTGATCCTCTTCGTGGCCTCCTCTAGACCCACTCCAACAACTCTGCATCCTCCTTGTGCTGGTAGACACTATTTCTTTAAAACAAGAATCCCCAAAGGTTTTGTTGTGCCTGGCCCTTTCAATATAGGGTTTTTGTTTGTTTGTTTGCTTTTTTGGGTTTTTTTTTGTGTCTTACTTACTTGGAAGTTTTGAAAAATTGTCACAACAAAAACTACTGAGAGGTACAGTTGAACGTCTGCAGGGATGAAAGGCCTTGCAGAGATCTAAATATATTTATTAGATCATTGGAAAATCAGCAACAGCAATAAATTCATCAAAGATAAATGCTGGGTGCTGCACCTGGGATGGAACAATGCCAGACGAGGATACAGATGGGAGATGAGCGGCTGTA
Source organism: Phasianus colchicus (assembly GCF_987193195.1). Taxonomy (NCBI): domain Eukaryota; kingdom Metazoa; phylum Chordata; class Aves; order Galliformes; family Phasianidae; genus Phasianus; species Phasianus colchicus. The sequence continues at coordinate 88,094,392 of NC_143438.1, forward strand.
GAACATCTCAGCAGAAAGGAAACTGGCCATGATGGTGACAGCAACTCAGCAGGAGCCAGCAATGTACCCTGGCATCCATGAGGGCAAACTGCATCCTGGAGGCATTAGCTGGTAAAAAGAGCTGATTCTCTCCCTATGTTTAGCATTGGTGTAGCTTCACTGAAACACTATGTGCACTTCTGGGTTTCACATTATTAAAAGGATGTTGAAGTCTCCCAATGCAACCAGAGGAGGGCAAGACAGCTGTTGAAAGAGCTGGAAGGCGTGTCCTGTTAGGTGAGGCTGAGACACTTGGCTTGTCTAGTTTGGACAAAAGGAGACTGAGAATGACATCACTGTGGTCTGTAACTCTCCAAGGAGAGGAAAGGAGAATGAGGTGCTGATGATGGCACTTGGGGTAATGGCATAAAACTGCACAGTATGAGATTCAAACTGGACATTAGGAAAGATGAATTCACAGTGGGTAATTCCTTCAGTAATATTCTTTAACTTTTGTTTAGCTCTGAAGAGGTCAAGCAGTTGGACTTCATGATCTCTGAAGGTCTCTTTCAGCTGAAGTATTATGTTCTACAATCTGCTCTAGATATCCCTGCTTGAACTATGGTGCTGGACCATATGACCTCCAACACTTAATTCCAACCTAAATTATTCCCTCTTCTCTCCTCTCCTCTCCTCTCCTCTCCTCTCCTCTCCTCTCCTCTCCTCTCCTCTCCTCTCCTCTCCTCTCCTCTCCTCTCCTCTCCTCTCCTCTCCTCTCCTCTCCTCTCCTCTCCTCTCCTCTCCTCTCCTCTCCTCTCCTCTCCTCTCCTCTCCTCTCCTCTCCTCTCCTCTCCTCTCCTCTCCTCTCCTCTCCTCCTGTTATGGAATTTTAAAAATCATATTTTTTTTCTCTGTTCTGACTGGGAATCAGCTCTAAGGTGCATTGGCAGAGCCATAAAGGAGAAACTTACATAGCTCTACTCCAGCCATTATGTGACAGATTACTACATCAGTGCAGTGATTTATAGACTCAATAAGGATGTTCTTTGAGGTTTTTGAATTAGGATGAGTCAAATTGCTGCATCTGAAAATATGATGCGTGATGTTGCACTAATACTGTTAGACAACTGAATCTTAAACTTGGTGTGATTTCTATAGACATGCATAGTTGTTTATTGAATGCAAATGAATCATTAACATGAAAAAGATTTCTTCAGAGAATGTCTGCTCCTAGATTCAGTATGGACCATGGTCCCTCTTGATGTAATCCACATTATTAGTAGTACAGCTGAGTGGGTGATTCAGAGCAAGTAATGTGACTGTGAAGTGTCTTCAAATACATCAATATTTCTTGAGATTCATTTGTCTCCAGAACAATTTATAGAAAGGGAAGGAAAACAACAACAAAAAGAACTAACAAAACAAAGCAACAACAAATTTAACTCTACGGACTGGTCTTTAGAAATTTCCTTGTGAATACACCTTACACAGCTCTCATAGTCTAATGCAAAATGAGAAATGTTTAAATTGAGGGTATGAGGGAAGAGAGGGGAGATACCTCAGGAAGTTGCTATGGGGAGTAAGAAATACATGGTGATCAGAAGGATGTGTGGCAGACAACATTTCGTTGAAGCTTTATTTGTTTGTTAAGAGACATTGGGTTAAACTCCGAAGAGGAAGGCAATATTAATATCACTGCTGAAAAATGACCTTTGTTGGTTTCCTTCAGAAGTGGTCTTCCTCTGTCTCTAGCAATAGGGCAGTTGCCATTCTGAAGTGCTTCTCGAGACTGATGAAAGTTAGATTTTGTAGTGGTCCATAACGATGAGCCCGTAACTGTTTTGATCCATTGATTCATATAATGTGAGGTCAGGATGGCAAAAACAAGGAGTTTTTTTGAAAAGGGTGCTAGGAGATGGCTGAGTCTGGTTCTACTTTTTTGTTTGCAATTCTTCTGGAAAATCAGAAATGTGCAGGTGAAGATCTCAAGTTTTACTTCATATTCCTTAGTGGGAAGTTCAATATGGGAGTTTTCTTACTATTTAAAACTAGTTATGATGTGTCAAGTACTTGTCCCCATACACATATTGCCCATGTCAGCTAGGACTTTACTATAAGTGGGTTGCTGGAATAAAGGACAGTGAATCTCCTTGATGAAGGAAAGTGATGTGGTCAATGGTACATACTGGCAAACTCCTTGACAATTTCTAACACTCTTCTCATCTGTTACTTTTCTATTCTTTCTCTGCTCACCTTTTCTATTCAGAGTGAAAGCAAGTTGAAGTAAGGTTTAGCTCTATGCAGACAAGATTGTTGCTACACAGAATATTGGGCTCAGAACAGTTATCTGAGAGCTTGCATCCTAAGAGTAATAAAGATGGAATGTCTTCTGAATGATCTGCATGCTGCCATCCATTATTTTTTTCTAGAAAATCTGTGACTCATTATTCAGTGCTTTATGCACTAGCTGAAAACGACAAGGAATATTTTTGGGTACATTAATTAATTTTTTATAGTTAAATTTTTTTTTCTTTAAAATCCCAAGAAGAAAACAGTTATGGAAATGCAAAATTGATTTTTCTGTAATGGCAGAGGCACCTTGGTTAGTGGGACAGAAGAATAATTTGCTTCTTACTAAGCTGAACATTTACCATCAATTTCTGTTTAGTTACTAGTGTATCTACTACATCATTATAGTCTGTTCCTCTAATAATTGCTTCAGCCTTTGTACTAAAGCAAGGTGGTTTATATGTGTGTACACTGTAAAGCCAATCTGCAGTGCCTTGTGGCAGTGTTTTCAGAGAATGAAGTAAGAGTTTTGTGCCATCTCCAGGGATTGAACAACCAGTATTTGCAGTCATGTGAGTGTAACTTCTTGCAAAACATTTCTGAAATGTCACTCTGATACTGTATACACCTGAGTGTTCATGTCTCTGCCATCAGATTTTTGTGTGGATTTGCAATTTGAAATGCAGAAGCTGGTCACACTAAATAAAATGAACCTTGTGGAATTATTTTATCTGTTTCCTGCTAATGTGACCTTTTCTTCCATATTTCACTTTGCATGTCTTACTGATGGATAGTATGATTTCAAGAGAATTTAGTATATGGTTAGGCTTCCAGGTTTGGATCTACATCCAATTATTTTTGAAGGATAGAGGCACTTGCACTGGGCACCCTGGTTTGTCTTAGTTTCAGCTGGGATGGATTTTTCTTCAGAGTACTGGGTATGAAGATATGTTCTGGCTCAGGAGAAAAATGATGTTGATAACAAACCGATGTTTATAGCTGCTAAGCAGTACTGTACAAAGCCAAGGCCATTCACTGCAAGGGGCCCAAGGAACTGGGAGGGAACAGAAGTAGGACAGCTGACTTAAACCAGACAAAGGGTTATTCCACAACATATGACATCATGTGGAAGGAGTTTTGAAGGTGCTGGAAGTTCATCTTGTTCTCTTCCACTGCTAGGGATCTAGCTGAGCATCACTCGGGGAGTGGTGAGCAATTGCTTGTGCATTGCTTGCTGTATATATTCATGTATGTGTGTACATATGTATATATATGTAGTCATGAATATTATCCTCTTTTTCTCTATCTTAGTAGTTTTTTTTAACCCATGAATTCTACTTCCCCCCCTCCCCCCCTATTCTCTCTCCCATCCAACTTGCAAGGGGAAAGTGAATGAACAAGTGTGTGGAGCTGAGCCACCCACTAGGATAAATCACAACAGTTCCTTTTCTTAAATTCCAATTATACTGGCAACAAAAATAAAGAAGAGGATAACTCTGCTGAATAAACAGACCATTGGTTTGCTACTATCGACATCCTTCTTATTATAACATGCAATTTATTTCTTCGATAGCTGCCAGAGGTTTTAGTACCTTCTTATTCCAGCATTGGGCTTTCCAGAGCTGAATTGGTTCAGCTGAACTGAATTAGTCTGGCAGTTCTGGTGTTAATTTTAGTCTTAACATATGGAGTTATTCAACAGTAAGAAAGTAAATACCAAAGCAAAACATGCCAAGACATTCCTTTTTGACATGGCAGAAGAAAGGAAAATCTGCAACAAACAGCCTCTGCAGTTCACTACCGTAAAGAACTCTAAATATCAGCAATATTTGCCCCTTTTTGGACAAAATAGTAGGGTTGTAGTTCTTCTAAGGAGTAATGAGACAATAAACATAGTATAGAAACTGCTTAAGTCTCCTACTCTGCTCTATCTGTCTTGAGATGGAAAGTTACCTATTTAAAACTTTCCAAAGTCTACGAAAGAATTCAGATCAAATAAATTAAAATGGGGCAATTGTATACAAGAGTGACATTCTGAATACTTAGAAATTAAAGTTCACATTTATGCTCTATCAGCCACTTTTTTTTTTTTTTTTTTTTTTTTTTTTTTTCTCTCACCTCTATATGCTGGCTTCAAAATTAAAAGATTCTGTATCTTCTCTGAATTATTTTTACATTTTATCCTTGTGAAGATTCAGACTTTGCTTTTGGTTAGAGGGAACAATAGTCCTGAGGACTACAATGTTTCACATTCTGTGGAAGCTGTAAAGTTCCCCTGAAACCATTTTCATTAGATTTGCAAAAATTGCAGCCTTAAGGCTTTAAAAAGTGCTAAGCAATCAGCAGCCAGTCATCTGGGAGCCTAATTATGGAGTTTGGAAACAAACATGTCTTGGACTATCACTTTCCTTACATAATTTGTAAGATAGGTTTTAACCCCCACCTTTTTGTACAAATGTGTAAATAGTTGTGACTGCTGAGAATCAGAGATTTATCTTCCCAGTTTAGTCCGTATGTGATATTGGAAAGCATCAGGAACTTCCAACCTATCATTGTAAGTCTCCCAATGACTGATTTCAAACTACATTTAGAATATTCGAAAAATCCCTGAGGAGGCAACAATGAATTGCAGGACTTGTCTTGGTATGCTTTGTCACAAATCTATTCAATACTGCATAGGCAAAATAATTTTTCCCTCTTTTGGACATGGAGTAAATAAAATTAATTAAGGTTATATTGTTCCCTGAATTGTTTCCTTACCAGGAATGTATGTAGTGACCAAAAATTTTGCCACAGTTTCAGCAACATTTTTTTTTCTATCTTTCACTGGTAATGGGAGTAGACAATTTGGCTTTTGAAATTAAAGAAAATGCTCTGAATGGATTGGCACAGACAACCTGACAGAAAGTGTGGAATGTGAACTAAACCCTCTTATAAGAGCAGAGTAAGCCAAGAATTTGGCTCATTTGCTCTTGACTTTTTTTGCAAATCATGACTAAGCTGATTGTTATCCTTATTTGAAGAAAGTAAATTAAACTGTGCACTCCTAGATATTAGATGAATAACTATTTAATGGGTTAGCCTTGTTGCCCAGAGAGGTTGTGGATGCCCCATCCTTGCAGACATTCAAGGTCACTCTGGACAGAGCTCTGAGCAAACTTCTCTAGCTGTATGTGTCCCTGTTCATTGCAGGGGAGTTCGACTATATGACCATTAAGTCCCTTCTAACTCAAACAATTCTGTTATTCTATATTTCTACCTCCATATTACTTTCAGACTGTGTTTCATTTTGCTCTCATGCCCTGTAATTGGTTCCAGTGTGAAAAAAAAAAAAAAGTAAAAACAGCAAACACGCACAAAAAAAGATGCCTTCTGCCACAGTCTCTGGTCTTAAATATATCTGTTGCCAATCATTACCTCCCAATGAGACTAAACATCAGGCTCTGGATGCAGTATTTCATTAAAATGGTGCAGTGTTTTCTGAAACCTTGAGCAGAGATGTTCCTCTGAGGCTGTTGAACACATTTCTCTCTGAAAAGTTGCTAAGAATTGGTAAAGAATGGCAAAGACCATGGGTATGAGTTTAGGTAAACTTTTCACTGCAGTAATGGAACAAGTAGTATTGTTCCTAATGTATATGATTCCAAAACTGGGAGGAAGCACCCTAGTAAGACCTGCATGTGATATTAAACACATCCTGTCCAGAGAGGACAGGAAAATTATACAAGAAGCTTGAGGGTGAGCAAAGCATAAGAAGGGAAATGGTACAATAATACTGAGGAAAGCACAAATTCTGATCTGAGTTTGTTGATGTAAAACCCTCCTCAAATGTTGAGCTCTCTACAACAGACAGTAAAGCCTGAGAAAGAACTACATTAAAGCTAAAGAAACCTACAAAAGTCAACAAGCAAGGATATTTTCCTGGTGATCGCAACCTATCTAATCCCAGGAATTCGAAAGACTGGGGATGTGTTTGCTTGGGAGGTGATGAGGAAGGATGGGGATAATAGAGAATGTCCCTCGCATTTTCTGATGGTGTGTGATCAATCCTATACCACATAATTCAATGTAATTTCATCTATATTGTTGTTCCACCTCCCTTCTTATCAAGAATGAATTGTGTTTCCCCTGGAGAGCCTCTCCCAGGTGACATCTGCTAAATTCCCCATATTGAGAGGGCAGGTGAATCATAACAGAGACACATCAGGAGAGGCACAAATCTATAGAAATAGTGAGGATAAGATGTGAAGATTATTCTGACAATGAAATCATGACAAATAGCGCAAAGATGAAAAAGGCAGTAAGATAAAATGGGAAACTCAAGCTGGAGATTTTCAGGAGAGGAGTCAGAACGGCAAAGGTTGGTTTTAGATGAAAACAGTTTACCAAACAGATTCTCCTCTGAACACATCTGAGATTTGTAATTAGATCTGGTCACAAGATAGGACAGCTTATCTTCTTTAAACTTAAAAAAAAAAAAAAAAGTATTGCAAAGAATTGATCTGAAATATCATTCAGGGTCAGACCTATCACCCCTCTTTGTTGATTTATGTCTGAGCTGCCAGCCCTCTGGGCATCAAGGAAGGAAACTTCATTCAGTCAGAATCTGATCACATGGTCAGTTTTTCTTCTGGTATCTGATATGAACCAACGTCCCCACTCGAAACTGCCAGTTTAAATCATCAATTGCTAATGGTTAAATTAGCCAGGCCTTGTTAGCTATCTAAATTTTCAGTCATTTTTTGGAATTACATTTATGATCTGTCTGATTAGAGAAACACAGCACAATAGCCTACGTCATCTTGTGACGATATGAAAAAGTAAACAGGGAAAAATCTAAAAGCTTTTCACTTTTCAAAAAGATTAAAATAAAAGGCATTGAGGAAATGTTGCTTATGTTTTTATTTGTGGGAACATGGTGAAATAAAGTGCAAACAGGGCTAGAATATTAAAAAACAATCCAAACAAAAAACAAAACAAAAAAACCTGAAACGCCTTTTTAATTATTGACAAGTGATGTGAATGAAAAATATCAAGTAGTTTTATTTATAGCAAGATGGGCAATAAAGTTAAATGTGAGTGTGAAAAGTGTTTTCATTTCTGCAGTTTGTGAATGCTCTATCACATTTTTCTTAGATGACAAACTGGACAAGCAGGTAGGGTCTAATTCTTCACTAGAATAATCATTTTAGCTCCTTTGGAGTCATCAGAATTACAACAATCTATGACAACTGAGATCTGCTTCCTGATGCTGGGAAGTTCCTGTCCTTAGATACATAGCAGGAAGCACACCATTTAGGTAGTTTACTGCAAACAAATCAGCTATTCTGCTGGCTGGTGCATGTTCTTTTGTTATGCATTTGCCATTGCTATTCATTACTTTTAAGTGAATTCTTAAGCCCTCTCCTGTTGCTTATAGCTCAGCTCCACTTAGCCTTTATTCAAAAATGCAGTTTCATATTTTCTCAGTTTTCTTTTTTTCCATGCTAAAAATTCACACCCCTATCAGCCTCTCCTCATAAGAGAAGTGCTTTAACCCCTTGGTGGCCCTATGTCAGACTCTCCTTGCATGTCCGTGTCTCTGGACACAATACATCAGTTCTGAGCATCTGAGCAGAGGGAAAGGATCATCTCTTGAGACTTGCTGGCAATACTTTGCCTAATATAGCCCAAGATACCATTATATTTAGCATCAAATGCATGTTGCTAGCACATGTTCAAACTGATGTTATAGAATCACAGAATTATTAATGCTGGAAAAGACCACTAAGATCATCCAACCATCAACCCATCACCATCTCAATGTCACAACTACGTGCTTCCTGAACATCTCTAGGGGCGATGACTTTACCATCTCCCTGGACAGTGAGATTCCAATGCCTTGCCACTGTATCTGAGAATAAATTTCTCCTAATATCCAACCCGAACCTCCCCTGTAGCAACTTAAGACCATTCCCTCTTACCCTATCCCTAGTTACCTGAAGAGGAGGCCGACACCTATCTAGCCACAACCTCCTTTGAGAGAGTTGTAGAGAGTGATAAGGTCTCCCTCTAGTCCTCCCTTCTCCAGACAACAATCCCAGAAGTTGTAGGTCCTTTTCTGCTACGTTGCTTTCCAGCTGTGTCCCCCAGCATGATGCTCGGGGTTGTTCCTCCCCAGGTGCAAGACTCTTTACTTCCCTCTGCTAAACATCAGGAGATTTCTGTAAAGATCCCCTTGGGTGGTTGCACAGCTCTCTTTGAATTCAGCCACTCCCCCTGGTTTTGTGTCATCCACAAATTTACTGAGCATGCATACTGCCCCATCATTCAGGTAGTTATTGAAGATGTTACACAAGACTGGAGCCAGTATTGATCCCTGGGGTACTCTGCTTGCTATTGGCCTCTGTGTAGGCTTTGCACAACTGACTACCTTCTGGGCTTTGCCATTAAGTTAGTGTTTGATGCACTTCACTATGTTCATCCAGTCTAGACACCAACAGCTTCTATCTTATGTGTAACAGTGTCGAAATCCTTACAAGGAAGACATCATATGCTATTCCTTCATCTCCCCTTAACAAGGCTTATGTCGGATATTAAGCTCTTATGTTCCATTTGCAATCAATCATTCACTTCACAGGCTGGATGGCTCAGCTTTTACTGACAAGAAATTCATTACTTTATTAGATCAGTCGCTAATCTGCCTCGCAGTTTTAGGGACAGAATCATATCTTGAAGTTAACTAAACACAACCAATGCTACTTCTTACTTGGTTTTGATTTAATGTCTCCCCTTACCAAGTCCACCTTTCCCAGCTACTGATTTTCCAATTGCCCACAGCAGCAGATGAAATCCTAGCTTCCAGCTGCAAAGCTCTTACTGACTTCAGTTAAACACAGAATTTTACCTAATGGCAATCATTCAGCACCTTTGAAAAATGGGGATTTAACAGTCAACCAAAGGTCAGAGCCAAAATCAATGGCAGAAAAAGAACTAGACCTCTACAGTGGTCTAACTCACAGTGCAGCCCTGGGAGCACAAGATGCATTCCTTCTAGGTGTCATGTCACTCATTTTTCCTCCATTTCTGAACCTATTTTCCTAGCACTCACTGGACTGGAGAAGAAGTGTGACTGTACACTGATAAAGTTGCAAACTTGCACCAGCTCCTTAATTCTGCACTGTGAGGGAATTTAAACATTCTGGTAAGAGAAATATCTTCAGGCAGGAGGAAGAAAAAAGTAAGTTTTCAAAAACTCCAGCTAAAAAAATGAAAGTAAAAAACACAAGCTGTTAAGAGTATGAAAGGTTCAAGAGGGTAGGAGCACTGATGCCTTGAGATTTTAAGAAGAGCTGTGTTGGCTTAATAGGAACTTACCCCAACTTCTTTCCTGCTTTGAGAATGGAGAGCATTAGTCTAAGAAAGAAAGGAGAAGCATGGCTGCTTTGAAGGCTGTTAAGTGTGCTCACCTACTGGGAAAAGAGAGAAAAGGGAGAACTAGCTGGTTAGAGTTGACAGTGCATCAGAAAGAGAGCTATTGTCAGCTCTGTGAGGTCAGCAGAATTTCCTTGATCTAGTTTAACAAATCATTTTCTGAATGCAGAGGTTATATTGTCTTTAGGACAAATGTCAGGCTGTAGAAACTGTTCTTGCAGTTTGAGGGTAAAATTGTTAATACAACAGCAAAGAGACAAGATCTTAGATTAGCAGGATGAAAAAGACTGAAAGTTGAAGGGACGATAAGACTAATTCAGATCCTGTTTCTACTATTATAGGTATTGGTTTATTCCATATTAATGATAGCATGAACAAGGTCAGCTTCAGTGCTGATCCTTTTTACTTCAATGCTCCCATCTTCTGCCCACCAAGTGTCTGTGCTCTCTCTTTCCAACCTGATTGGCCAAATATAAAGAAGTTCATACTTGTACTTGTGCACTGAAACACGCATTTAGAAGATGAGGAAATTTGGATGCTTGTTTTTTTTTGTCATCTTACATAATAAGATTTTTTAATAAAAATTTTTTAATAAGAGCCAGGAATTTCTCAATGCATATCTTCTTAAAAATGTCCTCTTTACAATTTTCTGTTTGAGTACAGAGAGTGCAGAACACCCAAAACCAGGTTGGATCATTGTAGGTACTTTTCAGAAACTTTACTGAGGAACTGCTAATATTGTGGCTAATGAAGTTTCCTATCAATTCTTAGGAAAAGGGGCTATAGTAGGAGCATGGTGGGCTGATATCAAAAGTGTTCCAACATAGTGACTGCTGGCAGAATTATAAGAAGTTTTGGTTTGCTGCCTCTTGTGAAGCATAATGAAAACTGACCTATAAACTGTATTATTTGATCATAAGTTCTCTCAGATAAACATTGAGTACAGAAATTTGTGTTGTGGAGTTCCTCCTGTTGTGAGCATAATGAAGGTAATGCAACTTTACCATAGAATTCAGTGGTAGATATAATAATGGTATTTTTTACTCATTTGCAGAAAGTATGTTTCTGTCAATGGTATTAAAATGCCCATCAAATGCCATACTTTGGGAAAATATTCACGTATCAGTTTTACTAATATAGAACCATGATTACTTCCTATCTCCCAGGAGTTTTTTGAGGCTTGTTTAATTGAGGTTTGAGCTGTCAGTATTTGTGAGATGAGATTATCTATCATTCATGAGCTTTCAAATGAATATCAGTTTCTCTGGGAGAAAAGATGCTGGCAAATCTTAAAAGTTTCACGATTTTAAGCACAAATAATTATTCCTCCAAATATTCATTCTGTATATTTTGTTATTAGTTACTTTGTCAATGAATTTGTCAATTCATTATCCACAGTTTGTTGTTTGCTGTATTCCTGTCTAGAAAATTCAGTCACCCCTTCAGGTACCAGCAGTAATAGTATGTGACTTTTATGACCGTTCACCCACCATAAGTAACACATAGAGGAACTTGGACAATCAAAGCAAACAGTGCATGAATAACACATAGAAAAAAATTGTTTACATGAGCTATCCCATGAATATTTATGAGCTAGAAACACGTTTGCAGAAATTAGGATCAGAGTGTAAAGAGAAAAGCAGGGCCAAATTTGCTGTAATTTGAGTTCTACCCATAATTTATTACTACACTGGAGCTACAGATGGGTGAACAACTTCAAGTTCAGATGAGTTGCATAGAATTGCACAGCAAGTTGGTGGGGCCAGAAGAAAAAAGGGAATGTGGCAGCATCTTGAACGTGTATGGTAATGCCTTCTCTGCATCCCAGCCCAAGCTGCTGCATTGTGATCCCTGTTAAACCAGATGGTGGAAGGGCACCCATCTCCAATATGGCATTAGATTGACCGACAGTTTACACTAGCAATTTCCTCCTAGGTTCCTATCACAGTATGTTGATGAGATGATCCTCATGAAGAATTGGAACTGTGGGAGGAAGACTTCAGGTAGACTAAAGGTGTTTTAACTATACTTAAAGGTCAAGAAAGTACTGTGACTTTAATACTATCGCAGGATCACAGAACTGTAAGGGCTGGAAGGGACCTCCAAAGATTATCTATTCTAATGCCCCTGTCAAAGCAGGCTCCATGGACCAGGTTGCACAGATAGGTGTCCAGGCGGGTCTTGAATGTCTTTATCTTTGCTTCCAACCAAGAGAAGTCCAGCCTATTGCTAAATACCCTCTACTTAGTCCAGTACATTTGCAATCATTTCCCACAACATACATATAAGCTAACAGAGAAATTGGGTTTCCCTCATTGCCAATAGATTTTCTTTTTATGGAAACATTTTTTGAAACATATACAAAACTACAGACTGTGCATTTTCACATAGACACAGAATCACGGGGAATAATGCTACTGTATATTATTACCTTGTATAAAAAGCAGCTTCTTACCCAATCAAGCAGGAACTTAGATTAAAGGTAGACAAGAGCCTGAGAGCATAAATAATGAATTAAAGTCGCCTTTTGTCTTTCATCTGGAAATAAAAATCCTCCTTGTGTTTAAAAAAGCAAATTTTGTGTATTTGAAAACAAAAAATGTATGCATTCAACTGACCAGATACATAAATCTTAGTGGCCTTGGAAAATTAATGTTTTGTTTTAAGTAAAGCTGAAGTTACTCATGTTATTTCACTCTATCAATAGCAAGTACATTAACATTACCTAGTGTCTGCAAGCACACTATTAATTTACCCTGTACTATCCCAATAGAGGGAAAAAAATTGTTCAAGGCACTGAGGCATATCCACTTCCACTCCTTGGGACTCCTTACTTCTAAATAATCAATATTAACGTATTGAAGGGAGAGCAGAGAGGAAAGAGATCCTCTGCCTGATTTATCAGCTGAAGCCACATCACAGTGCAATGAGAGTCTAAAGATACCTTACTCGACTGAACAGAGTCTAAGTGGTTTATCGAGGGTGAAGGCACTGCCAACAGTATCCACCTGAACTGAGGATTGATATGAGGCTTGGCAGTCAGGAAGCTAACAAATATAACTTTCCCCTTCTAAAATGATACATTCTTAGTTGTAGAAAAAATCCAGTGTGTTCTTGAAAACACTTGCTGACTTCAGTATTAGCTTTTACTTTTTTCCTTTTTTTTTTTTTTTTCCTTCCTCATTGGGGAATTTATGTTTTTTAGAGAAAAGCAGATCTCTTTCTCCGATGAGAACTACCTTTGCCTACAGATCAGATGAACAGTAAAACAGAAAACTCTTAACAATATCTGAGGCAACTTTGGAAAAGTATGATTGGCAGAAAGCGAGCAACTGAAATATTAGGGGGGTGAAATACATTTTTAAGTAATGTGACCTGAATTTTCCTTTTGAAACCATGGGAAAAATAATTGCCATGGAATAACCTTTTGTCCTATTGACCTCCAGCAAGCAAAAAGTCACTTTTAAAATTGCATTATGATAGCAAGTGCTGTAATCTTCACAGAGGCTGAAGTCGGAGAGGAACGGCAAGCACACTGCAGCAATACTAAAACATTTGGTTCTGGCTACAGTAACATATGCTTCTGATTGAAGTTATAGATAAAATTTACACAAAAAAAAAAAGGTCAGCTAAGGGGGAAAAAAGTGACCCGAACAGTGTCAGAAAAGCCAGTTTATTTTCCTTATATTGCTAACTAGAGTAAAATACACTTCTGTATAGTTCACTTGCTACTGTAAGATATCAACAACAGGCTCCTAACCTTCCTGTTTCTACTACTGAATATTATATCAAAGCTATACAATTAAAGAATGATTAAACTAATTCTTTTACATACACATTTATTATATATGAAAACACAACTTATTGCTTGCCAGACCTGCAGCTGGAGCTGGATTAAGACAGATGTCCCAAAGTTAGAATCATAGCATCATAGAGTCGTTAAGTTTGGAAAAGACCACTAAGATCATCTAGTCTAACTGTCAACCCATAACCACCAGGCCTACTAAGTCTTGTCCCTCTGTAAAATATCTATGTGATTCTTGAACATTTCCAGGGACAGTGACTCCACCACCTTGCTTAGCTTCCTGTTCCAATGCATCACCACTCTTTCTGAGAATAAATTTTTCTTAGTATCCAACCTGAATCTCTCCTGGAACAACTTAAAACCATTACCTCTTGTCCTATCACCTGGGGATGAGGTTGATCTCCACCTTACTATAACCTCCTATCAGGGAGTTGTAGAGAGTGATATGGTCTCCTCGAGCCTCCTCTTCTCCAGACTGAACAATCCCAATTCCTTCAGCCTCTTCCCACAAGACCTGCATTCCATAGTTACATTTATTATATATGAAAACACTGCATAGAGCTTGTCAGACCTGCAGTTGTAGTTAGATAAAGACAGATGTCCCAAAGGTGGAACAAGGAAGTTGTTCATATCCTCTCTCAAACAGCCAGCTGATTGCTTAACGGTGAGCCCAGGGAATGCTTTGATGCTATGAATGGAATTAGAGCACTCAACACAATCTGCAGCTGTAGGCCTTAACACAGCCCTGCAATGATGGGGATGATAGCCCAGGCTATGCAGCAGCCACAGTGAGAGGTTATGAAATGCTGTCATCTTTTTCCCTGTGTTCTGCTCTTTTAAGACCTAGGGATATCCTTGTGAGATATCTTGTCATTTTATGGGACCGTTTGTCACAGTGAAGTGAGGTGGAACCATAGAATTATAGAATGGCTTGGGTTGGAAGGGACCCCAAGGATCATCAGGTTCCAACCCCTCTGCCAACAGGCAGGGCCACCAGCCTCTGGATCTTATACTAGACCACACTGCACAGGGCCCCATCCCACCTGGTCTTGAAGACCTCAAGGGATGGGGCATCCACAGCCTCTCTGGGCAGCTTGTTCCTGAATATATACTGAATTTATATATATATAATACAACATAGCCTGAATATATCTCACCTAGCTTTACGTGTCTTCAATGTGGACTTCTATACAAATTAACAAGAAAAACGTGCAATAGTAAGAAGTGGGCACTTTTAGGATAGACTTATTAATTTTCCTCAGGTATGTGTACTGGGATCAAAGGACTCTGGACAACTTTCTTTACACCACACATGCTCAAATGAAACATGTAAGGTTTACTCTATGCTCCTTTTAACAGCCTGAAGTGAGGATACTGTCCTCTGCAGAGTGTACTGTGCTTTTAGTGTACTGGATAACACAGTATGAATCTTCCTGAACATACATGGCAGGTTTATGCATCCAAAATGTGACGATTTTACAAAGTGAATTAGGAGGCTATAACTAAGAGTAATGGGATGATACTAAATGAGGCAAGTGGTACAGCAATTGTCGGGAAATGCTCCTGGGCACTGCAGTAGCTTCAACTGCATAAGATACTCTCAAGGGACAGACACTACATAATGTGCACTTAAGTATATCTGAAAGGCACAACACTGCACTCACTGGTACCCAAACCAGATGATGACCAATTTTTACACCCCTTTATTCCTGGTAATAGACCCTAAATCATTGCTTAAATCCTATATGACAACTATTCTCTGAAGTAAATTTTATCTGAAGTTCTCAAGGGTAAAAATGAGCTCTTACAAGTGGGAGAGAGTGCTGCAAAGCCTGGAGGCAACACTAAGAAGCAACTGAGATTTTAGCAAGAGATACGTTCAATTCAGCTTAAGGTAAGAAATAATTTCCCTTCTCTCTTGTTTCATGGAAATTACACCCTAGAAAAACTTCCCTAAAGGATATCCTGTTGCAAATGCTATGTTAACAGGAAAGCAAAGAAACAACAACAAAAAATCATTATCTGAGGGCTTATATTCAACTTTTCCCACCTGAGTCTAAACACAAAGAAATCAGAAAAAGACAACCATTTTAGTGAATATATAATCGACTAAATATCTATTTAAAATATGGGATTTAAAAATGTTGTTTGGAGATTATCTGCTTACAACAGCTGTTAGAAGCACATTTCTGTGCATAGTTCTATCACTGCTTTCATTAGAAAGAATGATTAGATTTTCAAATATGATTCTATGACAGAGGAGAACTCACTGAAGGGAACTTTAATTTTTTATCCTCATCTTTAATTTTCAAAGCTTATCTTGGACTCTAAAAGATGCACTGAATCTAGGTTTGGACATTTTCATAGCTTTTGCTGGTATAGAGTTAATGTATTTTAGATTTCTGATGACAATAGTAGTGATAGCACTCTGATGTTTTAGTTGTTTTCCTGTTGTTGGGAATTACTGAATGAATTCCTGATTTTGCTTTGCTTCAGTGCACAGCTTTTGCTCTGCCCAGTAAACTGCCTTTATCTCACCCCATAAGTTCTCACACTTTAACTTTTCCGATTCTCTCCGCCATTTCACCTGGAAAGACTGAGCAAGAACCTGGGTGGTGCTGAGCTGCCTTCCAGGTTAAACCAGCAGGAATTCATGCCCTCAGCGCTAAGAGGGCAACTGGGGGAAGAAGAGCAGCATTCGTTGGACACAAGTAGTAAAAGCCATAAGGGTTAGGTAAATAGAGGTGACTCACTGAAGAGTTAGAGTGATTTTTCCTAAAATACCTTTTTTTTTTTTTTTTATAACATTGCTTTCTGGGAAATTCTTAAGAAGACATCTGCTGATCCTGATTTCCTTTTAGCTTTCATTTTCATTTTCTCGTTCAGAAAAAAACAGAGAAGACAGTAATTTATTTGTTATTGTTGTATCCTGAGAGAAATTTCAAAGCTTCTAAAACCCTTTGAGAAAAACCCATGAGACTTCCAGACAAATTTTGTACCTTTGACACATTCAGGGATTCTAAAGATACTTCAAAAATAGGCAGGATGCTTGCTGAACAGAGCTGTGATGAGGATGTGTGAAGGTAGCTGTAAGCACAGGTTCTTCAACTCTTTATTGCTTAGAAACAACAATAATGTTGTTATTGTTGCTGTTGTCAATAGCGGTAAGATCAAGCCCTAACCTCAATCACTAGAAACAATTTCTTGTGAGTCATTGTGAGTCCTGGCAGGACAGTACTAACAATAGTCTCCTCTTACCCTCATGCAAACAGAAGTTTGAGATGCACTGGAAAATTCTTAGCACAAACATGGAAGAGAGGACAAGAGAGATATGACTTGTGTTTGAAAGAATCCAAATGCCACTTTCTGGCTGGTGTGATTTGTTTGTTGTGGACCTAGCTTTCTGCTTGCAGCAATTTTCACTCATCAGCCAACTTGGGGACACTTATCAGGAGTGACCCTGCCCTCCCTAACTGAATAATATGAAGTGAAACACTTCTGCACGGAGCTCCAACTACATCACCAGCTGTACGCTTGGTTCTTCCATCATCCACATTTGCAGACTTTAGCATTGCTTTTTACCTAAAAAAACTGAAGCTCATTGAACAACTTGGCCCCAGTGCCACACAGAGTGGAAGAGATTTTTCCAGCAATGTACTAGAAAGGGAAAGGCTCGTAACCTCCCAATCCCTCCCTGCATGCACAAAGCCAGAAGAGAAGTCAGAGCAAGTAACCTCCTGCCCTTAGCACAGCAGCTGCTGCCTCATTAGCCCAGACATGTTCCATCCCTCTTCTTTAAGTGCAAACCCACACTTGCATCCTCCTCTCAGCTTCTTACCTCCCATTCCCATTTATTATTGATATCACCTATCAATAATGCTTTCCACTGCTTTGAGAGTTTGGCCTGGCTGCCATATCCTGACTTTCATGCAATCTTTCCTTCACCTCATTATATTTTTAATGATATATACTTTGTTTCATTTTTTTTCCACTTCACTGCCGATCTCCTTCCTATGAAGGAAATGAAGGAATGGAGAGAAAGGAGTTTGGCAAATGTAGCGTCAATGCAATATGCTGTTGATCCCATATTGTCCTTTATCCTGATCCTCTGACCAGGATCTGGTCTCCTGGAGCGGCAGAAAATTGACATATCCAAGAATGGATATATTCTCAAAGCCAGCACACAAGAGAGGAAAAAACATTTTTCATGGCTTTCCTGGAAATAACTTTATCTTTAAAAATATAGTCCTCTTCATCAGGTCTCTCAGCCTTACCATTTCCTACCTTCAGCCCACCTGTCTCCTCCTTTTTTTTCTGTTTTTCTTTTTTCCAAACATGCTCACGTCTTTTTCTTTCACACTGGCTAAAGCAGCATCCTGTTACTCAGAAGGCACAGCATCATCAGTACAGTTATAGCTGCAAACAGGATTAGAGCATCTACATAGAGACAGCCTGAGTGCTGAACAGATTAGAAATTATTCTAATATTTGATTTGACAATTTTGTATAATTGAGGAGCCTGAACTCAAAGTGTTTGCTGATGACATCAGTATACAATTCAAGCATACACATTTTCAGGCCATGGAGGAAGTTTGTTGCCCCTTTACCTTTTTAACCGCTCTGTCCTGACTCCAGTCTAATACAGGATTCTGTCTCTTGCCGTTATTTCCTCTGTCTGCTTGTTCTGAGTCTGTTTGGGTCAAAAAGCACATGTGTTATATTTCCAGAAACCCAATCAAACAATTATGTCATTTCCCATTGTTGCAGTTATTTAATTGAATACGAATAGCAGGAAGAGAAGAAAAGCATCAGCCAAGCAAGATTTTACTTTCATGATGAGTGGATTGGTCTTAATATACCACTTCTCCCCATCTTTACCTGATTCCTGCTCAGGGCTTTGTTTTAAAGTGGGACTGTGAAACCTTTTGAGCTTTGCCATCTTTGCAAAGATAGTTCAAGTCTCACAGTGCACAATATGACTCCATTTGCAAATAAAAAAAGCTTCAGAGTAGATATAGAAGGGATGTAGTGTGATTTTACGTGTGTGCAAGAATCGATTTTAAAAGGCAGAGATCAGAGAAACAGGAGAGTATTGTGAAAAGACAGCAAGTCAAGTGCTCTGATGTCTGAAAAATATAATTAAGCAGACATCATAGAATCATAGAGTGGCTTAGTTTGGAAGGACCTTAAAGATCGTTGAGCTTCAAGACTCTGCTGTATCAGGCTTTCCTGAGCCCTATCCAACCTGGCCTTGAACACCTTCAGCTTGGAGCACCTTCAGTGCTGAATCTCTCCTGACTTGGTATCAGCAGAATGCCCATCCTGGTGCATGAAGGAGTAGTTCAACCTGCGACCAGAGAGCCATAAGTCCAGCTGGGCTGGCTGTGAGATGCATTTTGTTGACAGTTCCTCCAGCAAAGTTTCTATCTGAATCTGGGAAGAAAACTGGGGAGTACTGTGGTACACACAACTTTAAATTCTGCCACTGGAAGAATTTCTGAGTCTTAGGGGCACTCTAGTTGCAGCAGAGCTGCAGTGTGCATCTAAACAAAGGGACAGATAATTTAAAGTCTATTCCTAGGTATTACCATTGCACAGTTTCAGAATACCACATAATCCTGATTTCTGACTTGCCTGAGTAAGGCGCTGCAGGAGCGTGACTGTATTTGGTGCCTCTGGGTGCATTATAGAATTTATAGATACAAGAATACAAATACAAGGATTTTTGTCTTATCAGATTGATGTCCTCTATGCTCATACCTTTGGAAGAGCTGTGATAATTGAGATAATCCCCATCCCTTAAAGCAGCCTTCTAAGCTGTGATTATTTTGGCAGCACAGCACAAATGTTATCATTCAGAGGAATGCAGAGGAGGAAAAGGACAAAATGTTTCTTCTGTTTGCTCATTTTTAACCCAAATCAGCCCAGCTCACTGAAAATAAGAAACTTCCTCCACACAGCTCTATCAATTACTAGAAAATGCCTCTAAAATGGTTTTGTCTCTTCTAGATACTCTGAATATGGTCGCAAACCAAAGGATCACTGAAAAGCAGTCTTGTTTTCTGTGCAGGCAGTGATCTGTAACTGTGAACATGTAAGTTCAGGGCATTTGCAGAACTTGGGAGTCTCATATCCAAATCAGAGAGTTTGTAAAATTTTCAGGACAAGAAATTTGTGCCTTAAATAAATACTAGTAACTGAGGTTACTTTGTACTGAGGCAACTCGTTAACTCAGTTCTACTTGGGATCAAAGATTGCTATTTGTTCTGATTTTCCTACTTGTTACTTCAAATCTTACCTGTCTTTGTTTACCAGCTTTTGAGATGTATTCTCTGCCCCGATCTTGTATGAGAAGTCTGAGGGTCTAACTCAGGGCAGCAAATGTACTTAGGAACTTATATGACAGCTCTTCCTCGCTCCAGTCACAAGCTACATTTCTCTCATCATTAAAATAAGTACTTATATTACCTTCAATTTTTGCCTACTACGGGAATGTCACTGGAGTACATAGGGCATTACTGAAGTATCACACGCACAGGGCAGTACCAAACTATCAATGTGGTATACAAATGGAGTTAAAATTAAGGATTAAAGTAGCATATTCAGGCATTATAACGCAAAGGCCTATTAGAAGTAGTAGACCTTCCCTAATGTCAACACCAATGCACAGTGATGTCAGTGTCTAAAATCAATATTCACAAAAGTCAATAATCGAGGCAAGAATGTGTCTTACATTATGTCTTATTTCTTGTAGATGCTGAACAGTAGTGTGCAGACCTTGAAAAAGCCAGCCACTGCAAGTTAAACTATTCTGCTCTGGTGCAGAACAAAATACTTGCCCTTTTTTGAAGAGTACTGCACTCCATATGAAAACTTCTCTACTGTGACAAAGAGTGTGACTTCTTCTGGTAGCTAGCGCACATAGCCAAGAATTGCAACCCACATCTTGCATCTCTAGATTTTCTTCTAGGGCTCATTGAAAAAATAGTGTTATACACAGACGATGTATCCAGGCACATAAGGACAAGATGATTGTGAACACAGAGTCTAGATAAATCATGAGTTATACATCAGAGAAAATCATGCTTGACCAATCTGTTTCACAGAATCACAGAATGGCCAGGCCTGGAAGGGACCTCAAGGATCATGAATCTCCAACCCCACTGCCACATGCAGGACCACCAACCTCCTCACTTAATGCTAGACTAGACTACCCAGGGCCCCATCCAATCTGGCCTTGAACACCTCCAGGGACGGGCATCCACAGCCTCTCTGAGCAGCCTGTTCCAGCACCTCACCACTCTCTCTGTAAAGAACTTCCCTCTGACATCCAACCTAAATCTTCCCTCCCTCAGCTTAAAACCATTTCCCCTTGTCCCGCTGTTATCTACCCTTTCAAAGAGTTGATTCCCCTTCTGTTTGTAGGCACTGAAAGGCTGCAATGAGGTCACCCCGCAGCCTTCTTTTCTTCAGTCTGAACAAGCCCAGCTCCCTCAGCCTGTCCTCATAGGGGAGGTGCTCCAGTCCCCTGATCATCTTTGTGGCTCTTCTCTGGACCCTCCCCAAGAGCTCCCTGTCTTTCTTGTACTGGGGGCTCCAGACCTGGACACAGTACTCCAGATGGGGCCTCACAAAAGCAGAGTAGAGGGGGACAGTTGCCTCCCTGTCCCTGCTGGCCAGCCTTCTTTTGGTGGAGCCCAGGATACCATTTGCTTTCTGAGCTACAAGGACACACTGCTGGCTCATGTTAAGCTTTTCATCTATCAAGACCCCCAGGTCCTTCTCCACAGGGCTGCTCTCAAGGACCGCTCCTTCCAGTCTGTATGGATGCCTGGGATTCCTCTGGCCCAAGTGGAAAACTCTGCACTTTGCCGTGTTGAACTTCATCAGGTTCACCTGGGCCCACCTTTCCAGCCTGTTGAGGTCCCTCTGAGTGGCATCCCTTCCTTCCATCATGTTGACTGCACCACTCAGCTTGGTGTCATCAGCAAACTTGCTGAGGGTGCACTCGATTCCGTCATCGATGTCATTGATAAAGATGTTAAAGAGCACCGGTCCCAAGACAGACCCCTGGGGGACACCGCTCGTTACCAGCCTCCACCTGGACATAGAAGCCATCAATAACCACCCTCTGTCTGCAGCCTTTCAACCAATTTCCTATCCGTCGAGTGGTCCACCCATCTAATCCACATCCCTCCAATTTGGAGATAAGGATGTGGTGGGGGACCGTGTCAAAGGCCCTGTCTGCTTTCCCTAATGAAATGGCAGACTCTGGGTGTGAGAAGAGTGAGAGTGAAATAATTTACATTGACATTAGGAAAGCTTTTAACACAGTTTCTATAGTATCCTCACAGCCATGATAAGTTTATATGTATTGTTGGGTACACTACATGATGGTTATTAAATTAATTGGATTGCCAGACTCAAATGCAATGGTCAAAAGCTCAAAGTTTACCTAGAAGCAATTATGACTTACATTTCTTGGTGATTGATAAGGTGTTGTTAAGTTGTCATCTTCAAATGACATGGATAATATGAATTCACCTTTGTGAAGTTTCCAAGTGACACCAAATTGAGGGATAATTTAATGCACTGGACTAGCTCTCTCTGGAGAAGCATATATTACATGCCAGCTTTCACTTCCAAGACTTCCAAGACTTCAAGGGAGAATTCAGGCTTCTGAGAAAGTTTCAAATATAAAGTTCCTCTGGAGTTAAAGGCTAGAATAGCTAAATCCTTCTTTTTCAGACCTGAAGCATCTTACCCCTTTGCCTCCTACCATAGTAGTACTGTATTTACACACCCAGATAGCTCTGTTTCTCTCTACCCTTCTGCAGTGAGGGCAACAATATATAGTTGGCTGGTGGGATATGATAGGAGGTTCTGCCCTGAGTTGCTTTGGCTTGAGATAACCAGCAAACAAATAAGAGAAACCAAAATCACGCCATTACACATATTATAGCACTGGAGCTGTGTGAGCACTTCATAAGAAAAAGTTTAATTGATATTTTCACCTCTATCTCCTGTTGGCTTTGATTTTCTATGAGCTTTTTCTTTCATTGTTTGTCTACCTATTTTTTCTCTCCAATCACTGTATGTTATCATTCCACTACTCTGCTTGCTGCATGAATTATTAATGTTGTTTTTATGCTAAATGTTCCTGCCTCACACATAATTTGACCTTACTTAACTGAAAAAGTAACTGTGCTAACACCTCAGGACATATTACCCACACTGTCTGTGAAATATATTTCAGTGACTACACTGAAATTCAAAACACTTTGAACGCATGGTATTTTTTCGATTAGCAATTTTTCATTAAGGAATAGGAAAGGAGAAATAAAACACTAACCTTTCTGGAAGCTAATTGCATTTTCGGTTGCTAGTGATTGTACCTGTATTTTCTTATTGTCATCTATCCTTGAACGAACAGAGAGTGTCAAGAAACTAAAACTTGCTTTCTACTACATTTAATAACTTAGCTGATCATCAAGAAATATTCAGTAGAGCCCTCAAATGTGGTTTAGAAAAGAACTGTAGTTTATATTCACTTCAAGGTAATTGGAAAATGTCTCAGTTTATCATATTGGCTCCCTATTCAGCAAAATATGTTCTTATATCTCTCCCAATCCACTAAAATTTTAATCCTTTACTGTGCTCAGCAGGATCAATTTTAAACACCTGCTGTCTCCAGCATAATGGCCACCATCTTTCCCACAGGAAGCTTTGTTTCATTTCCATGGAAGAAGTGAAAAGTAATTCCAAAACTCTCTGAAAACATGCACCTTTACTGATAATCTCATTCACTTCAAATAGGAATAATACGAGACGTCATACTTGGAAGGCAAATGTTTGTCAACAACAATCCATTGCCAAAGAAATAGTTAACAAGCAACATAAAATACTTATCGAATTAATTATTATAAATATGATTATTCTGATGACCATTGAGGTATTCTTTTTCTTTCAGAGCTTGAAACACTCTTGCTTCAATAGTATTCTATGACAAAGATTTTCATAGTTCAATTAGGCATACATTTCCTTTTTAAAGTAATATTATTTCCTCCAGTTCAACTCTCCTGCTTGCTCTTGAACAATTTATTGTTTCTCCCTTGTCTCCTTGCCAAAATAAACTATTCCAGTCTTTTACAGTTTTCATTACTGGAGATATTCCTTCCTTATTACACTGATTTCCATTAATATCTGGATTTCACTGAATTATTTTTTTGTGAAAGTGAGTAGTGTTGCAAACAAAATGTTCATCACTCCAGGTGACTTTACAGCCACTAGCTTCATTTTTCAACCATTCATTTTTTAAGAGTGTGGAGGTATCTCACTTTCAATAACACCCCTTCACTGTGGTTTAAGAAGAGGAATAGTAGATAGAATACATCTTTCTGTCTGAACGTAAGTTTGGTGATCCTTCTCCATGAAATACCTTCTGCCATGGGTAGGCAAACTCTGTCAGTCTAACTTGTCATTGGTAGTTTCTTTTTTTTTCTCTCTCTCTCTCTTTTTTTTTTTTTTTTGCTAGAGGAACCTTTTTTTTTTTTTTTCTTTTCTTTTTTTTTTTTTTTTTAAACACTGTACATTATTATCTCAACTCTTTAATTCCCACTGAAATAGGTTCTCCACCGTTTTCAACAGAGAGAGAAGAATATGCTCCTATGTATGCTCTTATGGATGCTGTGAATGCTGCAAATGTGAATTACCCAATTATAAAAGTTGGGTAATTATCATTAGGACTAATTATAAAAAATTCTGTCTCATTTATAACCAGTAAGAATGCTATTTGTGCTGCACTATTTTGAAGGAATTAACTTTTCTCTTCTTATTATCCATTTGAAAAATCTGCTAGTTAGAACATAATAGTACCCTTACCAATTCTCAGGTTTTGCTGGTACTCAAAGTTTGTTTAGACTCTGTATCTGGCTCTGACACTTGCTTTACATTGCTTTCACATGAGTGTTGCATACTATCTTATCAGAATACATTAATTACAGGAAATATAATGACTTTTTTTTAATAGACACCTTCAGTGTATAAATTACTTTTGAATGCCTTAAAACCTGGCACATTAAATCTTCCATTTCTGCTTTCACTCATACAAAATCAGAAAGAAAGAGAGAGTGTAAGACAAATGATTAGCATCACAACTTTTACAGTAGATGCTTTTTAAAAAAACAAAATCACTTTTAATAGTAAAATGACATACAATTACTTTTTCCCCTTCAAACTGTCAGTCTTGAAATAAAATTGGTGTAAAACATTAAAATATATGACTGTATATTAATAGAAGATAAACTTCTGGAGAGGAGCACACTGACACTGCTTTCTCAAATAAACACATTTTTGAGAATATTTTCATCTTTATTGGCATTTGCTCTCTTCAGATGGATACTGTAATTTTGCCCAGGTTAGAAACAGTTTGCATAGATGATTTGGCAATATAAGTTGGAGAGGTGCCAAATATCTTTGCTTTCTTTTTCTTCCTTTCTTTCTTTTAAAGAAGAGAACAAGATGCAAATAGCTTGAAAAAAAAAAAAAAAAAAAAAAAAAAAAGCAATGCCTTTATTATTATCTTCATATCTATTTATTTTCATAAGGAAAAATAAGTCTCCATTGAAGACAAAATCCATTTCATCATTTGATATGTTGCTACCTGCCCTTATAAAAAGCCCCTCTCAGCTTTCCTGTAGGCCTCCTTGAGATACTGGAAGATAGCTGTAAGGTTCTCCTGGAGCGTTTGAAGAGTCCCAGCTTTTTCAGCCTATCCCTGTAGGGAACAGGTTATCCAAGGAC
This sequence comes from Phasianus colchicus, assembly GCF_987193195.1. Taxonomy (NCBI): domain Eukaryota; kingdom Metazoa; phylum Chordata; class Aves; order Galliformes; family Phasianidae; genus Phasianus; species Phasianus colchicus. The sequence continues at coordinate 88,119,679 of NC_143438.1, forward strand.
CTACAAGGTAGGTCTTGTAAGAGATGAATTTCCTTTGGGACTAGTAGCCAAAGGCAAAGAGAGGTGCACTAGATATCTTGTAGCATTGGAGATGACAGCCAAGCAACTGAATGAAATCTTTAATCTTCACTGACTACAATGGAATCTTAGACATCAAGAGCAGAACGTGTCTATATATACACTTACAGCTAGGAATTTTAAACCTGAACGGAATTCAAACTGGAAAGGGTGAGATGAAGGAGCCCAGGGATGAATAGGCGGCCAATGCAGTTTCATTTGCAATTCTCCTGCTGATCCAGATAATCACTACGATCCCACAGGTTCTCTGTGATAGCTGCCAGTCCCATGAAGATGTCTCACATACCTGTTGCAAATAACACTTGAAACCTCTGGAAAGACAACTGAATCAAGTCTCAACATTCATTCAGACAGCTTATCCACACACGCACACACACACACAAATAAATTCCAACACTCTAATGTGTTAGGAAATGCTATGCTTAGATTCCAATCGCAAACAATAAGACTAAAATGTCATTTACCTATACTTGCTGTGATTATCTAAAATTAAATCATATAATCATCAATAACTGAAGGAAAAATACCTCTTGTCCAAAATCTGAGAGCTATATGCAACGCTCAGAGATCCTTGGTATAACATTCATTAGAAAATGCAACGTTGCAGCATTAACTGAATTCTGTTGGAACTCTTTTTTCAACAAAGCTTTCTCCGTGGAAATTTCCTGTACAGCATAATTCATCGGAAACAGATATGAAGCTTTTTTTTTTTTTTTTTCAGAGCAGGGCACACTGATCAGCTCCACCTCTCCAGGTGCATTTTCTGCTTGCACCATTGAAAAATCATTTGTGTCTTCACATCTGACACTTTCACATGAAACACAGGAGCTGTTCTTTTTATGCGGTTTTTACAGAACATCAACATCATGTATTTTCTAAATATATAATCACCATTTTATGTTTTCTAGAACATCTGAACAATTTCTGGAGTTGATGAGCCGCAGGTCTTTGTTGTATTCTCTCAGCTAACACGTGGAAGTGCTCACATGAAGTCTCTTAATTCAGTGCAAACTGAAACACGTCCATGGAAATCAACCCCAACTGTTCTGCTTTAAAATACCTCTGCAAAGGAGAGAATGGATCTGATTTACTTTGCTCTAAAGGAGGGTGGAAACCACACATATTCATTTGCTATGTTTCAAGGATGCAGAAATGAAGAAGTGATCAGTAGTAAGAGGTGAGAAGTAGTAGAAGTCTGTGACCACAAGACTACATCTTAGCCTCTCTATTGAGAATTCATATGTTTCTCAACAGATTAAATAACTTTTTTATTTTTGCTGTTTGTACATGACAACTGTATTAAGAAAAGATAAAGATCACAGACTGTGAGCACAAAATCTTAATAAAAAGTAAAGTGCATAACTTCAGAGAGTAATCTGGAAAATTTCAACAACAGTCACGAAGGTACACTAATTTCCATCTGCTAATAATCGACCTGATGAAGAATATAACCTTTCATCAATGATCAACAAAAGTACTGCTAATGTAACAAAAATATCATTCAATTACCTTATATTTAAACAGATTTTTATAAGACTGTCACAACAGTAGCTGTAAATATTACTTTGTCGTCTTCTCCTTTGGAAATCCATCTGGTGTTTCTCATCTTGACAGGGAGCTGTTGGAGAGGGTCCAGAGGAGGGCCACGAAGATGATCAGGGGACTGGAGCACCTCCCCTATGAGGACAGGCTGAGGGAGCTGGGCTTGTTCAGACTGGAGAAAAGAAGGCTGCGGGGTGACCTCATTGCAGCCTTTCAATACCTAAAGGGAGCCTACAAACAGGAGGGGAATCAACTCTTTGAAAGGGTGAGTGACAGCAGGACAAGGGGAAATGGTTTTAAGCTGAGGGAAGGGAGATTTAGGTTGGACGTCAGGGGGAAATTCTTTACAGAGAGAGTGGTGAGGTACTGGAACAGGCTGCCCAGGGAGGTTGTGGATGCCCCGTCCCTGGAGGTGTTCAAGGCCAGATTGGATGGGGCCCTGGGCAGCCTGCTCTACCATTAGGTGGAATGGTTGGTAGCCCTGCGTATGGCAGGGGGGTTGGAGATTCATGATCCTTGAGGTCCCTTCCAACCCTAGCAATTCTGTGATTCTGTGATCTTGTAGCCAAAACTAGAAGGTTTGCTTGGTAGGGCTCAGATTTCTACCTGTGAGCATATTTGTAGCCTTATTTCAAAACAAAAAACACAGCAGGATGATGTAGTAATCTGTCCTTGGATCCTAGCTAGTATTAACATCACTATTATAGATTGTTCCTAATTAAGTGGGAAGACTTCTCAAAAACTTATTCAAAATCAGAAACAAAAGTCAAAAGAGAAGAACACAGAAAAAGGAAAATGCAGTTAAATTCGGAATCTATGTCCACTTTTCAAACAACACAAGAAGATAGCCAGAGAAATTGAGAGCAGTAGTGACTGAAAGTGAGAAGTCTTATTCCGGCCTTGAAGCTGGAAGATTAGGTTTCAGTGCAAAGTGCTTTAAAAATAGCTATGCTGACAAATGATTAACGTCCACTACTTTAAACAAAAACCTGACAGAAGCCTAAGAAACTGGTATCAATATACAGCAGATTCTCAGATTCTCAACTGATAATTTAGGAAACATTAAGAAAGCTCCCTGTTAAAAGGCAATCATGAGAAGAATGTGTGCTTGCACAAAGGAACTTGGCCTCAGAAGGATGCATCTAATTGAGCTGAAGGTAGGAATAAAGGAATGAGGTGTTCCTCCCATGAGCGTTTTCAATGAAGTCTGATGCACATGATGATTGTGTTAAACATTTGTTCTCTTAACCTTGGAAAATGAGTAAAAAATAAAAAGTGTGTCATATTAGACGTACACTTTGATTCTATCCTACTTGAATAACTATTCATTCCAATTTTTTTTTTTTTTAAGTTGTTTTCCCAGCAGAAAGTTCACTGCCATGGCATTTAATCCTTTTGTTTATTTAAACAGTGCTTAATATGCAGCTGGAGTTAACATCTTCACTTAGTAACAATTTGAGCACTGGTACAGCCACCTCTACAAGGAGACCGAAGTCCCATAGCCCACCTTCATCCCTTTCTTCTCAACTGACACTCTTCAGCAGTCTGAATAAAAAGACTCTTTTACTTAAGAAAAAGTAACAAAAGCATTTTTTTTTTTAAAGATCAGTTTTTTTCTATGGTAGAATTTGAGCTTTTGATGAAAACTTGATAATACTTTGGCTCTGAAATGTCACTTTGGTGCTCACCTGGTTCATCCAGGGATTAAAGGGGACCTGAGACACAGAAAGCACGAGCCAATGGCACAACCAAATACCTATGTTTCAATGGAAACTGAAATCTCAAAACGGATTGAGACTGAGCTACTTATTTTTCTGTGGTAAAACTTCCACATAAGACACTTTCATTAACATTTAATTGGAAGTTCCATTTTTCTTTTGAAACAGCCTTAGATGAATTTTCTTGGACTCACATTGGTTGACTTGTTAGCCAGAGAGGCTATCCATATAAACAACCACCCACAACAGGTCAACTTGTCATTTCACACTGGAAATAGTCACCCAGATATGAAGTGTATTCCTTGCTATTAACCCACTAAATCATTCAATTCATTACTTAAAATTGATCATAATTTTCACTTGCTTTGATGCACCATATTTGAAACTATTGATCTAAAACCTCACAATTTTTTTTACTTTCCTCTTTTCTCGCTTTGATAGATCTCAGTTACCCAGGGGATACCAGTCCAGCTCTAAAAATACCTCTTTTTAGGATAGAATTCCACTGGCATATATTTGGCTGTAAGTTAGGAATGTCTTTTCCTTCAGCTGCTTCTTTCTACCAAGAAGCAACACTGCCTCTTTCCTTGTACATAAAAAAGCAAAATGCTGGTGGAGATATAACATTAATTAAAATAAATTAAAACAAAAACAGAATAAAAAAATACCATGAACTTGTAGTTTTATTAAGTTAGCTTGTGTTATACCTTTGTTTCAGCCTAGTTCATGAGAATCCAGCTTGCTACTTTCATATTTTTCTTACTCTTTTTTTTTAATGTTTTAATAAAAACGTTTATTTATTAAAAAAAAAAAAAAAAAAAAAAAGCATTAGCAATGAGGGCTAGGCCAAAAATAATGCCTCCTATTTTATCATGTCCCACAACGTCAGAGGAGGATGTTAACGGTGTGTCAGTAGAGACTGAACCTTCCCACCAATATTCCATTACATTTTGTTGCTGTGCAACAGATGGCAACAGAGGGACAGTCAGACATGGAAGTGTGTATGAAGCAAAGGTGTCATCAAATTCCTTCATTTGAAAAAATGGCACCCACTGACATTCTTCAATGCTTGCTGGGCATTTATGGAGACCAAACAATGGGTGTAAGCATAGTGAGGTGGTGTATGGTGCATTTCAGCTGTGCCGACAGTGACATGAAAGACAAACCACATTCTGGATGGCCATGAAGATTTTTACAGATTCAGCAAAGTTTGTGAATAGAGCTAAACCAATCTGGGAGGAAAAGAATGGAAAATGAGGCCTTGTTGAGTATCTGCATCACGGCTGTGATGAACTACATAAGTAAGTACATGGTAAGATGAGGTTAAATGTAATAGTCTTTATGCTCCTAATTTTGGCAAGATGTGTCCCACTTCTCTGCAATACCAATGAGGGAATGTAGACATGCTTTCAAGTTAGCAGCATATCAAGAAGCTGTAGAGCAGGACCCTAAGCACAGATGAAAGAGGAGACAAGAAACCAAGCACATTTACCATAACAGACTTTTTTTTTTTTTTTTTTTTTTACAGGTTACTGTACTTCATGGAGTAACTTTTGGAGAGGAATGATCTATGTATGACAGTTGTAATACAGCCAATGGGATCTTGCCAGATGGGAAGTTAGACTAGAGATTCAGAGTCCCAGAGTGTGATCCTACTTTGTAACGTAAAATGCAAAAGCAACATCTACTGCTGAAAATTTCTTCCTTTGAGGTTTAAACCTGTAGGCATAGGGACCATCTTCTATGCTGCTTGCTTGTTACCTCTCCAGGACAGTTCAGCCTTCATATGTACAGAGCAGTACTTGAGGAAAACAGAAATAACAAAATGATCTACTGATTTCCTTTCAAAATATTTTTATATTGCTGAGGAGCTTTGAGAAGGAGGAGGTTGGCTTTCCTGAAATGGTGAAAACAGGAAAACCAAGAGCTGAGTTCCTGTATGCATGTACCAGCCCCCTGGATATCACACTTTAGTGCTCCCACAGTGTGAAGGTTTGGCATGCAGATTCATTCCTCTGCTATCAAATGCAAAAAAAAAAAAAAAAAAAAAAAGACAATTGCATCAAAAGGGGTAAAATTCCCTTACTTGGTGATACCACTCCTCACTTCAGGAAGTGGATGACTGATTTAGGATAGACATGTACTGTATCTAGAATCAAATGAAATGAATCAGAGCCCAAGTGCTTAAAAGTGGGACACATACTTGCTGAGATAATATAACTTAGAATCCATAAAACACCACAACAGAACACCTCAGCAAGGAATTTTCTCAGAGACTTGCAGAATGAAGCTACTTTTTAATTTTGTGCCTCTGTATTGTTTAGTGTGGGATTATCTTTCTAATCTATCAGCATTTATGGAATACTACAGTTCTGAATTCTAAGGAACTTAATTTCCTAAAAAGCATCTATACTGTAGTGAAAATTGATCTTTTTATATAAAAACACACACAGGCATTATCAAGTTATCAGAAAGAGCTCAAAGATATTAGCAGGACAGAGTTTTAAAAGCAAGGTAGAGAACATTAGTATATAGCTCACCAACACTCAGGGATTGAAAAGACCGTCTGCCTTAATTGCTTGGAAATACATTTCCAATTAATTAGGAAAAAAAAGAAGATGAGCCAGATAAGGATTCTCAATTTATAATCTTGAAAACTGAAATTAAATCTCAGTCATTAAACTCATGAAATGTCTCTGCATCTAATTATGATTTCCCTAGAATTCCTCTTAAACATATATCTCACATTCTCTGAACTTAATGACCCTTTTATAATTGGAGATGCAAACTTATACTGAGTGCCATCCATTGGACAAATCCTCAGTGAGTAACTTGCTACTTCATGTGCAATGTGAGTAATAAAGAGGAACTGTGCTGAATAGAGAGGAAGATACTATCAACATCTGGAAGACCATTAAAACTAAGTGTGGATAATTTTTTTCTTCCTTTTTATTTGTGATTACTGCTAATATTCTAAAAGAGAGAGAGAGAGAGAAAATAAACAAAAACAAAAACATTTGGCTAAAATTATTTTATTATTAAAAGGACATCAGGGTCTTCCTGTAACAAGAGTCATGTCATAATGATTTTCTCTAACCATCCCTGTGTTGTTAATATTAATAAGCATCTTATTACTGAAAATCAGACTGGGATGAAGCTCATAGGAGCAGCACTATGGAGTCAGAGGTAATGAAGTGTGCACATCTCCTGTGCTCAGATGTCCTGTCAAAGTTCTATCACCTTATGAGCAGAGATTTTGGATAACCCAAATTCCTTGTTTATGGGAAGAAGCAAAACAGCTACTATAAGAAGGATGTGGTTTCATCTCTCATCTTCAGAGTACACCTATAATTGCTTCTTTCCCCTTTCCAAGGTACATGGTAGGTATTTCCCCTTATTAAAAAAAAAAAAAAAAAAAAAAAATCATTTACCACCTATTTTTTATCCGCTGGGGCTCAAAGACCTGCTTTTTGAAATAAAAACATACTGTATAGATTTTGTGGCATTGTAACCTAATGGGACAGGGAGAAGGAAAAAGGGTAGATTTGTGTAAGTGGGATGGTACAAAACATGTGAAAGTCAGCTGCAATACAGAACAAATCCATTTCTGTAGCACAGTGCAAATCTCTCATCTATGTTAACTAATTGACTGCATTACTGAGGGCATCTGTTGGTACAATTTCCTTCCTTCCCCTTCCTTTTTTCCTTTCTTTCCCTTCCTTCTTTCCTTCCTCCCTCCCTCCCTTCCTTCTCCTGTCTCCTTTTTTAGACATTACATTTCTATGAGAAGAAATAGCAGCTTTTTGAGCTCTTCAAGGGAAGTAAAATTTTTTTGCCTGACAGAAAAGTGTAGGTTTGTGAGCAACCCATGAACACAAATTAGGACATTCTGATGTCATATATGCTTCATATTTTCTAACAAAAGGCAAGGTTCCAAGTCAATACCTTGACTATAAAAATCTGTGCATGTTCTTTCTATCAACCTCTGAAGATGGAACATCCTGATCAGCCAGGTGTCTCCATGTAATTGGGATGTCTTCCAAGAGCACTCTATTTCACATACACTTTTAGATGGTACTGTATTGTCTCAACATTACTATCCTGCCAACGCTTCCAAATGCATTCCTCCATCTCAGCTTCTCCATTTAATTCCCTTAAATTACATCTCTAATCCTGTTTCCCCCATACAACAGGTTGCACAGAAAATGTATCAAGACATTTGGTGATTTTCCAAGGCATATTAATCATTACCTACATGGAAGAATGGGCTCACAAGTGACAGTATTCAAAGCTACACGATGTGCTTGGAGGTGTTCTGATTCTCTTGGGAAAGGTCAAATAGAGTACAATAATGCAAACGAGAATGCTTTTCACTAAACTATGGTTCCCCACAATGTTCCATTAAAAAACCCCACAGAAATAAATACACTCATTCTAAAGATGATTCTTTAAATCAGTGTCAGAAGAAGACATATCAATCTCTTCAGCGAATAGAAGTGAAGTACTTTCAGATTTATCCTTGAAACATTATCATATATAACAATAGGATGTTAAGTCAGACTCACATAGGAGTTTTGGATGGTTTTTTTTTTTTTTTTTTTTTTTTTTGAGATTTGGGAAAAGACAGCTTAATCAGTTTACATTAAACTCACAGGGTGAAACTTTTCCTGGAAATCACAGTGGTAGGATATTCAAAATTTGTAGAAAAAGTCTTAGATTCTAAAACGAAAGCCACTTTCCTCCATGGTGATTTGAAGTATCTTGACCTAATCTGATGGACAGCATTATCCCAGTGTGGCACAACCAGAGATAACTCTTCTCTCTCTCAATGTGCAAGCCTTGCAAGCCTTCATGATAGTTAAGCGAGCTAACAGGCACTAGACATGTACTGGGTACATGACATCATCTGCATCAAGGCAATTGTAAGCACTGGGAGAATGCTTCTTTAGAGTGGGAAGCAAGTAGGAACCCAAAGCTATCGCTTTCCTGATTCTCTCCCCAGGGGAGAAAAACATTTCAGACTGTGTATGTCACTATGTCCACTGAGGACATCCAGACGTCTTTTGGGTAAAATGGGATGAAATTGAACTTTGAGGCTCTGGCTGAAGATATGACACCTGGCAGCTCTGTACATGTCAAGGCAAGTTTTTCCCTAAGCATGACACATCTCTGAAGTTCAGCGTTCTAAGTTCTGTATACAGAAGCCGCTTCTTAATTCTCAGCCTTCTGGCATATCAAAACAGAGACAATGGCAGATAGGAGTATCTTGGCAAAACTATCTGATCATTACAAAACGAGAATGGGAAATGACAATATGTGTTTTGGAAAGAAGGGTAGGCATTCAAGCTCTTGTTTGATTCTTTGATTTTACTGGATCTTGGAAATAGTAGGAAGCTTGCAATGTCTTCATTTCCAGAACAGTGTCAACTCCATAAAGCCTCAAATTTTGTAGAATTACTTTTGAATCCAGATATCATTCCCAATCACTATACAAGGGTTATTAATGCTGGGATTAAACTACCGAAAGACATAAGCCAAATTAATTTTCTACCCTTTCATCTCATGTATCTTGTCTGTAGCATGAATGGAAATTAATTTCCTATGGAGGGGGAATGACTGTGAGAAATATTGAAGTAATTAATTACTGTTGATTCTATTCTTCTTGTCCAAGACATTTTTATTTTCTTAACACTTAACTGAAGCAGAGATAGTGAGTAATGGCAAAGAGATAAGCCAAAGTAATGTTATGTACAATTACATTCTTCTTCTTCCTGCACATCACATGGAAACTTTGTGCACAATTTGATAACGATTTCTACAAAAGTGAAAATTTCTAGATGATTATATGGAAATCCTTGAGCAACAGGTGTCAATATTGCTCAATCACCATTTGAAGACCAAGCAGCTGAAAACACCAAATGCACACAAAAGCATAACAATGGTAGAAATATATGGTTGACTTTTAAACAATAATCAATTGGTATTAGACCTTCAAAGGTCCTCATACAACTTCTCTTGTAACCATCGCATACTTAAATTTAAATACAAGATTTCATTATATCCATAGAGCTGTCAGCATATCCAAATAATCTAATACCATATCAGTTTCTTTTACAGTTCATTTTTTTCTCTTTTCTCATGTGACTATCAGAAGCGCAGTGTACATATGCCTGATTGTATTTGTGTAGGTCTGAATTCTTTAGGCTGGAAAGAATAACATCTCAATTCTTATCCAAGCATTGTACAAGGCTGTCATAGAGCAGTTCTCCACAGCTAGCAGTATTACAGCCCTTGGTTTAATAGCTGACTGATCCTTCATGCCTAGTGGAGCAGAAATCTGTAGTCAAACTTGTCTGAACATGGGGATCAGCATAAACTCTAAGTATCTCACTCCATTGGGCAGTACTGAATCTCTAAAAAGAAATGGGTCTTCTACAGAAAAGAAATGAAAACATCTCTGGCAGTTCTTTCCTTTCTCCTAGAAGGAGAGGCTCTCAGTTTAGAGCAGTTAATAGCTAGCTGCAATATTTACAGATGTACGTTTTGAGGACAAGAAATCTTACTCATAGAAAACTTCTGTGAGAAGCATGAGAAGAGCAGTTCTCACCTGTATCTAGTTATAAAGGTTTAGAACCCAGAACTGGGTATATAAATGTTGCAAACAGTTTCTGTCTGTGTTGGTTCTAGCCTCAGGTTACCCTTTGAATTATGGAGCTGAAGTTCAAAATTAGCTCCATTATAAATTTAAAAGTTTCAGTTTTACTTGTATTAAACTCATCATTTTTGTGGTGAAGTTTTAAGATACTCTTTTCTCATTGGTTTCACACATCATCTTCTCTGATCTCTCTTCACTTGCACATTGTTAAAGTGCCTCCTGCTCTGATCTTGTCACACTTAGAGCTTGATCTCATTGGACATAGATAGAGATCTACTGCTGCAGTATCTAAATATCCATGAGACTGACAGGCCTGACAACACGAACTGTAGGAGACCTGAGCACTCCTGGAACATGAGCCATTGGTCTTTTCAAATGACACATGACTACATGATTCCTTAGGCAATCACATTTTGCGTTTCTTTATGTAAGTAGGACCGAATAAATAATTTCCCACATGTATGGAAACTTCTGTGTTCTTATTTTTGCTAAACCCAGAAGTATAGTGCTTACGTAGGCACTGCTGGTGAGGCAAGTTCATGAAAACAAATCACAGTCAGCATTACTGGATATGGACGGGCTGATTCATTAAAAATGAGTAAATGGTAAATTTAGGTCAGATGTTAGGAAGAAATCCTTTACTCAGAAGGTGGTGAGGTGCTGGCACAGGCTGCCCAGAGAAGCTGTGGGTGCCCCATCCCTAAAGGTGTTCAAGGCTTGGTTGGATGGAGTTCTGGTCAGCCTGATCTAGTACGTTACAACCCAACTCATGGCAGGAGGTTGGACGTTGGATGTTGATTATCTTTAAAATCCCTTCCAACGTAAGCCATCCTGTGGTTCTATGATTCTGTGATTTCTCTGTACCTGGTCTGTGGTTTACCAGATAAGTAGTTCCATAGGAACTGAACAACTTATTACCAGAAAATAGAAATGATGCTACTGAAAAAAAAAAAAAAGAAAGAAAGAAAAAAAAAAACAAAAAACCCTCATTAAGCCTCAGTTGTATTCTGACGAGCTATAGCTTTTGCAAAATCACATACACATGCCACTCTGTCAGGATCATGGATAATCCTCGGAGTATTCAGCAGTTGCAGATGAGAATTTGCTTTATAATTTGCAAACTTGTCCTTGGAGATTTGAGCTATGCCACACAATGACATTACTTCAAGAAAGATCGCAAGGACTTTATGATACTGCACACTATTCTGTTTGCCTCTTGACAGTAAATAAACCAGGTTCAAAGACATAGCTGCCACAAAGGAACTTTCCTAAAATCTTTCCTCACCCTGGTTCCCCTCAGATCTTGCTTACTGTCAGTTTGGGTATTTTTTAAAAAGTAGCAACAGCATATCAAATAAATAGTAACTGAGACTTTGTGTTTTATAGGGGATATCTGGAAACAGCTTGAGTAATCAGCCCCAAAAGGTGTCCCTGCCAGTTAAGCAGAAGATAACCACCAGTCTCAGCAGTTCAAGGCAATGCCAATAACACTCCCTAATTCCGTCTGTTTGATGCTGTTGTTACAAACATCTATTTATGCCTTCTACATGGCCACTAATTTTCAAGACATGCTTTTGTTTAATCTCTGTATTTGGTAAGTAGGAAAGAGCTGCTCTAACACAGAATAAACTTCTGACACTTCTATAAGAATTTCAGTGCAATCTGTAAGTAGATATTGAGGTCAAAAATATAGCTAGTGAGGAAGCTCAGTTAGTTACCAGAGTTTACAGAATGAAACCATTTTTCATTTAAATCCACAGACTTATGATAGATGCTAGTGAAAGGCTGTGGGGATGACATTATGTCAAAATGAGAATAAATTGTCAGTATAAATCCAGGGAGACATTGTCACAATATCAGCTTGAAACAAAATGACAGCAATGCAAATTTTATAAGAAACAACTTTAAGATGTCAAGATAGTAGTAAATTGATGTCAGTTCAGGTCTGCAAGGAGACTGTTACGATTAAAAAAGAAAAACCCAAACAAACTCAAAACATTCCAAAAGTGAAAGCTATAATAAGAGTCTCATCTTGGAAGTTGAAGTTAGTTACAGCAATACAAACACAAATATTTCATGAATCTCATGACATTAAAAAAAAAAAAGAAGAAGAAGAAGAAGAAGAAGAAGTAAATACTGATATCTACTGATTCACATGTCAAATACGCTTCAGACACCGGCATTCATGCAGTTTAGAACTGCCCTGTACTTATATACATAACTTCACATGCTAGTTCAGTTAACTATTCAGAAATCTGGAAGTTTCTTTATACCATAAAACTTCCTGTAGCTTTTCTCTCATGCAAAATGCAACAGAATTTAAGGTGAGTTGAATAGATCGAATAGACAGCGGGAGCAGAGCCTGACTCTTCCAGTTTCTTATTAACAAGCTTTGCTGAATCTCCTTGTTGTCATTTCACATGTCTTGCAGTTCAGCACCCTGGTGAATCTGAGCTTAGCCCCATCACTGACCACAAAGGTTTAGAAGCACAAATGGATATATTTTGTTTCGAGAATTGTTTTGAAGTGCTGGTTTTGAGCAGTGGGATGCTGGGGGCAGTTGTGAGAACACTCGATGCCTGACATCTCCTGAAAACATTTGCATTCAGGCAAAAGTGGGTGGAAATTCTGCCATGTGAAAATGACATTTGCGAATGTGTAAATGACTGCACAGCACTGGAGGCAGACAACAACCAGTGCCCCTGCTCAGTATTGTGATTCTGCCATGTGCAGCATTAACCTTTACCGCGTTCTGCTTTTCTTGCTTACAGTAACAGCAGATCCTTGTCAAGGGGTAGTTAGGCAGTACAGTACATAAGCTTTCAGGCACCCAGTCCAGGCTCAAAAATAACTGGCGTGTAGCACTGAACTATACTCTGTTCTCCCATTCTAAACTGATTTGAAAAGCTACAAGGTATTTATTTTCCTTTTAAAGCTTCTTACTATAAATTATTTGCTCAGGATAGTTCAAAAGAGATGCTATTATGTGATCAGGTCTGAAGGGGATCAGATTCAGACATCCTGGAGAGCAGATAAGCTACAGCTTCTCTATCTATGACCGATGTCATCTTAGTCAAGATTAAATATGTTCTGCAGTCCACTCTGGGTTTACACAAAAGAAACAACAGCCAAAACACATTAAAAATAATTAAACCTTTGAAACAGTTCATTTTCTCTTTTGGATCAAAACTAATTCCTCAATTTTTTGCTTAGAAGCTGACTCAAAATATCATAGGGCCAGATTTCAATACCTTCCAAACTGGAGCCTATCTGAAGTGAAACCATTGACGTCAGTGGAATGATTCCAGATTTATAGCTGCCAAGTTATGCACATCTCTGTATGTGTAATTTTATGCTCTTTATTTAATGCATTGATTTGCATACCACAAGCAATTTGCATAGAACCAAAATTAACATAAAACATAATGTAGCCACCTCAACCCATCCAAAGAAGTAAGGTGGATAAGACATCTGGAAGTTGGATGAGGGTGTCAGTGGAGGGAGATGAAGCTCAGTTGCTAATTTGCATGCCAGTGGTTTGCATATGTCGATACCTTACAGATGCTCTGTCTTTCACCTTCTATCCTTGTGTATAGAAGTTGTGCCTGTAAGTGCCATGGTTGCAACCTTCTGTATTCCCTACCCAGGAGGCTGGCAGTAGGAATGGGGAATGCAGTTTGACATGGTAGGGAGAGAGGAAGGAAGCCACATTTTCTGGTATTTCTGAGAACAGTGCTTGGTGGCTAATAATTGTAGTGCCAAGTTAAATTTGCAGCTAGGTAACAGTAGGCTGGTAAATATGTGTGAAAGATATCATGAAAGAAACATGGACTTGCTAGTACCACAGATGTACTCTGGGATAAATTGAATTTAGTTAAGCTGACATGAATCATTGACATAAGGAAAAGCCTTATTAGGAAACCCAGGCATAATCAACAAGATCCAAGCTACTCCCTGCCCATAGCACACAAATTAGGTGCTGGTCCCTTACAAGAGTTGACAACATTTTTAAAAATCACAAATCTGATTCTGATGGGCTTAGCTACAAGAATTTTACTTGGATGCCACCTACTTCATGGGCTTTGTAACCAGTTTATTTCTGATAGGAAAGACAGAGGGCTTGCAGGACACCAGAATGAGGGAGTTAGTTTGGCCAGGCTGTAGGCTCCCAGCTCTCCTTTCTCCCAAACAAACCATATGCACTGTATGTAGGAAAAGGAGGTACATGTAGTTAAACTCCATCTTCCATAGAGACAACAGCATGTTCCTCACTCACTTGCAGTCAAACTAAAACAGTTTTGAAAGATGCTGATTTTCAGTACTCCAAGCAGCCTAGTGGAAAAGATGCAGTTACAGCTACATGGCTGAAAGGCCACTGCAAAGAGGAGAGCTGTCTGCCACTGATTTAGTGGGTTGAACTAAATTCTGTGGGCTCGAGGTTTTAATTAGATCTTTTACACTTTATTAGCAACATTTAGTGATTTTTCTTAATTTCTTATTTTGATTTTCTTTTAGGTAATCTTCATTTGTTTAAAACAAGCTATTTTTTTCTGGCTGAAGGCAACGCCTCTCATGGAAAATCCATCTTTTTGGACAAACACAATTAGTAATAATAGTTAAAGGAGAAAATCCAGTTCTTAGGAATTGTATCCTGTCTCCCTCAGAAATACGTTATTATTATTATTATTATTATTATTATTATTATTATTATTATTAATTTTGAATTAACTTTTGTCATTAAGCTTTATAAACAAAGTTGGAGCTCAGCTGCAGCTTTCAGTGATTGTCATTACTGAATTTCTACAGTGACTGACAGATTTCAAACGGTTAGCTCTGTTTTCCTCACTGAAATCTAGATCAGATAGTCAGCCTGGTAATGATAATCATTCCTAAGCAAAAAAAAAAAAAAAAAAAAACACAACCAAAGCAGAAAGCCTACATGCATTTTTTTTTGCATCCAATCCTATATTTAACTCGAAATGGCTGGTTGGCTGCATTTCTGCTCTTTTTCTATTGTTCTGCATCCATGTGTTTTTCTCCATCTATTGTGTGCTGTCACATTTATTAAAGTTCTTTTCTTATGAAAATATTTTCTAATCACAAAATATATCCTTCTACTCTGGCCACTGGTTAAACAAAAGCCACTCACAATATTTCAGGTAGCATAATGCCAGTGCTTCTCATAAACCTCTTCTTTCTTGTTTTGGTCACAGTTCTGCTCTAGGGCATCTGAAATACCATTTCAATACTTCTAAAAGTAAATAGAGTTCTGTCAATAAACTGAAAATTGCTGACCTTGTCTTGTTCATCAATTTAGGCATCGAAAAAATGCTGCCTCCTGGGATTAGCAGTGCTTTTTCATCTGAAGTGAAAAATGCTAAACCTGCCATATTTAATGACAGGCCCGGGAGGGTTAATGAAAGAATATAAGTGGCATTTCACCTTGACTTGCAACTGCCCTATAACATTGCCTAAGGGTGCAGCTAAGCATTAGCTCCATCTGAGAAGTACAAGGCAGGAGTAAAGACCTAGAGAGGATTCTTACAGGATATCCTCATTTGCCCAGATTGTTGCCCCGGTTGCCTCTTTTTCTGACTATTTTCTTTCTTTCTTTTTCTTTTTCTTTCTCTATGAAACCTGTAACCAGTGGAGCCTCAAAGATTTATCTGTCTTCTATGATTACAAAATCTCTGGAAACACTGAAAAACTGAGCAAGAAAGAAATGTACACTGAATGACTAATTGATGTTCCAGCTTTTGTCCAGCCTCTACCAACATTTCAGTTCTTGCTTTCTTTATTGATAGTTTCATTTTTATAAGTTAAACATTGATGATTACTGTAGACTGCTAATTAGAAGCTATCCTTTTACACAGAGGCTCGGATTAAAAGCTTTTGCTATTTTGTGGGCTCTGGTTTGTGTGAATGTCAATTTGATCCTTTTAGTGTGTTTATGCTAAGTATCAGTAGGCTCCTGGGATTCATGGAAGTGGAGTGCTGAACCTCTTAGAAGCTAAGCAGCAGCTGGGGTGCTGCTTCCGTTTGAAAGGCTTTCTTCTCTCCTTGCTAATGGAGGATCAAAAGTCATCCCTTCAATTAAAAAATAAACTCCTGGCTAAAAATATAGCAAAAATCCCATTCTTTGGCATTTTGTGTCTAATTAAGGATATTAGTGGGAAATGCACAGCAGCGCTCACTGATTAATTTATCAAACACAAAAATCCCTCTTTCCCCTATTACCACAATTAGCTCAGCATTATATATGGCTTGGAGACTGGAATAGTGCAAGAACACTGAAACCAGAGACTGTGCATTTGAAATTACTTGGGAATGGGACTGGAAAACTTCTCATTTTACACCATGCGTATTTAGGGCCCAATCCTGTGAATCCTTTTTAAAAAGCATACTGACCTCTGAAGATCCATTCTGACATGATTTCAATATCCTGAGTACATAGGAGCACCAGGGAAAAGCAGAGGACATTGAATGCCTTGGAAAATTGAGCATTTACTGTGCAAAATTTCTAAAGGGAAGAATAGATGGTGTTTAGAAGATCTGAACTATGATGTAATACTCACATGTAAGCTGCTGCCTTCTTATCATGTGCTGAGATCTTTCCATATTTCAGAAACTAGGACTGATCTCTTCTTCCGCAGGACAGCCGTCAGAAGCAATGTGAAAATATATTATCAGTCACTTGTCACTTTCATATAACACATGGATCAAGAATCGTACTCCAGTTTGGCATCTCAAGTCCCTTGACTATACATCAGTAGGTGTTATTACAACCTCACTTTTCCTCTGCAGAGAGAAGAAATGTGAGCCACCACATCCAGACCATTCTCCTGTTTCATGAGTGTCTCCCAGAAGTGCCTGAAGGAGCATAAGTACTACCTTTTATACGCTCTTTACTTGCTTATCCTGCCTCTCAGTGTGGTATTTGGTGGAATGCTTTGTTTGGAGGTATATTCTTTGTTGTTTGTTTGTTTTTAGTCATTCTTTATTTGTTGACTTTTCTTGTTGTTACTGGCTTGTTTACTTGGAGAACATATGAGGGCTGCCTCATAGTTATGCCTCCTCCTTAAGTTGGTTCATGATTTCAGAGGCAGATGTTGGTATTATGACAGTACTGGTTAAACTTCCCCACCAATATTCCATTACCTTTTGTTGCCATATGACAGGTGGCAGCAGAAAAAGTGCACCACTGACACTCACCGATACTTGCTGAACATTGATGGAGACCAAACAGTGGATGTCATCACAGTGAGGTGGTGGGTGGTAGCAGCAGTGATGTACCTCCACTGGTGCAGATTGCTAAGAGTGTAGCATGCAGGCTATCATTCATCAGGAGTGAAAATGCATAGTTAATGGTGGTGACTGTGTCAAAAAATAAAGTTTTGCTCTATTAGTGTTATTGTGTTTTTCTATCTGTTATCATTTACACGGAAATAAATAGGAGGCATTACTTTTAGAGCAAGCTATGTATATTGTCTAACGTTTGTTACAGAAGGAAAATTTAAAGGATCACATCCTGTTTTAAATTTGATCATCTCTGGATGAATCACTGCAATGCTTGATAGACCTAGCCTTGAATAAAGAGGCTGTGGGTAACATAGACTTTGGCTGTATCCACCCATAGATGAGCTGATGAGGTTATATCCAAACAATTCTGAGGGAAAGTTATAAGCATGTTTACCTTGGGGGTGTTCAAAATAAATGTACAAGGAGAAAAGCATCTTCCTGTTTTTCCTTGGCCAGATGCCCTCCCTGCTCTATCGATCCTCTTCCCTTAAGCAGTGCAAGGGATGAGATGAGGGTTGTGTTCATTCAATCCCATCCCCTATCGACTCCTCCTTCCTCCTCACACGCCACATAGAATCACAGAGAATCACAGAGAATCACAAGGTTGGAAAGTACCTACAAGGTGGAGATCTGCTCCAGCTGGGCTCTGTGGGGCTGCAGGGGTATCCCTGCTGTGGGCAAGGAGCCCCTCCTGCCCCCCTCCGCCTTGGGCCTGGGGTCCCTCAGCTGCTTCTCCCTTGCTCAGGACCTCCTCCTCGGCCTGTGCTGTGGTTTGCTCCTTCTGCCCTGCAAACTGCCAGGGAGAGCTGTCTCAGCTCCTGGGACATGTCAGGTGTTATTGCACCATGCCAACATTTATTGAGAGTGAACCTAGCCAGTAAGGAAACACAGCGTTGAAGGGATGACAGCAGTTTGCCTAAAAGGCCTTTTCTTGCAGTCTTCCAGTACTTGAAGAAAGCTTGCAAGCAGGAGGTGGACCAACTTTTTATACAGTCTAATAGTGGAAGGACAAGGGGGAGTGGCTTCCATCTAAAACAGAGGAGATTTGGGTTAGATATTAGGAGGAAGTTTTTTACTTAGAGAGTGGTGATGTACTGGCATAGACTGCCCAGAGAAGCTATGGATGCTTCATTTCTGGAAGTATTCAAGGCCACGTTGGACGTGGCCCAGGGCAACCTGACCTGGTGGGTGCCAAGCAGCCCATAGCAGGAGGTTGAACCCTGATGATCTTTAAGGTTTCTAACTTAAGCCATTCTGTGATTCTATGATTCTACAAAAAGAACAGAGTTAGTGCAGTACTGTGTTTCTCTGCAAGGCCTGTACATCTGGGCCCAAGTAATGATAATACTTATGTGGTTTACAGAGAGGATCTTGCCGAAGTCCTTCAGAGTGAAAGATAGACCACAAAAGTATGATAAAGGTCTGTAAAATCGTGAGTGACAGGAGAAGATGAATAGGAAATGAACGTTCACTGTGGGTGATGTAGGAGGCATCAAAAGAAAACAGCAGATTAAGAAAGATTCCCAAGTGAACTGCTTATTCCAACAGCACAGAAGATCCTTGCTGTACTAGATCTTAGGAGTTCATATTGCTTCAGCAACAGCTGGAGAAATTAACAGAAGAAAATCAGGAAATGCTAAGACACAGACTCAAGCAGTCTGCACCTGTAAAGAGCTGAAGATTCTAAGTGTGTTCTGGGGAACACACTGTCCCAGCATGTCCCTGCATCTCTCAGACACTGTTGTATAGAGAATACTGGGCCAAAGAGACTTTTGGACCGATGAAGCAGTTCCTACACTTTCATGTTATCTTTACTTAAAGTTAACTGTGAATCTCCCAGTTTGTGTGCATGCTCTTACTTGTAGAGATGTTATCAGTGCCTCAACTCTTGCTGGTGGAAGGTCTGTACCTCCCATCGTGCAGACTGAGCTCCAGATGGACTGCAAGTCACCCAGAGAGACTTTTGTTAACTTCCTACATACCACATGGGAAAGAATGGTCAACATAATTAAGCAGGAAGGGGTTGGATATTTCTTTAAAGACTCCTTGTTTCAAACAAAATTATAATGAATACAAATAATAGGAGTTCTTTGAATTGCTTGAAAAGCAAGAAAAGTCAGCCCTTAGGAGGGTATTAAGAATCAGATTTCCCATTTACACCGGCAATTTTGTGAACTTTACTACTTGTCCACCTAGATGCATTAGAGAGCTCATAGGACAGTTAAAATACAGAAGGCAATCATGCACAGGAAAAATTGGAAACTATGTTGACACCATTCCTTTCCCTTCTCCAGTACTTTATATGCTATCATCGCACACTAAAGAGATGTTTTCTGGAGGATATATGACCATTTATTTCATAGGTCATTCCCTTGACTTTCCTCTGTCCTATAACTTCCATCTCTATGACTAAATGGTTCATACCTGAACTCTCAGAGGAAACAAAAATTAGTAGAGACAGGCACATGCAGTCCAAGTATATCCAAACACTGGACATACTGAGAAATTCCTTTTTGTACCACTGTATTACTGTAAAAGCAACCTTTGTAACTAATGTTTGAATGTGGATGCATTCAGACTGGAAGCTAGGTCCTATTTAGCTGTCTTTCATCTCTGTCTGCCAGAATTTAAAACTCTAGGGCCATGGAAAGGAGCAGTGCAATGATACCTCATATTTCAATAGCATTTGGGAGACTAAGAGTACTCGCAGTCTGCTTCCACAGCAACAGGAAAGAAATATCAATAAACATCACTGTCAAAAGTAGATGGTTTAAAAATATTCTTCCTGGACATATAGCAGATGAGAAAAGAGGTTCTGTCAACCTGGACATGGCAAATCTGTGCATTATCTATTCTGGTCTACATAGGTTTTTTTGTACATTCTGAAGATTCACAAGTGAGCTTCCTGCCTTCAGTGCAGGAAGAAATTCAGCCTGGGGAAACCACTGGAGGCTGCTCTTTCTTGCCTCTGTATATATGGCAAACATGATCATACCTGAACATGGAGGAGGGTCATATTAATAGTTCTCACAGATCAATTTCTTTTCATGGTAGGAAAGAGATCTTGACAGTACCCTGACAGAACAGGATAGCTTTTACACTCAAGAAATGTGCCACGTTGATAATAAAGAACAAGAGCAGTTCATCTGGATTTTTTTACACAAACCTAATTCCTCAAAACTTTTTGCAGTTTTGGAGAATTTTGTTTTCAGTAAGAGTGCCTGAAATGACATCTGAGTATTTTCAGGAAATGCTGAGTGTTAGAAAGCAAGTACATTACTCCTGACTTCCAAAGGCTAAACAAATATGACTGAAAGTCCTATCCAGCAAGCAAATAGATGAAGAGCTGTACTGTATGAGATACTATTCATGATGGAGAATACTTTGATATCTGTGATGCACATTGGTCTTTTTGCAGTGTGAGGAAAAAATAAGATTATTGACTTTGCCTCTTTTGAAGTCTCCATCCACTCTGTCATACCCTCCTTCCTTCTGCTTGATTCCTATTGATTATCTCTACACTAAAGTTCAGCTGATCATTTTTATTTCAAGTGAGAAAGGAGGCAGTGTTAAGAGATTTAAAACCATTTGAGCGCCTATTGCTAGAGTCAATGTTTGAATGTCACCAGTAGTCATCAAGACACAGGCAATGAAATTCCTGAGGGTAGCTCATCATGATTCAATTTGTCAGCATTTCAAGCAGAAACAAACAGGTTGGACACTACAGTCCAGGGGGTATAAGCACAACTAAAACTATGTGTCTGTATGCTACTCACCAGTAAAATACAAAAAATACTAACCAACAACAACAACAACAAAACCCAGCCAAATTAAATGACAACATGGACCTGGGTGTATGGGTGAATGACTGTACTACATGGTAAATTGGGATTGCAGAGACAGAGGTGACTGGAACACTTATTTTCCTTGAGTACTTACTTTATTTATGATGCACATTATACTTTTTATACTACAGATACTATGCACAATGACTATAGAATGCAAAGTGAATCATATGTAAAGATATTCATGCCCTATTGCGTTCATATTTATGCATATGACCTATGCTCTGTTTCTATGTTAATTTTTAGCTTCAAGTTGTCTTCAAATAAATCTGCAGTCAACTTCTTCAGAGTTGTAATCCTGTTTTCTTATCCTTTATAAATGCTGGAAGATCCATCCAGACAAGAAGTGGAAACAAATTACCAGTGCAGGGTACTGACTATTCGTCATTACTCAGTTCTGCTTGCTTTGTCAGTTCAGAACATGAACCTGTGGCACTTTGTGTTATACCTGTGTTAAATCTGGGCTAGAATTTAACTTTTTGGGTTTTGTTCAGTATGCAAAGTAATAGATTGCTGATTTGGGATGCTCTCACAGAGCAAACACATGGTGAAGTGTTATTAGTAGCACAAAGAAGACAGGTTAAGGGAAAGGATATCTTACTTTCCTGTCTCCTGTAAGATGAGATTTTAGGTGATGCTCTTGCCAACAACAGTTGGAAAATTCCTTAAAAAAAAAGAAAAAAAGAATTTCAACTTTTTCATGAATGCTGACTACTTTGTTTCAACTACTTATGAACTACTATTTAGGTTTGATGAACAGTGTACACTAATCTGTGTTCACAGTTTGAGAAATCCAATTATTTGATGCACTGTGTTCATGAAAGGTGACTGTGAAATGTAAGAACACCTTTTCTTTTACTGTGATAAAATAACTCGTTTAATGTAGATGCTTAATTCTGCTTTCCTTTCCTTTTCCATGCTCTACACTCTTTTTAATAATTCCTTTCAAATGCTCAAATTGCAAATGAATTTAACCCAAAATAGATGTAAATCTAGAATCCTGCAGCAATGGAATTTAATGTAAAGAGTTTACTCTTGAGAAATTTCAGAGTGATTTCATTCCAGGGCAATTATTTCAGCTTCTTCTGGATTATTTTTAAGAAGAAGACACTTTAAAAAAACAACATTAAAAAACAAACAAACAAACAAACAAAAAAACCCACACCACACACATGAAAGAAAAAGAGTTTGAAACCAAACTAAGATTTGGAAAGTTGGGCACATGTATAGAGTCTGTTTTGTCTATAAAAGACTGAGGGGAAGCATAATAATGTTGTTAAAAGCTGGAAAGAGGAAAGTTAGATAAGAAAAGCTGAACTTAAAGTGCAGGAAGAAAAAATTGTGTCAGAAGTAAGGAAAATATGCAGCAATGTTCAAAGAATGCAGAAGTACATAGGTTGCTAACAAAGTAATGCCTCCTATTTATTTCCATGGAAACTACAACAAAGAGCACAATAACACAAGCTGATAGAGAAAATTCTCAGCTACAAAACACTCTTTTTCAACACAGTCATCACTATTAACTATGCACTTTCACCAGCAATGAACAACAACCTGCCTGCTGCACTCCTAACGATCTGCACCAGTGGAGGTGACCCACTGTCGCCTTCATCAGTGATGAAATACACCACCCACTACCTCACTGTGCTCACATTCACTCTTTGGGCTCCATAAATATTCAGCAAGTGTTGATGAATGTGAGTGGGTGCAATTTTTTCTGTACAGAGGTTCCACACTCCTGCTTCATATGCACTTTCCTGTCAAATATCATTCTGTCAGACTGCCCCTCTGCTGCCACCTGTCTCATGGAAACAACATATAATTCTGGGAATTGGTGGGAAATTTCAACCTCTACTGCCATCCCACTAACATCTGCCTCTCATGACATGGGCCAAGTTAATAAAACAGGAGGCGTTACTTTCAGAGCAGCCTTCATATTATAAAAAATAGTATTTATCCTGTAAGTGTAAAGAAAGTGTAAAGAAAAGTTCGTAAGTATATTTGTAAGTATTATATTTCATATTATATTTCAGTTAACACAGATTCAATAATATTATCTGCCTGTGTCCCTAAGGTAAACAGGGTAAAATAAGCAAAAATAATTTAAGCCTTGAAATTTGTAAAAGTAGGTGTTTGTTTGCCAAAGAGATGCACTGGAATAAAAAGAGGAACATATGAAAACAGGGTTCAAGCCCCAAAGAAGAGATATGCAGTTTCACTGCTCAATTCTGATAAACACTAAGAAATAATAACACCTCTGATTGAATTCTCCCAACTGGACTCTTAATTGTGCTTCGCCTTTCTAGTTATTTTTCTTTGAAGTTTCGTCTTAAAAATTCCATATCTAGATTGCCAAAGCTTCTACAACAGAGATCAATAATCTTAGAAAATAGATATTCCCATATATTACATCTAGCTATTTTTTACTTGCTGTCATGAATATTGTAACATCTTCTTCTTGTACTGCAATAATTAAGGTGCACATGACATTTCTATTAAAAAAAAAATCATATAACTCAGTGGGGAAAAGTTGAATGCTCCAGCTAGGCTGAAGTTGAGCTTTGGAAGTATCTGCCTAAAAATGAATTTTTCCATTACCTTCAAATTTTAAATTGAAATGTGTCTAAATAAAAGTTGTGGAAATATGATTTTAGATTCTAAAATACATCTCAAACACCATCAAAAGAAAAGAATTCTGAGGCAGGATAGCTCTCGGCAAGGCAATTATTCAGTACCAGCCATTCTTTTCAGACTTTAACTCACTTCTTCTGAACCAGATAATTCCACAATGACTTTCTGGGGAATGGGCCATGTTTACTGAGTAGCGATTCAGTTCCCAAGACATCCAAACCTTTAATGGCTGACAAAATGTGACTGCTTTTTGAAAAGACAATCCTGCACTATTTTCTGGGTATGAACTGATGTTCCTAAATTCCACCTTCTCCTCTTCCCTTCAGATCCAAACTAGAACATGTGGATGCTCCATCCTTGGAGATATTCAAGGTGAGGCTGGACTAAGCTCTGATCAACGTGATCCAGCTGTAGGTGACCCTGTCCATTGCAGGGGAGTTGGACCAGGTGTCCTTTAAGGATCTCTTCCAACTCAAATGATTACATGATCCTATAACTCCTTTGGAGAAGCTGCAGCCATTGCCTTATTATAGCAGTTATCTTGATGCTAGAAGTCTGCAGAACTCAATGTAACAAGGGATAGTTTTTAGGGAGCAGAATGATATTTAGGAAGCTCAAGACAAGAAACCAGAGAATTCCCAGATCTCCACAACTCATATGTAGATCCCCAATCCTCCAAAAAGATTCTTCCTACAATAATTTCTTAATGGGATTATTAGAACAAATATGCAATCAAAGCGAATCCTGAAACATTCATATTAATAAATGACATGACATTTGGGATAATAAGGCTAGGTCCTTATGATCTCATAACTCTCTCCTTTAAAAAAGCTGTAATTTGATTCCTACTCTGTCCTAAGGATCAGCCTGTATAGAGAGCTGTATGCGCATATGATTTGTGAGATACAGACTAAGACTAACCCACATGCCCCTTGATGTGATGCTAAAGGAATGACTCACCATATTGCTGGCTGTTCTTAAAACAGCATAAAGCCTTATATTAACCTGGATCTTCATCTTTTATCAAGCTGCTTGTTATACACTATTTACTTGAAGAGCAAAGAGTCAGAAAGTCTCTTTAATGAGTACAATAGGTTCTGATCTCTTCTCACTCCTCATTTAATTCAAATCCATGTTCCACAGTCAGCAGGGAGTACAAGTGGGGAAAGGAAAGGAGGAACAAGGATTAGCTAGAAGGGAACAAACTGAAATGATAACAGAGTCCAATAAAATATATGACAAATTTAGACAAAGGAAAACAAGTTAGGAATGATGTGAAAGGATCTAATGTAGTCAAATTATGGCAATCCAGAACAGCAGCTGGCGCTTTAAGAAACATTCCGTCTTCATTTGTGTACAGGTTGGATGGGATATCAACCAGAACGGAATCTGCCCATTTGTTAAGCACTATGCTGTCTACACTGGAACTGCTTTAGTGAATCCTGGACCCTGTTCTGATGACAGGTACAAATATTTGTAAAATATAAATCTACTTTTTATGTGCAAATTTGAATTTAAAATACCATCTCCTGTTGGTTTTTTTTTGTGTGTGTGTGATTTTGTTCCATTGCAGTCTATAACATTTATAAGGAAAAAACTTCTTGACATCATGACTTTTAACTCAAGTCTTTATTATCAGTTCAATTTTAAGAGAACTTTTCTTCATGATGCAGGATCTGTTCCCCTGCAGTTGCCCCACATCCATTTAAAATGTTCCTACCCAGCTCAGCATAGAAGTAGCTCTAATGGATGTCTAGTTTGCATAAAGTTTGGTTGTTGTTTTTTCCCTTTTGACATCTTTCTTTGCACTTTGCACTTTCCCTGTATCATTATCCAGTCATGGTATATTGTTAAGCTTTGTGGTTAAAAGCACAGAACTAGAGGTTAAATGTCACTTGTTTGGTTTGCACACTTCTCAGATTTCCTCAAAGCACACTGTGATAGAATCTATGTGGTACCTGCCTGAAATGCAAGCAGGTGCACTGAACAAGATCAGTGGGGAAACTGGCAGGAGGATGTTTGCAGCAGGTGTCATGGTTCAAACTGTGTGTAGGTCCTATCGCAACAGGCTTCTGGACATTGTCAGGACATAGCCTCACATTTTCTCTAGTGGAAAGCTGAGGTGGAAAAGTGGGAAGTCCCATAATCACAGGACAAAACCTTGTCAGCTTTTCTTTTGTGTCACTAGAACACAGAGTAAGAGAAAACTTTCTCTGTAGAGTTAACTTGATAACAAAGCAGGAAAGTTCCTACAGTCCTGGCTCTTCTTCTGCAGTTTGTCATCATCCTCAGAAGCTAACAGGGCTTTCAGGAGGCTCTGCCTGCAACAAGGTCCAGGAACTACATGATTTAAATCAGTTTCTATGAAATACAATGTGTGTCAACAACCTGAGAAAGAGATATGCATGCTTCTCCCTCCCTTGCCTGCAATAAAGTTTGCTATTGTATAGACACTCATCACAGCTTTTAGCTCCAGCAAGAGCTCTTATTAACCACCACCTGGGAACAACAAACACAGAGCAGGCGTACATGAAATTTTGTGAGAAGAAAGTGGGAGAAGGATGACTGTGTGTCATGTGGGGGTGTGAGTGATGATTTCGGGGTGCTGAGTGAGAGACTGAAGTGAGGAAGAAGTAGAACACGTAGGAAAGAGCTGAAGAACACCACAAGAGTTGTTTGAAGAGATGGAAAGCACAAGAAAACAGAGGAAAAAAAATACAACACAATTTCAAACAAATTATGGAAAGGAGGAAAAAGCTTACTGGGAAAAATAGCCCATTTTGGCTTCTGTTGTGCTACAATTATTGTCAATATCTAGAAGACAATATTACAATTATGTCAAGACCAATTGCCTATAGCAATGATGATGCCAGGAGAAATCTTTCTCCCACCTTCTGGTATCATTCTTTCCTCACTTCAAAGACTTTCATCTAGACTGCATTATGAACAATTTTCTTTTGGTCTTAATTTGTACTAAGAATGCCACAGAAAGTATTCCAGGGCAGACATCTCTCCCATTTCCTGCAAGGTTTTCCTCTGATCTGTGGTAATTGGTGGACTACTAAAAAGATTATTATTATTAATTATGTTTATTATAGTCATGCCTAACAGCCAATGAACGATGGGACTATCTTATGCTAAGCACTCAAACAAACATGGAGTGGTAGAAGGTCTCCTTGGCTCCACATATTTTTAGTCTAAACAGAGACATGAAGCTAATTGATTTAATGAACAGAGAGTGAACAGTACTGGCAGCATGTGGCCTGTATCAACATCTCCATGCTTTTATTCTACTGGCATGATGAGAGAAGTTAACTGAAAAGAAATCTTGAAAAACAGAAAGAAAAAAATGAAATCCATGATATGATGTCCAGAGTCTCTAGGAGCACAGGACAGGCCCATTCAGAGTTACAAACATGTCTCTGAAATTCAGTAGTCCTGGATAGAAGAGTTCTGCATCCAGTTGCTTCATGTTCCTGAGTGGTGCCTCTCTACAGCTTTGTTTTTTTTTTCCTTTTGGAGTACGCAGCAGAGTAAAAGGGAGCAAAAGCTACCATGCTATTACTTTGTAGATTTGAGCAAGGGAAGTTTAACACCAGCTGCTTGCAGAATGGAAAACACAGTCAGCACAACTGTTTTAGACATAAAATGTCCAACTTCTGCGTTACAAATGAAAACCAGTGCTCTAGAGAGTCATTTTTTTTGAGGACTTAGTCACTTTGTCACTGTTTTCCAGAGTATAAATGTAGGAGTAATGAAACAGTGCATAAAGAAAGAAAATTCTTTAGGTCTTTTCTGATTTGCAGACAGAGAATATTTTCTTCCTGAACTGTAAGGAATCTGTGTTTTCTTTGACATTTTTTTTTTTCTGCAACGGTTTCCCTAACTCAGGGATACTGTCCTCCTATACATTATAGCTTCCATTGGTGACTGGGAGTTTCATCTGTAGGAGATCAGGGATGTCAGTCCCAGTAGATGTGACACAGGACCATGTGTATGACTTTTCCTATTATAGGCAGAGAGGCTACATTTCTACAGTTAGATAAATGGCCTGATTTTTGGCTCAGAGGACAGACAGCATGACATAGCTCACATCTGAACAGATAAACTTCTCCTGAATGGGGTGACCTTATGTATAGTGAGTATTAGGAAGAGTTCCTGGCTGGTGCTATTGCCAAAGTGATCCTGGGGAAAAAGCATTAGTTGCCATGGGAATCCTATGGCATTAAATAGCATGGATGAGCACGGACCAGCTTTGTTTTCCTTGGCCCTGTATAGTCCATGTACAGACAAAACCAAAAGAACAAATTCTGTACAGTTGTCGTAATAAAGACAGGCAATATCTTTTCAATATAATAATCTTATTTGAGACCTTTATTAATGACTGCCTTGACGGAATACTCTTTTTTTTTTTTTTTTTTAAGTGATTAATTTCTTACATATTTTAGTTTTTCATTTTTGAGACTTTTGTCTGAACCCAGGCATGCAAAATGAATGGTCCTGACTGACAAAAACAGCTCTGCAAACTGGAGCTAGAACACTTTGATCCGAGATCCTTTGCTTTTTTTTTTTTTTAATTTCAATCCAGTTGACAGAATCAATCTAAACTATTTCTGTACTTAAAGCTGCTCAGATGGTTGTTGGATCTGTATGCAAGTCATATACTTTGACAACAGGGAATGTCAGACTAGTGTGACATGCTGTGTTTTCTTTTAGGTAAAGCTGGCAATATCTTATGGTTTGGTGACTGTGGCAGTTTCTATCTGATTTGTTCAGCAGATGGCTTCAATATACTGGAGCTCAGTCCTTTGCTTTGAAATACATAGTCCTTGGCTAATTTTATGATTCAGAGAGACACTGTAGGATGCAAAATTATGTACCTTTTATCACAAGAGGCATTACACATTTGGTGGTATGGTGCCAATTATACATTTCAGGATGTCTTTGAGAAATCAAGATGTGAAAAAGTTTTAATTTGAAGCAAAAACTTAAAGATAAATTAATACTTTTTACTGTTAGATCTGTTTCTATGTTGAATGTTCTATACAGCTTAAATAATGAGATTTCTACATGTATGTCATCCTTTTCGTTGAGCTGCACCATCTAATTTCATTGCTCATTAGGATCACTAATACAGAATGGTGCTTTTTTATAATTAGGCATAATCTTCAGTAAGCCTTTGGTCCACCCTTATCAGGGTGATATTTTAAAGTTTTAAAGTTAAAGAAGTGTATTTTATCATGCTGGTTGATTTTCACCTCCTATTTTCAGGAATCAAACATTTCGTTCTATTGTATTCTGAGGTGAAAGAACAGACACAAATTCTGCAACATAGATTTAAATTTGGCTTCCTCTATATGCAGTCTTTAATGCACACAATTTCCATCACTTTTAGCAGTGAGTCAAAATGGCAAAGAATGTTTTACAGAGAAGAAAAATTGTTGGCTTTTACTGCTGAATAATTCTTAAACTCTTAATTTAAAATGAAGATATAGATAGAGAAATGAAATTCGGAAGAAAACAAAGTAGGAGATACAGCTCATTTGTGACTAGGAGCTATGAAGCAATTATTGTGCTGTAATTTGGGAAACTCAGTAGGGTTGTTCTATACATTGCTTATTCCTAGGCTGACAGGGAATATACAGAACTGCCTTTATAACAAATTTGTGAGATACATGTGAATCATTGGTAATAGAATTGTCTATGTAAAAAAAAAGACATTTGTTTTAATGTTTAACGAGGTCCCATAATTAAAAGTCAGGAGGCAACAGTGAGGTATTTGTTAAGGAAATATTAATAGTGGGAGATCTTTGCAATTTACAAGTAGGATCGTTCCTTTTTTAATGTAGATGCCTATGAGAACAGTACAAATCAAGGCCCTCAGACATCCCCATCCCTTATATGAAGGGTGAAACATCTTATCTGACTTTTGTGTTCATTATCTGCCTTATAACAACATTAGGAGTCATGGATCCCATTAAGGTAGATGCTGTCATTCAGGGAGTGGAGTTCCCACTGTGAAGAGTGCATTACCTACTGAAGCAAAATGAACTCTAAAGATTGGGGTAAAAGTTTTGCATTGTGCCCGTTTTGTAGAGGAGACCAATGGACCACAGTCACTAAAGGATATGCTGGAAAAATATGAAAGATCAAAGCATCTAGAAATTAAACCAAATTCAAGAGAGTTCTAGTACTGTTTTATGTGCGTCTCCAGGTACTGTCAGGCTCCTGGTGAGCAGACTTCTTCCAGAGATCAGCTTTGATATGTCAGTTGGGCAAAGCATAACACTCATCAACACAGTAACGATAACTTTTGGCTCCCTTCCCAGCAAATGTAAGAAGAAATTCCCTTATAAGTTAGTTGGCTTATAAACACCTACATAAGAACTTGAAAGTTAGTTGATTTAAAAATAAATAAAATACATTTATAGGGAGAAACTGGTGGTTTTGGTAGTAGATCTCAAAGGAAAGTTTCCTGTATGAAGTTTGGAAAAAAAAGCAAGTACATGACTCTTCACCTAATATATTGCATGTAGAACATCCAGGAAAGCAGATTCAATTGGAGACATATTTTGCTAGCAATGGAAAGGTAGTGGTAAACATGTTGGAGGAAAAATAATGCTTGAAAGAGAAGACACATTTGTAATGTTTATGCCTCAAAATAAGAATATATAGGGAAAGTATTTGCTGTTTAGGTATAAGCATTTATCTTTCATGATAGTTTATTTTAGTACCCCTTTGAAGGTAAATAATCTTATTGTGGCAGAATGAGAAATATTCATCCACTGCTAAATCCAAGAATATAACATTTGATTTTCTTCTAGACCTTCATAGAAAAACATGTTGAAATTTAGTGCAAGCTTTGTACTAGTGGGGAGTTCAAAATATAGCTTTTTTTCAGAGACGTTCATTTAGTAACATTTTCATTTGGATTTCTGTCCTCTACCAAATACTTTTCTCCTCCTGCATATGGAATATATTATTGTACTGAATTCATTTGATTTCTCATGCACTGGGTGGGAACACGGTATAAAACATTCTGGAATTTTGTTTCTTATTATTTGTAGTCCTTAACATTTGCTTCATAGTTGATTTAGGTATGAGCATGGGTATACCATGACCTGAAATTAGTCAGAGCTCTGAGATGGGCAGAGAGCACACAAAAAAACATGTAAACTGCAAAGATTCATTATCATAGATGGTCTCTTGAAAACATGAAAAGGAAGTAGCTTTTAAAATGGAATTTTAAAATGAACTTTCAGTTTAAAGATTTGTTGGCTATAATATAATAGAAATAAAAGGATTTGCGATCAGATTCTTCCTCAAGGTTCTGTTCAAATCTGATTCTTTATTGCAGTTTTGGACTCAGTGCAGTGATTTCTGGCACATGGGCTACAATCATGACAGGAGTAGGATGCCCTGGGTCTGTGGTGAGATCTCTTTTTTCTTATTCTATGGAAGTTTACCAGCCTCTGTCTGTGCTACAGGCTCACTGCTGGCCTGCACCTTCTCTGCAATCCAGCTGCATTACTTGTACTGCTCTCATAAAGGTCATAAATCCCTCTCACTCCAGAGGGCACCACCTCATGCAACGAATATCCATCATTGAGACAAACAAGCAGCTTTCCTTTCTGTACCCTTTACAACATAAAGAAGGTGTAGTAATCCAGAGCAGACTGCAAGCAAACAGTTTAAACAGTTGTAATATGCCACTATATCCTTCCTTAATACTGTCTCCCTCATCAGGTCTTTTTGGATTCTCTGCTATTTTTTCTTAGATTCTTGTGTTAAGTTTGCAGGAAATAAGGTTTTTAATTCTTCTGGGCTCAAACTATTTTCTTGAGAGCCTGAACAACTACTCATATAATAGAGCCCAATTTTCTTTTACCCCCTTGGCCATTATCAGAATACAGAAAATAAATTATAATGGTGGAATATTTTTGTTCCTTTAATAGTTCTTCCTTTTCATTCCTGTTTTGTGTTTCAGAGAAGTGCTTGGTAATAGCTTAAAGTAGATTGTGTTATGTGTATGTTAAGACTGCTAACAGAGGGGACATAAAAGAATCCTTGTTGGAAAAGTGGCCTTTGTTCTCATGGGTCAATATGCAATATTCATTTGCTTTAATTTCAATTTCCAGTAAGCTGTCTAATACATCTCAGTGCCTGTTATATCTGTGCCATCATCTACCCTCAAACTAATAAGAGTAATTTCATTAGTCTGGACATTTGAAAAAGCAAAACTTTTGTCTGAAATTAATAACTCCCACAGATTAATCAAAGGTAATTATATTAGGAGAAGTTATGTCTTCTTGTATCCTGAGTCATAAAATGAAATTCTCATTAAAATTGTATTACATTCATTACCCATGTATACCCAGATTCCCAGAGATATACATTATATAAGAATCTCAATCTCAATATTGCTTTCAAAACTCATTTTAATTCAGGCCTGGATTTCAGCACAGTACCATTCAGTCTGAGGAAACCATGCAGTTCCTACATGTGTGACACAGACACTTCTGTTTGTGTAGTGCAGCATTCAGCTTAGCAAAGGCCAGAAAGTTCACTTAGTGTACTTGTAAACTCCAACTGATTTCTGGCTATAAATATCCAACATTATTTCAGGAGGATAATTAAGTTGATATTGCATCTATCCTGTTGGACTATAGCCTAAAATCACTGATTTTTTTCTTACATGGAAATTTTTGTTCTGTGAGCACAGCAAGTTGGATAGAATCGGAGGAACGTGTGTGACAAGTGCTTCGTTTTACACCTGGTGTCTCAATGCTCTCATTTTGCCCTCTGGCTTTCTGTCATACTTTTCTGTTAAGTTCTGAGGAGCAACTTACTCCTTACGAATCTGTGTATTGCAAGCCTGATCTTGGCTGGGACAATGCAGTACTGTGAAGAAAAGAAAACAGAACAGAACAAATCTGCAGTGTCCCATCCAAAACATTTACCCTTCAAAGTTGCACAAGGGTTTTGCTCTTCCGATTGGTTGCAATAAAGACTGCCAACTATTTTTTTTTTTTTTTTTTGGTAGTGAAATATGCTAGAAAAATAGAAAGTGTTAATTTTTTTATGATAAGGCAACTATTAGGAAGGTTGCACTGAGTAAGCAAAAAAGTTACCTAATCATTTCTGAGTCCAATAATACATTAATTACTTGGGCAACGAAAGCAAATTCACCAAGAGATACTCTTTTAATTTTACTCACTCGCAACAATGCATCTATTGATGTGATTTTCCATCTTAGAAGAATTCTACAGCTACCACTTCCTTTTGAATCGCTTCAGCTCCTGCAATTTCCCCAGAAGTCCATTTGGCTACTAACATGCCTCTGTTAAAGATTGTGGTCCATAAGATTTATCTGAATGAAGATGGTATGGAAATAATTAGTTAAATATATATATATATATATATTTAGATTTGGAAAGCTCATCTATTTCTTGAGATCATACTACTTTTTTTTTTTTTTTTTTTTTTTTTTTTTGCATGAGGAATCTCATTATCACACTGCACTTCCTCCTTTCTGCTAACAGCTCCAGTATGAAGTAAATCAAATAAATTAACTGTGTTGCTAATCTAAAAAAGATCATTAAAAAAAAAGTAAAAACTAAATGGCCAAAGCAATGTCTTTGAAAGCACCAGAACCTGGTATTATGTAGTGCATATAGTGCTCTATGGAAAATGAAGTTGTTCTTTACACTTCCACTTTTACTTTATTGGAGAGATTTACTGCTTGGATCATAATTAGACACATTCTTCATCCTTTGTGAGGGAAAGCTCTGGTTCTGTAGCTTTAGGTTTGGTGCATTAGATGAGAGGAATTACCTTAGATTCTCAGACCCAGGGGTTACCAGTACAAAGGAACAATCAGAAATGCACCTTACACACAAAGGCAGACATGATTTAAAATGTTTTATCAGACTAGAATTATATAATGACTATCAATCTAAGGGAAGACAGCCCAAAACCAAAGAAGAACAAGTAAATAATCCAAAACCAAACAAGAACAACCCATTTTTTTTCCCATGTTGCCAAAAGTAAGGTAGTGTTTTCTAGTAATGATTTTTGTTGTTTTCTGACTTACACATTCAGCAAAGTATGTGAATAGAGCTAAATCAGATGTTGGAGAAAAAGAACGAAAAATGAGGCCTTGTTGGGTATCTGCATCACGGCTGTGCCGGCATTAGAGCTTGCACTTCCAAGGTGAGGGAGCATAAGTGCATAATATTGGTAAGATGCAGTTAAATGTAATAGTTTTTATGCTCCTAATTTGGGCAAGATGTGTCCCACTTCTCTGCAATACTAGTGAGGGAGTGTAGACATGCTTTTCAATTTGCCAACATATCAGGAAGTTATAGTGCAGGACCTTATGCACAAATGGAAGGAGACCAGAAACCAAGCTCATTTACCATAACAGCTTCCTTTTTGCTGGGATGTTACTGCATGGAGGAACTTTCTGAGAAAAAAGATCGATAAGTGGCAGTTGCAATACAGCCAATGGGATCTTGCCATAAGAGTCTCCAGATGAAGTGGAATGTTTCTGAGGACAAGACATCCACCAGTATATATGATAGATACAATATTTATAATATCGCATGCAGGAAGGCTCTTTCTGGAACAGCTGTAATGAAGGCTGACACAAACTGTAGAAAATATTCGAACTCATGACCTTTAGGCTCAGCATGTGCCTAATGTCAGCAGCAGCAGGTGTGAGGACATGAGTCAGTCATGCAAGCAAGTGTTCATTGCTGCAGTGATCACCCAGAACACGAGTTGTAGAATAAAATTTTGCAAGTGGCTGGGATTTTGATCATTTGTTACAGCATAGGACATTTTCATGATCAGTCTGGTAACACATCTTTCCTTGCACCCTTCTTCTTTCTTCTGACCTTTACATGCTTTTTCTCAACTCCTTGCATGTTGGAATATATCCCAGGCAAATTCTCCTGAATTTGGCAAATCTAGCTCATGTGAATTATGGCTCTGTGTCAATGGGTTTATTTTTATTCATGGGGAAGCTCGATGAAGATGTTATGAAAAGGTATGGACATAAGGATCATTTCGACATATCTGAAAAACCGAATGTGATGGAACTAGACTAAAAGAGAGATTATAAACCTGGGCAGAAGTCAGGATTATTCACAGCAGCCCTCCATGAGACATCAAATGGCAACAGCAACAATTCAAGGGATAATCACATGATCCTTTTCCTCCATTAGAAAGCCACTCCACTATGTTGGAACCTTGTTGGAACTACCAGTGTTATTCTGTATAGCATGAGCAGTAATGGACTTAAGTTGCACCGGGAAAAGTTCAGGTTGGATATTATTTAGTCTCAGAACAAATGGTGAAGTTTTGGAACAGGCTGCCCAGGGAGGTGGTGGAGTCACTGTCCATGGAGGCATTCAAGAAACATGTAGATACAGCACTGAAGGTCATGGTATAGTGGGCATGATATTGGTAGGTCAGTGAATGGAACAGATGATCTTGCAGGTCTTTTCCCAACATTGATTCTATGACGTTATGATTCTTCTTTTTTGTTTCCCACTACACTGGAGGATACCAAGAAAGGGTTTCCTACTTTTTTAAGTCACTTCTACCAGCTGAAATGGTTTGGAGCACCTTCCCTATGAGGGCAGGCTGAGAAAGCTGGGGCTCTTCAGCCTGGAGAAGAGAAGGCATCAAGGAGACCTTATAGCAGCCTTCCAGTACCTGAAGGGTGTCTTCAGGAAAGGCGGAGAGCAGCTTTTTATAAAGGCAGGTAGTGACAGCAGGAAAGGAAATGGGTTTAAACTGGAAAAAGGTAGATTTAGACTAGACATTAGGAAGAAATTCTTTATTGTGAGAGTGGTGAGACACTGGAACAGGTTGCTCAGTGAGGCTGTGGATGCCTCCTCCCTGGAAGCTCAGTCAGGCTGGATGGGCTGTGAGCAACCTGGTCTAGAGGGAGGTGTCCCTGCCTATAGCAGGGGGTGGAACTAGATGATCTTAGAAGTCCCTTCCAACCCAAACCATTCTATGATTCTATTATTATGATTCTATGAAATTGTATTAATCCTATTTAACATTCTGGGGTTCTGTCAACTTCAGGTGTGTTACAGAGAAGATGGAACTTTCCGAAGTTCCTCAATAGTTTGAAAAATACAGATGCTTTAATATATATATATTCAAATCCCATTTTAATGAGCTCTGATTTTATTCAATGCTTATATTTAAACATAGCAGAAAAGTATTTCATAATTTCTTTAAAGGAGAGTAGCTTTGGTACTGAGACAGGCTGATGTTTCGTGACTTACCAGAAGACTCATATCTTCCCTTTTGGAGAATGTGACCCTGCTGTGGCCCAGATAATTTTTATCCCAAAGATCATTTTACACTGAAGCAAATGATAGCTGTCTGACAAATCTGAATCTGTGATCTTTCACTTCTTTTCCTTAACTGCCACCTAGAATACATTTCTAAAAAATTTAAGATGTAACAATTTTTTAAAGTTCATTAATCTGTAGATTATTTTTCTGATTTATTTTGGCAATGCTTGCTCTTCTGAGGAAACATTTGCATGATAGTACTAAAGAAGTGTGTAAAATTTGTAATTAAGGAAGGACTTTTCCAGCAATTTTATGTGCTAGATGAAATAATTTTCCAATAATAAAAGCCTTATTTGCTATCTGTAGCATGATTTAATCATAAGTTACTAAAAGGACACTGTGATCCAGACAGCCTTATGTTCACTCTCAAGTATCTCGTCTGTGACACCAAGATCTTTTCAGGCTTTGTAACCTTATGAATAAATTCATGTTATTACATATGAATTAGTTATTGTTGAGACTTTTTATAGTATAATCATCAGTTTGGCATATACACTCTTTCCATTTCATTGGATCACAAGCAAATAATTTTTTTTTCTAAAACTAATTTCATTTCACTAAACTTTGTCTTGTCGACAATTCCATGCTTCTTCCTAAATCAGAATGATTTTTACTGACAGAGCATAATGACAATTATTAATAGGAGCAGTAATTGTGAACTGTAGATATAATTATTATTTTCTTGTTAATTACCAGGAAGCCAGAAATCTCTAGAATGAACGATTTACCCAAGCACAGTTTGGGTTGGTGGCAGAGTAAATTCAAGACTGAAGTAATTGTACAAATATGTTTCCTTACTTTTTTTTTTTTTTTTTTTAATTGGATTAAAAGCACAGGTTTGTAACTACCCATATGAATTCTTTCATGCATTTTATAATCAAGTATTGTCCTTACCCTGATTTTCATCACCCTTAGTTATGCCAAAATTATTTATTGTGTTAAAAATTATGTTTGAGGGGTTTTTTTTCTGATTTTTGAAGAAAAAAAATCGGAGATGTGTACTTTAAAGTGGTACTTTAGTAAAGTGGATACATCCCATCCTCAGCCCATCTTCTCCAAGATTTGCACAAGTGCCATGGTGAGGACTGCTCATTCTCCGTAGCACACTGAATAATCTGACCAGCTGCTGACATTCCCAGTTTGCTCTTTCATCCTCTCAGTAGAAATGAGTGAGGTGAATGATCTGAAGGTAAAGTGAAGGTAAAGCAAAGACAGGGACAGTTGTAGGAAGAGCTGGTGCAGTTTGTGATGGACCTTCATGAAGCGAATTGTCTCTAGGCTGTCAATTAGACATGAAGCTAATCCCATGTAATTGAGCAATGCTATGCTGTTTTTGATATTGGGCCCAGATGTAAGCCCACAGATGAGTTGTGCTCCTCTTGCCCTGTGCTGTGGAATATGAGCTTGACCAGGAGCTCCCATTCCTGTATCCATACTGACAAGCCAGCTGGCATCTTCTATGGCATTAGCCAAGGTGCCAACAAATATCAACAACAGTGGGATTTGGGTCTCAGCATGAGCCCGGGGCCTATGTCAGCATTAAATTATCTGAATTATGTCAGGCAAAATTATCTGAAATCCATGCTCAGAACCCAGACTGAGTTTAGTTTGATGAGGTGCTAGTATAGCAAAAGTGGACTTACCTTGATGTTAAACTGGTAAAGTTCTCACTCTGTCAAAAGTCTGGGCCTTAGTGGCACAGATCATCTTCAGCACTTTGCAATTTGAGGGGCATCAGCTTTCGTCTCATTTTGCTTGGGGTCATTTGTTTTTATTCTGTCCCTAGGTGGTGGCTCTGGGTGTTGTGCAAGTGTCTGTTGTGTGGGTCATCTGTTGACTCAAGGCCATTTATTTTTCACCTTATTTTTCACTATTTTTTGATGGCAACAGGCAGTTCTCAGTCATGCTGCATGAGAGTAATGTTCTTGTTTGATTTTTGTTATTGCTCTTTTCCCATATCAACAATTTAACTGCTTATTTTTTTTTCCTGTTCTGTATCATTAATTTGTATAAATTTTTTCTTAATGTCTAGGAATGCTGTCTAGTCTGTAAGATAGTAAGCTGGATATCTGAACTAAGAATTGCTAGAAAAAAAAATTCTAGACAAAGATTCTCTTTTGTCTTTTTTCAGGAGCTGAAGTATTCTCATGTGGCTAGGTATTCTCATGTTCTGAGGGTCAGAACAATTCAAAAACATTGCTGCAGTGTGTTCTCATGTGTGTTCCAGCACATGTAGTCTGAACAACAGAGAGAGCTTCAGAAGACCCAGACATCTGCATCTGTTCATCTTTGATATTAAAGAACCCTGGCCAAAACCCAAGATTTCACAGAATTGAGTGAACCAGAGTGCTTCCAGGTCTGCACATTTCACTCATTAACAAAGCCTTCTTCTAAGGTCTTTCATGTGCCAGCAGCAGATCAAGAAAGAAATGACATGGGAACAAACCATGTGGTATGACTTTTCATATTTACAGTTTTCATGAAATCGGTAGCACAATTCATGTGGCTTAAGAACAATAAGGAAAGCATTGATAGGAGCATGATCTACATCATAGACTACATAGACTATAATAATGGCTCCAGTCATTCTTTTGAAATGGATTTTTTTTATATGTCACATGGTTTCATAACTGAAACATCCACAGAGGAGAAAATCCTTAAAAGAAACATGAGGATGCACAGCTGTTTTAGAAATGGCTATAAATAAAAATGTCTTAATCCTTTTAGCTATACATTTGGAAGAGGTCAAAGCTGCAGTGAAAATTTATAGGACAATAAGGAAAATACTCAAGATTAATAAAGGTGGGTGTCCATTTTCCTAAGCTGTAGAGGAAAAAGGCATAGAAACATAGCAGTCAATATATTTCACAGTGCTGAGTAAACAGTAAAAAAGAAAATGTAATTTGCTCACAGGCAATTTCATTGCAGAAAAGATCATGGAAAGGGTATATTTTTTTAAACTTATAAATATATGTGCATATATAGGAAAATTTATAGACTGCATTTCAAATACTGATGAATGTGTACAAATGCTATGTATGTATTATAATGAATATATTTTCAAGAGAAGAAAAAATTGGCTCAGATGTTTTCAACAGATACAGTCCCACTTTAAATAAAGCACTAATGTAAAAAACATCAAACAGTTGTTGCGATTTGAGAATGTAAAGGTGCATGTGTTAGAGATAACATCTTTAAGGAGAGGAAGGATCTTTCACTCTGTCCCATATTCATGTCCTGTGCTAATATTTCTGTGAAGTCCTATAGATAATGTACAGTTAGAAGTTCCAGTCTTCAGATATGCCTGGAAAGCCAAGTCCTTTCAACTTATCTCCTTTTCACATGGCTGTTGATGATTTACAGAAAGTTTTTAGAAGGTTCCTTAGTATCTTGGATCGTCCATGTTCCTTGTCTCTTGAAAGTAATGTGCAACAGATAAGGCTTTGACAAGCTGATGCTGAATATTAATTCATATTCATGATGTGCTTGCATAGGATTTTTCTTTGTAGAGTGTGAAGAAAAGTATGATCTAGTGCATAGACTGAATGAGACATGCATCTCTCTTTGAGCAAAATAAAATCCACCAGAAAAGAAAGCAATTCTGACTCATTCGTCAGAGGTAGACAAAAATGGAATACTGGAATTAATGGGAAATTTCTGACAACTGACAACTACCATCTTCTCCAGCTGCAGTACACTTCACAAAACTCTTGCATCCCCACTAATGGCCTGCTTTGTCAGCTCAGCATGCAGATGAAGTATATTAGGAGCCCCTCACACTGTTTGGGAAGACTCAGATCCCTAATAGGAGAAAGAGAAATTATTCCTCTTCCCTTTCTTTACCCAACAACTAAATAGCTGGAGCCCTCAGCTGGCTTAGGGAAGAGTTGACTTCCTGAAGTGATTTGAAGCCATAGTACCTGTCACTTAAAGCCATCTGCACAGGTCAGCTAAGCTGTGTTTACAATACAAAACACAGTGATTTTGGGGCAGAAGAGCATGGATCAGAATTTGAAGAAGAAATGGCATCCCTAAGGATGGATAAATGTTATTTTCCTCTTCTTTACCTGCTACTGAAACATCTTAACTTTTTTACTTGAGGGCATGATCTGAGTATAGTGAATCTAAGTATCTTTTCTTTTATCTGCTTCTTCCTTTCCAAAACTGCTGTCCCAGTTTCCACTCCCATACATATGAATAGCTTGGTTAGAAAAGATGTCAAGGATGAGGAGAGCTGCTTATTATCCTCTTCTCCACCAGTGATTCTTGATACCAGCTGCCACTGTGACATTGACACTGTGGGATCAAATATGATGAACCACAAGGTGCCACTTTAACTGTCACTTCACATTCCTGGAGTCTTCATACATTTAGTCATGTTTATTTATAAGATACATTTCCTGTTTCTATATTGGCAATGATTTTATACTGCCTGCAACTAAGCATTGCCTGTCAAAATGCATCTCTCCTTTCCTAAGTATATCATGGTGAATACCATTTTCATTACCCAGAAAATGATTGTTTCAGTCTATGGAAGCAAATATCTATTGTATTCTCTTTTATCCCCTGGCCCAATCAACAACCTCATTGTTTGTCCCTTTTCAGTCTAGCAGATACTCTTCCATGTGGCTCAGAGGTAATTTCCAGATTTCCTTGACTGATTTTCAAATCACCTGACCATCTGTTTCAGATTTAAATATCCCAAGATACAGTCAATCTAACTACATAACGTATGCTGTTCAGAGCTTTAAATTATCTGTTGATGTTTTTTTTGTTTGTTTTGTTATTATGGTTGTTAACTATTCCATATGTAGGGCTATAATTGACTTTAGAATCTGTAAACACTTTATTATCTGGAAGAAAAAACTCAGTGTTGAAATAATGTAGATGATGGCAACTGACGAATCAATGCCTGAAGCAGACTCATAGACAGATAAGTACAGAGGGATTAGTTAATAGTATCTCACAAAGAATTGTAGAGATTGGTAATTGTGATATTCCAGCTGGAGCTATGTCACACCAGGCTGACAAACAACAAACCATTTCCACATTTCATAAGAAGTAAATCAATTTAAAAGAAAGAATAAACCTTGACTTGGTGTTCATAAGTATGCACGCTTGTGTTAGGGGTGTAATACACAAATTAGGAACTGTATTGAGCCTGAAACAGATGATCTTCTAATGTCCCTTCTGGAATTACCTAAGACATTGTAGATCTTTTTATTTTCTT
This sequence comes from Phasianus colchicus, assembly GCF_987193195.1. Taxonomy (NCBI): domain Eukaryota; kingdom Metazoa; phylum Chordata; class Aves; order Galliformes; family Phasianidae; genus Phasianus; species Phasianus colchicus. The sequence goes on from NC_143438.1 coordinate 88,161,054, forward strand.
CTTTAAGGTTCCTGAAATTGGGTGATTTAGACTTTTATTATTGCCCTCAGAAAACATTATTTTCTAATGAATATTAAACTTTATCCAAGTGCATAAGCTCAGTTGGTTTTAAATGAAAAGTTTAATCAGATAAAAAAATCAGAATAGGTATTTCTTCTGCCAGAGAAGTGCAATGCAAGGATTACTGGGCCACAGTTAGTCAGAAAAACTGGTAGGAACTTTTTCCAGAGTAAGATATGGTAAGAAAATGTGTTCTGCTATCTCAACAGACCTCTATGGAGACAATGAAGACACCATTCTCCACTGCAGTTAATCTGAGACCTGCACAAAACTTAAAATTTACTTTATATAGCTAAAAGAGAACATCAAATCTATGTGAGGCTATTGTTAAGTGCCCCTTGGCTCCGAAGCAGACTTATCTAATGAGTATTCAGACTGAAGAAACACAATTTCAAAAGCATTTATTGTTTTCCGTGCAGGCTGAGCTCTGCTGCACACAATCATTTGTGTGGAGGACTTATGAATAAGAACAGCACTTATGGATCCAGGGGGATCCAACAAGTGCAGAGTCAGCGGAGAAAGACCTGCTGAGTGTGTTTGCTTTGTAACCACCATTAAAAATATGCAGCAGCATGAGATGCCAATCCAAAACAGAAATGGCTTCCTCTAACAGTTCAGATGATACTTCCAAGATGAACAGAAGTTTGCCTTTTAATGAAGTGTTTTGGATGAATTCTGATTTTCTGTTTTTGCTAGAATGTGTTTGCTTTGATTCCATTCTAGCCTAATTTTTTCTTTTTTTCTTTTCCTGTTTTAATAACATGGAAAAAAATAATAATGTACTACTTTTCTCCTTTTATTCACAGCAGGGCTAGTTATCCTTGCTCTACTGACCAGTAAAATCAGTACCTTGTCTGATACAAGTCTTGCTACAGCCCACATACCATATTCTTCCATGATGCAGAAATTGAGCTCACCATCATCAAAACAGGAGCAGGTGATCTGTCTGCTTGTGAATAGAATGATAAGGATGGAGACCCCTTTCTGGCACTATAATCCTTTCTAGCACTGTAAATCCACAGCAAACATTAGTGTTTTCACAGGAACTTAGTAGTTCTATGGTAGGAACTTGTTTGAAGCTCTTCTAAAATATTGGTCAGACAATCATATTTGATCATACTTACCCTCATTCCACGCGATTTGCCACAAGAATATGAGTTAGTATGTTTTGTGCATGACAAGTCTCCTCATAAAGCTAGAAGAAGGCTTGATTTAATTGATAAAGAAGAATAGGAGTAGTGTAGATCTAAAATCCATGGCTCTATACCTACTAATTTAAACACAGAAGTGTGAGTTGTATTTTATCTTTTCCTGAATATTTAATTTATGTTCTCCAACACACCATTGTGTTGAACTCCAGTGGTGTTGAGCTCCAGTGGTGGAGCTACACCATTAAGTAAGTTGTGGGATTTGAACTTCAACTGAGTTTGATATCCTGTAGAGACCAGACTTAGCCTGGTCTCTACAGGATTTCATACTACACATTGTGTTCCCCTTCCTTAACATACTTTTGGTGGCCTCACTCCCTCTTCAGAGGCCCCTTCAGCACTCACCTACGATTTCTGGGCAAAATCAAGCATATGATGCAGTTGATTCACAATTACGACTGTGCAAATCGTCTATCTTACACAAAAAAAAAAACTTGTCAAAACAAACTGAATCAGTAAGAGAGCTACTGTCTTTTTTGAATCTTCCCCCTCATTGGAGTGCTAACAACCTTCTTAGTATCAGCCAACAAGACAGTCTGGAGTTTTGTGGACAGGATTTCAGTCAGAGTTTCACTGACAGTAACTTTGGAACCACTCTTCCAAGTTCATCAGAAAGATGCAGAAGGATACAAATATGCAGGAAATCCTTTTGGTATTTCTCTAGTTCTCTAAAGCAAGAGAAGAGAGAAGGTGGAACATTATGGGAGTTGGTTATGTGCCAGAGGAGAACGGTTCCGTTCTGCAGACATGAAGTATCTGCTTTGGAGAGCTGCATCCCAGCCACAGATGTATGTATATCTGGGATGATAAATTAGTTACAGCAGATAAAACTGCCTTTAATATCCCCTTAAAAGCAAAAATCCGCACAAACTTGGCATGTAAGGCGTATATAGGAGTTGGACTCAATGATTCTTATGGGTCCCTTCCAACTCAGGATATTATATGATTCTGAGATAAGTTGTCTTCTTATTTAGGAATCTGAATACAAGGAAATAGGAGCTAGTCCAACAAGTCTGAGTACATTGTCTTTCTAGTTTTTTTCTGATCCCACCTTTCAAGCCCATCACAAATCTCTTTCAAGCCCATCAAATTTGTGGCCCCTGGAGCACAGATTTTTGAAGTGTTTCTGTATTAGGAACCTTCCTAATTATATTTGCTTGATCATATTGAATCTTCCTGAAAATTTATGTGTAAATTATTAGAACTTGAATATTCTTCATTCTGGCATAGTTCTGAATACATTTTTGTTCCGAAGAGTTTTAGGTTTGAGTTACAGTTTAGGGAATAAATGTTCTTCAGTAAGAAAAACAGCAACTTCAAAACAAGGATTTGTTTATATTCAGTCCTTTCTTCAAGAAATTCACTTGTGCTTTTGTAACTTTTGTATCTTGTAGATGACACAGTTTCAAAGAACTATGATAGCTTTGTGACTAGAGCGAATTCAAAGGGATGGTGGAGGGTAGCGGAAGAGATCTGGGCTGAGAAGGAAAGTTTTCAGCCTTGAATTTTTGCCTTCCTGATGTTTAAATCAGTAAATTGAAAAACTTTCATTGTTTTCATCATCTTTTAAATGAAACTGAAGCTGCTGAGTTTTTATTTCAGTGAAAGACTAAACAATGCTGTAGTCACATTTCACAAAAAATCAGCACTTTGAAACACTTGTTTTTTTTTATTTTCCAAAAGGAGAGCAGATAAAATTCTTGGTGCTGACATTCAGTGTGCATATCCTCCCTTCTTTTTAGAAAGTTTAGCATTCCATTTTGATGATTCCTAACACTTTTAGCACACATAAACATTTATTTCTGGGCTAGACTTCTTTCTAGACTTCTGTATTTCACAATTTCATGTTTTGGAATGTATTTAGGAGCTAATTCCTACAAGAAGCTGTCTTGGGAAATGTTTAGGGACACAACCATCAGAGTGACACCTGGTTTTAATCTGTTGGTTTCTAGATATTCTCCTTGAGTTGAAGCATCTTTTTTCCACTCAGATATTCTCTTCACTAATTTGACACACAGGAGAGGCTGAGGTGAGAACAGATTTGATGAGACTAATTTGCTGTCAAAATGTATTTGGAAATAAAGGGGATTGTTTTAGGGTTTTATTAATTTTACTCTTGTAAAATATCTCTTGAAGTGTGAATATGTTGCTGGCTATTCATCCTAGTACATATGGTTATGCTAACACTCCTCAGAGATGAGTATAACTTCAGCATGGATGAAGGAGTTAACAACAGTGACAGGGTTAGAGGAGTTCCAAAATACTGTTCATGAATATGCATTTATTTCTGTGAGCAGGTCCTCAATCACAGCAAGACCAAATGAGCTGCAGTCTCCAATATCCATTAGAGGGGTGGTTCTTTTGACCACTATTTTTATAAGCAGTTTTAAAAACTTTACAGCTCTGGCTACTAAAAATGGACTTCCAACCAACATATCCTCAGAAATTAAAAACAGGATTTAGGTTTTTTAATGCTTCTTTCATGCTGTTATTATTTTATGACAAGAATGTACTGCTTTTTTATTTCATCTATGAAACTGTTTTTGAGAGCATTTCAGCTTTTTGTACTTGATGATATACTAAAATACCTTCATTTGCATTTATTCAAAAATGGGTTCTCTTAAATAAGAGGTATTATGCTAGAATAAAAATAAAAGACTTTTCTCAGGAAGACATATTTATCACTACAAAGTGTGTAAGTGAAAAATAAACCATTAAATGCATGCCCTCAGAAATGCAAATATCAGATTTTTATTTCTATATTTATCAGTCTGTAACTGTACCTATCCAATATTCATTTAAAGGCCGAGATGTCAGCATCAGTTAGATTGCATATTTAAACTTTGCAATACTTAGTGCACAAAACTTGAAACATTCTCTGAAAGTGCAAGAAGGATTTAAAGAACAAGGAAATGGGTGAGTACAGGGTCAAAAATTCTACCCTGAGGCACATAGGTACTGTATACCACAGCTCTCAGTCAAGCCCAATTGTGCATGCCAATAGTGTCCTTCACTTATAACACTTTGAGTCTGCATTTATACCAGCCATTACACATTCAAATAAATGCAGTGTGAGGCCCCATATATATATTCCAATCTCACATTTCATATTCAGAAAAACACACATTTATTATTAATATTGATAATGAGATATTAAGCTGTCACAGGAGATTGTGATGAACAGCATCAAGGCAAGTCTATTGCTAGCATCCACAGAGGAATTTCTGCCAAGTAAATGTAATGAGGAAACTTGGGGAAAAAAGGAAATGAAGCAACAGAACATGGTAGTGTGAAGGGTGTGTGGGCTGGGAATACTATCTTGGGAGTTCACCAGTTCTGCTAGTAAAGATGCAAAGTTTAACCTGTCATTTATTTTTTTGGTAGATTTTCTTTTGAAATGAATATCATGCTCATTATAGGTGCCAAACTGACAGCCCTCAAGACTGAAGTTCCCTCTTAAAAAATCAGGTGCAGCAAGCAGAAGCAATAGGAACTTTTTCACACATGCCCCATAAGTCTTAACCCTGACCAAGCAAGGATGATCCATGAGGGCAGGCTGAGAGAGCTGGGGCAGTTCAGCCTGGAGAAGGGAAAGCTCCAAGGTGACTTAATAGGGGCCCTTCGGTATCTAAAAGGGGACTTTAAGAAAGGATAGAGTCCTTAGCAGGATTTGCTCTGACAGAGCAAGGGGAAATGGTTTAAAACTAAAGGAGTGGAGACCTATATTGGATATAAGGAAGATGTTTTTTACAATAAGAGTGGTGATGCACTGGAACATGTTGCCCAGAGACGTGGTGGATGCCCCATCCCTGGAGACATTCAAGGTCAGGCTGGATGGGGCCCGGAGCAAGCTGATCTAGATGTAGGTGTCCCTGTTCATTGCAGGGGAGTTGGACTAGATGACTTCTAAAGGTCCTTTCCAACTCAAGTGATTCTATGATACTATGCAAAGTAGTTAAAATTTATCTTAACTCTCTGTAATTTATTCAGTAGCAAACAGACTTTCAGTGACTTTTCTACTCCTGGAAATGGATTCAGATCATCGCATTTCTCTTGGTTCATTAAGCAAGTTGTAGAAACGAGTAACATTGTCCTTATCTCATCTTATTACCAATGAGCAATCCTATCTTTAACACTGTGGGGCTCACCAAATTTACCATCATCTTTTTACCAAAATCTCAGGTGATAATTAAGTTTCTAAGGGTCTTTAAGTGCCTCATAAGGAAGGATCTTAAAGAAAAAGGCAAATGAAGCTTACTGTAGGCACAAGTGCATTCCAGTGAATAGAATCATAGAATCATTAGGGTTGGAAAAGACCACTAAGATCGTCAAGTCCAACCATCAACCCATTCCCTCCATGCCCACTATAATGTGTCCCTGAGTATCATGTCTCCACATTTCGTGAACACCTCCAGGACTCCACTACCTCACTGGGCAGCCAGTTCTATTCGTTCAGAGATGAATTTTTTCCTAATAAGTCTTAAGGCTCCCAACAGTATATGCTACTTGTTGTTCAGTTTTCTTATGTCCTGATATCTTTTTTTCTTGCTTTTTCTCAAATATTGTCTCCCAGTACCCAAATTCCATTTATCTGTTAAACTCTTGTTAGTTTGCTTTTCTGTACTGTAACTGAATTGTCTGGTTTTCAGGTCTAGTTTGTTCGCTTCATATTAGAAAGCAAAACAGGAGGAAAGCTCAACAGTTCATCTATTTCATACCTCTGTTCCATGGAGGTATCAGTTTTGCCTAGTCCATCCCTCAGTGGATAGTTATTTAAGACACTGTCAAAAGCTTCCACAGAGTAAAAAATCTTTCTTGTAAGAATGACCTTCCATAAAACACTGTACTATCTAATATAGCCAATAGACCTAGTAAGATAGACCTATATCCCAATTTAAATCATTACATTTCTCAGAGAGATGGGAAGATACAGCAACATGTGAAGGCTGAGACTGAGACTAGGCAGTGGTTAGTCTCAGGAAAGAAGGGGGAATGAGAATACTGATTATCTTTTTAATTCCCTAATAAACACTTTTAGAATGGGGACATGATATTGATTCATTTGTCATCCCTGCCTCATTCATCAAGTGTGTGCAGCCAAGTGGAGAAACTTAGACAGACTCAGCTCAGCATTAAAATGGACTTCTGACCATAGTGGTGCTCAAATATTAGGATGTGATGTCCCTGCTTTTTAGGGACCTAGAGGTTAGTGTTTATACTGAAAGTCAAACAGTTGTTCCAAATGAAGTTTGTCTGTCCCTGTAGTATGAACTATTGCTGCTAGTACTCTTGAATTCTAGAGCCTTGTAGAAGTCCCAAATAGAAGGCAGCACACAATCTCTCACTGACCAAAAATCTCTTCCAAGCCACAACCTCTGCCTCTGCTCCAATATATTGCAGCAACAACAGACATTGCCTTTTCTCCTCTACAAACCAGCACTGGCAGAAGTTGGGTCATTAAGCAAATTCACAGAGTGCAAATCTGGAGAACAGGAGCATCCCTGGAAGGGGTCCAGATCACAGAGCAATAAAACATCAAAAATCAGAGCTAGCTGTCTCAGTGTCGAAGTAATTTCTTCATACAGGTTTTTATCACAAAATAGATGAAGTCAGTGACGATCTCTTGATAGCCTCTCGAGAGAAACTGTGTGGAGGTATAGATGATGGAAGGAGAGGATCAGAATGCCAGGGGGCTTTGTGGGCAGCATTCAATATTCTTTCTGTTTACAACATTGTAAATGCAGCCAGATTGGAAACAGTGGTATGGGAACAGGTACTTGACAGTCACTCTGTCTTTGCATTCTTTATGCTTTTCTGGTTAGAGAAGGTGCTAAATTTATGTTTTTAAATGTACACAGAGATTCCTCATAGTTACATTTTCAAGTAAAAAGAAAAAAGAAGCAAAATATAAAATTGTCAGTCCCCAAAACTCTTCCTAAACTCTCATTGTGATGTATTGCCCTGGGAAAGCCTGCCAGACCATTTAACAGCTTTATTGTTTGATCCTGGGAGCTCAATTTGTTATTTACTGATCCTTCTCTTGTCACTCCTCATGAGCACCAATCTGCTTATATTATTCCTATCAGGTTCTCAAGCACACATCGGTTCAAAAATCAATCCTATTGTAGATCCATCATTTCTGTCCCCTTTTTGGGCTACATGTCTCAAGTGCTAATCTGCCAGTCGTGGACCACTGCTGACTACAGTGCTACCTTCTTTTTCATCATGAGGAAAGAAAAGCTTTTCCTCTTGTTTCTCCAGCCAAAGTACCCTAATAAATAGATGGTATGGATGAATAAATGCATGTATCTTTCCAACAGTACAGAGTTCCCTGTGGTATTTTTATTTACGTTCTCTGAATTTTCAAATAGTTTTACCATTCCTCTGGGGAGGTGGTTCTTCAAAACATTCATCAAGATTTGTTTAAATTACCCTCATCTTATACTACCCTGAGCTTAATTTCATCCGATTACTTATGCTTTAAAGTGATATTTAAAATCATTCTCATCTTCTTGTTTATTTCCTCTATAATGCATATTTAGCCAAGATTCAAATTTTTTAGTTTATTCATTTTTCTTATTGTTCATTTATTTCTCCAAGTTTTTAATACGCTTTTGGGTAACTCGAACTTTTTTCACACTTCCACACGTATCAGTATGAATGGCAAAGGATATTTATCTAAGTACTGGCTTATTTTTTTCTTCCATACCTCATTGCTAGCTCCTCTACAGTTTTTTTGTCTCCTTTCTTAGAGTTGTATTTTCCAGGTTACTCTTCTTTCATTTAGTACTGAATAGACACATTATAGCTCTGTGATTCGTGTTTCCTGTTTTGTTCTGTTTTCCTATCCATAGTTTCCAATTTCTTAATTCAGGTAATTTTGATCCTTTTTCCTATTTTTTTTTTTTTAAATGTTCATAAATCATTTACTCCTTTTAAAGACTACCATTGTGCTAAGTTTTGTAAATATGAATGAAAAAAAATGGTCTTGCCATAAAGAAAATTCATTCTAGGCTAGTAACAAAACAAAACTCAGAAAAACAAAACCGAAAAATCAGAAGTGCAAGCACTCAGCCAGGGAAAGAGAACAATTTAGCAGTGAGGACAGATGAGTGTGAGTCACATATTCTGCTGTGAAGAGGTTTCCTGATTTCAGATCCTCGGTTGGAATGGAAGATGCAGATGAGACTTCAAAGTTTTGTAGTTTAAAGGCTGACAGTTTTACGTCTGACCAGCTTCAGTTGCAAGGTTGGTCATGCACTATTTTATGCACTCCACATGAATTCTGAGGAGATGAAATACCCATTTTTGTGCTGCCTCATTGAAGATCCTCTGATATGATAAAAAACAAAAAACAAAACAAAACAAAACAAAACAAAAAAAACAGCACTGCACAGCAGTGAGACCCTACAAGATCCTAATATGTGGAATGGAATTGAGAGGCACTTCATGGAAGAGTTACCTCATAGTAATTTTCCAAAGAAGGATGGAAGGGAACAACCTGTTAGTCTGAAACAACCTCCCTTTACTTCTAAAGCTAAGCTGCAACATCTTTAAGTTTCATACAAACTCATTGGGAATTGAGATTGGGAAAAATGAGATGGAGTAATAAACCTTTAAGTTCACTTTTACAGTTCTAGAAATTTCTTCATTTACTTGCAAAAAATAGTGGCTAATATTTTGAGGATATGTTTCATTATTTTTTAAGGAAAGACATTTGTCTGAAAATCCTAAACACATAGACACAAACACACACACAAAGCACCCTAAAAACAAAGCAGTATTTTTCTTTCTAGACACAGCCTATACAGAAGCAAATCTTCCGACAAAAACAAAAGTTTTCCTTAACTGACCTCTGCTGGAGCTGTTTTATTTTTTGTCCTAAAAGACACTCTGGCAAGGACATTGCAAGTTACAAATTTTCTCTGTGATTCTTGTTCATTTCATGTCTCTCAACTGGCCATCCATTATTTATCGCAGCACAATGTGTACCTGGATGACCCTGAACAATAGGTTGAGCTTAAAAAAACAAAGCAGGATGTCTGCTTAGTGTATTTTTCAATCTGAATACACTGCCTGGAAAAGTTATGGAAAACAGCAGAGATATCACTGCTCCCACAGAAGCACAGGATGACAGAATGACTGAGGATGGTAGGGACGTCTGGATCCAACTGATCCAACTCCTGCTCAACAGAGAAGCCCAGAGCTGATTGCCCAGGACCATGTCCAGGTGGTTTTTGAAGATCTCCAAGGAGGAGACTCCACAATCTTTCTGGGAAACCTATGTCATTGATTCGTCACCCATATAGTAGTGATTCCTGATGTTCAGCTGGAACCTGTTGTGTTCCAGTTTGTGCCCATTGCATCTTGATCTGTATACCGCTGAAAAAAGCCTAGCTCTGTCCTCATTGTATTCTGCCTCCAGGTATTTATGTACACTGATAAGACTCCCCTTGAACCTTCCCTGGGCTGGATAGCCTGAGCTTCTCCTTGTAGGAGTGATGCTCCAGTCTCTTCATCATCTAATCAGCCCTACATCTGACTCTCTCCAGTATGTCCAGGTTTCTCTTGTACTGCAGGGCCTGGCACTGGGCACAGTACTCCAGTTGTGGCCTCATCAATATTTATCAGAGTGGAATGATCACCTCACTTGGTTTTCTACCAGTATGTTGCCTAATGTAACCCAGGACACAATTAGCCTTCTTTGTGGCAAGGGCACACTGTTGGCTGATGTTCAAATTGGTGTCCATGAGGACACACAGGTCCTTTTCTGCAGAGCTGTTTTGCAGCTGAGTAGTCTTATTGTGGCTTAACCTGTCAGGCAGCAAAGCAACACAAAGCCATTTGCACACTACTATTCCCAGTGGGATAAGGGAGAAAACGCAAGTGCAAGTGCAAGAATAAGTTAAATAAGGACAGTGTAATATGAACAAAAAGAAGAAAAAAAAAAAGGGGAAAGCGAAAAAGATGGAGATGGAGATGGAGATGGAGATGGGGAGGGGAGGGGAGGGGAGGGGAGGGGAGGGGAGGGGAGGGGAGGGGAGGGGAGGGGAGGGGAGGGGAGGGGAGGGGAGGGGAGGGGAGGGGAGGGGAGGGGAGGAGAGGGGGAGGGAGAAGGAAGGGGAGAGGAAGGTGAGGGGAGGGGAGGGGAGGGGAGGGGAGGGGAGGGGAGGGGAGGGCTTTAATGGGAACACTTTTAAGCCCACAGCAAGGTTCTGAGCTCCTCAAGTGGTTCAAGACAGACTGTATAACTTTTAACACTATGCTAAATTGCATTGAGGTTGTGCTCAGAACACAAAAAAGAAGGTATATCAGTAAGAACTTCATGTCCTCATGTGTTGTTTACTGCTGATCTAAATCAGTTTTGATGAAGTCAGTACATGATTGAAATTGGGTGCCCAGGGAGCCTTTTTGCCAGAGGATTCTCTTAGGTTTCTAAGGGCAGCATTGGGGTGTGTCTTGGTATAAAATGAAGTAATGAAGTCTATGTGATATGCTTCTTTTGAAACACAGCTCTTATGAAAAATGCAAGAGGAAGTGCTCTCCTTTTGTTCACTGCCAGTTCATATAGTTTACAGCTTGAGAAAGAGAGAGGATTATTTTGGGGTACTTTAATGTGTGGGAGCTTTTAAGTGGATATAGATTTGTTCTGTTTGTTCTGCTTGTTGTTGATGTGCCAGAAGTTCTTGAAGCCTGATAATGCTCTCTCCATGTTTTATTCAGGTTGTCATCAGTAATGAAATACAATTTAATTTTACTTTCCTATTATACTTTTCTCGTATTACTACAAAAAAAAAAAAAATTGTGCAGAATATTTTTTTATCACTGCTCACAAACAAGGGAGCTTTAAAAGCAAATGTATGCAAAGAATTAATGTTTTTGCAGAAAGGCTTTAATTTATTATTTAGCTCTATTTCTCCAGTGAAAGCAAGAATATGGTTTTTATGAACATCATAGTACACTTAATTCTCGAAGACAATTTACACATTAAAAATAAATTGTAAAATCCCAGTAGGATTCAGCATGTTGACACATTTTAGATTAATGATGATAATGTTGATGACTACTAACTTTTAAATACATAAGTTAGATTGTAGAAAAGTGATTAGCAAGAGTTATGCTGAAGAAAAGCAGAAAAAGACATTCCTTGAGATAGTTAGCCTTGTCTCTTAAGGATGGGACCTCAGTACTTCTTCACTTATGCTGTTGCTAAGAGTCTTTACAAATAAAAGTCTTCTTAAAATTCAAGCCTCACTTTGGAGAAAGATTGTAAATATATTTTTCCAAAAATCTATCAGGTCTGGATATCTGTTGCTGCCCCTATTCCTGTGGCAACTGGTTAGTCTCTCATTGCCTAGTCTGCTGAAGTTTGCACTCTTTTAACCCTTTATATCAACTTGGTGTCCAGCCAGGATGCAGCAATGTGCATTTGGCACAGGAGAAACTGCTGCACTGGTTTATGTTGGTCAGAGTTTCTGCAGTTACCAGTCAGACTTCACTTAAACTGGTGGAGGAGCCTTGTCCTACTTGTAGAATCATAGAATCATTTGAGTTGGAAGGGACTCTTAAACACCATCTAGTCCAACTCTCCTGCAATGAGCAGGGACTTCACAGCTAGATGCAGTTGCTCAGTGCCTGATTCAGCCTGCCCTTGAATGTCTGCAAGGAGACATCATCAGGAACACTGATCTTCAGGAGTTTCATTCCCAGCCCCACTTTGGAAGATTGTGACTTTTTTCTGCTCCCCCTTCCCCCCCCCCCCCCCCCCCATGGAGTGTCATCACACAAACTCATTTTGTGCTCTGCTTGCCCAATCTTCTGTATCCCTGACACCCATTTCCCAACAAAAATCTTCACCTTTACAACCTCCCCAGTCACTCATATTCATTTCCCTTAATCTTCTTCATTGTGCTCATAACTCCTATTCCTGCTTCAAGACTCACATTTTCTTGAAATAGATTTTAAGGAGAACAAACCCTTTGGCTATTAGGTACCTTTTCTGTCCTTTTGCAGATTTTTACTTAAATCCTACTTCTTTTGCATTCCTTCATTAGGTTGCTGTCAAACCTCTGTGCATTTTTGCCTCAGGATAATAGACTACATATGCATAATACATAGTTTGGATGTCAATAGATTTTATTACAGTTTGGGATGGTGGTTCTACTTAATTTCATGCTATCCACAAACTAGACAATAAATTGTTGGTTCTGAAAGGAAGGTTATACTTCAGGCTAAATTTTTCCCTGACTTACATTCAAGTAACTTTCTATCAGAGTCAGGAGTTGACCTATAATGCATCTGAAAGTGAAACAGAATTTCTTGTCTCCTTAATAGACTTTCCATACAATCCTGTATATTACCGATGTACCTCCCTGATATGAAGCCAATGTAAAATCCCCAATTCATGGTGAATTTCTATGGTTAATATTATCTGATAAAATACAACCGAATGAACAGGACATTGAGAGAAGGTTGTTGAGGCAAACAGGGCATCCAGGAAAGCATTGCTACATGCCTAGCAGAAGGGCAAAAGCAAGAATAAATGTAGGTCAGCGGAAAAGCCAGAAGCAATGATGAAATACTGAGAAAATTCCAGAAGAAATAAAGAAAAAGTGACCTGGAAAAGGACTCAGTCCTCTGCATATCTCCTAAAACAGGCCGTCACAGAAAATTGCAGAAATCAGCTCAGCTCTATCAGCCTTTTTCTCCTCTTTCCTCTGCATTGTATGAGAAATAAAGTAGCAGTTCTGCAAACCCATCTCTTGATATCTACAGGGCCACAGATTTCTGATTAAAAATAAAACACTTTGGAATATCACCAATAATTCCTTCCTGTCTGCCTGAGAATAAAACCCAGCGTGACACTGATCTGATTCACTGTGCGAGTGGAAATGCCATCCACACCTCTCATGGAAGGATGGCATGATTCTCACCTGGCTTCCCCATTTTGACTTCAGAGTTCAGCTACAGCAGATCCTCCCACATGCTGTAAGGAGGACAACACAGGTTGTTTGAGGTCTGGTTCAAGCCCAATTGTACTTTTGTACATACAATGACTGCAGTGAAGAGTGACGAGTGTAGAATAGAGTGTAAGAACAAGGAGCTGCTCAGAAGATTCTGGGATAAAAATCTGTCTGTACTCCTTTTGTATCTCTCTTGCCTAGATTGTTTACCATTATTTAATTTCTATTTTATAGAAGCAAAAATGTGTCAGACATAGGATCACTGGGACATTTTCAGGGTTGATTCATCCACAGATTTAGTGATCCCACCTACAGGGATGCATCTTTTCTGCACAGAGCAGACTTTGTGGCAGCAGATAATTGGAAGTAATTAATCACACCAAAGGCAAACAAATCCAGACATAAATCATTAAACTAACAAGAACATGATCTGCTTCTCTACCCCTTCCATCTCTCCATCTGCCCCCATGCTTGGAGGAAGATCCTTCAGGGAAAATACATGAACCTCACTGCATTTTATACCTTATAATGACAGAAAGAGGCTCATTTTATTTTTTTTCTTTACTATGTTTTTTTCTTTTTCTCTTGTCTGACCATGATATGAATATGTTTCTCCATAGATCTTCCGAACGGAGAACAACAAACACATATAAAGAGCACACTCCATTCAACCATCATTAAGTATCATTTGCAATCTTGTAGTTTGTCATCAATATACTGTCCATTCAGCAAGTTTTCATGCTTGAAATACCCATGCTGACCCCTGAGATGTGTCAGCTAGTTTGTGTAACAAACTAGTTCTGATAACATGCTTTTTACTACGACTGTCGTCAGTGACTCAGCTATCATTCACATTCATTGTACGACACAAAAGCCTTGCATCTCTGACCTTATTCCCCATGACCTAGTTGCAATACTTCAGATTTAATGGTCTTATTTTTGAGCTGCCCTTGGAAAGATCTTTATGTTTTTCCTATGGAAGTCTTCTTGAAATATGGTGCCTTATCACAGTGTTTGCTCTTCAAAGTACTCTAGAAGGGACTAAATCACCAGCCATTTCACCAAATATGGTTTACATCTGTAACATAAGCTCAACTGTGTCCTTCAAAAAGGGCAGTCATTATAGGAAATGAGAACAAATTGGAGAAGGGTATGCAACAAACTCTGATCTCTATTTCATCAGTCCACTCGCTTTCAATAGGTATCCAAGGAAAACCCCCTAACCTGGCTGATACAGAAAGCATACTCTAGTTAACACATTATCAGCTGATGGGAATCCTTGAAATGGAGAAGGGATGTTATGCATGTGATTATACTCTTATCATATGTGAAGTGAAATGGCAAGAAATTTGACGTAGATAATATCTCAAGACATAACTAACTGGAGGAAACTGCTAGCCAAAACAGGAGTCCAGATATTTCATTAGTGTAGAGCTGAAAATGGATAGGCAAAAGTGTGAGTGAAAACACATGTTCTGAACATTGAAAGTTAACCAAGTAGACCCATCTTCTTACTTCCTAGTAAATGCAAAATAAGATAAATGAAAGCTAACATACTTTGCTTCCCCTGAATTTTAATCTACCTGTGACCCTGTGTGTCTTGATCCAGAACCTTGGCCTTTTTTTTTTTTTTAATCAGCAATGAGCAGCAACCTAAAGTGGTTAGATATTTGAGACTGTTAGGTTGTTTTTTTTTTTTGTGGGGGGGGGTTTGTTTGTTTGTTTGTTTTGCCTTGATTTCAAAAGAATACCAAGTCAGTCAATGTCAAAGGTCATTAAGATTCACAACAATCTGGAGGTTTTAAGAAAATTAAATCTTGTCAAAGAGATTTAGCTCAAGGAGAAAGAAATCACCTTTACTATAATATGTATTATCCCAAAGTTTTATAAAGTTGACAGGAATGTTTGTCTCCTATTCTCACTCCCAACTGCTGTGTTATCCATCTCTGAAGAGCGCAGCACAAAGGAAATACAGTTAAAAAGATCAATGAACTTTGAACAGGCAAGTCTGTGAGACAAAGTTGTTTTGTTTTGTTGTCAGTGAATTTAGTATTCAGTTCATGAAGCATAGGTTAGCCAACCTATTAAAATGCAACCATATATCTCATTAATGAAAAGCTTTTAATTTAGCTTATGTCCAATTATAATGTAAAGTCTGGTGCAGGAAAAAAAAAGCAAACAAGCATCTTCTGATTTCTCTTACTTTTCCACTGTCTGCATGTCTGCAGTTGGGAGAAAAAAAAAAAAAAAAAAAAAAGTTTTCTTCAGGAAAGATGAAGACTACTATTTTATTCTTCCATTTTTTAACCCCTTTCCCCCCTCCCTACACTCCCTTTATCAGCAATAATAAAATTTATTCCTAAGGATAAAGCAGAAGTAAACCTTAGTAAACCTTACAGAAAATGAGATTTTGTGAACCATTTGCAAAATCATTTAATATTTATAACATTTTCCTTCTAGTAATTCAAACCTATATGTCTCAAGTCAGTTTTTTCTCTTGGACCAATCTCCACTGCATTGTGTTTTGCACTGTTAAGTGTAAATCCAGTACAGCTGTCATATATATCAGAGAATATTGTGAGTAATTCCAAACCATGATTCTACCAAGCCATAGCATGTTCCAGTAACAACCATTTCAACTCATCTGTGCCTCTTCACATAACAGCTTAATTTGTATCTAGCAACAAATGGAGCCTCAAGTTGGAATGATCTTACAATCCATGAAGGCGTAAGAAGGCTGCCAAGTTTGCCAAGATAAATTCCCCAGACTGCTATTGCCTTGTGTTGAAAAAAAAACAGGTGATGTCTCTGCTTTCTGAAAAAGTAAGCATAGGATCTCTTTAGTATGTACTATCTGGGAAGCTATTTCTGAAGACAGAGGTCTGAGATCAGATTATAAATAATCTATGACTGCTCAGTGTTGCATGTGTCATACACCTAAAAGCCAGGAGGAAGAGCACGTAATTGCCTGTAAGACTGCAGGTTTATGAAACAACCAGTTCACTGTAGGCATGCTCAGAGGCCTATTATCTTAGTCACTAGTGGCTTGGTATTCAACAGAACATCAGTTCTTCAACCACTGTAACAGCTAAAAATTTAATGTGTTAATCCTCACCAGCCTTTCACACTGTAGCTGAAGATTATATCCATTACTCAGGAAAAGAGCCTGAGGCAATGAGTCTGAAGGCTCTGACAGAAAACTAAAATGAAGTAGTCTAAGACAACATCACTCAGATTTCTACTCCATCCTTGCTTCACTGATTGCCTACTCACACTTAGTCCTGTAGATTGGAGGCCCAAATAGCCCAAACATTCAACTTTGGGCTCCAGTTGCTGTTTAAGCACAATGGAGACTGTTTCAGGGCCAAATTCAGAACATCTTTAAGTACTTCGAATCCTTAGTCAAGGAAAAAAATCCATAGTCAAACGTAAATAGGTTTGCCTCACATCTCTTGGGTAACTATTCCTGACAACATGGTAGATACATGAGAACCCCCATATTAGATGTCATGGTTTAGACATTAGAAGATTTTTTCTCGGCAATTTTCATGCTCAGGCATCCTTGTTTAAACTGTTTATGTATGAATTACACTTAACCTAAATAATAAAATAGAATAGAGGAAATTTGGCACTTTAATACCTCATGGCATTGCAAATGCATGATTGACATGTTATAAAATGCATAAAAAGAGGAATTATATTTCTGGGTATTTTATTGGCTTCAGTGTGAATCTAATAAGTGAAGTATGTGCTGCTTACCTCCTGCATAGTCTAACCCTCCTTACACTAAGAGGGAACAGAAATACTAAAACCTACAGTCAACAACCAAATAATTGCAGAGGTACCATGATAAACAACCAATGCATTTGTCAAACATGGCATCTGTAATTGCTTTAGACAATTACAGAAGTGGTAGTAGGAACACGACAGGCAAGGGAAAATTATCACAATAAAAACTCCTAGAAGATAAAGCAGTACTTATAATGGAGCAATTGGACAGTTTTACTAAAGATAAATTGCAGGAAAAAAGTTCAAGGTTGCCCTTTTTGCCAGATGTTGGCAATGAGAATGAATGCCCTTGCTTTTCTGGGAATGGTTCATGTCAGCAAAGAACCTCAAATCAGTTGAGATGTCGAGTTAAATTGATCACCTGACAGTCTCATAACTAATACTAGCTGGAAAGAACAAATGGAACTTCATGAAAACTGTCACTTTTTGACACTTCTGTGTTTTCCACAGTCCTCTCAGAAATTGAGAGAGACATAGGTGAGTTTCGGTGACTCACTTATATCCAGGACTGGTTCCTCTGCCAGATTTTGTGTTTTATATCAAGGAAGTGTCTTCAAGACAAGAGATCTGCTAGATGGAACACATCTATTTGACGGGCTAAAGGTTTCCCAGCTTGTAAACTGATAAGACAGATTAAGAAGGCTTTGAACTACAATTGACTGGGGAGGAGGATACCATCAAAAATGCTGAGGCTAAGCCAGGAAATGCTATGCTACCATCTGAGAGTGAAAAGGCAAGTGGGAGCATCTATGTCACTGTAGGAACTTTTGCAAGTTCAGGAGCACATCTGAAATGTTTGTGTACCAACACACTCAGGATGAGGCACAAGTGGGATGAACCAGGAGTTTTGATGGTTGATGTTCTGCACCTGCCAACACTCATCAGGCATTTAAATAATGCCCTCATTTATATGCTTTAACTTAGTTAACCCTGAAGTGGTCAGGGAGTTGGACTTGATGATATTTACAGGCTCCTTCCAATTTATTCTATTCTATTCTATTCTATTCTATTCTATTCTATTCTATTCTATTCTATTCTATTCTATTCTATTCTATTCTATTCTATTCTACTCTACTCTACTCTACTCTACTCTACTCTACTCTACTCTATCCTATCCTATCCTATCCTATCCTATCCTATCCTATCCTATCCTATCCTATCCTATCCTATCCTATCCTATCCTATTCCATTTCATTCCTTTCCATTCCATTCCATTCCACTCCATTCCACTCCATTCTGTGATTCTCTGATTCTATCCTATCCTATCCTATCCTATCCTATCCTATCCTATCCTATCCTATCCTATCCTATCCTATCCTATCCTATCCTATCCATTCTGTTCTCAGAAAGAAGGCTTTTAAGACTACTGGTGAAACTGTACACAGTGAGAATTATTCTAGTTCACCTAGCTGGTGTCAGGGCCTGGAGAATGCCAACAGTCTTTATGTCCATAACACATCATTTTAAGAGAATATGGCAAAAAATAATGGTTTAAACACCTTTTCTGTATGATTTAGAATTAATGTCCCAGGTGGCAGTCAATCTCCAAGCTCCATATTCTGTCATCAGTCAGTCTCCTGGCTAGAGCTGAGTCACATTGTACAAACAGGAAATGTTAAATATCATAAGGGGGTTAATGATGTTTTCTGGAGAATGTAACATCTTCCTCCAGATAGATGGCCCTGGTTTGAAATAAGCTCAGTCTGTTTTCTGAGCCCTAAGAGATTTCTTTCCCTGGCTCCCTTTGTTTGACTGGGTCTCTTTCTGGCTTTGATCAGGCATTGCGTTATCTTTTCCAGTTTCCTAATTGTTACAAACTATTAAAGCTCTGGAAATGAAGGTTCAATTTGCACAGAGAGCCCAATGAGTGAATCAGATAATGACAAACACAAAGAATATTTATTGAGTTAAATCTTCCTTTATTACATAAAACAACGTTCCTACTATTATTGCTAATCTTATTAGGAGTGTTTGTTACCTACAAACAATGTTCCACATAACACATGCCACAACATGCACAACCATTCAAGCACAAGCCCTGTTAGCACATGTGTACACCCGCTGCCCTGTGATGGCAGAACCACCACTACCCAGTCATCAGCCACTCCATGTGGCATCACCAAGGAAATAATGATCCCACTGACTTGACTGACAGTCCTTTCTGATGGTGGAGGCAGTTGCCACCAACATGGTACACTGACCAGTAATGACTGTCTATGTGCTCCTCTGCCTCTGGCAATGAGCAAAGGCAGGCTGTCCTCCCCAAGTGGCAGTCAAGTATTCCAAGAGGTTTTCTTAGGATGAAAAACTCCCTGTGCTGATCTACCATACCCTATGCTTGTATTGGTGATGTCCTGTTGAAGTGCCATGTGGATCAACAGCCAGGTAACATTCATCCAGCATGTTGTTATCCATCATTATCTGCCTCTGAAAAACCATTTGCTTTTCTATGATAGTTCTGATCTAGAACCATACTTCTTCTGTTTACTGTACCAATGACTCTGCATCCAAAGTTTACATCTGATGTGTAAACTGATGTGGTTTAGCTCTGTCGGGCAGTAAGAGCCACACAGCCTTTTGCTCACTCACACAGAATAGGAAAGAGAATCAGGAAGGTTAAAGTGATAAAACTGTTGGTTGAAATAAGGACAGATTACTAGGTAAAACAAAAACCATACACATAGGTAAAGCAAAAAAAGGAATTCATTTTCTAATTCCCATCATCAGAAAAGGGAAAGCAGAGCTCATCATGTGTAATGGTTTATTGGGAAGACAAACACCATCACTAAGAACATCCCCCACCTCTTCTTTCCCTGCAGGTTTATTATTGAGCATGACACGATATGGTATGGGATATCCTTTTGGCTAGTCTAGGTCAGTTGTCCTGGCTCTGTCCCCTCCAATGTCCTTGGCTCCGTGCAAGCACTGTTCAGCAGCAACTAAAACATTGACTTGTGTACCAGCTTGTTACAGCACCAATATTACACCATACCAGCTACTATGATGAAAATTAACTTTACATAGTCAAAACCAATACAGTATCTATCTTTTACAGATTTCTGATGTCATGGAAATGCCCTACGTAATCCTCTCCACCAACATAGTAAGATAATCCTTATATAAAATAAAAATAAAATAATTCCTTTGTTTACAAATTCCTAGCAAGAGTTTTTGGGGGTGATTCTATCACCATCATATCACCATCAGTATTTGGGGTTCTTTATAATCTCTTGCCTAAATTTTACTGAAATTTATTCTTGGAATCAAGTCAACCACAGCTAGACTGGGGTGCAAGACAAATACTGCACTACCTAGGACTCATACAGACTTCTCCATCTTACTCAGTCATGATCAGTATTATTTGCTACACTATGAACAATGCCAAAACACAAACTAGGCAATCTAACTTTTCCAGTGCTACTACCACACATCACAGCTTGGAAGATGAGCCTTTGACAACAGGCTATCCAGATCTCCCCCTTCTTACTGAGTGCAGTCAGACTGAATAAATGCCAGATGGACAGTGAACTAAAATCATCACAAATAGGCATGAATCTCAGGTTATCATAACATAGCCCAGCTGCACAGTTTGATGGACTGCACTAACAGCCAAAACTTTGCAAGCCCGAATTTGACAACCTGCTTAGAACTCCCATCAAGGGCAGAGATGGAATCAATTATCTATTCTAGTAGCTCAGAATGAATAAAGACTTCACCATTCATCTTGCTCATCATAGTTCTCCTCCTTTGCCCCCTCTTCGTTCTCATTTCTTAAATCCCAACAAGTTCCTCATACATTTTCTGTTACATCATTTTCAACTAGGCTCTCTTGGTAACTTTCTCTTGTGTCTTGCCTTGCCAGCCTTTGAATATGAAAATTTTATAAACTTATGAAACAATAACCTGGATTCAGCTTGGAGATATTTTTACTCCAACAGAAAAGAGCTGTCTGGGTATGTCACAGATGAATTTTGGATGTTGCAACACTGTTAAGTGCAGCTGTTTTCCAGAAAAGACTAATCAACACTGTCCTTAAAAATGCCATGATGTTTTAGTTACTTCCTAAGGAGATATTGCTGGTTTTATAGGAATTATATATGTATATATTATATAATATATGTATATATATAATATATATATATTTACAGCAGTATTCATGAAAGATAGATATGCTCATCAGAATTAGTAGTATGCAACTACATTTACAGTCAGTATCACTGACTTCAAATTAAAGCAGTTACCTACTTTAAGTAAACTTCAAAAGTGAACAATCATCTCCCATGTAGATATACACACTGCAGATGACTGAGCTTTAGAGGGATGAACCATAGCCTTTCTGATTATCTAATTTTGTTCCTTCATAAGGAATAATGTTATCTTTGAAAATGAAGACAGATGAGTACAAAAAGTGAAGCTGCATGCATCAGCCAGAGAGTTGCAAGATAATGTTATAGGAAATATTAAAAAATAGCAATCAAATCATCTAAATGATCTATCCACAATTTACTTTCCAACATCTTCGCATGAGCTAGGCTATGTATTTCCACTCTAACAGTATTTGGAAACTGCTTCATATCAGATCTACTTTTCATCAGTGAAATCAAGTAAAATCATGATACATAAGCACACAGACTGGGTAATGCCTGTGCAAAATGTAAAATGCCAATAGGACCAAGTGCAGTAAGTAGTGTGGTATTTTAGGCATCCTTTGTCCCGTGGAGCTGGATTTTGATTTCTGCTGGGTCTAATAGGACCTTTTCAATAGAAGTATATTTGGCACCTTTCTTTTGTTCAGACCATTTGCTTTGTTAGGCAGCTGAGTTTTCTCCCTCCTTCCTTCCTTCCTTCCTTCCTTCCTTCCTTCCTTCCTTCCTTCCTTCCTTCCTTCCTTCCTTCCTTCCTTCCTTCCTTCCTTCCTTCCTTCCTTCCTTCCTTCCTTCCTTCCTTCCTTCCTTCCTTCCCTCCCTCCTTTCTTCCCTCCCTCCCTCCCTCCTTCCTTCCTTCCTTCCTTCCTTCCTTCCTTCCTTCCTTCCTTCCTTCCTTCCTTCCTTCCTTCCTTCCTTCCTTCCTTCCTTCCACCATTTTTTAATTAATTCAAATTCCACTGTTACAAGAAAAGAAAATTAAACTATTTTCCCTTTCCACCTGATGCAGATCTGACAGATTTATTGCTTCCCACTTTCTCCCTCCTACTATTTTTATTCAAAATTTTTACCAGTTTTCATTCCTAAATAGGCCCAGCTCTGTGGGTTTCTATTTAATCAGAGTGCAATTAGACCCATAAAATCCAGCATACATTTTGTCTTAATGCAAAATCATCATCCTTCATCAACTGCTACGTCTCACTGCACAGTTTTCATACCACTGTTCTGTTCTCTCCTCTCCCCTTTCTTTGTCTCACTTAATGTGTTGATTTGGATGTACTGCATGGTAATGGCAAGACAGCCCAGCTTCCGTGTGTCTCATAACCACGGCTGATTGACTGAATATCTCCTCAGCCTGCTCCTACCTGGAATTTCTGAAAATGTAAATGAAATTATTCTTTAATTAGGTGTAATATTTAATGCTTGGGGGCATCAAACATCCATTCTATTTGTAATTATCAAAAATGCAAACCAGTATGAAGACATCAGGTACCCAAGCTTACTGTAACAGACATAAACATAAGAGATGTTACTGCATGGTACAAATATATATAGCTTGTAAGGCATCTCAAATTAGAGCATTTGGATGGAGGAATGTGGGAGTGGGAAGTGATGAAGCTCTGAAATCAGTTTCACTTTGTGGTTGTTGCTTTGTATTATTTCCTGTACAGAAAGGCAATCACATTGGTTTTTATTTTTCTTGTACTTAATGATCTTTCTGAAACAGTCATGTTAAAGCACTGTTTCCTTAGCTGTTCATGTTTGCATTATGTTTCAAGCACTGCACATGGCATGTAGTTAATGTTTATAAGAAGGAGGCTTCAAAGTGGATCCAAGAAGTCAAAAGTACTTAAATGAGAAGTCTCAGGGCTGAACATCATGGTTTGATGACCAAGGTCAGAGAACTGGCCTCAGAGCTGTTGTTACGGCTTGGCAACTCCTTCACCAGAGGTTGTGAAGAATAGTCAGGCTGGCAGTCTGGACCACAAGTGCTGAAGACAGTGTTCAGGATGATTTGGAGATTCAGACTGAGAGATGGAGCATGTTCTGGAATGCCATGATTCCCATCTCCAGCCATTCCTGCATTTTGCTTTTGGCAGGCAGTGCTGCCACACTTTAAGACCATATACTATTAATAAGAATACTGGCAGCATCTTGTCTCTTAGAGACAGCATCTTCCAGCTTCTGCTGACTCCCAGTCAGTGTGTTCAACCTCTTCTCTAGGAAAGGAAGAGCACCATTTGACATGCTACCTTTGAAATGTGGATGAGTTATCCAAGAACCTTCTAAAAACAAATGACCTCTCTCTATAATAAGTAGAAAAGCCAAAGTCCCCCTCTGGGCTGAATAGGATGAGGGGTGTTAATGATGGCAGGAAGGGATTCTACAGATACATCAGCAGCAATAATAATGCAGCACAAGATCTGTTGAAAAATAACACAGAAAAGGATGAGGTATTCATTGCTTTTTTCCCTGGTAAGGCTGCCTTTCAAAACTCCCACGTTCCTGGAAGAAAAAGTCTTGAGAAATGAAGGTTTGCCCTCAGTAGAGGAGGACCAAGTGAGGGAATATTAAGAGGCCTACAAAACTCAGGACCTGATGGAATGCACTCATGAGTACTGAGGGACCTGTCTGACATCACTGCTAGTCCACTGTCAATCTTCTTTCATGGCTGGGAGAAGTTCCTGCTTACTGGAAGAAAGCAAATGTCATCACTCCTGTGTCCAAGAAGGATTTGAGGAATTAGAGGTCAGGAAAAGTAATCATTGGGAAAGTAATGGAGAAAAACCTGTCACTAGACTCCCTGATAAGGAGTTCTTCTCCAGCTTTCCCATAGGCACACTTTAGGTACTGGAAAGGATGATGTGTCAGAATGCACCCTTAGCAAGTTTGAAGATGATACAAAATTAGGAAGAACAGTTGATACACCTGAGGGTTAGGTTGCCATCTGAGGGACAGGCTGGAGAAATGACCTGGCAGAAACCTCAAGAAATTCAGATGCAGCCTTGTGCATCAGTACATACTGAGGGCTGACAGGCTAGAAAACAAATGTGCAAGGCAATGCATCCCCCTGAACGCCAAGTTGCACATAATTCAGCAATGTGCCCATGCAGAAAAAGCCACCAGCCTTCTGGGCAGCATTAGGCATTTTGTCACTAGCAGGTCAAGGGAGGTGATCCTTCCCCTGTGCTTGGCTCTGTGTATCCTAGTACAGGAGGTACATGAAAATGCTGGAGTAAGTGCACTGAATGGCCATGAGGATGGATAAGGGGCTGGAGAATCTGAATAAAAACAGTGGCCAAGAGAGCTGTGACTGCTTATCCTGGAGAAGAGAAGGCTTGGGGGATCTCATCTCTGCATAAATATCTAACAGGAAGGAGAACAGATCAAACCAGACTTTTCAGTGATGTCTAGTGACTGGACTGGAAATGGGCACAATCTGAGATGAGAAACACGAAATTCCATTTAAATACAAGAAAAAAACAGAGAGATTTTCAGTGTGAGGGTGGTCAAACATTGGAGCAGACTGCATAGAGAGGTTGTGGAATCTGCACCTTTGGAGATATTTGAAACACAGGTGGACATAGCCTTCAGCAACCCACTTTGGCTGTCCTTGAAAAAGGCAGATCTGCATTAGGTGATACCCCGAGTTCCCAAGCAGCCTTAGTGACTCTCTGAAAGTTTTCCCTCATACCTCTTACTCAGAGCAGAGTGTTTCTTCTGGTATGTGAAGAAGTTATGAGTTTTTTAAAACCTCACAGAGCCCTTGCCTCTACAATAAAAGAGAATAAAAGTCTGACTACCTTCAAGCAGCTTTAAGTAGTAACTCATTCTACTGACAGCAGCAAGTATTTAGACACCTGCTGCTTTCTGGACAAAGGGTCTGCTACCTCAGGCAAAAAGAGAAATAAATATACTTAGTCAGAAGACCTTTTAGACTGGTGTTTTCTGGCCTGCAAGGCACTTAAGCTTTGTTGATTTCTTTATTGTAGGACTTTGTAGCTTTGTTGATTTTTTCTTTTTTATGGGCAGGATAAGGCTTGGTAAGAGCCTTTCACCGGAATGGATGTGGCTTAAAATGGCTGTGTCTTAAACTGACACATAGATGACTGTTTTAAAAAGTCATGTGTTGGGCTACAGAGTTAGCAAAGGAGACATTTCATGAGAAATTCTCCAATCCCTGTTCTTTTCTGAGGTTCCTTCCTTATGATCTACGTAGGTCACTCCAAAAGTAATGCCTCCTATTTATTTCCATGGAAATAACAACAGATCAAAGAGCACAATAACACTGTTTGATAGAGCAAAATTCTCAGTTACAAAACACTATTTTTCAACACCTTCATCATAATCATCTAAAAATTTTCACCAGTGATGAACAAGAACTTGCATACCATGCTCTTAAAAATCTGCATGGCCATCTGCTACATGACTTGTTTTTCATGTCGCTGGTGCCACTACTGAAACACATCACTCACCACCTCACTGTTCTCATATCCACTGTTTGGCCTCCAGAAGTGCTCAGCAGGTGTCAATGAATGCAGTTTTTTTCCACATGGAGGAATTAAATTCCAAACTTCCATGTCAGATGCCATTTTGTCAGACTGCCCCTCTGCTGACATCTGTCATACAGCAACAAAATGTAATGGAATACTGTTAGGAAGATTCAGACACTTCTGTCATACCATCAACATGCTCCTCTGACGTCATGGGCACACCTAATAAAATAAGAGGCGTTACTTTTGGAGCAGCCTTTGTAAGCAGACACTTCTGATTTGTTCTCTTATTGGAGACATCTGCCAGTTCTTTGCACACCACACCTGAACTTGTTGGCTCTTTTCACTGAAATTATCTAGTGGTTGGTGACCCTGCCAACAGCAGAGGGGTTGAAACTAGATGATCTTTGAGGTCCTTTTAATTGAGGCCATTCCATGATCCTATGAAATTAGAAAGAATGATGGTGCTCCTCTTGGGGGAAAAGAAAAAGCTGAAAATAGAGCTCATCACTCAGAATCCAGTTTTGCCATCTTCATTTATCTTGCAAAGAAAGTTTTACTCACAGCTTCTGGTTTATTAGAGATAAAATAATCCACCTAGGAGGCACAAAGACATAGGAAAAATACTTTGGTTAATTTTTCTTTCATTTTCTTTGTCAATTGCTTCATACATAGATGGGGTTTCTGACACTGTGAAAAAGGAACACCTTCCCTTGGTGGTCTCACAGTGATAGATAAAACTGATGGAGGGAGCACACATATGTGAACTGTATTTAGGAGAATTCCAGGAGATGGAGAGGAAGACAGATTTTTAAAAGTATGAACTATCTGAAACTAAAATCTTTAGACTTACCATTAGTTGTCATTGAGCTGTGTGCTGTTTACAGTTTATACACTGAAAATTTCTTGTTTGATCACAGCAAGAAACAATTTGCTTAATAATAACACAATGTCTGTGCAGAAAGTATTGTCTATTTCTATAATAACAGCTGCACACTTCTACTGCATTTAAAGGATCTCACAGAATCTTGCACATATCTTTTCTACAAGGTAGACACCGTAAGTGCTGTCCTCATTTTTGCTGTCTAAAATAAGTAGGGGGATTTAAATGCAACAGGGTATGCAAGGCAACAAAACACATTTGCAACAGAGTAAGTAAGCCCTTGGACTTTCCCATTTACAGTGTGAGGATAAATGTCCTTCCAAAAGTTGAGTAATAACTAGAAAAGGTCTGTGAGATTTATTGTATTTCACCTGACCGTTTGCTCATTCAACTCTGTGTATTGTCTTCTAAACTGATGCATGAAATGAATTGAGACAGAAACAAGGTCATTTCAAATGGAAAAGCCTCCCGTCCACAGAAAAAGAATGCTGCATCTATTCTAAAAAAAAAAAAAACAGAATCACTGTTGAGAAGCTGGAACATGAAAGCATGCATAGACAAGAAAGAGACTACAATTAGCTGGAGGAGTGATAAAGAGGGGGGAAAAAAAAAAAAGAGATACAAACTATGTATTTTTTCAGTTGATTAATATGACAACCTGGAAATATCAGTATGATGTTTGTGCCATTAGTAAGACTCATAACTCCAGTATTGGAAACGAATAGTGCCAAGGAAGAAAATTTTGAGCCAAACTTTCTGTAACACCTGGTGTTAGGAAAATATGCTTTCTATTTTTCCATCTATTTGAAAAGGCTTTCCAGAATTCTTTTGCATGAGAGCATGCTACCCTTTCAGCTCTGCAATCTTATTTCCTATATGAAAAAACACTCATTATATATACTCAAAACTGTCACTAATCATGAACTCCCCCTAAACAAGCAAGACAACCTCAAGGTGACTTTCATTTCACAGGCTCTAACAGCCACTTCACTCTCATAAGCTTGCATGACCTTGAATCCTACTGAGGCATAATTACTCATGCACAATTAGTTTTGTTGAGTTTAACTCATTTCACTGGGCAAGGATATGTGACATTCAGATAAAGCAGGTCCTGATCTAACCACTATCCTGAATTCTTTAGAAATGTGAATGCTCAAAACAACATCTCTTCACTTACTCGTGTGACTGCACCATTCTGAGCTGAGCCAGAATCAAAAAATAGAGCTGTTAAGATATTAATATTATTAGTATCCTACATTCTTTTAGCCTTTTTCAGCAGCAAGTTTTCAAATACTACATAAAGAAATTCTTATCTACCAGCACCTCTTCTAATGCAGAAGTGGATGTCTGTGGGTACAAAATGATATGCTCAGGATCACACTGCTACAGAACACTGTTCAAGCTGCTTTTCCACAGCCAGGGCTCAGTATCGTATCACTATAATGTAATTATTGTTGGCCATCAGCCAGCTGCCCAACAATTTCACTCTCCCTCTTCATCCACAGCTTAAGTCTGCTGCTGTCACTATTTGTAGGTCCAGCAAGTAACCACAGTGAGATCGTATCAAAGATGCACAACCACAGAGCAGGTAGATGTCCAAGTGCACCAGCCAGCAGGGACAAAGGCAGCCACATTAACACTACCAGCTGTCACAGATGGAAACTACTCTCTTAAGAGAGAAGCAATATACCAATATATTTACTGACACAATACTGTGATTTGATAAAGCTTAATTGTAATTAAGACAGCAACTTAACAAGGTTTTAAATGGTGAAGTACACTTGATTATTAACTGTAGAGAGGGTCATCCAGGAGACCTTCTTGTTGAGTCCTGAGGTTCATAGTGAACCCTCTTGCTTTCTAAACTCCACCTCAGCAGAGGCTGGGCATAGCTGGGTAGCTGGGTATAGCTTAATCCACTTCTACTCCCAGATTTGATCACCAATTTATATCTAAGGGATTATATAGCCACAGTCAATCAAAGATATAATATTAACAAAACTAACAAACTTATAAAAAACAATAAGCCACTTACTGGTCTGTATGAGCAAGGAGTCTCCTGACATCAAGATGTAAAGGATTTCTGTGCAAGCATAACATTGAGAGGCATCCCTACTCCAGGGGAGATCCTGTTGTACAGCCTGCTGCCATGAAGGAGAGCTGAAGGGGCTCTTGGGCTGCTCAGTATTGATGGGGCAAGATCATTGATTCCTAATCATAATTTTCAGTGCATGCTCAACTAACTGGCCTTCAGCAGTTAAGCCAGGCATCTGTTATCTGTTATTTGAGCACTCGATTTGAGACAAATTAGTGGTTGCTATCTGTTTTAGCAAGGCCTTGTGTATACAGGACAGGCAACAGGAGCAAGCTGGGGGAGGTGTGAAGTACACCAGCACATGCAGAGACATGTGAACTGCAGATGGTTTGATCTTGTTCCTCCTTTCCAGATGATTGGGATTGAGATTTTCTTATGTTCATACATACTTTTAAGTAATTAGTACAAATTAAGGCCCACTGATCTAATCACCAGCTTTAACCTCATGTCATTCCAGGTGCTGTCTGGCTAGTCCAGCTTGAACTTCAGGAGCACATCAAACAGGAGCACATCAAACAGCACAGAGAACAATGCCACGCAAGAAATGGGAATAGGATTTACTAAGAAGACAGGACAGCCGGCAGTACTCCATTTTCCCATGTTTGTTCCAGCATGATCCATACTGATCCTTCCCTTTTCTACATTTGGCTTTTACCTAACTGTCCCATAATAATTTTCACACATTCCCCAAATCTCCTCAAAGCATCCTATAAGCAGCTTAATGCAACCCCTCAAATCCTCTCAAATATCCTATAATCAGTTGTCTCTTTCCTATGGGACGTGTTTCCTATCTTCTTATCAGTCACTAAGTTCTGGCTGAACTGCCTCAAGGCTTTGAATCATTTCGTCAGTGGCCCCTCAGACAGTGACCTGAGATTTCCAGACTTTGCTGTTGTCTGTTATCTCATCTTGTCCCTAGGGCTTGTATATCTAGATGTTTAATTTATTGTTTCCCCTGTCTCTTATCTCTGCCCGTTATCTTTGTCTCTTATGCTGATAGCTGTTAACCAGATGTCCTTAGATTCCATATATCCTTGCATCAGTGTTTGGATTAAAGTGTCTGAATTAAAAGGAAACAGACAACAAGTATAGAGTAGACCTGAAAGGATGCTAAAGGCTTTGGCTCCAGGGGCTCAGCTCAACAGCTGAATTCTTAATTTCAGTTTACAAGAGGTGCCAAGCCTCATCCCTCTCCATGTTTATCAGCTATTCATATACATTAGAGGAAAGATCAAGGCTACGTGGAAATGAATATATTATGTATTCAAAGTGCAAACAGATATATAAAGGTTAGTGAAAGCTAGTCTCGATCTCATGACACTTCCTATGAAATTACACAATAAATGAGATATAAGGTATGATCTAGTTTTTATTTCTATTTTTTGGCCACAAAGACCAAACAGCTAATCCAGAATCATGCTGGAATTTTATGACAGATTGAGAACTGGACCTTTCTCTCTCAAGTCTCAACTTAGTGATTCACCAGCATGAAAAATCCCCAAATTCAAATTTGCAACCTTCCTCAAGTGTAAGTGTACCGAGTTCAAAGATGAAATCAGTAACCTCCCATAGGATAATACTCCACAGATTCCCTTAAGGCCTGCCAAGTTCTTTTTCTTTTTTTGGAGTCCAAGAGGGTCTTCAAAGTTTCCAGCCACAGACAAACACTTCATCTTGTTCCCAGGGCAGTACAGAGTCGGCCTAGGGGTGTATTTTTGTGTCAATACATGCTTCACTGAGGTCTTACCCAGTTCTAATTAAAGAAGACAGAAAACATCAGGGAAAATAAGTAAATACACATTTTAACCCTATTTTATGCACACAAGCTAAATTCAGCTAGCAATGATATGATGGTACATTACTCAGTTACTGATGACTTGCTGCACCATTGTCTTATATGCTGTGATGTCTATCCAATCCTTCATAGTTAGTTATTTAGTTGTCATGTCCATAACAGAATCTCCTCACTTCACCTCACTGCCTGTGAATTCAAAAGTCTGAGGGCAGAGCCCTGTTTGAAAGTTCACTCATGTGGCACAGGGTTTGCTGCACCCCAGATAGTGTATTCTGTTTCTAATCATAGAATCATAGAATCATAGAATGGCCTGGGTTGAAAAGGACTGTAATGATCATCTAGTTGCAGCTCCCTTGCTATGTGCAATTCTTGCTAGGGTTTCCAACCACTAGACCAGGCTGCCCAGAGCCACATTCAAAGGCTTGTTGTCAAAAAGGATAGCAGGTATAGTCTAGAGGATATCATCAAAGCTAGCAAAGATACACTAATACATAAATGCTAAGTGCATGCTTTGTGGTGTCAGTGACTTTTACTGATTCCTTACCAGCTGTCTGTGATCCTTTCTGTACTCACCAGACCTTGGTCATGGACCAAGTGCATCACTACTGAATAATATTTTCCTTATCTCTAACCTGAATCTACACCCCTTGTGTTTAAAGCTATTACCCCTTGTGCTTTCACTGCATGTCCTTGTAAAAAGTGCCTCCCCATCTTTCCTGTAGGTTTTCTTTAGGCACTGGAAGGCTGCAATGAAGTCTCCCCAGGACCAACCCTTCTCCAGTCTGAGCAACCCCTCCTCTCTCAGCCTGCCTTCACAGAGGGGTGCCTCTACCCCTGATGATCCTTGTGGCAGACTGCGATGAAGAAATAGACACCTTGCTGGAAAACTTTGATAGCTACTTAATACCCTAACCATTGTTGCTTATTATTTGTGATTGCAGGTTCTACTTTAAGTGGTTAGCAGTTGTTTTTTGGCTATGTTTTAATTTATCCCATTAAGCATGGATAACAACTGTTATCACCTCATGGGCAGCCCTTAAGTTTAAGGCATGTAGTTATCTACACTGGGAGCCTAAGCTGCAAGCATAAAAATGATGAAAATCTGATAGGGTCTTTAGTATGAAACCAGCTGAAGGATGTTTAAACCTGTTTTGAGTGATGAGTACTTCCAAATCTAATGTAGTCCTCATTTCTGTGAGTAGAAAGTTTCCTCTTGACTTAAAATGAATTGTATCTTGTTTTGTCTATAGACTCATGGGCAGATCCCTCACTGTGAACATCTTCTGAGTGTAATCACAGACCTATAATGTAGAGAGGGATTATATGAATATACGTTTATATGCTCTAAAATTAAATACGGTGTGAGATCTAATCTGAGACACCAATCCTGTAAAGCGATGGTAGGCAGGACATACATTCTATGAGAAAAGAGAGTTCATGTCTCTTGTGCATTTTTTTTAGGGACTGATATTGAAGAACTAGAGCCAAGCTGAGAAACTTGAACACCTGCTTTTGCAGAATATAAAATACGCTTTTCCCTTCTTCTCATATAGTGCAAAGATAGCATGAACTGCACCAGCCCTCATTTAGTAACGCTTTTACTTGTTAGCCCTGAGGTAAGTAAATAGATGCATGCTGACTAGAGCATGGAAAAATAAGGTCTCTCTTGATGTTTAGCATATTAAATCATTACTTTTCAGCTTGAAAATGTTTTCTTTGCCTGCTGACCCTTCCAAATTTTCCAGTTACTCCAGGCAAAAGCATAAAAACAGAAAAAAAGTCATTTCTCTGCTAGATGAGGAAATTTTAAACTCAGTTTAATTCTGGAGTGGGGGTTCAGCCCATAGTTGTTTGAAAAACAAAAGCCTGTAAGCAAGGGAATTGCCTAATTCTTTTCAGGTTGCTCATCCTCTCTCATACCCATAATGAATTGTTGCATAAATTAAACAGGTATTAATTGTGTGACATTTTGTGCCACGTGCTGTGGATAGTTACGTTAAGATTTCCTGATGGAATCCAACCTATGTGTTCAGTTCTTCCTCGTTTACTACAGCTCTTTCCCAAGTCTTTTTCACACTCAAGCACTTGCAATGTGGTTTCATGCATAAAAATCAGGTTACATAACAAGTAAGAGCTTCTCTTTCATCCTCTCTAGGTAATAGATGAGCAAGTCAGACAGGAAATCAGTTTGCTTTCATAGAGGGTATATTTAAAAATTTATATTGGAACAATGTCGTATCCTTCACAGGTTTAGAGGAAAAAGCATGGTTTGATAAAGAAACATCCTATATACAAAGAAAGATTCTAGTGTTGTGCCCATGTACAACAGAAAACAAAACCGTTGACAATATCAATCCTATTGTTAATCATTCTGTTGAGAATAGCTATTTATGATTCTTCCAGTAACTATGGCTTGCCTGACTTGAACTTAAAGAGCCCTGAGTGATCCTTGAGGGATAAAGGAAATATCAGATTTTCGCAGAAGTCACACTTCATGGATCTGAAAGCAAAATATGGTAATACCACTAAAGCCAAAATGGCCTCTTGCAGTAAATCAGAGGAGAAGCAGAAGAAGCAAGCAGGAAAGTTTCTGGCAATTTCCCATCCAATTATGTAAATATAATTAAGGAGTGGTCAGCACTTGCTGGAGAAGAGGAGCTGGGTGCAGCCCTTCCAGATGTGTTGAAATGGCGTTCTGGCAAAGTTGTCATAGGGCAGAGGAGAGTACCTAGGTGGTTCCCCTCCTTCCATGTGAACAAGGAGATGGATTCATAGGCTTAGAGCCTAACCCACCTTCTTAGGCCCTGCTCCAAGCTTACTACAGAACAGAAGAACCAAAGATGGAGGACAGCAGAGGAGGAGGCGTTGGCTGAGACAGCCGTCCTGACAGAGGTGCTGACTGGAGGTCTGCACCATAATATAGACTCTTCTACTGCTGATGTTACGGAGGAGAACTGTGGGGAATAAAGTGGACATTGTTCTTCACAGAGAAGGGGAGCAAATCCATTTGTAAGTCTGGTATAGAAGAGAGTCTTTCTGCTGGCTTTAATGAAGGAAGGAAGAGCACTGGGAGGTGAGGGAAGTTTGCCCTGCTGGCACTGTAACTCTCCATCTGTTCTGCAGGCAGAGAAAACTTTGGTATCAAGAGCAGTGACATCAACATTAAACATACTTTTTTCTCTCTTTTTTCAGGAAAAAAAAAATAAATAAATGAAAAGAATCTGAAAGAAATGGATAAAAGTGCATAACTTTCCACAGGCACTTCTCCTGTGAAGAGAGAAAACAGTCTAGGTGGATGCTGAGTTGAAAGAATTCAGGAGTGAATATGTCAGTTAACAGTGATTTGGCTTGAATGATTACTTCCCAGAGGAAAGAGATAACTCATAAAACTTTCCTTCTGGAAGCTCTCAGATTCCAGCTAATTAATTGCAGTGAGGTATTTTTTAAACTAGAGGTGTGCCAAGACAGATCCGGTCGCTCCTGAAACACTTGCTGTTGCCAACTCTTGCTATTATTATTATTATAAGGCCCAGCTCCAGCATATATCAATGCAAAAATCCTTGGTAGCATGATGATAGTACAGAAATACAGCAGGTTTTTAATGAAAAATAATATTTCAATGAAGACAAGAAGACAAGGAAGCACAAAAAAAGTGCCTTTGGTATGAAGCCTTCAAAAAGAAACTGGGGATTGTTCAATCTGCAGAAGAGAAGGCTCAGGGGTGACCTTACCACTCTATACAACTCCCTGAAATGAGGTGGTGGAGAGGTGGGAATCTGCCTCTTCTAGGTAACAGTGATGGAATGAGAGGTAATAGCCTTTAAGTTGTGCTGGGGCGGTTCAGGTCAGGTATTATGAAAAATTTCTTCTTCAGGAGTGGTGAGGCATTGGAATGGGCTGTCGAGAGAGGTGGGGGAGTCACCATCCCTGAAGGCATTCAAGAAACATGTATATTTGGTATTTAGGGACATGTTTTAGTGGGGAATATTGGTGATAGGTGGATAGCTGGACTAGATGATCTTAGAGGTCTTTTCCAACCTTAATGATTCTATGATTCTATGAAATACGACTACTTTGAAACAAATTTCTGTACATTCCAGGCTCAAAGGCTGGTGAACAGTGCAGCTTTAGGCATGTAATTTCATATGTTTTCAGGATCTTGCTTCATAAATGGCCTTGTAACAGCCATCCTTACCTGACATGGAGAGTGTTGCTTCTTCTTCCATCTCTTACACTTGACTTGAGGGTTCATTCTCTATGAAAAGTCTGTTTCTATTTTCATTGTGCATACGTAAGGGTTTGGTAGCACAACTTGGGTGTGCTGATCTAAGCAAGAGGGAGATTTGTGGATTCCAAGAATTACACTGAGGCAGTGGGATGCTACAAGGAGGGCCAACATGATCTGAGTCTTTCCAAGTAAAGTACAAACTGATATGTTTGACTTCACTCCCTCGCAGCAGCTCCCCTAAATGTGCTAGCTGATGTGTACTTTCTCTTGCTTATGAAATTAAGTAAATATAGAAGTCGTCTTCTACAATTTTCAGCCTTATACCTGCTGAAGTAGTTGAGGTATGCCTACACTGTCATACTCAAGAGAATAAAGACAGACTTCTTATTCCAGTTAATCTGGAGTTATCCAGAAAAAAAAAACTGCATAGACAAAGGCACTTGCTTTTTAACTATCAATAGCAACTCATGACAAAACCTTTGCAAAGCATCCTGAAAAACCAAACAAGAGCATATATTGTTTGTTTCTTTTTGGTTTTCATTTCTATTTTAACCCTTGATAAGATCACAGGTTTTCTCAAGCTGATTAGATTGACCCAGATTAACCCTTCCCAAGTTTTTGGATGATAGAAAAGATGTTCAAATAGCAGAGTGATAGCTAGCCCTAGAAAAGCCTTGATATGTAGCTTGTAATTCATGTACAATACAGCATGAAAGACTGAAATTAGTGGCAAACAGTTTTGTTTTGAATCTATATACCTCACAAAAAAGAAAACTTAAAAAAAAAAGTGCACAGTGACCTAAATAAGCTGTATTTTATCTTGCTTAGAAATGAATAGCTAAGTGAAACTTCTGTGTTTATAGCCCTGAGCCCCACAGAGCCACAGATGGAGGTTGCCACTTTGAATTTTTAAATGAACGTTGTTCCTTAAAAAGTGCAGAGGAATAATAATAGGTGGCAGAAAACTTGCTCAACTATTCTGTTAGAAAGATGTAGGAAAAAGACATAATAGTGATCATCACAAAGTGGGAGAAAAAGGTGGAAAAATAAACTATGATTTCAAAGCCATAAAAGCACTTGGGAGGCAGTTTTTCATCCACCTTTTCCTGCGTCTAACTTTTGCACATCAGAGCAGAGAGATCTCAATAGAAAGGCAGTTGGAAAAGATTGATGAGAGCTAACAAGACCAGAGTTTTCTTTTACAAGTGACTCTGCATTTTGATTTAATATTCAGGGCTATTCGATGCAAAAGCATAAAAGTTTCATTTCTGATTGGAGACAGAGCCCAGGAAAATGGGAGCACACGGAATGTGAGGTGGGAGTTGTACAGTCTGGGGTGGCTCTACTTAGGCACACCTCGACCTCCCATGCTCACATTTACTCCTGAGGTAGCTGCCTTCCTGGGTATACAGCCAAATAGATTGCCTGAGGTTCTCACCTAACAGGGTTCAGAGACTACAACTCCTGCTGATTTACTTTAAAACACCGGGTTATAAATTGCAGAGCTTCAACAGCTGCTGTAAGAGCAGATGAACCATTTCTGCAGATTTTCATTAAGAAAGGGGTCAGAATGAATGCTGTAGTCAGAACATATCACAACTATCCTGAATTAAGCGGTAATCTGTCTTGAAACAGAGTCCCAACATTTTGTGCTCAACATTAAGAATTGACTGCAATGGAGTTTAAACATTCATTTTAAGCATATGCTTATGAGGCTCCTCAGATGGCATACAGTTTTAAATCAGGATCTCAGCTAATTAAGGCAGCCTGGTCATCCCGAAAGCAGCTTCACTGAAGTTAAGAATACATTTTTTCCTTACTGAAACGACACCAAATTTGTTGGATGTAAATGTTGCTATTCCAATAATTTATCCCTTCTGTGGAATCCAAACTACTGGATATAGTTAGGGTAGGAAGAAGGCTAATAGAAAGCATCCTCTGTACACAGTCTTGATAACAAAATCTTCTTGAAATCAAGAAAGCTCTTAAACATTTTAGTCCATTAGAAAGTTCTTCTGAGATTGAACATTATGTCAGTGATACGATCAATGAATGATGTCATGATGGTGAACTTGTGGTTTACAGAGGCAAAGAGAAAATAAACCAGAACACATGACAACAGATAGTTCACTCTAGGACCAATATGAGGGTATATCCCAGTTCAGCAGTCGTAATTACAGATATTTGGTTAATGATGTCAAACCCATCAAACTTCTGTGACTTCAGGACAAAGGAAATATCTCAAGCGCTAGCCTGTAACTTGTTTTTGCAGTACATCAGTACATTCAATAAATATATAATGTGTTGCAGAACAAATGCACAAACGCTTCCTGCATGAAACCTTGCTCTTTTTTTCTTTTTTATTTTTGGTGACATCAATCTTAAATGCATTCTTTTGTCTGACTATTAGAGTGTTCTAACATAGCTGCTTATCCGTGAAAGTAACATAGGTGTGTCCTTCTCTTTCTTCCTCCTTGGGAGACTCCCTGGTTTCCAGATGAATGAATCAAGGCCCATTTCTGACAAAACCATGGGCTTTCAGCTAATCTCTATATTTCCCAAACAATCCTGTCTTCTTCTCATTTCTCCCTTAGTATCTCAATGTTTGTTTGGTTCCCTCTGATTGTAAAGCTTTCTCCTTCACTCTATTTTTCTTGAGGCTATTTTTACCCATATTATGGTTTGTAACCCTGCAGGCAGCCCTTTCACTCTGACTAACAGAACTGCCATTGCAAATTTTGACAGCTTTTCCTGTATGGCCAATAACAATAGCAAAGACTCTTTATCTTTCAGAGGGTCTTCTGGAGTGGTCATCTATGGCATGTCACTTCCAGTGTGAAAAGCTTTCTGAGACTCACTCTTTGAGTATGTATACCTGACCTTTCGTTCAAGCTGAGAACATTTAGTCTCACTGTATCAAACTGTGATCTTGGGTCTTGATCATCTGCAAAGTCTCAGTGAAGCTCAATTTCTGTCACATGGATGTGTGGCTTGAAGTCTGATGTAAGTGGAGTGGGAGTCCTTGGCTGGTTTACAAGTTAAATCTAAGTGTTCAATCTTGCATCAAGTGTGGACTGAAAATAGTAAGGAACATACTCCTGGGAATGTCTTGCTTATGGATACCTATATCACAGGAAGACAAAGACTTGCATTTCTTATAGCAGTGAGAAATGGTCCTCATATTCTTAACCAAGAGGTTAGAGGGGAACCTCTTGGTGGTGACGACACCTGGATGACAGCAGCTGCAGTCTCCTTGACCACTTCAGATCAGTGTACCTGGCTCAGACCAGAACCACTATCCACTTATATGTAAAAACAGATGTGAAATTTGTAGTGCTAAAGTTTGAGCTCATCGCATAAGGCAGAAAAAAATAAAAAAGTCTCAGCTCCCCAGCAGCTTTGAGATGAGGCACTGCAGTACTTTACAAGCATCTTTCTGCACCACAGTAATTTTCTCATGATCTTCTCACTTCAGTTCCCAGTCTATTGTAACAGCTGGGTTACGGGGGGAGTGAGTTGGCCCTGAGGTCTCCTGTGACCACTCCTTCTTACATTGCACTTCTGCTCCCTCCCATTGGGAAGGGAGTTACACTAGCTGCAGCTTTTATTTTCATTCCTATTCAGTCCCTAGCAGCTCCCTTTGATGCCTCCTGCCATCTCTCTCCTTCTTGCTGTGCTTTGACAGCTTGCTACTGCAGGCACAAGTAAGATCATGCTGTGACGAGCTTCCTCAAAGCAATGTCTTGCTGGTAACAGGTATCTGCAGTGGAGGCTGGCAGAGAACTGCTGTAGGGAGACAATATGCTCCTCTCTGTCTTTTCAGATTTATCCCCTCTCAGGACTTACAAGGCCACCCCTCTTGACCAGAAATGTCAAACCACAGTTTGAAGCTGGCAGCAGATACAGTGTGACAGGGTTCAACTCCGCAAACCCTGAGAGCAGCAGCTTCCATTGATGTGTTTCCCAAAGGTCTGCATCTGCATTAGGAGGGCAGCTGATCTTTCCCCTTAAATATTTAGTACTGAACAAGGCACAAAGGTAAAAATACTGACAGAGGACATAATCCCATTCCTGAGTTTCTGAAGCTCTTAAAACAAAGCCTAGAAGGAGATATTTCCTCTCATTAAACTGTTTTAAAAACAGATTTTAGAAATCAATATGCAGAAAAATAAATGATGAAAGACTGCTTATCACCTTTAAAAATGAAGACTGAGGAACTGATATGTTTTCCATTAGTGAATATTAGAGGAATAAATGGCACAAAATAAACTTATGCTCATTTGTATGTAATATTCTGTGGGCACATGCACATTCATGGCACTGATAAAAGAGACAAGATCCAACTTTCAGTGACATGTAAGAAGAAAGTCACTGGAAACACTGGTTTCAGTATAGATTTCTACATATGTTTAGAAAACCAAAGGAATAGCACAATAATATTAGTGGAATACATATAAAGGGATATATAAGGGCAGGCGAAGCCCAGTAAGTATGGGAAACAAAAATAAACTAATATTTTTGAAATTGTTTTGGCTTCTTCTTATTAAATTATACTTACCTACAGCTGATCTGGGCTATAAGAATGGAATTATCTTGCTCTAACACTTAGTAACACTTTCACTGTTAATAATCAGATTGGGATACCGGCATCCATACACTTGCAGAAAGGATGGGGGGAAAGCACAACAGGTCAGCCTATCACAGTGTGTTACATTCAAAACACTTTCCTGAAGAGTAAAGCAAGCTGATACTTAATTCCACTGTTAAAATGAGACTTGCATTGTAATTAGAAATCCTTGGAGACAAGATTGTTTTTAGCACACAGTTTTTAAACATATAAATTATTTGTTTGATGTCCTTGAACATTTCTGCAAAAGGCTCTTTGCAAGAGTGTTTTAAACGTTAAGTGGAGGGATCCATCCAAAGACACACTAACAACTATTGTTGCTGCAGATACAGACATTTTTCCTTTGCACTCTGAACTACCACAAATCCACTGTAGCTATTCAAGCCCCTTGTAAAGGAATTAAAGTTCATGTGAAAGCAGAAAAAATAGTGAAGAAATCAGTGCAGCATTTTTCTGCTTCTTTTCAACATCTTTCTTTTCTTTTAGCTCTCTTTTGTTTCCAGGTTTTAAGTCTAGTTGAAGAATAGCCATTGATGCAGTCAAGGTGTTTACTCTTTTTCTACACAATCTGTTAAGGTTGATGTACTGCTTTATATAAAAGTTACAGATAAAAGTTACTCTTAATATTTATAAGAATTTTAAACCTGATACTAATACAGCACTGTTGTCCTTAAAGATGCAGCAAACAGTCCTCCAGGAAAAAGTTATGAAATAAATATTTTTT
The DNA here is from genome assembly GCF_987193195.1 of Phasianus colchicus. Taxonomy (NCBI): domain Eukaryota; kingdom Metazoa; phylum Chordata; class Aves; order Galliformes; family Phasianidae; genus Phasianus; species Phasianus colchicus. The sequence goes on from NC_143438.1 coordinate 88,201,064, forward strand.
TTAGACAACAAATTTATTCACTTTGCATAAATTTAACACTACACTCTCTGTATGTGTGATCTTTTCTCTTAGTCCCTATAGACATAAATGGCTGTGGCAAGATGTCATAAAAGTAACAGAAGCTTTGGAAAACACTAAGCATTAAGGATGCTGAATTTAATATTCTGCTTTTGTTTTGGATGGCCTACTTACTCTTCAAAAGCCTTCCCATGTCATAACATGCAGAGAGGGGATGAAGAAGCTATTAAGCTATATTTAGTCACTTATCAAACCTCAGCTATAAACACCAACAAACAATATTCATAAAAGCCTTGAGATGTCTGAAAAAAAAAAAAAAAAAAAAGAGGCATGGTGCAGACATCTTCCATTCAGAAGAGTATGTATTGCACATCATGGACCACCAATGGTTCTGTCTCCAGGTACTGGACTGAGACTACTGTGTCACAGATTGATGAGTACGGAGGGTACTGATGCCTACAGAGATTTGCCTGAAATTGCTGCTCTATAATCACCTGTTGGGTGTCATGTGCCTTCTTGCCTGAAACTCCTTCATTTTTTAAAGAAATTAGCTCTTTCATATCTTAGAACATGCCTTCATGGCTTGAGCATGTGCTAAATGGAAATGGATAGAAATGGAAGCTGTGCAAGAGGAATAGTGTTGGTGTTGACTGAATGTATTAAAATTCAATCTCTCCATATGCATTTCCAGCCACTCTTGATATTCTTCCTTCTTTTCTATTTTGCATCTCCAAAATCCACACTGCTAGAGATTCACAAAGTCCGCATCCCTGGAAACATTCATGGTCAGGCTGGACGGGGCCCTGAGCAACCTGATCTAGCTGTAGGTGTCCCTGTTCGGTGCAGGAGAATTGGACTTCTTTTAAAGATGACCTTTAAAGATCCCTTCCAACTCAAATGTTTCTATAATTTACTTCTTGTAGTTCAGCAGCTTCCCATACTCCCACATTCCTTAGGACCTTTGGAGGATCTCCTCAGCTACTCAGCTGTTGAGTAATTCTACAACAACTAATGTTTGGTGATCTTTAGACTTGCAGGCTGAGCCTTGACATTGCAACAACTCAGGTGCATTCTGCTACTTTACTGAACAACCTTCAGTGCTTCCAGGCAAAGAATTTTCTTTCATTGCAAACAAATTTCAGCTTCTTTAGCAGAAGGTAGATTTTATTTGAAAATTCAAAACATGAGAACTAATTCTTTGCCTCTCCAAGGTTGAGTTCAATGTAATATGATTCAGGACATTATCAAGGACGATCAACTTCCCAATATGTTTTTGAATCTATGATATCTACATTATTACCCGTCTATCTTTTCAACTGCCAATTCTTCTCTTTTCCTGGGGGGGAGAGGAGGGGGGAGGGGTGGACACATTAGTTAGTGAGAACTGTTATATATTCTTTTTCCAGTAGCATTGATAAATTTCTAAATTACGAAGTTTGTAACTTTAAATAAACCGATTTGAGAGTGTATGATTAGCATAGACTTGATTAAGTTATTTGATTTTGTCTTATCAACAGAAATCTTTCAAAGAAAACTGGAGATGATTCAGCTTGACAGTATGTAAGGAAACAGTGACTTTGGGCTGCTGGAACATTCCTTTCTGGTTTGACTTCTCTAAAAAATAGCATAAGTATAACAAAATAACAAAAATAACTTCCTGTCACAAGTACTTAGTGAGCCACCTAGAAAAGATGCCCTACTAGATCTTTGTGTGAGAACTGGGAAGGCCTTGTGGCATACGTGCTGGTATCTGACTGCCTTGGCCACAGTGATGATAAAATTTTTGAGTTCAAAGTTTTCTGTATAAGTAGAATAGAGGTCAACCAGGATGCATCTCTGGACATAAGAGAGCAAACTTTAAGGTTCTCAGGGAGCTAGTTAGCAGTGTCCCCTGGGAATCTGATGTAGATAGACTTATAGGGCTTTATAGGAGCTGGTCATTCTTCAAGAAACACATTCTCAAAGGAGCAGGCAATCCCACTGTGCTGCAAGTCAAGCAAGTAGGGCACAAGATCAATAGAGAACCTCTCCTAAAACCATGGCAGAAAAAGGAAATATGTGAGTTCTGGAATCAACATCTGTGTTTTTTTTTTCCCAACATATATGGTTCGGTTCTATTCTATTCTATTCTATTCTATTCTATTCTATTCTATTCTATTCTATTCTATTCTATTCTATTCTATTCTATTCTATTCTATTCTATTCTATCCTATCCTATCCTATCCTATCCTATCCTATCCTATCCTATCCTATCCTATCCTATTCTACTCCACTTCACTCCACTCCACTCCACTCCACTCCACTCCACTCCACTCCACTCCAGCCTACTTTATTTTATTCTAAAACAACTCAAGAAAACTGTCAAAGGTAATGGATTCATCTAGAGTTCCTATGTTTTGAAAACAAATGAGCTGAAGGTATTATTTAAAATCTTACTTTGGTGAATTAAGAAAAAAAAAAAAAAGCAATATTTTAGGGATAAAGCTCACTGAAATATGGTATGAACCCACACATGACTTTTCCATCCTTAAACTGTAAAAACTAGAATGGCTCCTGATCAGACACTAATGAACAATGCAGTATTAGTCTACAGTGAATAAAATAATTGCTTCCAACTATGATTTGCAAAAAATAGCTCTTGGGGAAATTGTTACTTGTGGAAAACACGCTTTTTTAAAAAGTATGGAAAAAAATCTATGGATGAAATAAACAGTTTGGCTTTTCCCAGTATGCCATTAAAAAATAAATAAATAAATAAAAATGCTGTTATAAAGTATCTGTTTAATTTTTTAAATTCTTCCTAAAGAAACTGCCTACAAAATGCATGGCAAGCTTGCAAAAAGGTGTTTTTAAAATCCATTTTTCCGTGATTTATGAATTAATAACAGTTTTAAAAGTAAGTACGGAACTGAATAAAATACATTTACTTTGAAATAAATTGATATTAGCTGTAAAACGTAACTTGAGTCAAAACGAAAAAGAAATGCAATTATCTTGGGTTCTGGTAAAACAAAAAAATGATATCTAAAATCATTTTCTTTTAGTCTAAAACTTTTAAAATATATTCCAACTCTTATGTGCTCAAAACCTCTACTTTTGTTTTCCAGATGTGCTGGTTGGAAAACAAAGGATTTATTCTTCATAAAATTTTACTATCTATCTCCTTAAAACATTGTTGCTGGAAATAACATGGCTAGAAAGTAAAGCTTTGCAGTTTACAATGTGAAACATTTATAAAAAATGTAAAAAAAAAATCATCAAGAACTTCTGAATTATTTTCTCTCCCCTCACTAAAACCACAATTTTCTAGTATTTGCTAGCAAATTACTAGTTCTAAGTGTTAATCAGTATTAAAATCTAAAGTGCTGCAAACCTTCATGCTCCAGGAAGATGCACTTCTGGTTGTTCTGAAGAATTTCCTTTTTGTGCATTAGCACATCACAGAGGTGGGCATGATCAGCAGCTGAGCTTCCCTCCCACTTTCTCCTGTGCTAGCTGCTATTCAAATAGGATGCATGAAACCACGCTACAGTTCTTATCATTTTAGGCAGATTATAATTACAGTCTAAGTAACTTGACTTTGCAAGTGATGTCAACATTAATTTCAGTCCATTAATCCACCCCTAACTGTCTCTCGGCTCTGCAGAGAAGCTCATAGTTGTCTCTGATATACACAGTGTGATAAGCTTCTTCCTCGAAGTTCCTCCTCTCAATCATTCATATTAAGAGAGATTCAGAAATGCTGTTGCTCTCACATTTATGTGCAAGCAACAGGTATATCTGTCTGCTCAGCCTTCCAAACATTAGTATGGTTTTCATCATTAATAACATTCTGAGAAACTCTGCCAAAGAATTAGAATTATCCAATTACTATAAAAACAAGTGGCCACCACAAGGTAGATAAATACTGTATAACCAGAGATTTCCTTCTAATTCATCGTACCAAATAAATGTGTTCTATGTCTATATTTCATATCCATATAAGAAATCTTGATGGCAGAAAATACCACACTCATATATCAGAGAGTTCCTTGTAGACCTCACAGAACATTGCTTGAAGTCCTCAACATGACTCATGGAAACAAACAAACAAACAACCTGTTTCTGAGTTCCCTTCTCATGGTCACATTCCACACTAAAACAAGGAGTTCTACTTTTGCTGGACTTTGATAGTTAAGCACAGGAACAGGTTGCCCAGAGAAGTGGTGGATGCCCCATCCCTGGAGACATTTAAGGTCAGGCTGGACAGGGCTCTGAGCAACCTGATCTAGCTGTAGGTGTCTCTGTTCATTGCAGGGGAGTTGGACTGGGGTCCCTTTCAACTTAAATGATTCTATGATTCTGTGATTCTATGGTTTTATGATCTTGAACTCAGGAGTCTTAGGGTTTTGGGTAAGAACAAGTCACCATCTCTGACACTCAGCTAACTACTGCTGTCTTCTGAGGAGCTGCATTTATATTTGGAGCATGGATTTTCCTGATAGGGCTCCACATGAGCTGTATGTCTGTCGTGTAGGCAGCCAAGCTTCGCTGATGAGGTATAGGTGGGCACCTGTTGCAGTGGAAATAAATGTTGGTTTTCACATGCAAGAAATAATGTATACATTCTAAAAAGTTAAATTTCAGACATTTTGATTTCTTATTTCATAATACTCATCTTTCAGGTAAGCTGCTGTAAGGAGAGCACGAAGAAGCATGAAAGAATCAAAGAATCTGGTCTTTCTTGCTTGTGTGTCTGTGTGCATAGGCTTCTTGTAGATAGCTGTATTTTGTTGTGATTTTTGGACTGAGAGGAAGGCTTTATCTACTTCCACAATGAACTTCTGCTGGCACTGGTTATGTACAGAAAGCATCAATGAATCACTGCTCTGCCCCTTCCTGTCCAGCCCTGTGGTCAGCACAGCTGACAAAGAAGAGAGCTTTGTGTTGCTCCAGTTTATCGGAGAATAATCGAATCACAGAATATCCCAAGTTGGAAGAGACCCTTAAGAATCATTAAGTCCAACCCTGGGTCCACCCAAAAATCAGACCATGTGTCTGAGAGCACTGTCCAGGTGCTTCTGGAAGGCTGACAAGTTTAATTCCCTTTGGGCATTTAGAATCATAGAATCATTTGATTTGGAAGGGACCTTTAAAAGCCATCTAATCCAACTCCCCTGCAATGAACGGGGACACCTACAGCTAGAACAGGTTGCTCAGAGCCCCATCCAGCCTGACCTTGGATGTCTCCAGGGATGGGGCATCCACCACCTCTCTGGGCAACATGTTCCAGTAAATTTACATGCATCAATCAGCACAGTTCAATGCAGACTGGAGAGGACTAAGGAGGAATGAGTTAAATAAAAGCTTGACATTAAGTAACAAATTGCCATAGGGCTGACTAGTGAAAGCTTGCAGTCATATTTCTACCAGGGCAAGACAGATAAAGTAGATTTTTACTGGATCAACAATTACTGTAAAAGGCATTAAAGGTCAAAATGGATAAATATCAAGTAATATAAAGCCTATCTCCGGCTAACGGCAATTTGGAAGATTGTGCTGTTTTAATAACAACCTATTGTACAAGAGCTGCTGGAAATGCATCGCTGATTTGCTGTAGAAATCATACGTTGAAGTTCTGTCTTCTTAGCCATCAATAATACCATAACAAGTATCCTCCTGTATCATATCAGTGGTTTTTAACTGCTTTTCATAAATATTTCTGGAGTAAGTTGAATTAGACTTCTAATGATTTCTTCATTTAATGTGGTCTGATCAATTTTTACGGCATCGCCTGAGGAATGAAATGAAACAAATGTCATGCCACACTTACGTTCCTTCTATGGATTTTTGAGGCATTCCTTTAAAAACATATTTTTGTTTGACAGCAGAGACATCGATTTGACAACTTGCTTTACAAAATTAGAGTAGCTTTCGAGCTAGGTAGTTATTCTGTGTGATCTGTGTACTGCTTTGTTATTATTTGAGGGTTCAGCTCACATCCCAGGCACATGGGGTAATTTGTCATTATATCTGCTAATGACTATGTGAATCTGGATCAAACCGAGTAGCTGATAAATAAATATGTTGATTTCTGGCAAACTACTGACAAAGAACATTATTTTAATATTTGACATGAAATAAGCAATACAGCGTCCTAAATACTACTACAACCTTGAACCAACATAGTGCTATAGAAGATGAGACACATCACTTATCAATGGTATTGTTTGGCATGCTTAATTTGTGAGTGGAGGAGATGTGAATGACCAGTAAGTTAGGCTAAAGGGCCTCCAGCCCAGGATTACGTCCCTTGGCTTGATGAGCAGTTGCTGCTTTGAGAAAAGCCACAGCCACTCTTGAATTTAATTGGAATAGCTGAATATTTTGTGTTCATCTATGAAAGGAGATAAGAAGGGCCCTCGTGCTCAAAAAAAAAAAAAAAAAAAAAAAAAAGTATTTGCTACGCTATATTGTCAAAAAAAATGCAGGAAATATAGGGCTGAGATAAAGAGCAAGATACATGGAGCCTAGATATGGCACCTCATTAAAACCCCATTTCATTAGTGCAGCTTGTTAAACCAGTAACTTGAGGCTTAACGAAGGTCTACCCACTGCAGCAGCTGTGGTCCTGCAGGCTTCTAGGTGGAACATCAATTGAATTACCCTGACAAACAGCAGAGATGTGTCTAACAGCTTCCTCATTGAAGTAACAGATACTTTCACTGGTGTGTACTGAAATGATAGCAGATTGTGTAGGCAACCTTTTTCAATGGTCCGATTTCAGCATACCTGAACAATGGGTCTGACTAATTATGATCTATGCCGAAATAAAAAGAATCAGTTAACTACTTTGTAATGGGAGCCTACGGTGAACGAGCAGAGGGCTTCTCTCTTCCCTTTTGAAATAGCTTTCCTTGTGTTTAATAAAAATAATCAATGGTCCTTTTGATTTTGCATTTACAGTTATGAGTAAGACTTTAACTCATATCAATTTTCCATAAATTTAGGGAATAAGAATTTAGAAGAGATCACTGTAAGCTTTTTATCCTGTCCCACCTGAGTTCTTGCACCGATTTCCAGCTTTCTGCTGGTTGAAAGCATACTGTTTGAGAAACACTTGATGTTTTATTTCAAAAGCATTAGGTAAGCTGGAAGATAAATCAGTAGCATCAGGAAAAGTTGTACATCTTCTATCATGGCTACATGATACTCAAGTGCTTTTTAACTGTAAAGGGACAAGTTCAATGTCAAAAAAAATAACCATTCTCCATTGAATTGCATCTATTTGCAAGGCTGAAGAGTGTAATGCTTTGTGACCACTGCTTTTAAATTAAACATTGCCTGTATGAATTTGGTGAGTAGGAACTATTTGATACAGATGTAGAACCAGTCCAAAACTTGTACAATGTTAGGCTTGAAAACATATGTCCACAATGAGACAGGAGACAGATTAAACACAGCCCCTGGTGATGAAATTCTCTTTACTGTGAAAGATGGAGAGCTGCTTGTCTTGACCGAGAATTTTAAGAAGGAACAAGGGGGAGATAGGCAATGATTATTCGCAATGGGCAAATGGTGTCTAATCTTAGGAACTGTTCCTGCCAAAATGAGACTTTCAAGTCATTCAAGATTTGGAACAGAGTTGCTGTTGAGCATAAATTCTGTAATGGCAGTTAAGCAACAGTTACAAATACAGCTCCTTCCACTGATAGAACTCTAAATTAATTTAAAAAATGAATTACATATATATACATTTTAATGTATATATAACATCAGTGGGCCTTGACCTCAGAATTTCACACATACACCCAGACACAGAGAGGGCTTTCCTGTATTACTGTACTGACTCTGATTGGGTTGGAATTAAGAACAGTCCTTGATGCTTCATAAGTACTGCTCAACAACAGCTAGAACATAAGTGCTGATTTGGTCACAAATCTAAAACATAGCACCATATGAGCTACAATGAAAAAAAGTAACTCTAATCCTGTAAAAACAGGTACAATTCTAAAAGAAATTACTGAACTTCAACCATATCCTGTATTTGTTCCAAGCTCTATCTTCTCCCATACTGAAAAGTTGTAGAAGTCCCTGTTAAGTGCAGGGGAGTTGGACTGGATGATCTTTAAATGTCTCTTCCAATTCAAACAATTCTGTGATTCTGTGATACAAACCCTCACTTCCATACAATCTTGTTATAAACCTGAACTGGGTATAAAAGTACAGTGATTGGCATTGTCATAGATTAAAATATATATACATATAAATTCCAAATGAGCTATGAAGTGCTAAAGTATTGAACACAAGTTTCACTCAGCCAAAAACATTTGCATTCCCACATCTCTACAATCCACTGACATACTTCATAGCCAGAGTGAGTCTCCATATGTTCAGAATAATCCAGCTCATGGTGAGACTGAAAGACAACTCATTAAATTACCCTCAGTGGTTTTATTTGCTTGACTTGGGGAGAAAATCATGGAGGAATTACATGTCCTGTGTTCTGTAGTGCTATGATATCATTCATTGAATTGGACACTGTACATAGTTCGAATTATAGCAATGAAATGAGCAACTTAATTTCAGTTGTTTTGGAGTCCAATAGCAAAATGCATGTATCTATCCTGGCAGGAAAGCTTTTACTGATGCTTATTGGCAGAGCATTCATTCAGAAGAGAAATCCTTTGGCCAAGCTTCTATATCCACAAGCTATCTGATTGTTAGAATATTCAGTAACCAAACAGATCATCCCCCAGATGAGTGATTGCAATAGCGATACCACACAGATGTATTTGGAGGTTACAGAGGATACGATATTGAACACAAGCTGATACTGTAATGCTGTCACAAGAAGGCAAAACTTGCACTGGATTGAATTTATGCAAGTGTAATATATATTAAAAACATTCAGTAGATTTTTCACTGTGATTGGCTTGAGTTAGGTCTCAGTGGCAGGGATTTATTGCTTTTGGTTCTGGTGTTACTGATTAACTCTATTGCTTGTGTCGTGACACTGATTTACTGATCCTACTGCTGCAGAAATAGGTGCTACTCTTGTGCACCATGGCCCTCTCATTCATTCATTCATGGCCTTCTGGTGCCACTCTAATTTTTGCACCACGGGATGGAAGTGTGATCTGTGCCCAAAATACTTCCAAAGAAATCAATAGATGCTGACAGTCAGAAGAGCAGAAGGAGCCAATGCACCAAAGGATCTCCATGGTTGGTCATGGTCTCAGCACAACCACAGCCCAACGGCGCAAAATAATAATAATAAAAAATAAGTATGCCTGCATACTAAAGAAGTATGTGAAAGAACAGGAGATAATAAACAGAGAAAACAGGAAAGATCCACTCAGAGAACTGAACAGCATCTCCAGATTTGCAAAATGTCCGTAAGGAAGCCCCAGATGCAGCAGTGGGAGTGGACTGGATGTCACAGCAATGAAGTACAGACACCCAAGCAGATGCTATGAGTACTGCTAACCTCTGAGAGGCTTCCCAACTGTTTTACTGCTTATCAGTTTGTTTGGTTTTGGTTTTTTTTTGGATTGTTATGGGGCATTTAGGGGGAAAGAGTTTGTTGACTTTCATCCTGGCTGGATAATAGAGAAATGTATGCTTACTGGGAAAACTCAGAGAACTGGACAAGTTTATAGATAAGGAACAAATTATTCAGTTTCTTGACTTCTTTCTCTCTGCCTTATTAACTTACACTGTTTAGTTAAGAAAAAAAACAAAACAAAACAGTTTCTGCTTATCTTACCTGGAACACAAAGATCCCATTTCCCTTCAGCAAATCACATGGCATTTGGCACTTATTAGAGATTGTATTTAGATTTATTGAAAAGTTGTGTATAGATTTGTTAAAATATTCCCTTTGCAAAATGCATAGTATCCAGACAAACTGGTAGCCTGTGCCCTTTAGCAGCACACAGCTGAACTAGGGAATTCTAGTTCAAAAGGTAAAGAAATATTATCTGTATAAAAACAAAACAAACAAAAATATCGCCACAAACAAAATGACAAAAACACCTTTAATAGGATCTCAATGCTTTAGGCTTTAAATTACTACTACTACTACTACTACTACTACTACTAACAAACATATTAGAAAAGGGCATTCCTTCCCAGTTTCTCTCTTCCCTGAAAACACCATTTTAACAAGGGAAGAGAGGACAGGCTTACACCATGAAAACAGGCACTTTATGTAACAAACCAATATCTCAGCAAAAATGCTTCTAAAAACCACATGCAAGGAGACAATGCAGTAAGAAAAGAAACAAACAACCAAAACAGAAAAAAAAGAAATCAATCTGCAATCAAAAGTTGTACTTAATATTGTGATGGGAGTATGATTTGTGTTGAGAAATTAAATTCCAGCGATGAGACGAAGTTACATTTTCTCACTCATGTGGGAGCATTGAAAAAGTGGATGTATCTTCAAGTCACAAGAGAGCAAATGTGCCCGGGAAGAAATTAATACAATAGCTGTTAGAAAAGAATGATGAATATTTGTATATGTTTCAGCTGTAAATGAATCCAATTGCTGTCTCAGAGGAAATCTTCACAAATCAAATTACCACAACGCAGGCTGTGGTTAAGAATTTTATAGTACAAACCCCAATTTTTTGAAAGCAAGTGATTAATTGGCTTCATATCATAAATCTGATCAGCTGGTAGGATGATTAATCGGGCATGCTGGTTCCCTCTCTCAGATCATTCCTTCTTATCGATTATAGCATGGCTTTTTCTTCCCTACAGTTACAGCTCACTAGTTTTTCCTTAAAATGATCAGATTAGACCTGAAATGTTTACTGCGTGTAAGCTAATTCTAGTCACTTGAAACTTCATGTAGAATATATTCTGGCTAAATCTGATTAAAATGGACAATTGACTTCTGATTTACGCTCACTTCAAGGGACAATGTAGCAGCCCCTGATGTGTAATTAGATGAAGCGCACAGAGTCCCCTGTGCGGGAGGAAGCAGGAGCTCCTGGCCAGTCTGCCACTTACCATTACCCACACCATCAGAGGCTGTCACTGAAGCAGGAACTGAAGTCCAAAGGCAGAGACTGAAAGTGCCCTGTTTCTGACTGCTACAAATGACCTTGAGACATCTCCTGCAAATGTCAGGTCATCCAGTGGTACTCTCAGGCAAGAACCCACTGTGATGCTTTTCTCAGTTATGAAATACTGTTTTTGAAATACAGTTCTTGAGCTATACAACACAAACAGGATAAATAAAACCTGTGGTTAGCAGTTCTATTTGTATTTACAGGAGGTTTTGAACTCTTTCTGGATTCTGGGTTGCTTCTGGTTATCTGTGGCTCCTTATTTCCTCTTTGTGGTTCAAGGTCTCCAGGGAGATGTTGATCATAAAATATCTGAAATGTCTGTTTTCATCTCATCCATCTTGACTTCTCAGATACCTCGCACAGTCAGCCACATCCTCCCCTAAAAACATACTTTTTCTGGCTCTGTGTTATAATTCCAGGTTCCTCCTTTCTGCTCATGTTTTTACTCCTTCCACTCTATTTTTTATTTCACTGTTTTATTTTCCCACCTTTTTACTTCCATCAGTCCTCAGAAGCTCAGTCTCTGTACTGTTCCTCTGATTTCACTCAATTTTGACTGCTGCCCTTAATCACACCTTCCAGTCTGTCATGGTTTTGCAATTTTTGGTTTTCAGTATTTCACATCATAACATCATGTAGAGCACTGAGAGTTTAACTGTTAATGCTCAAGTTCTGGGTACCTGCCTGGAAGAGAAGAAGAACTACATTCCCCAGGGGACTTTGCAGTCACAGAGAGGAGATATAACTCCTGGCAAGGTCACCTGATATGCTCCTCTTCGTCGGCTCTCCCCCATCTCCCTGCTGCTCAACTGGACTGCGCATCTCACCTTAGTGTTATGGTGAGGCCTATCCACCTTTCAGACATTCTCTCTCTCATTATATTTGATTTATTAGCTTCAATTTTAATTATATTGTATTACGGTGTGTTATCTTGCATTCCGATAATATATTTAGTAAATTAGTTTGTTTCTCCTCAGGTCGTTCCCGCTGTTTTTAATTATTTTGGGGTCCCCTGTTCCCTTTTTCCGGAGGCACAGATTTTTTGAAATCCCTCCGCCCCACTAGTCACAGAACTGGGCCAAACCAGCTCGTAAAACACTGACACAGTCTTCACCACATCCTTCCCAACAACTGCTTGTCTATGGTACTTCTCCCCTTGCTAGTGACTGAATGCAGCAAATCATGTTGCTTTGGCCTCTTATCCATGCAGTCCTTTCTGTACTCATTGCAGAAAGAGTGTTTAGTTTTCTTGATCCAATTTCCACTTTTAAATCTGATCCCTGATATCCTCTTAGCTTTTATAGGCACTGCAGTCATTTTCCCGAGTCCTTTCACTATTCCTCTGTGAGTCAGTGACTTCAGATGGAGGTTAACTCTGTGTCTTTACCTGGAAAAAATAGTTCCACGTGCCCTTGTACTTTTTAATGATCTCCTTCTTCCTAGTTCTCTTCTGTTCATATCACTCTCCTACAGACTGCCTTACAAGTTTTTCATCATCTAGCCTACAACTCACAAATAATCTCTTAAGTCCAACTCTCTTGTAAATTCCTCTTTCAAGTCTGTTCAGGTATGCCCTTCTCCCCCTGTGTTTTCTGTAACAAATTGCTGGGATTGGTCAGAAGACAAGAATCTTCTAGTATTTGTATCATATGCCATGTATCTTATATTAAATCCAAGTAGAGAAGTATAAAGCTGATCAACATAAATATATAGTGTTTCTTCCACTCCACTGTGTTGACAGTGACATTTACTTGTTAAGTATTTCACAAATAAGTTATAGTTAATGAGGATAATGCAGTGCACCTCACACGAAGGAACAATGCTGGCTGGATGGTAGCTTACAATACAATCAGTAGAAAAAAGCGTAAGAAAAAAAGTTAATTAAAAATCTATAAAGTTATTCTAAATCTAAAATGTTAAAATATAACTAAGTGTCTTTAAAATATTTTTGACTGCTTGGCACAACCCTATATACTGCACTTTTATGAAGCATTGATTTGCATGTTCAATAGACAACTTTGAATCTTGTAGAACCTTCTCACAAAGCCATAGGATTAAGGCAAAAAATATTTCTGAACTGAATTCCTTTTCTCCTTTCAATACCACTGATTTGTGGTAGAAATACTTGTAGGAATACTATTTCCTTCCACAAGGGTCCTGGAGTCTACTTTCTAGTCTCAGAATAACAAAAAAAAAGAAAAACAGAAACAAAAACAAGCAAACAAACAAACAAAAAAAAAACCCAAAGAAAACCATTCAATTGCTTTAAAAGTGGATCAACACAAAAAGGCAAGAATAGATGCAAATTTTAATCTGTAACTTCTAAAGAAAAGGAAAAAAGAAACTAATAGAAAGCAAAGCAGTTCCTTGCTCTGTCAACAACTCTGGCACTAAAACTTGATATCAGATGCCAAAGGAAGAAAGAAAAGAAAGAAAAATCATGGGGATTAATAGAAACAAAATATCTGGAAAAACTAAAGTGAGAAAAGCAGAGGAACAAAATGAAAACAAAAAAAAAAGAAAAGATGATTACTTTTCCCAACTATAGTATGAAACTTTCTATTAATGTGTCTTTCGTCTGACTCGTAATATTCATAGCATGCAATAATAGCCTGGTCACTTTTTGCATGACTATGAGATCCCACTGTAGAAGTGGGATTCTGTTGTGTAAACAAAGGTACTGTTGATGGTTCTTTGAGATGTATCAGAACATGCCAGACGTCCCACTCTGGTAACAGGTATGGCATGGGGTTCTTGGGAGACCCTTATCCTCAAGGAATTTCAGGCGGAGATCAGATGGGATATCATAGGGCATGCAGTCCTTATCAATTGGAGCTCATCTCACTTATAGATTGCATTTTGTAACACGGTTCCAGAAACTAAGTGGAAATGACTACATGAAGAGAGGCAACAATTCTAGTAGCTGGGAAAAACAAAATTGTAAAGCAGAGGACTTTGTCACTATTACATGTGCCAGAGAGCATAAAGACCTCGAAGGTGGCAGTTGCTCTGAGTAAAAAGACAATAAACTACAAATGACTTATACACAGGGACTAGCACACAGATGTAACTCAAGAGAGAGCTGAGAAAGCATTATGATGCTGTAGGACAGAGCTGAGAGTATAAAGCTTGCAATAATGACGGTATACAGTTTGTCTTTTATAAAGAATAGCATGAACTCCTTCCTTTCTTCGTTGCCATGGTATCCTTTTGTGACTTTATTTATAAGCGCTTTACATAGAATTCATACTCAGTCGATGTTTCTCAGAATGGTTTTGCTTTTTTTATTTTAATTTCTGTGTATTGCCAAAGTCTCCTCCTGTACTGACTTCAACAAATTCCAGCATTATTGAGAATACCCAGACTGGATATTTTCGGAACAATGAGAGAGATGGTAACACCTCATATTTTATCGAAAATCGTACTGTCTCCAGCACAGATTTTCATGCTCTTGCTATCAGTACTCCGTTTTTTAAAAGCATGTGAACCACAAAGCATTGGACTCCTCAAACTCTACCAAAATGTCAACAGAAGAGCATAGGTGCCTATGGGAATCCTCAAGTAGTTACTGGGATCCTCCAGATAATTTTAATGCATTTTTCCTGCTTCTTTTTTGTTGTTGTTTTAATTACCAAAAATAATAAAACTTTCAAGGTCCAGAAAATAAGACACCCTAGATCTATGCACATATAACTAGATCACCTAACCACACTATAAAATTGCTCATTCTTTAAAATGTGTAACGGCTCCAGAGGAAAAGGTGAGAAATTATCACCAAAGTATCCAGTAGCCCTGTGGTCAGCTCCCTGCCTGAAGACTGGATTCAAAGATCTCTAAATCTAAATTGCCATGCCACTAGAAAGCAGACATTGGCTAGGCTCCAGGTGATTCTTCTGTAGGATCTCAGCTGTGCTCAGAAGAAAAAGCCTTTGGAAATCTTACTTCGGGGCTTCCTCTACAGCTGAGGATGGGGATTATACAGCAGATGAGTTTTATTCCTGAATGCTTAAAAAGATGAGCTGGTGTTTTGAGTCCATCTCGACTTCGGTGTTTTGGAGGGTTAACATGGTTTGGGTATGCTGGATTTGAAAGTCAGCAATACCCAAAGGAGTGAGGAAATTAATATTTCTAGTTGTACATGTTCATTGCAGGGGAGCTGGACTAGGTGACCTTTAAGGGTCCCTTCCAATTCGAATGATTCTGTGATTCTATGACATGTGCCAGCCAAATTTGCTACCCTGGATAAGGTACTCATCCACAGGCAGTGGCAACTGTAATCTGAACTGAGGCTTCTTTGCTTCTGCAGTCATGCCAAGGCTGCCTGCCATCACTTTAGCTACCCAGGGAGCTCTGAGGATCTGCTCTTCTTCAGGGGGTACAAAATCACAGGACATAAAGGCTCTATCTGCCCTGAGTGATCACCTCAGGGCTTTGCAGCAGATTGGATGAAAACTGAAAGCTTAAAGCTGGAGACTGTTCTGATCAGTTGTTACAAAGCCCCACAGCATTACTCCTCACTATCAGTCATCCCTGTCCTAAATCAGATTTCAACAAGTGGTTATTCAGGTCTGCCGATAGTCTGTGGACAAGATTCAAAGAAAAACCTCCAGGAAAACATCTACAGGTTGTAG
Source organism: Phasianus colchicus (assembly GCF_987193195.1). Classification (NCBI taxonomy): domain Eukaryota; kingdom Metazoa; phylum Chordata; class Aves; order Galliformes; family Phasianidae; genus Phasianus; species Phasianus colchicus. The sequence continues at coordinate 88,216,773 of NC_143438.1, forward strand.
TCAAAATTGTTTTTCATGAATGTGAGAATAGTGTTTTGTATGGTGGCCATAAACTGTTACTTCCATAGCCACAGACACTGCATCTGTCCTACAGCACACTAATCCAAGAGTGTCATGTTGTAGTTCCTATGGTTGGTCAATTAGTCATTGCAAATATTGAACTGTGAGTCTAGTTTCCATCCTGTATAGCCCATTTTGCTAAATTAGTGATATCTTTTTCTGGGATGCTGCAAGAACACACTGCCTGTCTCTTACTGCTCCTGTTATATTTTGATTCTTCCTTCATGACCCAGAAATTCTTCATGATCAAATCATATAAAACAAAGATGGTCTCAGATTTTATTGCTCTCTCTGCATGGCAAAGAAAGGAAACACATCGGGTTCTGAGTGCTACTTTCAGCCATTCACAAGGGACGTGGTAAAATCTTTGCCGGCTGGTTTAACTGCTCCTGTGATCTTGTCTGATTGTTGTTGTACCACTTGCTTTTCTCCAGAGTATTTCTCACTGATGTTATGATCCATCCTGACTTCTTGTATGCTGAGAACTACATTTATATGAGGGCTTCTTCCAGTTTGGTGTCTCTGGTGAGACAACCATTAATTTGTCTGTTTTCCTTTATGATTGTTATTCAAGTTTTTGTTAAACAGATGTGATAATCATACTGACAGTGCAGTGACAGGATTACACAAGTTTGATTAGTATATAATGAAAATTGCCTGCAATACAAGTATTCTGCAATTATGTAGAAAGCACAGTGCCATCTGGGTTCTGCTCTTGTCTCTCTTTTTTAATTTTTTTTTTAATAAATGACAACAATAAAATATCACTCTGTAGTAAAATGTGAAGTACAGCAACAAGAATTTATAAAAAAAAAAACAACAACAACAAAAAAAAACATTTTGTGTCTTTGTGCTTTCTCCGGGCACTTTAAGACTTAGAAATCAGTCCAGCAAATGCTTAGCCTGCTGAGTAGTTCTTATTCACTGAAGGAGCCATTGACTTTAATAGTGTGACCTATCTGATTAAAGATTATTTGCAAGAGCAAAATCTTTCCAGGTCTGGTATAGAATGGAGAGAGATTGATTTAGATTCCTGCAGAGTAATCATTCCTTTTCTTTCCTTCATTCATTTGTTCCATGAAAATATAGTTAATTCAATGCCCCCAGACAAATGTGTATCACATAATTTCTATTATTACTATTATTTTGTGCTTGCACAAAGGGTTTGGCAGTGGTTAAGTCCCACAAAAGGCAAAAGCTGGAGGCCAGGAGCTGTACATGTGCTCAACTCATTCTCTTTGACCTCACAGCAACATGACTATGTACCACTGAAATCAAGTTTGTGTCTTCTCAAATTAGACAATCAGAAATAAGTGAAGGCATCTAGCATATTTAATCCATGGGACAGTGGTGACATGGTTGACACACAAAAGGCTGTGCTGCTATTCAGTGAGACCTGGACAGGCTGGTGAGTTGGATGGAGAGGAACCAGATGAGGTCTAACAAGAGCAAGTGTAGAGTCTTGCATGCAGAGAAGAATAACTGCATGCATCAGCACAGGTTGGGCGATGACCTGCTGGAGAGGAGCTCTGCAGAGAGGGACCTGGAGGTTGGCTGTGAGCAAGCAGTGTACCCTGGTGGCCAAGAAGGCCAATGGGATCCTGGAGTGCATGGCCAGCACGTCAAGGGAAGTGATCCTTCCCCCCTACTCTGCCCTGGTGAAGCCTCACCTGAAGCACTGTGTCCAGTACTGTGCTCCCCAGTACAAAAAAGACAGGGATCTCCTGGAAAGAGTCCAGCAGAATGCCACAGAGATGATAAAGGGCCTGGAACACCTCTCTTATGAGGAAAGGCTGAGAGAACTGAGAGAAAGTTGTTCAGCCTTGACAAAAAAAGACAGAGGGGATTTGATCAATGTCTACAAATATCTAAGGTACAGGAGGCAAAGGAACAAGGCCAGACTCTTTTCAGCAGTGTGTGGCAACAGAACAAGGGAAAATGACCACAAACTGAAGCATAGGAAATTCCACACAAATGTTCATAAGAATTTCTTCACAGTGAGGGTGACAGAGCACTGGTACAGGCTGCCCAAAAAGGTTGTGGTTTCTCCTTCTCTGGAGGCATTCAAGACCCACTTGGATGCCTAAGTGTGCAGCCTGCTGTAGAGGGCCTGCTTTGCAGGGGGACTGGACTCGATGATCTCTGAAGGTCCCTTCCAACGTCTACAATTCTGTGATTCTGTCATTCTGTGAACTGATGTATATGACCCGATAAGAAACAATGACAGAACTGGGATTACACATTAGTGTTAACTGGATATCAAACTTTTTCCAAGTGAAAGAAGTTTATCCGACTCCTTGTTAAAAGTGGGGTGAGGAGGAGAGAGGAGAGGAGAGGAGGAAGGTAATTATCCTTCTATAAATGTTGAAAATTAGACAAGAATTTCTGATACAAGGGTCTGTTGGATTTGGGCTTTTATCTCTGTAGAACAGTATTCCTTAGGCACCAAAATACATAGTTAGAAAAGTTCTTGCAAGATTCATGTATCCATGCATGTATAATAAATTAAAACGAGAATTACATAAACCTCAGCTAACTACTTTCATCTAACTCTGGGAAGTCCTCTGTGCTTTTGCAGTCAAAGTGTTGTTTGTGATATCTTTGACTGGATGTAAAGAACGGCCTGTTTACATAAAGAAAAATAGCACAGTGCTCCTCAATAGCTGTGGAGAGAAAACCACAAAGGAACTCTAACTCCTGGCAAGCAGTAGAGCATTTCTCCAAGCTGTTTCTCTCCTCTGAGAACACTGTATCTTCATTTTCCATTGAGAAGCAAAGGGCGGAGGGTAAATGAGAGATTGTGAATGAAAAAAGCCCCATTTCCGAAGTGGAAATAAGCAGGGAGAAAGGGCCTTCCTCTTCCCCAGGTTTCAGGAGGGTTTCAGAAGGGACTAGGAAGGGTTGTGTTGTATGTCTGGGGAGCAGTTCAACTTCAAGTGAGGGGAAAAGGAAACATTTGGAATAAGTTACACTCCAAAACTTCTCTAGTATGCTAAGTTTAAAAAACAAACAAACAAAATCGAATTAAGAACAAAAGTGACATGAAGAAAACTGAGAGTGAGATAAAATGCAAAGTAGTTTACCGAGGGTAACGTTATGCCAAAATAATTAGATATCTCCCTGTGATAGCAAACTGATTACCTAGACAAAGGCAGTACAGTAGATAAAATTTGTCTGAATTTAACTAGAGCATTAGACACGGTGCCATGTGGGAAAACACTAGTGAGGTAGAAAAATGGAGAATCAATGTAACATCTGTAAAGTGGGAAGAGATGAAGCTTAGGGGGGTTGATAACCAGCTGTGCACCAGCAGGGAAGTGTCAGGCTAAAAAGAAGCTATTAGTAAAGCTCTTCAGAGTTGCTTCAGATTTATCATTCTCAATATTTTAATTAGGAACACAGCATTAAAAAACCTATCAAAATTCTTCATTACCTAAAGCTGGAATATGTGAACAGATCAGGACAATGGATCCAGAGTAGAGGTTGGTCTGTGGCTTGCCTCAGTATAAATCACACAATCATAGAATATCTGAAATTGGAAGGGACCCATGGGAATCAATATCAGACTACTGATAATGTGATATGCCCTTGTACTGAATGTAAGATCGTATACTACTGATGAATACAAAAAAACTGCACTATAAACTGAAGATAAAGTGGGAATCAGCTGGAAACCCCAGGAAGATGTAAAAGGAAGCAGCATTTTCAGCTGTTTTATCCATCAGTTCCTTTTAGAGAAGTACTCTCAAAAGGCTGGTGCAATGGTGGGGAAGCATCTCAATACTACCAACTCATACTTTTGCAAATGAGAGAAAAGCTGGGGACTGAAGGAAAGGAACAAAAGTTGTGTCAAGTTGTAACTGCTCTCAACAACTAAGTTGTGGCAAGTATGAGAAGTGGATTCTGCAGGGGTGGACAGCAGAAACCAGCCGAAAACTCTTCAAGCCTTTACATTGCCCTTCACCATTGTTGGGTAATGCTCCTTGCCAGATCTCCCGTCTCCACTTCAAGCTGTCAGTGCCCACCCTGAGTTGTGCACATGTGGGTTCCTCTGATCCGACACTGCAGTCAGACCTGCTCTGTCATCCGAACAGGCACAATAAGCAAAGGCAAAGCAATCGTTTGGCTTTAACTCTGCTTCAGAATGGCTTTCACACTGTTTGAAAGCCTTTCTGCTGAAACATTTCCCTGAGCAATATAAAGAAATCTTTCATTTAAATACTTGTGAGAAAGCAGTTGTGTTTACAAAAATATCGCAGTCACACAAAGCAATGTTCAAAGCAGCGCTAGCAATTTCCGAAATACAAAAGTTATGAAAGCTCTATGCGTGCCTCCTTTTAATTTCAGAGGAATTTTTAATAATAATAATTAAGATTTGTAACCTGTTTTTTGGAATTAATTTGAATTGACTAAACAAGTTATGTAGTTTTGGGACTATTTCCTGTTTGCAAATTGTTTAAGCCAGTACTAATTTATGATAATTCTTATGTATGAAATGTATTAATCCTGTGGAAAACAAAATACTTACTAGCATTTGTTTAATGAAACGATTATCACTGAACACTTATCATCTGTTTAATGAAATTCCACTATTCACAGATGGCTGTTCTCTTATACAGCAAATGCGTGCTCAGTAGAACGAATATTTAGAAATGCAGTTCTAAGTATCATAAACCCGACTTTGTTGTTCAATAAAACTCAGAACAGATATTTTCAGACACAGATATGGACGATCAGCATGGAGTAAGATTTTTATCCCTTCTGAAGAATCCTTTCTGAAATTAAAATTCAGGGAAATAATCTGCTTTTCAAAATAGCAGATCAACAGAACAACAGCAGAAGAGGTACACAGCCCTGATCCAGAGGCAAGCAAGTACCCAAACTTTACAAATATCCCTCCACCACATATCTATCAAACTTTATTGAGGCTGATAATTACACTAATGATTTATCTGAGATTACAATGGCAATCATTGTTATTACCTATCCAAAACTAGGTTAAGTTCAGCCAGCCTTCACCATTACTGCATTTCTTTTATTACACAGAATACATATCTTTGTCATTTTATTTCTTCCATAGATTTGGACTGCCTGTAGGCATTTACCCCTCACTGCCTGATTTTGTTCTGCTCTGCTTTAGATGTTCTCAGTTATTAAACTGTTCCCATATGAAAATCTGGGTCTGCCTGAAGTCATGTCATGTTGAACTGAAGCTGAGATGTTAAAGCATGTGATTTAGCCATACAGCACAGCCTCACTCCTCTCCCACTTCTGCACAACTTCTGGGGATAGAGCCTGACAAAGTGCGTACAAAATCAAATCACTTCTCTACATTTTGTCCTTGGGTTCGTTCTTCCTATATCCAAGGACATCAAGCAAGAAAATAACCAATACAGGAGAAGGAAACTGGAAGGTAGCATTTACTTACAGGTATTGAAATAATGCAGCACAGTGACTTTGCAATCTGCATTTTAAAGCACCAGATGTCCCATTACAATAATCCCCTCAAGTTAAAGAAATACACGTATGGGATTTTTTTGTCCTATCTTGGTCTCATTAATAAATTCTGTGTCACTGTAGGCCAAGTTTTTCTGCAAATTTTAGGTTTGCTAACAATCAGCGTGAAAACATAACGATTTCAAGTATGGCTTTATTCAAGAAATAAATGTCAGGTGAAAGCAACTGTTTTATTGCTAAACTTGGCAATAGCAGGCTGCACTAGAGGTGGAGTTGCTTACACTGAGTGAAAGTTTACTTCAATCAATATGGGTTGCATATTTTACCAGTGCACCAGAGGAAAAAGAGCTACATGTCACAATATTCTTCCAAACAAATTACATCAGTGAAACAAACAAACAAACAAACAAACAAACAAAAAACAACTATCTGCTTGGATTTCCCTTCCTGAGCAGCTTTTGTGGGAAAAAGCCAAGGGATTTATTGAGGGAACAGTCTCTGTCTGGTTCCCTAACCAGGGATAACACACAATTAGGAAACCAGAGACAACAGTAGCTGCCACGCTGGAATCACTGATATTTAAGGATAGATTTCATTTTTAATCACAATGAAACTGGAGAACTTAGCCCTGCAAAAATTCTCTGTGGAACCTCAAAGCCTGGGTAATTACTGCACATTTCCCTTCCAAGTGCTTTTCTGTCACTTTCTGTTTCTCAGAATTGTATTATTGAAAGCCCAAAAAAAAAAAAAAAGCAACCAAAAAACCTGAAGGGTATTTTCTCTCCTCTACTGTGTAGTTAAATCTTTGAAAGCTTTCTATTTTCATCCAGCACAGATCCTTCTCAGGCGTATCTCTACCCAACCTCTAAGCAACAGAAAACCCAGATTATGTGTTAAAAACATGGAGACTCCAATGCATATGCACATAATATTTAAAATATTTTCTTTTTCTTAGTGTTTCCATTTCAATATTTTCTCCTCTGGAATACAGATCATATTTTTCCCTTCATTTGATTTTCTGGTAGCCCTCAACTTAATTCTGTCAGACATGCTATGCATTTCATTTTGTCAAGAATATTTAGTTTGTATCATTCAGGTTGCTGCTTCTGCCAAGGTGCTGAGCCTGTGCTTGGTTCAGCAACTGCTTGGACATTACTAGGGATTTCATCTGAGTGCACAGACAACAGAGGAACCTGTGGCACTGGCAAACCCCTGTGTATTTGCTGGACTTAGAGTCATCAATCATTCCCACATGCTTTTGCCAAAAAAGTGAATGGTCAGATGTCTGATTTTAGTAAGTGCATAATCCTTTCTGAACAGAGGAATAATCCTTCTCCAGAAGATATGAATCTCTTCCAAAAGCATTATCTCTAATTATGAAGCCCTATGTAAAATACTTAATTGGCTCTCAAAATATCCATTGAGTTCAAACATCCCATCCCCAGTAGATCAAAACAGCGATATTTAGGCAATGAGCACATTTGTGGTCTGAAGATTGTTCCATCATAGAATCATTATCTGGGCTGCCCCAGAAGAGGGGTGGCCAATGGGGCGAGGGAAGAGACTGTCCCTCTCTACTCTGCCCTCCTGAAGCCCCAGCTGGAGTACTGCATCCAGGTCTGGGGCTCACAGCACAAGAGAGATGTGAAACTTTTGGAGAGAATCCAAATGAGGGCCACAAAGATGATCAGAGGGCTGGATCACCTCTCCTATGAGGACAGGCTGAAGAAACTGTGATTTTTTATTTAGCAGAAGAGAAGGCTGTGGGGAAATCTCATTACAGCCTTCCAATATTTAAAGGGAGATTATAAATAATAGGGAAATCAACTTTTTAGTGTAGATTTAGATTAGGTGTCAGGGAGAAGTTTTTCACTGAGAGGGTAGTGAGATGCAGGAAAGGGTTCCCAGAGAGGTTGTGGATGTCCTGTTCCTGTAGGTGTTCAAGACTAGGCTGGATGGGACCATGGGCAGCCTGCTCTGGTGCTTGATCTAGCAGTTGGCACCTGCCTATGGTGGTTGAAACTTTATGATCTTTGAGGTCCTTTCCAACCCAAACCATTCTATGATTCTATTAATCTCTGATCTACTCCTTCTCCAGCAGACATGAATCTCTTCCAGGGCATCATGGGTCTTTTGAAAACCCATGTAAGACACTTCATTAGCTTTCAAAATACCCACCTCCAAACATCCCATCTCCAGTAGATCAAAACAGGGAGATTTAGGCAGTGAGCACATTTGTGGCGTCCGGTTTGTTCCATCAATTTCAATTCAAGTGAAAAATTCAAATGTTTGCTTTGTGGAAATGTCTACCTTCTTGATCAGGAATCAGAGAAATTTTAACAATCTATCAGCCAACATCATTTTTCCATAAGTCAGGACACTTTTTTTCTTCTTAATGCACTACAGTGAGTCCGAAGACAGAGTACCATTGTGGATTATAAACACCCTCACTCACTCTCCACAGCTCCACAGCAAAGACCAGAGTCAGCTGCAGCAATGTCCACTGTTGGTTATCATTTTTTTTCTCACTTCTAGTAAAATAAAATTAGAACAACAATAAAAAAGCCCTTCCCCCTCCCTCTCTCCCCTCCCCTGCCCCCCCAATAAAGCAATAGCAAAGTTTGTAAAACATTTTTCAGTGTAGTTTTTTCCCCAAAATCCAGTTCCTCAGTATTTTCATTCTGAAATATTTTACCACGAGGTTTTTTATTTGCAATTGATACAGCAGCTTCAATTTACTTCCTGATAACAGTAAGGAAAGAAATAGAATCATAGAATGGTTTGGGTTGGAAGGAACCTTAAAGATCATTTAGTTCCAACCCCCTGCTACAGGCGGGGACACCTCCCTGTAGACCAGGTTGCTCAAAGCCCCATCCAGCCTGGCCTCGAATGCTTTCAGGGAGAGGGCATCCACAACCTCACAGGGCAACCTGTTCCAGTGTCTCACCACCCCCCAGTAAAGAATGTCTTCCTAATATCTAGTCTAAATCTACCCTCTTCCAGTTTAAAGCCATTTCCCCTCATCCTGTCTCTACCTGCCCTTATAAAAATCGCTGAACTCCTTCCAATATCCTGCAACTAAGAGCTTCGTCACTGGTCTTATTACAGCCCTGTAAGTGAATGGAACCACTTGGTTCAGACACACGTTCTAGTAGATAAAAAGACATCTTCCCTGCCCCATAAATCTTGTAATCTTAATACCAATTTTACTTCTACATGCATTCACAAGCAGATACCATTGTCAGCAAGCACAGCAATTTGTTCAGCAGGGAGCTGAATCTCGCCTTTAGCCTAACGTGAATGTGCTCTCACACACCTCTGAATTGAAAAGCGAATCAAGCACATCTGCTGCCAACCGGGAGCAGAATGATGTAGCAAACAGAGTAAATATTTTTCTGCACTTTCTGGCTGAAGTGCTGACATTACATAAATGTAAGGAGAAAAAAATGGTAGTCAAGAGGGGAGAGATTAATATTAATGACAGATCCTCTGAAAGAATATTCTTGCAAGTAGTCTTGATGCAAGATATAAATTAGTATTAATTTTTGCTATATATTTTCACTTTATAACACAGTATTGGCATTATTTATTGAGCAATCAGATCACTGACAACTTAGGCAATTTAGATTAGATGTTGTTGTTTGAGTTGCATGTATTTACTGAAAAAATGAGCAATAGCAGCAACCAGCATAGCAGACATAGAAAGGGTTAATTATTTCCCATCCCTAAGGTGGAGTTTAGCTGGAAAGAAATTACAGGATTTAAAGGTTATTGGCAGTTTCTAGTGCAGAACAAAGAATTGAGTCCAGTCTCAATTCCCATCTGTGTCACAGATATTGGCTGACACCATATTTTATAATACAAACTGATCTAAAGTTGGAAAGAAGATTTTGTAGATTTCTGTACAGTGTATGTTTTAAAGAGTAACTTCAATGAAAGGCGAATCATAGGCAATCAGTTTGCAACTTTTTCTCCTTTTACTGAATTACGTAGCTCGAAAGAGAAAACATTTGTAACAATTATCAGATGGACAAGGTATAAAATTATTATATACCTATATTAACAGAAATTACAAGACACATGAAGTACAAAGATTTGGTTAAGCATGCTTTTTGGACAAATGCCACCCTCTTTATTGAGTTAAACCCAAAAGACCAACTGAGGTGACGGAGCAAGCTTGACTGGGCACAGTGAAGCTGCCAGGACACATGATTGCAGCACAACTGATTCGATTGCTTGTATGCAAAATAATCTGTCAGTTATTTTTGGATAGAAACAAAATGCTGCAAAGTAACATCATACACTCAGGCTTTGGTTCACCTGTATGTATCTCTGTACCTGTATGCCTGCTCTTACAAAATACTCATACATTGAGCTGTGTTCATCTGAGGCCTGCAACATGATAAGGACATGGATCTGTCCAGAGGATGTCACATAGATGATCAGGTGGCTGGAGTATCTCTCCTCTGAACAAAGGCTGAGAGAGGTGGGGTTCAGCCTAGAAAACAGAAGGCTCTGGGAAGACCTTACAGTGGTCTTTCAGTACCTAAAGGGGACCTACAGGAAAGCTGGGGAGGGACTTTTTGGAAGGGCATGTGGTGACAGGGCAAGGGGTAATGGCTTTAAACTAAAGAAGGGTAGATTTAGATTAGATATAAGGAAGAAATTATTCACTGTGAGAGTGCTGAAGCCCTGGCACAGCTGCCCAGAGAAGCTGTGGATGCCCCATCCCTGGAGGTGTTAAAGATCAGGTTGGATGGGGCTCTGTGCAAGCTGATCTAGTGGAAAGTGTCTCTGCCTACAGCAGGGCAGTTGAAACTAGATATTTAAGCTCCTTTCCAGCCCAAGCCATTGTATGATCCAATTATATGTTTAGTCCGTGTTTATACTTTCCAGTTTCTTGATCTGATACAGTGTCTTTCCCCAGGTAGCTCCATTTTCTGACTGTTTTGCTGGCTCACAGTTCTTCCTTTGGTGCTCTTCAGCTAGAACATTGGACTGTGTCACAACTCTGCGAGGATATTACATTGCAAGATTTTAAAAGCTTATTTTTTGATCTGTTCTATACTTTTTTATTTCCTCAAGCATATTAATCCAAATGCAATCTAAGACATGATAGGATTTGTTCTTACATTCAATTGACCTAATTTGATGAGTATTTTTGCAAGGATTCTTGTGATAGGGATTAGATAACCTTTGTGTAGTGTAAAAGTCACAAGAAGAGCGGATTGTGAAAATAACAAAGATCTTTTAACAGCAGGCTGAAAATAGAAACCGCAGCACTTGACAATCTTCTGAGTAGCAGGGCTTTTTTAAAAAGAGCAGTTTGTAAAAGGAGAAACAGAGGAGGTCAAGTGACAAAGAGCAGGTCTATTATTACAGGGAAAGCAACTGAAAAGTGAAGGTACTGCAATGCAAAGTAAATACCAAAGGAATTTGCTGACTCTTCAAATTCTTCAGCAGGGACCCTGCAGAGAAGTTAGTTTAAAAAAAAGAAAAAAGAAGCGTATACATTTCAGATCATTCTATTAAGCTGGTAGGCAGATTTCAATATTTAAAATTATTCCTTTTTTCATCCTTTACTTGTTTTCCTCATCATGATTCCATAGGGTGATTAAATACAAAATCCTTATGAAGACAAGTGAATGACATTTGAGTTTTGGCAACTAATAAAATACCTCTGTGAAAGGAGGTCTTGAATGAGATTTTGTATGCAACCAAGATAAACCTCAGATAGGTATGCAAAGATGGTATGTAATTAATACTCATATCACTTTCTGACAATCTAACATACCTCTACAGATATCAAAGAATCACATTGATTTATGCTGCTAAAGACCCCTGTAAGTATATATATCACAAGAATAAACTGTATTTTTGGTCTGTTAAATAAATAGCACTTTTCAGAGGAATGAAACACTACATGACACAATATCACAGAAGGTCTCCTCAAAGAATGATCTACAATGAGGTCCAGAGCAGAAGGTTTTGAGTAAGCAAAGCCAATTTTTAAGTGACTATCAATAGGAAAATTTACACTTTTCTTCAGTTTTGGAGAGGTATATGTCATTCTTGTCATATGCTTTTACATCAAGAATGTCCCATGGTAAAGAAAGTTTATATTCCATTGCAGTGCAATAGAAGCCAAAGGAAGTGTCAAAAAATAAAGACAGAAGTCAAAGTAACGTCTATCACATGGTGCTTGTGCTGTGCTCTGTTTAGCATGGACTCATTTTTAATTATTCCTATTACAAACATTGACTGTTAATAACTTGGAATCAGAGAGTCCTGGAATAATTCAGGTTGAAAGGAACCTATAGCCTCTAACCCAATTCCTGGTATGGGCAGCTCTGGAGTCAGTCCATTCTTCTCAGGGCTTTATCCAATTGGGTCTTGAACACCTTCAAGGATGGAGATGGCACAACCTTGGTCAGAAGTCATCTAGTACTTCTGTTGGGATGGGGATGGACAAGACCAGGTCAGGATATCAGTCTGTAATTCAGGGTTGGGACCTGTTTCATTCCTGTCTCCAGTCAGGCACAAGCAGGGATGCAAGCAGGCATGGAGTGAGGAGCGGAGTCACAGCATAAAGCAGTTCCAGGGGTCAGAGGCTCCAGCCATGGCAATCTGATTTCTTCTAGAATCTGTATGGTTTACACCTTTTAAAGTCTGGAGCACATGATATGGTCATTTTTGCTAGTTTTCCAGTCAATACACCCTTTGCTCAGCCTCCCAGTAACACTAATCTACTGTATGTCCATAGTATTCTCCATTCACAGACATCAAATAATACTTGATGAGACTTTACAATGCATTTGTTGCCATGTTTATCCCCAGATAAGGAAGTTGTGTCACCACTTCATATCACACAATTGGAGAAAAACCAGTGTAGGAGAAATAACAGTCCTGAAAATCACTTGTCTTGGAAGATAGGAATACACTAGTAAGTTTGGCTTTGAAATTGAAGTGAGTGCTCTCCTATAACTCTCAACTCTGATCATAAATGGGTCTTATATTGAAGTCCTTCAGTTAGGCTGCTAGTCTCAAATAATCTGAGGTCTTTATCAGCCAATGTCTTCCTCACTGTTTCAGTTTCCCAGAGAAAAATCAATATTACAAAGAATCACATTGGTGTCTTGCCTGCAAATCAGACCTTCTAGGGGAAAAAAAACCCAGCCAGCTCAAGTCTGACATGATTCTTTTTTGTTCTTTTAGTCAACTACAATAACAACTTCTTTATTTAGCAAATGTGTCTCAAAATGCAACATATATAATCAGAAACAATTTCCAGCTCAGTAAGTTTCTGTTGTTGCCTGGAAGTCGATTTTATTTGGTTCATTTGTCCATCTGGATTTCTCATAAACCTTTCTCTTAATCCACCAACGATCCCTTCATACCCTGCAGGTTTAAATTCCACATCTTCCACCTTCACAACTTTAGAAAAATTCTGAGAATACAATATGCATAAGAAAAGTCTGCATGTATAACCATTACAAACAAATATAAAATAGTCATACTTAAGTCAAAAGAATTAAAAGCTCAAATGAAAACGTTACCAAAATCAATAACTCATTTAGATGAGAAATTGTATTAAATACAATATGAAATATGGGTATCATAACGGCTGAGATATCTTGGGATGTCTTTCAAGCTGATAAGTAATAACATGCTCGACAGAGACACAGATCCATACCCTCATCCACCCTGACAATTCAAGCACAGATTTCTCTCTTGTTCAGAGTCTCATTATACCTATTTTTGCTGCAGATAATTTTAGCCCTGTAAATTCTTTCTGATAGCTATTTACAATGTGCTTCTGCTCTTCAAATGACAGTGGGGCTCCACAAGCATTGCACGCCAGTGATTTTCATATCAAATACGCTCAGTTTAAAACTTGAGGGGATTTTCCTTCACCCTGCAAAGTCAATCCTGTGCCTATACAGTGCTAGCCAGAGCTGAGGTTCTCCACAGAAAGCACCACACAAAGGTACCTTCCAAAGGTCTGGAGGGGTGCTCCAGAACTCCTACATGTATTTACATGCCCAGTTTCTGACTGCTGCACACACAAGGCTCAGATAATTTTTTTCCTTTTATATCACTACTATTAATAAACGTGGCATCATGGATTTATCCATATGTCTTCAGGTTATATCCCACTGTCTCCATGTGATGCTAATTTCCATCTCTAAAAGGTCATTTTCTTTTGTCTTTTTGTAACTTCAGGACAAAGAAAGGGTGAGAGGGTTATGAAAGTGTTACAGAATTGTTACTGCTGCTAATAAAGTGCCAGCAGAGAAAAGGCACCGCCATACTCCAAACTGAGTGACCAGCTCTGACAGCTAAGGGAAAAAATGAGTACACATCTTCTTGCTGGTAAAGTGATTGCATTTGATTCAGAGTCCCCGAAATGCTGTGCATTTTGAATGATATGTTACAGCTTGCATAGTCACTAATCAGAAGAGAAACATGATTTGCTATAACTTTTAATTTTATTGCCAACATCTAGCAGTCAGCTAACTGCACTCAGAGAATCATAAGATCATTAAGGCTGGAAAACCTCTAAGATCATCTAGTCCAGCTGTCCACTTGCCAACAATATTGTCCTATGAATTTCTGAACCAAAGATTTGCAGTGACCATACAAACCTACAATAATGGCCTGAGTTCCCTGATCTTTATTGCATGCGTAGTGCACTACTATGTTAAATGGTGTACATTACAGTCATTTGTTTTTCAGCACTGAAAGTTTAAATAATGTTAAATTCTCCTTAGGCTTGATATAGATTTAACTTGCTTATGTAGCAAACTCCAATTTTCCCTGGATAAATTCTTCATTCCTCTTCTCTCCTGACCTTTGAAAATCTTCCCCATGACTACCAATCAAAACATTCTGTACATCTGAAATTCCCTCAGATCTTGCTGAAAGATTAATTATTCTATGTTCCAAAATATTCAGTGGAGGGTCTTTTAGTTAGTTAATTTCCTCAAATCACACTCAAATAGTGTCTGAGTAATAAAAATGGGCAGAAATGAGTAGTGGCAATATCCTACACTTGCCATTGAAAAAGACATGAATACTTCCTCACCAAAGATGTTAATTCCCTTAAGCATAGTTTCTGCTTTCTAAGCTAGATCCAGTGAGTGAGTCCTGTGCCTGGAAGCTAATACATGCCATTTAGAGGCCCGATTCCCCCTAGGCAGAATCCAGAACTCTTTGCTGAGTGCCTGGATACGAGACACAGAGGATAACACACAACAAAACAAGACTCAAGGCAGCTACAGTGCTGAGCCGAAAGCTGCCAAGAGTATTTATGCTTAGAGTGCAGCCACGTAGGTGTTGTCAATAAAAAAAAAACACTGATGGGATAATTCAGGACATGCTTTTAAAACACCTCTGCTCTGGCTCTCAATCTAGTTACTTTCCAGAAATACTCAGAATCTAAAGATAACCCAGATATAAGAGTGGACAGATCTAAGAACAGGTAGTCAGAATACATCCACTGACTCTCTGAGTGAACACTGGCAATTAGCACAGACATGCACCAAATGTCTTGTCAAATTCAAGTCTTGCCAAAGATTGCAAGATAAGGGTGCATTTGTGTGTTTGTAGAGTGCTCATGCTGACCTTAAGTCCTTGCTCCTCCATCTGTTGTCAGATGAAAGGTAGAAATGTAACAGAGCAGTGTTACTCAGGTCTCTAGGTGGCCCTTCTTGAGCAGGAGTTGGACCAGATTATTTTTAGAGGCCACTTCCAACCTCAACCATTCTGTGATTCTATGAGAAAGGACTGTGGGATTTGCAGCTTGGATGAGAGGCACCCACTTACATGTGGCACACAGTTTCAGTTGTTACCTTTCACACAAGTTTAGTTTATTCTTTCTCTTTTATTCGAAACATATGTGTCTAAGGCTGTGAATTTGAGAGGAAGGAGGCAGTTCTTTAACAGCAGAGTCACAGAATCATAGAATCATAGAATCATAGAATCATAGAATCATAGAATCATAGAATCATAGAATGGCTTGGGTTGGAAGAGACTTCAAAGATTGTCTTGTTCCAAGCTCCCTGTCACAGGCAGGGTTGCCAATAGCAAGAGCAAGCACTATCACAGGGTGCACAGAGCCTTATTTAGCCAACTCTCAAACACCTCCAAGGACAAGTCACATAGGTGATCATCCTGTAAACTCTGCAGTCCTTTTATTTTGAATTCTTCTATATATCAAAGATTCATCACATAATTATGTCTGTAGTAATCCTGCTTGGAAAGTAGCAGTAAAATTGTTCAAGATGAAAGACACTTCAAAAATGTATTAGTTATCACAGTGATAATGGGATTTATCATCTGCAAACGTTACAAATAACATAGTCTTTGTAGATTTCCTAACTTTAGATTAGTGCTTCCACTAATTGGTATCTCGCTGGGGGACTTCTACCACCATATGGATGACTGTATGGATTGGGACATATGTTTACAAACCCTGGTATTTATGCACATACAAGGCTACCTAGGGAAAATGAACTTCCCCTAGATTTTGTTAGGGAGACAAACATCAAAGTACTGACATTCCAGAGTGGTAGGAATTATGTTTTTCTTACACCTTTTCAATAGAAGCTACTTTTTTTTTTTTTTTTTTTTTTAAGTAACTTCCTAAAGAGAGCAAGTACTTACTTAAATCAATAGTGTGGTAAAAAGCTATTAACTGTGTACCTGCATCACTTTTTCTTCTCCAAAGAGAGAACACAGAAAGGTAAAAGTGGAAAAAAGAAAAAAAAAACACTGCCTGGCAACAGATCTGAGTCTGATAAAGAATACTGGGTTTTTATTTTTGTATAGGGCAGAAGAAATATCAGCTGGAAAAGTAGCAAAGGAAATAGTCCTAACAGAAAGGACAAGATGTTCAGATTTTGATTTTTCAGAATCAGGTTCAGAAGATGTTTGATAGTTCTAAGTCAGCAGTTATCTGCATTTACACCAGCATAATTATGGTCAGACTCTAGCCTGTAAGCTCTAATAAAACTAATAATATTAGAATAACATTTTAGGCTAATGATATTTTACATTACTTAATTTGCCTTTTACCTAAAGCCACTTAATCCACCAGAAAAATTAATTTCTTGTTAAAAGATCTCATGTATCCCATTGACTTAAGTGGGCATTAGATAAATCTTTATCAGTTCCCTGCAACTTTTAGAAGGAAATTAAGATAAACAGAAGCTTGTTTTAATATTATTCAAATTACATTACAAGTAAGGAACAGTATGAAACCATTTATATCAAATCATTTCTACATGTTTCTGTAAGTCAGTAAAAGAACTCTTCCAGCATGAATAAGCGCATAATGCTAATGCATAAATGCAAATATAGGGCCTTGCATCAAAAAGAAGTCCAAAATGTTTTGCACACAATGTACAACATCTACTCAATACTGATACACGAGGAGAGTAAAACCTGCAAAAACACGTCTATTGATATTCATATTCATACTGAATAAGTGAAACATGGCTAAGTATTCTTAGCTAAGTAATGAAAGAAAGAGTTCTCTCTTCCTATCCCTTGGGAGGGTATTATGCAGCCCCTGAACTTCCAGGCTGGGAAAGTTAGAATCATTAAAGTTGGAAAAGATCACTAAGATCTTCTATTCCAATTGTCAGCTCATCACCACCATGCTTACCAAAACATGTCACTTTTCTGGAAAACTTCCAGGGATGCCCATCTCCCTGGGCAGCCTGTTCCAGTGCCTCACCAGTCCTTCTGAGAAGAAATTTTTCCTAATATCCAACCTGAACCTCCCCTGAAGCAACTCAAGACCATTCCCTCTTGTCTTATCACTGTTGCCTGGGAGAAGAGGTCACAGCCTCCTTTCAGGGAGTTCTAGAAATCAGTAAGGTCTCCCCTGAGCCTCCTGTTCTCCAGACTGAACAATCCCAGTTTCCTCAGCCACTCCCCACAAGAAATGTGGTCCAGGCCCTTCAAGATCTTCATTGCTGGGTTGTAGGAACCACAGGCCTCTTCTTCCCAGCTCATGGATGACGGGAAGAAGAAGGTGTTTAGGTCTCATGAGGACGTGAAAGCAAATGTGAGCAGGATCTGAAACTGAATATAGGAGCTGGGAAAAACAACAGAGATTGCTGTTTATTTTTATTTTTATTTTTATTTTTATTTTTATTTTTATTTTTATTTTTATTTTTATTTTTATTTTTATTTTGTTAGGTATAGCTCAAGGAATTGAGCTTGATTTGCATTTAGCCTTCACAGCCACTCAAAAGATGGGCGATAACTAAGTACAGCTTACATTTTCAAACTGTTCTCTTCAGCCACACAGCACTGCAGGGAGTTTCCACAAAGCAGCTCACTTTCAAAGCCCAGTGTGCAGAAATGGCTTCTTTCCCTTTTGAAGCCCTGGAAGGGAAATAATAAGACTGTGTGAATTGGGGGAAGTATTTCTCTGTGCTGCGTTTCTCAATTTACCTGTAATTCTGACTTACTTTGATACGAAAATCAAGTTAAGTCAGCTCTGAGATCAAATTTAGGTAGAGGGTTTGCACTGGCACTTTTCCCCTTTCACCATAACCCCGGTGTCACTTGCAGTAATATAGATGCAAGTTGGCTGATTTCTCATCAAGTACTTAATTCTCACCACTATGTGCAAAATCCACTTCCATTGACAGAGAATCACCAAATGCTTTTTTTTTTTTTTTCTCTAAGGTTAAAAACTTATTTCTATTTACCTAAAAGCCACATTGCTGTACTTTTCACATAGAAACAGAAAACATTCCTGCACAGAGATAGAAATTTTTGTCTGCACTGCTACATCATTTCAATGGTCTCTGGTACTGTTTTGGTCCCCAAACAATATCCAGGCATGATCTGAGAGTGAGCACAGGCCTAGGATCACTCCTGAGAGGCTGTCTGAACGCAACCACCCTGTTTAGGAAGTTGCTTCCACCAGCCATTAAATTTGAGAGCAGATGGTGGTCTTAGTCACTCCTGATTTGTTAGAATAAGAGTAGTCTGTCATTTTGTTGTAGGAAATACAGTATTCTCCTGCAGAAGCTGGCAGCCCATGGCTTGGACAGGTACACTCTTTGCGGAAGGCCCTACAAAGGGATCTGGAGAGGCTAAATTGATGGGATAAGGCCAATTATGTGAGCTTCAGCAAGACCAAATGCCAAGTCTAGTCTTTGGTCACAACAACCCCAGGCATCACTACAGGCTTGAGGCAGTCACTGGAAAGCTGTGTGGAGGAAAAGGATCTGGGGGTGTTTGTTGATGTGTGGCTGAACATTAGCCAGCAGTGCCCAGGTGGCCAAGAAGGCCAGTGGTATCCTAGCTTGTATAATAAACAGTTATGCCAGCAAAAGCAGAAGGTGATCATCCCCCTGTATTCAGCTCTGCTGAGGCTGCACCTTGAGTACTGTGTTCAGTTTTGGGCCCCTGATTACAAGAAAGACATTGAGGACCTGAAGAATATCCAGAGAAGGGCAATGAAGCTGTGAATGGTCTGCAACACAAATCTTATGGAGAGCAGCTGAAGGAACAGATTGGTCAGTCTGGAGAAAAGGAGGCTTGGGGAAGACCCTAAAAGGAGATTGTGTGGGGATCAGCTTCTTTTCCTGGGTAACAGCAATAGAAGAAGGGATGGCCTTTAAGTTGCACCAGGGAAGTTTAGGATTGAATTAGACAAAATTTCTTCTCAGAAAGAGTCATGAGGTATTGGAACACGCTGCCCAGGGAGGTGGTGGAGTCACCATTCCTGGAAGTGTTCAGGAAACATATAGATGTGGCACTGAGGGCCATGATTTAGTGGTCGTGATGCTAATGGGTTGATGGTTGGACTAGGTGATCTTAGTGGTCTTTTCTAATCTTAACAATTCAGTGATTCTAGGAAACACGATAAGAAAATGATGCACAAAAACAAAAAGGTGAAATTTATAATCGTCATAAATTACAGAAGGAACTTTCCCATTGAGGTTGTCAGCAATTAATTCTGTTAAGGCAACTTATGAAAATGAAGAACAAAGGGCAGGAAGACAAATCCAGGAAAGTTATCCAACAGGTACAATGTACTGTGAGAATGATGGAGCACTGGCACAGGTTTTCCATAGAGGTTGTGAAGTCTCTATCGTCATAAATACACCAGTGTAAGGGTGGTGAGATGCTGGAACAAGTTGCCCAGAGAAGGTGTGGATGTTCCATCCCTGGAGGTGTTCAAGCCAGTTTGTATATGGTCCTGGCAGCCTTGTTCATCACAGAGGGTTGGAGCTCAATGATTTTTAATATTTCTTCCAACTTAACCCATTCAGTGATTTTATGATTCTACAATTCTCTGATTCTATGAAAAGCTGCCTTGATATCATCCTGAGAAACCTACTGTATGTGGCCCTACTTGAACAGATGATTTGGACCAGGCGACTTCCTTAGGTCCTTTGTAATCTAAACCATCCTGAGATTCTGTGATTTTAATGAACAAAAATAATTTGAACTCTTCAGTTTCAGTTGTGTCAAAGGCTACAAAGAAGATGAGAAAAGATATCTGTATTTCTAAACTGTTTTGTAACAATTAAGTGTCTTAGAATGGCTACCTGCAAAAGGAAGCTTGACCCATGGAGATACTCTGCTTCTGGATGAGCTCCTATGTAACTGTGCACAGAAAAGGGAGAATGGGACTGGTGGACTGTTGAGATAAGAGAGCTGATTAAAAAAAAAAAAAAAAAAAAAAAAAAGAAGAAAAATTATTGCTGTCTTTCCCATGTAGAGATAAAATGCCAAACCCCAGTACTGACTAACTCAAGAAGCAATGAAAGTTTTTCCTTTAAATGTAGAATATATTTCTCACAAAAGGCGATGAATTGTCCAGCTTCTGAACAGACAAGAAAAAGCATACCAAAGAAGAAAGAAAAATTCTTTTGTCATAGATTGACAAGTATGTTATTAAGCCTATTTATTCTGCACATGTGTCTCCATAACAAGTAAGCTGTCATCCTGTCATCTGAAAGAACAAAAGAAGGTCACTAAGTGGACATCTGGCCACTAGAAACAGGCTCGATAACACTGCACTCATTTTTGACAACAGAATACAGGATAAAAAGTCCCAGGCCCCATAATTCATAAGGCTTATCATCACAGAAATATGGCCACTTCTGTGGTCCTGTTTACTGAAAGTACTTGAGTGTTAAACCACAAATAAATCAAATTTAGGTAAAATATGCAAGGGCAATATTTCAGCTGTTCCTTTAATATTTCACAGCTTAAAGAATGGTATTGCCCCCTAATGTCTTTCTTCTCAGAGGGTTGGGAGGTTGGAATGCATGACCATACCACCTCCTTCTCATTATATGTGTAATGTTATTCACTTAACTTCTGGATTAGAGTCATCAAACTTTTCTCAAAAAATTAATTAGAAAGATTTCTACTCTATTAGTAAAATATTTATTTCATCAATTTTTATAAAATCTATTCATGGATATTTTTGAAGTGCTTTTGGACACTGGAGTAATTGCTAGTTTGATGGAGAGCAATAGTTCTAACTACTGAAAGTAGGCCATGACTTTAGGGAGGTCACTGCTCATTAAATGATTGATATAAGAGGAATTAAAATTGTATCAAGGGTGGAAAAATGTTGACAAGTGAAACAGAAATGGAAGGAGTAAACTCAACATGGGGCTTGGGTCTGCTCATACATAACACTGAAACAGTTCACACAAATCAAGTTTGTCTTCTTGGTCCTGAATTCATGTTAGATTTGCCCTGGTTAATCAGATAGACTCCTGCCTCCTGCTTACTACCTAGGTCATGATGGGGTAAAAAAGTAGGGTAGGTCCAAAATACCCTTGACAAATCAACCTGTACAACAAGCTCTAGCCAACAGCTCTCTGGAAAGTGCAGGCCATACATATATTATGTGTTTTTTTCAGTGCTATCTGATGGAACTACCAGCTTCTCCTGTTCAGTGTATCACTTAGCATACTCCTCCAAGGCAGCAGACCAAGATGGTTTGGGAAGAGGATTCTCTTCCTCTTGGTGGCTAGAGTGATTGTCAAGTAGATAAGGGTGGGTGGCTTTGAAATTGTTGTGGCTGAGAAAGGCACTGGAACTAAGGTCTCACTTCATAGGTAAGAGCTTCTAACCGCTTATCTTGAAAGTTGAGGACTGACTTGACTACTGCTCCATCTTCCTCTTTTAGAAGAGTAAATAATCATTACATGAATTCCTTGGAAGAACCAGAGTAGGGTCTTATCCTAAAGCCAGGACTTAAACACTTGCTTCTAAATAAGTAAGCCTAAAACAACTTTGTTGAGATTTCTAATCTCTGGAAAAGTGTCAGAGTTGAAAAGACACGTGCATGCTTAATAAATTCAATTGGATATATAGAGATATCAATCTGAGCTCTGAAATGTTGGAGTTGATCTAATACCTCTCGCTAATCAGAATGGTACCCTACTTATGGTTACATTATCTCATTACATCTTACATTCATCAAGTACCTTGCAACTAACAAACACAGGAGAAAACTTCACTTTTTCTACCTGGGGTAGTTTTCTTTTAGTGTAAAAGAGAGAACAGAGAGAGAGGAGAAGGGACAAAACTACCTCTGGCTCGGTTTAGCCTTTTCCATGGAAACTCACCCTCAGGCTACACACGATTAAATTGCTTTCTCTGCCTAAATCTTCTGTACACCAAACAGAAAGTCAAACCTCAGAGACCTGGATGTGACCCTGAGTATCATGGGAACTCTACCCATAAGTATAAATTCAACATTCCATGGGCTACTGTTCAAAAAATCTCAAGGCCCAGTAGCTACAGGTCAAATCCCAGACAGTAGATCTGAGTTCTCTTGCACCTTTTTAATGATCCTTTGGGTGAATTAAATTTTCTTTTCCTCCATTAACCGGAGACAGTCAGTAATACAGAGATAATTGTATTTCTTGGCATGCTCAAAACAATTCAGGAATCCCTTCCTGAATGGGCATTTTGCTTGATAAGTAGTGCTTTGCTTGATAAGTAGTGAATAAGTAGTGAATAAGATAAGTAGTGCATTTGCTTGATAAGTAGTGAAAACTACTAGCATCATTGATATTTTTTTATTTTTTTTTTTTAAGAGGCTCTTGTGTAAATCTGGAATAAACAAAATAGTGCCTGACCTCATGAAAACAGATATTATAATGCATAATTTAACATTTTAGAAACTCATATATTTATTTAACATTTTTATTTTTGCTAATCTTTCTGTATGCAACAATATTAATCCAGGATTTTATTTGCTCTCTGTGACCAAGATTATGCCAGATTGGAATTGCATGGTTTTTATGCTTCAATATGAATGAAATGTTAATTGTTGTTTGCTCTCATTATGGTAATGCCTGTAGCAGAAGCCAGAAGAGGTGAAAATCTCTGCCCCCATGAGTAGAAAAACTGATAGGAAATGTTGGAGAGTTGAATGAGAAAAAAAGTAGTAAATAAAAATGGAGGAGGGGATTCTCAAAACAGAATACTGTTTCAGTATCAATCACCAATATGCATCCTTTAGAATTAATCAATAATGGCAATTACAACACTCACTGACTTAACTATTATCAAATGGTGATATTACATAAATACTCATGCTATTGCAGTGGATTCTTCTTATTCACAGCTGTATTAATTTTCATAATGACATAATTGTCAAAATCCTTTTCATCCATTCTGAATATATTAACATTTTGGTTTGAGTAGAAAGTGATCTGCTCCATCCATCTTAGCACAGTTGAGATGCTGATGAATTACTTAACTCTGACAAAATATTCCTGCTGAAATTGACACCTTTTCTCCTCTAATCATAATCTACATTTCAGAATAGTGGGACAAGCACTGGGAGGGATCAAGCATTTATAATTTGGCTTCAGTGGGAGATTCAGATGGTTGCTACTTTTGAGGTCACAAGCCAACCCTGTTTCTCTAGCTACTGAATCTCCAATGCAGTCCGCTCTAATTTCAGTTCAATTTCAGATCATGGATTAAATTGTCAGTGTTAGAGAAAATGGCAGTCTTGCAATTCATCTAACGTGGTCAAGAGACAGCTATACGTAAATAATTATATATATATATATTTACGATTACATTGAACATTCGGTGAGGGAACTAAGAAATAAAAGTAAAATTGTATTTATAGAAGAGATTTTTATACTCAAGTTATAAAAGTACTTTACAAATAGCATAGTCCTATAATTTGTGTCCAACTTTCCCAGTAATTCTGATAAACTCTTGTGAGAGGAATTGATTAACCTTCGCTAAATTCAAAGCTTCAGGTAATCAACAAGATATTTGTCTGTCGATAATATTGAAGAAAAAATTCTGGAAATAATTATTTCTGGAAATAATTATTTAATTTATCTATCCAATAAACATAAACATGTTAGTATTTACTTTTATGATCTATATTTCGGTGATCTAATTTCAGCCACTATTGGCAACACAAGTAACACAAAGATCTGCAAAAAGGTAAATAAATCTAGACATTATGTGCATGTTGACATATACCTTTGTATTTCTGTTCTTAGAGATTGGTGATTTTGTAGAGAGCCCCATGCAATTTAAATATTCATCTTTAAGGGCTATACTTTTTTGCTGAATATTTTCCAGGCAGATGTAGAGTTGTGTTGCAGTTTCAGCAAGGGTAAGACAGACTGCACAGATATTGTTCAGATGATCTCTATTTGCAAAACATTCTCCATGCAATGGAGGTTGTGAGCACATTGCAGTTGTACAGAACCATGCAAAATCCTCTGACTCAACTCAAATTAAACTTTCAGACAAAAAAAGATGTGATGGAGAGGCAGCCATAAATCACTTGGCTCTGCAAAGCTAAATTGTGAAGCAGATGAAAGTAAATTAAACAGCCTAAAAGATATTGTAAAGGAAAAGTAATTCCTTTAAAAGCTGAGCATTGAAGAAATCTCAGCAGTGGGGTGACAATGACAATGTACTACTGTCAAAATCTCTGCAAGTTCACAGCTCTTCATTTATCGTATTTTTGAAGGGTTTTGATCTTGAGAGATCTTCATCACTTATAAATGAACCAGTCATTAGCAGTCTTTTATGTATCTCCAGAGAGCTATCACAACTCTCACTAATCAGTATCTCTAAACAGATGAAACAAATCTGTTTTTCCAAAGGCATGTATTTTCAAGCCTGAATCTTTACCTGTTACCATGCCTTGTCTTTCAGAAGCAGAGAGTACACGAATTTCAGGTCCTGCTTGATTAACCTGATCTCCTTCTATGATCTAGTGACCCGTCTGGTGGATGAGGGAAAGGCTGTTGATGTAGTCTACCCAGACTTCAGCAAAGCCTTTGACACTGTTTATCACAGTATTCTCCTGTGGAAGCTGGCAGCCCATGGCTTGGACAGGTACACTGGGACAGGCTGGGTAAGGAACTGGCTGGAAGGTTGGGCCCAGAGAGTGGTGGTGAATGGAGTTAAATCCAGCAAGTGACCGGTCACGAGTGGTGTTCCCCAGGAGTCGGTGCTGGGACCTGTCCTCTTCAATATCTTTACTGATCACCTGGATGAGGGCATTGAGTGAGTTTGCGGATGACACCAAGTTGGCTGGAAGTGTCGATCTACCTTGGGGTAACGAGACCCTACAGAGGGATCTGGGCAGGCTGGATAGCTGGGCTGAAGCCAATGGGATGAGTTTCAACAAGGCCAAATGCCGGGTCCTGCGCTTTGGCCACAATAACCCCAGGCAATGCTACAGGCTTGGGGCAGAGTGGCTGGAAGACTGCATAGAGGAAATGGACTTGGGGGTATTAATTGATGCTCGGCTGAACATGAGCCAGGAGTGTGCCCAGGTGGCCAAGAAGGGAAGTGATTGTCCCCCTGTACTCAGCTCTGTTGAGGCCTCACCTCGAGTTCTGTGTCCAGCTCTGGGCCCCTCACTGCAAGAAAGACATTGAGGCCATGGAGCGTGTTCAAAGAAGGGCTACAAAGCTGGTGAGGGGGCTGGAGCACAGGCCTTATGAGGAACAGCTGAAGGAGCTGGGATTGTTCAGTCTGGAGAAGAGGAGGCTCAGGGGAGACCTTATTGTTCTCTGTAACTACCTGAAGGGAGGCTGTAGTGAGCTGGGGGTCGGCCTCTTCTCTCGTGTATCTGGTGATAGGACTAGAGGGAATGGCTTCAAGCTGTGCAAGGGGAGATTTAGGCTGGACGTTAGGAAATACTACTTCTCTGAAAGAGTGATCAGGCACTGGAATGGGTTGCCCAGGGAGGTGGTGGAGTCACCGACCCTGGAAGTGTTCAAGGAATGTTTGGACGTTGTGTTGAGGGATATGGTTTAGTGAGAACTATCGGTGATAGGTAGATGGTTGGACTGGATGATCTTGTAGGTCTTTTCCAACTTTGGTGATTTTGTGATTAATTCAGAGTAAAGCCTAAATAAATAAGGGTAAACCACAAATCTTTTTATATATACAAGATATATTGAACATAATATTTCATTCTCAAATAATTTTTCAAGGAAATGATCACTGTCACAAAATATTTCTTCTGAACTGATGTAACTGTTTTGATTCAAAATTTTATTTTACTTATTTGTTTATTTATTTTTGTGATCTAATCTGCATCATTCAATGAATGTTATCATTTAGGTCAGGAAAAAATTGTAATTGGCCTTGCTTTTTTTTGCCAAAAATCCATGAATAAGTTCTCACTTAATTTCCATCTTCCACTCTGTACTTTGTATAGTTCTTTAAGTGTGTAAAAACACAAGGAGGAGTCAATTAATTAAATAATTTTGCATCTCTCATTCTTACTACCATCTTTTATTTTAGTTAAAAGTGGAAAAAAGTCCATCTTACTGTGTCCTGTCTCCAATATAGAAGAGTAGCTGCTGTTTATAGAAAGGCATAAAATCAGACTAAGGTTCCAATGATATTTTCCCCTACCAGCTCACAGCAAAAAAATCATAGGTTGCTTTGTGCCAGTCTTTTAGCCCAATTTCTTCCCTTCCTTTTAACTTGAAAGATTTTATGAAGCACTATAACTGCACAATCACCATCCCCTTTTATGGGCACAGACAACATTTCCCCCCAATCCTCTTCTTTTATTACATTTATAGTCTTTGCCTGCCAAGATACTTTTATGGCAGTGGGAATGATTGCCTCACTCTTGATAAAGTCTGGAGTTTCCCTTGGCGCTCCATATAACTTGTCACAATATTCTTAACAACAGTTCTTCACGTATTCCTGTGTGACCAGCACTTGCTACCAACTCCCCTGATGTGGTTTCTGACACTGTTAAAAAAAGAACAAAAACGTTTGCAGCATCTCCCACATGGTGCTGTACACCAACACTTCCCAGCTTCTTCTCTTGGTTTCTTCATTTGTCTTAACTCCTGGGCTTTAGCCTTTGGAGACAATGAAAATGTATCATTCCACATTGCACATCAACTACACAAACAATTTGATGTAACACATTCCCTTCATCGCAGAACATTTTTGTTGAGACTATTGTGTGTGTTCTGTTGAGAGTATTGTAAGTAATATATCCTCAGTGTGTTTTTGTTTTGCTTTCTTTTGTTTTCCATGTAACTGGAAGCCAGACATGTTTCTCTTACAGTACCTGGAGAAGAGCAGCTTGTATTGTCACAGAAATCTCAGCTTGCCATTCAGCTCACCCTTGCTGCCTGATTCATCTGCATTTCCAGCTCACAGAATACTGCGTGTAAACTTTCTGTACCAAAATGTGAGACCTAAAGGGAATAAAAGACCAAGCAGTAGCATATATTTGGTTCTTCTAGAGAGACCTAAAGGGAAAAGAGTTATTGAAGATACTGTTAGGGCCCTTGCTGAATCATCAAACTGTTTTTCAGTTGTAATTGATACAGCTTAAAAATGCTGCACAGATCTCTTCAGGCCCTCTTCATAGAATAGTTATATTCCACTAAAGTGCTTTTCTTGTACAGGTTAATCTCTCAGAATAAAAGTGGAAAATACAGCAACAAAATACGATGATTTTTTCACAACTCAATAAGCCTCTCTTAACTTTTCAGCAAATAAATAATTCCCAAAGGCATTCCCTTCAAGGCTTCTGAAGACTCAAAAGGGCAAGGCAAGGAATTCAAAAATATAGCAGCCTGCTCCTACACACTCATAATATTTATTAAAAACAAACAAACAAATAAACAGAACAGCAGGTCAAAGGCTGCATAAAGCCCTACTGATTTACACGAGATTCAAGTTAAATCAGATATGAGCTCCATTTGATTGTAGGAATATAGTGCTGTTAATTCCCATTGATTGAGATAAAGGTGAGGACAGCCTCCCAGCTGACATGAAGGAGAAAAAGAGTTGTTTTTTGTTTGTTTGTTTGTTATAAATGAGAATGGCAAAACAACTACCCAGAGAGGTTGTGGAGTCTTCTTCTCCGGAGACATACAAAACCTGCCTGAATGCTTTTCTCTGCAATCTAATGTAGGGAAGCTGCTTTGCAGGTGGGTTGGACTTGATTTCTAGAGATCCCTTCTAACTCCTTCGATTCTGTGACTCTGTGAAAACAGATTTGATGATCAAGATAAATACTAGGTGTGAAAGAAGGAACAGAGTAAGCTGCAGTATCACGCTAGTAATTTCTTATACATCCATCACTTTTTGTCCTAGTTTTTTTTTTGTTTGTTTGTTTTTTGTTTTTTGTTTTTTTTTCAGTCCAAGCTCTATATCTACAGCAACTGAACAGAGCCTGATATATTTTGGATACTACAATAGTGTAACCAGCAATGATAAAAATACATTCTCATTGCAGTTGCACACATAGGACAGTATTTCAGCACCAAGTTTTGTATTGATTTTGTATTATAGGCTAAAAAAAGTACAAATGTATCCCCTACAGGAAGTCAAGCCCCTGTAGTATCATGTCTAGATTCCAGTTTCAGTGTCCTTATATATATGCACTTATGTATGATGTCGGGTTAAATTCTGTCGGGTGTCTTGACTCCACTTCCTGGTCCAAAGTCCTGTAGTATTATGGTATTGCATGTTTTGTCAGACTATTTTTCTTTCCCAAACAGTGGTCACCTTTTCCTCATCAGCCCTGTGTTTTCTCTCAAGAACTGTTCCCTAAAGAATTCATAAAATTCTTTGGGATCTTTGGAGTATGGAGGGAGCTACATAAATCTTAGCTGTTACTATTGGAAGAATGAGCGAGTTGTAGAGAGCCAACTCTGGTATGTGGTTTGGCTGTTTATTGATAAATCATAGAAACCCACATTACTCATTTGCTTTACTGTATATAAAAGCAGTGTTGGATGACACCTTGTGTATCACCAGATGCTTTCCTGCAATTTCTCAAAGGAAGTAGCACAATGTATGGCACACCTGCTGTGAGAATATCTGAAATCTCACAAATAGTAAAAAGCCTTCAAGTAAAGTTCTTCCACAGTCTTCTCCTGATATGCTCTATATCCTTTACGCAGTTTTTAGACAATATCTCTAGTTTTACATGGCAAAGAATTATTCTTACGTCACTGTTCCATTTTTCATGCATAAGAATAAGATTCTTAGATATTTTTTTCCTTTTGTTTTAGGCTTTTTTCTTTAATATTTTCATTCAGGTCTGCACAAAGGATCAATTAGCCCAATACTGCCTCATTGCAAATCTAGCTCCTGCAAGAGTCCTAACAGAGGACTAATCTTGTGTCCTTCACTTAGGTAAGTAAGTTGTCAGGTGTTAGTGGAAATAATTACAAGAGCAAAGCTTTCTGCTTTCATCAGGACTTCAAGGCCTGACAGGTGGTCAGTTGACACTGCTGCCTTCCAATACCATCTTGATTCCAGATGTTGATTAGAAAGTAGTGTCCTCTTTGAAGAATGAGAAAGGTCTTTATAAACATTCATCCCTGCAGTGGCCTGGAGGGGAGCCATGGCTTATCTGCAGACAGTTAAAACAAATCAGAGCAAAATTAGGTGGTTCATCTAACAGAAAATCCCAGCAAAAACTGAGCTACATTCTCCATAACTCACACAAATCTCAACATTATATTCCTCTTGATTCCCAACAAGCTCTCTATTCCTTTGATTTATACTCAATTCCTCCACACCCACAAAGCAGCCACTAATTGTACTTACATACACAGTGGAAGGGGACCTTAAGGGATAGGCTTTTACTAACTCTGATGACACCTTTCTAGTTAGTGCAGTGTAGTGGTATCCTATTTAAGATTGCTTTGTTCAATTATTTAAGAGCTATTATGGTAACTGGATATACTCTAACTGTAATTTATTAACTCATACATTTGAATTATCCAAGTCTCTATATTCACTTCACAGAATTACAGAGGAACTAGACTAAGGTAATGATATCAAAATGCTTTGGAATATTCACTCTATTGAGAAATACAGGAGCTCTCTGTTGTGTCTTAACCTGGTGGGCAGCCGATTCCCATACTGCTGCTCCTTCACCTCACCAGTGGAATGGGAGAGAGAATAGAAAAGGTGAAAGTGTAAGAACTCATGAGTTGCGATACAGAAAGTTTAGTAAGAAAAATGGAAAATAAAGCAAAGCAAAGAATAAAAACCCAACAGATGCACAGTGCAATCACTCACTGCCAGCTGACCAATGGCCAGACAGACCCTGAGCACTGGCTGTCCCCCAGCAACTCCTCCAGTGTTTATTGTGACACTCTGTGATACAGGACATCCTTTTGGCCAGTCTGGGTCAGCTGTCCTGGTTCTACTCCCTCCCTGCTCCTCGTACACCCTCAGCCTCTCACTGGCAGGACAGTGTGAGGAGCTGAAACATGCTCAACTCAGAGTGCATTGCTCTGCAATGATTAAAACATAAGAGTGTTATCAACGTTGTTCTCATCCTAAATTCAAAATCCTAAATCCAAAACACAGAGCTATACCAGCAGCTAGGAAGTAAATCAATCATATCCCAGGACACTCTCTTACTATCCAGAGCAAAGGGCTTCACAGGTTTTTACAAACTGTGCATTACATTTTGTTGCCGTGGGACAGATGGCAGCAGAGGGGCAGTATGGCAAAATGGTGTCTGTCATGGAAGTGCATATGAAGCAAAAGGGAGTCACTGAATTCCTCCATGTGGAAAACAAAAAAATTGCACACATTGACATTGACATTCATTAGTGCTTGCTGAACATTTATGGAGATTAAATAGTGAATGTGAGTACAGGGAGGTGGTGGGTGGTCTGTTTCAGTGGAGGCAGTGGTATGATAGAGAAGTCACACTGAACAGCCATGAATAACTAATGGTGGTGACTATGTTGAAAAATAGCGTTTTGTAGCTGAGGATTTGCTCTATCCCACAGTGCTATTGTGCTCTTTGTTGCTGTTGTAGTTTCCATGGAAATAAATAGCAAGTATTACTTTTGGAGCAACCTACATATGTGTACATATATGTAACTATTTACACCTATATCTGCATTCACAGGAATGTTTTCTATATAATACCGCCCCTTCCTTTCATTATTTTTATATAAGAAATGATCCTGAACCCATCTGTTCATCTCTCTTTCTTTGCTCCTCTGCTAATGCTTCTCCACACCCCAATCCTTGTCTCTTTTCATTCCTTTGCTTACTTTCATATTTTGTACTTATTTATTCTCGGTTAGGCTGCCAAGTTAGATGGTTCCTTTCCATGGGACATCCTACACACTTCCCTGTATCCCTCTTCACTATCAGCTTCTGCATTCACTGCCTGGCTGCCTCCAGACCGCCCACATGACACTTCATTTTTCCCTTTTCTCCAGAAAACAACAATTCTGGAAGCAGCACCTTGAGAGTGGCTCTTCCTTGTTTTAACATTCTTGCCAGTAGCAGTGAGATTCTCTGCTTGCCATTCAGGGGCTTTAACGTGTCTCAAAGCTGCCATTTGCAAAAAGAATGGAGACACATGGAGAAGCCGATGAAGAAAAAAAAAATCTAGACTAAATCATAGGAGCAGCCAGCTCCCTGAAAGCCATAGCAAGCACTCACAGACCAGCTTGGCCTCATAAATTAATTTAGAACTGCTTAGAAGGGAAAACTTCTGGCACCTGAGATTCTTACCTACAGCAATCTCTTCAACAGAATATTTCTTTTGTTGCTGCATGTGTATTTGTTAACCCAAGATGCTTACAAGAATTCTGCTGTGCTCCAGACAATATGTCATAAACATCACAAACATGCAGAGCTATTACAGGTGCAGGCTTCTGGGCTGCAGCATTCCCTGCTGTTCAAATGTACTAGCACAGGACAGAAAACTGATAACAGCAATTCTACAAAGCTTTTGAGCCAGGAGGAGAAGAGCACTGCATCCAAATACTGCCCTGGAGGCTCAGATGTTCACAAGGAAAAGGAGGAAAAAGCCATAATTTACCTGGACTCCTAAAAGATAATATAATGAAATTTTAAAAAACCAAAAAGCATATATTCTGTTCTAAACTAAAATTTGCTAAAAACTAAAAGCTGTTTAGCTATGCTTGAGAAAGATCAGCAGCAGATAGAGTGCTTTCCAAAACAAAAAGAATTGTGCAATCACTGTGTAGAACATTCTTATTACACCTAACCTGTCTGTGCTACCAAAGTACAGTGTCACAACTGTCCTTCAAGTACCTGCCTGTAACCAAAAGCATTTAATATCCTCCCTTTGCCTCCCTCGGAGCTAGGTTATCCGGAACACGGAAAAACTTATCCACTTATTAATCACTTATTGTCAGACAGTAAGTTCTTTTCTGTAGGGCACTAGTGAATTGAATGTGCAAGGGAGACAAAGTCTGTAATAATAAAAAAAAAAACTACAGTTGCTGCATGGCAGGGAGTGCTTCTGCTCTCCCAAGGAACTTGGTGAGCACAGAAACTGTAGGCAGCAAATTAAGTTTTAGAAAATCACACAAACAAAGTGAGGATGTAGTAAGACACTGCTGGACATGACAATTTGTAATTTCTTTGGTAAATGCTTTTTCAGTAATCACTTGAAAACTTGGAACCAAAAAGCTTTGGTTGCCTGGCCCCTGGTGAACCTGTCTCTCCTCCTTTTTCTGTAAAATGGAATTGGAAAATCTAACTGGCTGTCAGGGTTGAAAGCAGCACTGCCCAAACATTGCATGCAGCAGGCTCAGCATATGAAGTGGCTGAGAACTTCTACACTTAGTTACCTGACACAAGTATCATTATCCACCTACGTGAATTTAGCACTACAGGAAAGCTGTCCTTGGAGATTGCTCCAAAATGCAAAAAGTCATTCTCACATGGCAATATCAGAACATGTTTATTGCACAGTACAGACAACTGAATACCTGCAGCATCTTTGGAAGCTAAACAGCACAAGCAGATAGGGATGCCTGCATTTCTATACAACCAACCTCCTTCTTCCATTGAGACTACTGCTATTGCAGATTCACAGTAGATCACAACTATTTTCTGTCTTTAGTTCTGTGTCTAAATCCATCTTTCCCACTTGAGACATATCATGAGTCACCTGTACAAAAGTTACTAGCATTTCTGTGCTCTTCAGATTCTGATACCCGACATGAGAAGAACTGACCAACCTACAATACCTCCACTTTTCTCTGGAAATCTCTGTTGGTTTGAAGACATGAGGGGCTAGCAGAGCAGGCACAGCCAGTGCCATCTCCATCTAGCATTGGCTCACATATGTCTGTGGTTTAAACACACATTCTCAGCAAGGCAGGGTTTAGCTGCATGTAGCATGAGCAGAAGGTGTAGTAAAGAATGTATAGATGAATGGCAGCCTTGAGAGTCTAAGCTTTAGGTTTTCCTATTTAGAATCACAGCCAGAAAACAGTTGCTTAACATTAGTAGTTGTTTTCAGAAAAGTAGGCTGAAACTCTGATGGGGTCTTGGCATCCGGAGCAGATGATCTGATATCACCGGATGAAATTCTGAGTGTGAGCAAAAAGTGAGTGAGAAAAAGTACAAACCAAGCCAAACAGCCAAATAACAAACAAAAAAAATCAAACACAAGAATGCAATCCCTCAAAATTACATCAGCAATCTAAAAGACTGAGACTTCAACAAGAAAACTGTTGAAATAAACATTCATAATTAACTTTACAGCCATAATGTTGCATTTAGACAGTTAATGCAGTTTTCTTTTTATTCTATCTTTAAGAAAAAAGGAATTGTTTCACAATCAGTAAAGCAGATATTTAATGAGGTTTTCTAATTTGTGTATAATTGAATAAAATACATGTAAAAGAGCACATACATCTCAACTCATCCTATACTATCATTTGACTTAATACAACACGCACTGCATAAATAATGGCGTTAGCTTGGCCAAGGTGAAGTGCATTGTTTTAAACTGAAACATTAAAAGGAGGACATTTTAAATAGTTGTATATTCACTCATTTAAGCTCCTTTCCTCTTCCCATATTTTGGGTAAAAAGATACGGCTAGTAGAGACTTCTCTAGACCTCACAGTAAAGAATTCAGTTGCTCACCCATCTTGTCCATATTCAGAGCTACATACCTTATCTCATATATATATTATATGTCACAGAATATGTCTATAATATGATCACATCTCAGATTTTCAGCTTCTTAACATATGAAGGATTAAAAAGAAGCCTACTATAAATGTGACTGTGGGAGCTGCTGGAGTGAGTGCCCCAAACTTTTGGGAGGCTGACCATTCTTCTTACTGATTTTCATCTTCGGAAAGCCTTGTCACACGTCTGCAGCCTGAGTCTTTGTGCAGATGGGTCAGGTGGACCTGGGTGCTCTTAGAAAGCTCCAGGCAACACAAAGAAATTAATGCATATAATTGGGTTAAAGCACACAAACTTGTTAAATCATCAAAAAAGCTTACATTCTGCAAAAACAACGAGAAATTGCTAGCAGCTAGATTGCTCACTAGGCTGTAAAAGAAATTGCTCTGGACTTATATGTGACTTAAGGAGTATAATGCTTTGTGCATCTCCCTAAAAACTCCTGCCAAGACAGAATGAAAGGAAAACAAGGCATTGGGGGCTTTCAGTCTGAGTCACAATCTGCACAAATGTAGTAATCAATCAAACCAAAAAAAGCCAGAAAAAAGCACCCTGCCAGCACACAAATGGGTGTAGAAATGTATTATTATATATATTATAAAAAAAAAAACACGTATACTCACTTGTCTGCATTTAGCATCAAAATAGGAAAGAAATAACACAATGTATTTCAGCCAAAACGCTGCTTTAAATGTACAGGCATCAAGAAAGAGTGACAGAGGAAGCCACCGGGAGGCAGCATTGTCACTTTGCAAACTCGGTGTCAAAGATTTCTCCCTTCTGCTCCGACCCCGGCACTGCGAAGCACAGAGCAGCAGCTTCCAAGCAGGAGTGCCAACGTGCAGAAAACACATCGCTGACACATATTTAGATTTGTACCTGCCTTGAATAGTACTGAAAATATTTGCAGAAAAATTGCAAATGTTACCCGAGACTAAAGCTTGTTTTTTCTTTTTTTTTTTAATTCTATTTTTGTTCATCTGGTGTGGCATCATCTGCACTCTGTCCTTATTGTGAACAGACAATGTATAAAAATAGTGGGGGCTATAATGAACAAAATAAAGCATAATATACTTAGCAAAGAGCTGCTTCCTATCCAAGAATTTAAGGAATATCTATACTGTGAGCGCTTCTCTTTTGCAAGAAAAAAAACGAAAGTGATGAGTTAATATGAGTCTTCTCTCGACTGTCAAAAACCCTTACATTTGTGTTTTATTAATTTTCCACTGTAGCAACCTCTTTGATTATAACTTCACAAGAATAAACAAAACCATGTATGGCAGAGTTGAAAATTTGCAGAAGCCTGAAAGGTGCTGCTGTTGTATTGCCTCTCATCAGTATAAAAGTTCTGAAAATTCAGCATTTTTCTTCCACTATTCCAAAGTAAAATATTATTATTATTATTATTATTATTATTATTATTATTATTATTATTATTATTATTAATTTATTTATTTCATGTAATGAATAACTCTCGGGCAAGTTGTGGAATATTGTAGGTCTTTTCATCCCTACATTCAGTGATTCTAAAGAAACTTCATGAAAAATGCGACCCTCACTTATGCAGGATCACAATCTGAGCAGGCATAACTTAATACTCTTGCCTTAAGCAATTATTATATCTTTATAAGCTGACATAAACTTGGGAAAATATGATACTACTTAGCATTTAGCTGTATTTTATAATAAAAATAACATGAAAAACTGCTATTTTCAATTATGTTCAATGATCTCTATTGATCCATGTGTGTGAGGGTTTAATCCCTGAAGCTGATCACATGTATAACATTTCCCTTTTCCACTGTTTTCTACAATATTTCTTAAGCAGATACTTGTTCTTTTCCACCTGAAGGTAGATACATACACTTCTAATTACTGATAAATGTGCTATCATCTCCCTTGGCTGCCCAGCAACAATTAGAAAGATTTGCTGACAGTGTTAAGTATAGTAACATCTATAGCATAAACAACTGAAAGTGGACAATTTCAAGGCACATTATACATTGAATTATTTAGCTCACTACACAGAATAAATTGAGAGAAACACAATACAACATCTCAATTGAAATTTGTCTTCATATAGAGGTTTTAATGTGAAGGGGAGACTACTAGGTTAATCCATAGGAATGTCTGTGTCATGAGTATGTGCTCAGGCATACAGAAACATTTGGCTTTAATTCTGCTTCCACTCAAAGCCAGCTAATTGCAAATCAGCTCCAGGGCTGCTGTCTGGGCTCATGTGACAGTGCATCACCTGAGATGATGGATACGAGCAGTTACCTGAGCCAGTGACATTAAACGGTTCTGCTTTTATACGTGTCTTGCACTCTGCCATCCTCCAATGTGAGCAGTATGTGATAGAACATCAGTGCAATAAAGGACAGTTTGTTCTATGGGGTTTCTAGCTGAAACCTAATCCACTCTGTGCTCTGTTACAGCTTATCTTAGAAAATTTTCTGTACTTTGGATCCTCACCTGCAAAAGATTCTCTAATTATCACAGAATTTAAAAGATAAATCATCTAGTGACTGTCATGAGCTTTTTATTCTGTTGTATGAGGCTCAGCTCAAACAAGAGGTCTGTGGAGCTTTCCCCTATGAAAATGAAGTAAAGTTAGACAGAGAAATCTTTAGTGTGACCACATGAAACTCACCACCCCTATTTATTGAGAGTGTGAATTGTACAGGACTTTGTTTTCTTTTTCCAAAGAAAAATACTATTTCTACTAAAGTTGGTGAAAGTTTATAAACTACAGCTGTTTGGTTGCAAACTAGGACCCTTTTGCAGTTGAATAGAGTAAAAGTTATAATTATTAACCTCATATTACTTTGTACAATGTTATGACTTGGTAGAAGCTTAATCTATAATTAATTATCCTTCTCATTTTTGATAGTTTTTTTGTTTGTTTATTTGTTTGTTTGTTTGTTTGTTTTTAATGACAGTATTTGTCCTGGTATGTATAACTGCTGGTATTAGTATAATTTCATTGACAAGGAAATCTTCTTTCTGTCTTGCATCAGTGAGAAAAAAAATGAGATACGTAATTCCTTAAAATTACATTAAAACATATAAAAAATTAGCTTGCTTTTACCAAGGTACAGAAATAAATCATTCCACACAAAAATAAGATGAGAATGTATGTACACACTGTGCCTGGAGTTTGCTTTCCCTCTCTTCTATTTTGAAAATACAGTATCTTTGAAATACAACCTTTATATAGAAAAGGGCAGCACAAGAATATAAAGAAAAAAAGCTGTATCTAAACACTAATGTGACAGTCATGTGTTGTTCTTGACAGAATTACACACACACATAGAAACAGACTTACATAGTTTGGCTCAGTAGCTTGATTGATAAATGGGAAAAGGTATCTCAAAGGATTCCCTTTGTTTAATAAAAACACTTATTCAATATATTTGTTTTTCCTCAGATTTTCTCTTAAATAAAGTGAATTATACAGATGGACTGTTTATGGTCTGTTTGCATGCTGTGGAATTTCTGTTGTAATAACCAGGGCTCTGAGGACTACTCTGCAAATGCTTTTCCTGTTTTTATTTTTTTTTTTTCATTAAAAATATTTATCTAAATCCCAACACTTTATCCCCTTTCAAAATAATAAAAAAATAATAAAAAACTGTATCCAAAAGCAAAACTGTTATTAATTATTATAATTATTGTTAATTTGGAAATACTGAGATATTCGGTGTGTAGTTGTCTCTGCCTCTTCCCACCTATGGAGCAAATGGAATAAGAATGTTTACTTTCCTGAAGGATTGATTGTGAAATTTGCTGCACTTAAGACACAGATCCACTAGTTAACCACTTAAGTTACTTTTATAGCTAAATTCACAGTAGAATTTAGGAATACTCATGTGCAATTAAATGCTAAGTACTTAAAAAAAAAACAACTTCAGGATATTTGTTTGGTAACTCATTTCCCTACACAAATATGGCATTTTTTTCCAAGCAGGTGCAGTTTTACCTTGTTTCCCCAAAAGCCCAAAGCACAAGCTCTGTCAGGATCCAGAAAATAGGTATTGCAATGCCTAATTCCCAGGACACCCAGTCTGGAAGGTGTCTGCAGCAGCTAGTGGGGACACACACTCAATAAGACAAACGCTGCCAAAGTGCACTTGGAGTTTCTTTCTATACAAAAACAAAACAAAACAAAACAGCACCCCTCCCCCCAAAAAAAGAATGAAAAAGAAAGAAAAAATCACACAAAAAAAAAAACATCCAAACAGAAAAATCCAACCACCTGTAGCAGTATCTGTCATTATAATGACTCAGTAGTCATAGTGTTTGCGCAGGAACTACTAAGAACTACCTTGCATGCTTTGGGAAGATTCGCTCCTTTCAGAAAGCTACTCTAGCAGGTTAGAAACTTACACTTCTACAGTTTCTCCTGATGCCTTCATGAATCTTTCATTTTCAGCACAGGAGAACACACTGAATATGCCTACAGGCTACTAACTTTTTTGTTCAACAGTCCATGCATCAAAAAAGAATGAAGAATCTTGTGGGAAAGGGGAGACTTCAGAACTCCACGCTCTGAAGTCAATGCATTAAGCACTACTGTAAAAGCATTTCTGATTAAGTGTTAAAATTAGGTGATTATTTTGAAAAAGGAGGACATTACAATACTTGTAGCACAACATTTTTTCCATTCTTTCAGATTAAGCATCTTCCCTCAAGGGTAGGTTCTGGCTCTGGATTTTGAGGAGGTTGTATAATATCTCCTTTACAGAACTGGCAGTGGTATGTACATAAACAGGACATAAAAATTATATTTCTACTGGTAACTGCTGAAAGTACTAGCAGTTTCCTATTGAATCTGAGTATCTTTGAATTGCATCTCTGAGGGAACTAGCAGTCCTCACTGCATTGCATTGAAAGCACACTGAGAGGTTTGGCTTCCATTTTTGTGATCAGACACCCAAAAAATCACTGTTTCAAAAAATCACTGCAGTTCTTTACCCATCTGTCTTTAGTGGTGATGTGAGATAATTTCACTCTTAAGTTGCTAGAATGGAAGGAGTCCTACTTCACCGAAAAACTGGTATAGGAAAAAGGCTAAGCAGTGAAGCAGTTCTCAGAAAATTTTTGATCACAGAAGCAGAATTGTGGAAAAGTTAGAAGATGCAGAAGCCTCATTTTGTCTAAAATTTCTGAGGCTCTCTGTCTCCATTATAAAAATGCTCATTAGAGGCCATCATAGCAGATCTGTGTGTATGTTTGAAGTTAAACGCTTGCATAACCTTTGGCACAATGTGACCACAGCAATTAGCAGTTATATTGGTAGATATTTTCATCTCTTCTCATGCTAGCCTGTTTTGAATTCTTTAAAGAGGTTACCAAAGCATCATAACATCATTAAATATTGTCAGAATATGAAAAACTTGGTGAAGAATTTTAATTTCCCTAGTAACCTCAGTAAAAGTACAGAGGAACAAGCATTTATATTCTTATTTAAACATGTCTTTTTAATAATCACTAACCTTACAGAGCAGACTTAGTTGGTGAAAACAAATAAGCAAATGACAGATTTCATTGGGGTTAACATCAAAGAAACAGAATGTTGTCACTGGACGCATCTCAGCCGTCTACAGAAAAGTAAATACAGTCTGAAGTCAATATAACTGTTTTCTTAACTAGGTTGAGAAATCCCAGTCATTCTAACCATAATTATCTGTCAAAGAAGATAGTGTCTTTTCATTGTTTTTTCATGAGCTAGAAATAAATTTTCCAAGAATGGGAAGCATTCAATTCAACCGCCTAAGCATGAACATCTGGTGTTACCTTAGACTCCTTGAGATAGGAGAATAGAGAGATTCATTTATACAGGGAGAGACAATGACACAAGATCTATAGGTGATCCACATACATCTGCAACAGTAGCTGGAGGTCAAATCTGCTAAACTAGACATGTCAAGTTGCATTAGAGAAGCTTTTGGTACCAGCTTTCCACCCAAATGAATTCTGTGTCACCTTCATTCTGAAAAGGAGCATAATCCTCAGTGAGCTTTCTACGTCGTATCACTGGTGGCAGCATCACTGCCATGTTTGTAATGAAAATAAAGAAGTCAGAAACTATAGTTATAGTTGTCAGCACTTCTAACTCACCCTCAATTCTCTCTCCTTCCACTCTAAAATTCATGCTAAAATCTCACTGAGAGTTAATTGTTTTTCATACACAAAACTAACTCTACATTTTTGTTGTTTAGAGTTCATGCAAGATTAAATTTAGAAGTAACTATTTTGTTTTAAATATCCATTGGATGATTCAGATTGAAAACAAAAAGCATTCACTAATTTCTGAAAAATATTATTCATTCTGGTAAACCTTTAAAAATGTAAGAGATTGTGTATCATAAACTGGATAATCTAATTTTCCAATAAATTCTGTGACTTTCAGATATGAGAGACTAAAAATATTCTCAGGCAGTACAGCATCACCTATCTGCAGGAACACTACAGCATCAGTGTTGTAGGAAACTGAATTCTAGGGTGTGTAAAACTATTGATTTTATCATACAGGAAGTGGATAGCTGTAAGCAAAAGCTATCACCTCTTTGTCTGAGTATCGAAGAAGTGTCATAAAATTCAAGATTTCAGCTTTTACCACAAAAAAAAATTCTTAACAGGTTACAGCGGATGATTTATTGCATGTTGCTCACAACACAGTCTTTTGTTAAACAAGTAAGATAAAACCAAATGTCCTACATTACGCTCACAGAAAGAATCTTACTACTTTAAAGAAAGCCATCACAACACTGAGTCTAGAATCTCAGATAACCTGTACAAAACACAGCACAAATAAGTTTATAGACTCTTATTACCCCCTGACACTGTGTTGCTTGCTGCCAAGTTGTCTTTAACTGTAAAACAATTCAATCAAGCACTCCAGCTCTTCATCCCTGTTTAGCAGTGTGCTTAGAGGTTAATTGCCAAAATAATCACTTTCAGTAGAACTACATTTCCCAGACTGTTTTGCAAAGCAGTTTTTTCTAATAGCTCTCAAGACCCACATAAAAGGAAACCTCATTGATGAACTTCTGTTAGGAACTGGATTTTAAAATCCAGACAAATCAACCACTACAGCAATTGGCACTACAGTTTTTCTCAATTTGGGGTCTGCAGTTATTTTTTAATAAAAAGGGAAGAATAATTTTTTATAGAGATCTTATCTTGTCTCAGCTTACTATACTGTAGCATCCATACACTGTTGCTTATTTCAACTTATTTATTTATCAAAGTTTGGAGTGGGAACAAAATTTTTAAAGAATCTCAGCAGTACAGTGGTATAGTACTGGAAAAACTTATGGCTATATTGAGAACTTCCATTTGGGGGCCTTAAACAGTCTTAAAAATATCATAGTGTTTGTTAATGAGAGATAATTTGATCTTTTATATTATTAGTTCATGCTGTTTTCTATTTCTTTCACACTTAACAACATCAGAGCCCATCCCCCCAATTTGGTGGGTTGCTTCTAAGACCCTGGACTATCAGAAATGGATTCAGAATTCCAGAGCTTTTCCTTTCTCCATTTGGATAAAGAAATATATTACAAATATCAGCAGTGGTACAAAAACTTATGAGCTTTCTGATTTTTAAGAGTTTGTTGGCTTTTATAAAATCAGGCCGGAAATCACTCTAGTAAGGACTCCTGCTATATCAGTATATCTGAACAAAAGTGAACTGTGTAAAATGATGTATGGATTTTCTTTGCTGTAACAAAAACAAGACAAATAAAAATTGAGAGCTCAGTGTAAGTAAGAAAGAGCTACCTGTGATACAGATTATATGAACACTTCTTAGCTTATACTTATTTTTTTCGTCCAGTGTCTTGTATGCTAACTTGATATTACACATTCAATGTATTTTTATGTCTCTGAAATGTAGATTTCAGAAAGGCTAGCCTTTCTTATGTTTTTTTTTTTTTCATCTGATATCTAGTTTCCTTTACAATAGGAAAAAAAAAAAAAAAAAAAAAAAAAAACCTAGACAAACTTTGACTTCATTTCTTTGACTGAATTAATATATTTTGTCTTACCACATCTGTAGCAATAATTGTCTCGACTCATTTTAAAATTGATTTTCTGAGTCCTTTTGTTTTGGAGCACTTTTAAGATTAAATATTGTTTCTGAACTTCACCCATCCCATATTCCAGTGCATAGCAATTTAACATGGCTGATGCATTAAAATTTTAACTACAATTTTTTCTTTTTTTTCAGAATTTATTCTTCAAAAGCCCATAAGTTTTTTGTTAACCTTTCAAAAGTCTGGCCTTTACATTTAATGGAACATTGAAGACTATTAGTCTGCAGCTATTTTATTACAGTAGGTTTTAAAGTTAAACTATTCTAAGAAATAGAGAAACATTTTTTGCTAGAAAGGGGTTAATTGGCAAACAGTACTGCAAATATTTTCACAGCTAGACTTGTTGAAGAATGAAACACACGGAAGTCGATATAATAAGGGATAAAGATAGACTTTTTTGTTGTACATTTCATATAAAGAAAGGTAGTAGGCATTTGTGTACAGTCTTATGTTCTAAAAGCAAAGCATAATCATTTACATTCCTTGGATTGGGTAAATATTAATGAACGTGTTCAGGGTGCATAAGAACAACCTCTATACACAAAGCAAGTGAGACAAATGTTATATACATTGCTTCATAATTTTAGAGCAAAAGCTCAAGTCCTACAGTGAGCTCTGTCCTGGCTTGCTCTACTTCAAAGGAGGTTATAAGTTTAAGGAAAGGCCCATAGTTGGAATTTTTATCAAGGCAGTTCAGCTGATACTATTGTCTCCTGAAGTCTTTCCTTGGTTGAACAGATGGATTTCATATCTTGTGTGGGGTTTGTTCCCTGTTTTTCTACCATTCTGCATCACACAATTCGCTGTTAGACTGCTGTCAAAAAGAAAATGCATGTGGATTTTTTTTTTCTGCATGTGGAATACAACTGCATCTGCCAAGACATTCTTTTATAGAGCTATAATTGATTACTGGCCCATCTTAAAGAAATTTGACTGCTCATATATTCCTCTGTATGAAAAAAAAAAAAAAGCAACCAGCAGGACATTAGCACTGCCATAGCTAAATACAACAAAGCTTGGAATGAAAGCATATGTTTCTTTCACACATTCCCACTTTTATGCTTTAATTTGTTCCAGCCTACCTGAAGTGTTTTTACTCAAATTAGATCTGTTTCTAGAATAAAATTTCAGCTGTTCTATTTATGTGCTATAAAAAATGAGATAGAAATTTATCTGGATATATTTAGGATTGGATATTTTTAGGATTGTTTCCTAATCTGCTGTGAAAATCTAATGCAATACAGAGCTGAAGAAATCATTTTATTATCCTTATAGCTATAATATAGAACATTATAAAGTAAAAAAAAAAAATAGGAATATTAAAAGTCAAATCATCTTTGTCATTTAGAACACTGCATTACAGCTAAGAACATGGCATATTTGTGTAACTTATTCTGTTTATTGAAAAACAGACAGAAAATGAGGTAATTTTAACTGCATGTTATGTCATGTGAACAAAAGATCTGTGGCAAAACACCAGAAAAACATCACAGTAATAAATGAAAATATCAGTAGCCAAGAAACTTACAGCAAGGGACTAATTTGTTCTTTAGAATTGCTATGCTAATTTTTGTGACTTGCTGCAGCAGCAAAGTTGAGATTTAGGATGAATGCATCAATTACTAAATACTGATGCTATAAAGATATCCTTAGCTTCTCAAGGTAATTTAAAAAACCCATTTATACCCCATTTTTCACACATTGCACTTTTACTTGAACTGCTTAAGAGGTGAACTCTCCAAAAGTCAATAAAATTACACAGTTTCATTAAGAAAACAGAGGTTATTTCCTTGGGAAGTATTATGTTCTAAATCTCTACCAATTAAAAAAAAATCCACCTAGAAACCTGTGCCTAAAACCAAAATTCAGTATAAGCCCAGATGTATGTAGCTTTTAAAGAAATTTGGATAAATTTTAAGCCTCACTTAGTACTTTCTTTTTCTTTCTTTCTTTCTTTTTTTTTTTTTTTAAACCAAGGCTAACATTCCTTGTTTGTCATTGCTAAAATAATAAGACACTATTGATTTCTAGTAACTTGTTTTTCTTCTGACAAAAATATATTTCTCAGTTTAAGTCACGGCATTTCATTAAGTCAGTATTCCAAATAATTAAGGAAAATGATTGGGTGAGGGAGATACACTACACCTAATTAAAGCCTTCAAGCAGGGAATCACAGGCATACTTTTTTCTTAATATTTCACTTAACACATTGAACGGCAATGAAATAGTCTCGCATCTCATGCTCCCTCACTTTGCTAAAACATAACATGTTGACAGAAGTGCTGTTACACTTGTAAGCTTATGACCGGGACTATTATTTTCCAATTGAATTATAACTCAAAAATCTAAAATAATTCTTATCCACTGAATTCTCAGAATTATTTGAAGAAACAGATACTCTTTTTGGTTCAGTGACTCCTCTTCCTCTTCTCAGAGATGCATTTCCATTTACCAGCCCCCAAAGAAACAGAGCTCTCTCAACTCTTATATTAATGCATTCTGTGTGTTTTGTCTTATTTCCACAACACAGTTAGGACTGACAAATCTGGGACAGCCTCTAGATTTTTTTTTTTTTTTTTTTGAGACCCTAAAGCCAATCTTTTAATGTACTACTGCCAGACTGCATTCCCAAACCTCTTTACCCTTGATTTTTTCTCCTAAGACGTAGGCCCATTTCCTAACTTATTTAAATACAAAAATTTGCACATAGTAGGAGACAGTAAGATAACTATCAAGATAACACCTCATACTTGTAATGCTAATATAATGGTTGCAACAACAG
Source organism: Phasianus colchicus (assembly GCF_987193195.1). Classification (NCBI taxonomy): domain Eukaryota; kingdom Metazoa; phylum Chordata; class Aves; order Galliformes; family Phasianidae; genus Phasianus; species Phasianus colchicus. The sequence continues at coordinate 88,261,656 of NC_143438.1, forward strand.
CCTGAACAACTCCCTCTCCCTTTCAGCCCATCTCCATGTAATGCTACCTAACTTTGTCACTATTCAGAATTTAAACAACACATGATAAAAACACAGTTTTTCTCCAGCAGTGAGACAACTAATGGAAAGATAAACTCTGATAAACAATTTATATTGATTCTTCCTCCCAGATTAATTTACCGTAAGTAGAGAAATAAATATAATGCTATATATTTTATATAATTATTACAAAATGTAACTCAAGATTTCTGTTCTAATTTACTACCATGCTGCAGAGCATTAAATGTCAGTATGTCTGATATAAAAGAAAATCTACACGTGAAATCTGACTGTTACTGAAATGGAACTTTGCTAATCTACTTACTTTCTAAACTTCAGACTATAAAGCAAGAAATTACTATACAGAGATAACATTCAATTTGCTTAATTCAAAAACTTTGGGGAAAAAAGTATAGATACTTGTTATTTCAAAGTGTAAGACCAAAAGACAATGAGCAGAAGATGCATTAGTCCTGAAATTAAGCTTGCCATGTATTTAAAAAGTGATTTTATTGTGAAAAAAAAAATCATAAATACATTATTTGCATAACTCTGCCTTTCTACCTACACTTTTTCTGTCAATACACAATCATGATCTGAAAGTAATGCCTCATATTTTATTTTGTTGGTCTTCGACATCAGAGGCAAATGTTGGTGGTATGGCAGCAGAGGTTGTACCTTCCCACCAATATTCCATTACATACAAACATACCAGGAACATATGACTATGAGAACATTTTCCACTGCTTCATACTTTCATTGTAGTACACATGCCTGACAGACTGAGAGTCCTTACAAAATCAATGTTTCACATACTGATTTGCCTCAATACTTAGAGCAGGAACTAAAATACTGCTGTCTTTCATGGTGAGTTCATTTCCTTTCATCTTGTTGCCTGTACAGAGTTTAGAAAGAGCATGTTCCCCATCCACAAACAGAAGATGAACTGTTTAAAGTGTGTTGTATATACATTTTATTTATTTTTCAGTGACCCAATTGGGGCTCTCCTAACACTGCTACTTTTCTTCAAGATTTCACTTTAGATATGTAGACTCTTGAAAGTCACTCATAAGCCTCATTAGTGCATTTTGGTCTCACCATACCCTGCAAAGTCTTCACAAAGCTTTCTCTGGTTCATTCTAGCATTAGCTGGTGCAGCTGAGTACCTGGACCAAACAAACAAACAAACAAACAAAACAAAACAACAACAACAAAAAAACTTACAAAAAACAGTACTTGGTGCAATTTTGGATTTTTTTTTCCAAAAGAAAAATGGACATTTTACTGTTGTCCATCCCCCCCTTAACAGAAGTTTGAGAATAGCTATTTATAAATTGTTCATGATTACTGTATCTAAGTTAATTCTGTTTAAAGGCAAATTCAATAAACTAATATCACCAAAATGGTCTCTATTATATAACTTTAGATTACCCTGACTCTCTGAGGAGTTGAGACTTGTGGAACATAATGAGGATGATAATTTAGACCAGCAGAAATGTAGAGTACTAAGAAGAGAAGAAAATAGTACTGGGATCACAGTCGGAATGAATTCAAAGATGCTGCACAGATGTTGTCCACCATATAAAGAAATAAATATTTTTTATTTTATTTTATTTTAACTGTAACAGATATGGGTACACCCAAAAAGAGAAATTAAACAAAATCGATTTTAATTCAAGATAAATACTGAAAAATCCCTAGATGTTTTCATGCTGACTCTACAACAACAAAAGACATACAATGTGAAAAAGGCATATAATTCTCTGTTAAAATGTGTGTAATAGAATTACACACATTCTTAAAAATGGATTCTATATTGCCTTTTTTCCAATTACCATGGACTTCATCCGACTGCCATGAGTTTTCAAGTATAATCAGGAGTGATTTGGTGACTATGTCAGTTAATTGCCTCAGGACTCTGCAGTGCATCTCATTGGGACCCATAGGCTTATGGATGTCCAGGTTCCTCAGGTGGATGCAGACTTGATCTTTGCTTCACTCCCTCAGTTCCCAACTTCCACACAAGGGCTGTTTACAGAGAAGTCGCTAGAGAAGCCTGAAACAAAAGAAGTTGTTTGACCATCAGTTCCTGGTTCAACCAGCCTAGTCTCTTGCCTTCCTTTTGCTGACTTCCTACACCTGAGAACGGAGACCTCTTGTGTCCTAAGGAAAGCTTCTTTAAAGAAGATCTGTAAACCTAATGAAGTTCAACAAGGCCTAGTGCAAGGTGTTGCACTTGGGCTGGGGTAATCCCAGATGTTTATATGGACTGGTTGAAGAACCTCTTGTGAGCAACCATGCAAAGAAAGACTTGGGGGTCCTGGTAGACAAGAAGCTGGACATGAGACAGCAGTGTGCACTTGCACCCTGGAAGGCCAACTATATTCTGGGCTGCATTAAAAAAGGGGTGACCAGCAGGGAGAAGGAGGTGATTGTCCCCCTCTACTCGGCTCTTGTGAGACCCCATCTGCAGTACTGCATCCAGGCCTGGGGCCCCAAGTACAGGAAGGACATGAAACTCTTGGAGCAGGTCCAGAGAAGGGAGACTAAGATGATCAGAGGGCTGGAGCACCTGTCCTATGAAGAAAGATGAGGGAACTGGGCTTGTTTAGCTTGGAGAAGTCTCTGGGGAGACCTCATTGTGGCCTTCCAGTACTTGAATGAAGCATATAAACAGGAAGGGGATCAGCTGTTTATGAAGGTAGATAGTGATAGGATAAGGGGGAATGGCCTTAAATTGAGATAGGGGAGGTTTAGGTTAGATATTAGGAGGAGGTTTTTAACACAGAGGGTGGTGATGCACTGGAACAGGTTGCCCAAGGAGGTTGTAGATGCCCCATCCCTGGAGGCATTCAAGGCATGGATGTGGCTCTGAACAGCCTGGTCTGGTGGTTGGTGATCCTGCCTGTGGCAGGGAGTTTGAAACTGGATGACAATTGTGATCCTTTTCAACCTAGATCATTCTATGATTTTATGACTCTATGATCTGCCAGCTCTGCTCTGTTCCTTTGTTCTTGAGGATAGATTCCCAGAGGGTTTTGTTGACTAACTTCCTGAAGAGCTGCAACTTGGCTTTCCTAAAAATTAAGCTTCCTGATTTTATTCTTTGCCTATTTGATATCCCTCAGGAGTGTGAAATCCACCACTGTATGGTCACTACAACACAGGCAGCCTTCAATCCTGATGTCACCAATCAGTTCCCTCTCATTGGTGAGTAACAGGTCCAGCACTGCATCCCCCGGTTGGGTTGTCTATTACCTGGCTCAGGAAGTTATCCTCAATACATTCCAGAAGCCTCCTGGATTGCCTACAGTTTGCTGTTCTACTTTTCTAACAGATGTCAGGGTGGTTGAAGTCTCCCACTGGACAAGAGCCTGTTATCACAATGTCTCCTGTAGCTGGAGGAAGAAGGCTTTATCAACTGGCTCTGCTAGATCAGGCAGCCTGTAGTAGACCCCACATGACTTTGCTTTTCATAGCATTATATAATAGTTTGGATTCGAAAGGACCTTTAAAGATCATCTGCCAGGAGCAGGGACATCTACTCCTTGTGGAACTCCATAAGGTTCCTGTCAGTCTGTTTCTGACATTTAATACCATAAAACAAGGTACAAAAGAAAAAAAAAAAAGAAAAAATTGGATGAATAGGTGCCCACACATGCTGCTGTAGCTGTCAACATGGTACCAAACAGCTTGTATGATTGAAAATGTCTATTTCTAATGCAATGTTTTTTTTCCTGCAAATCTTGTTTCTCTTAAAAGGAAATGTAATAAAGTGAATAAAGCACATAACAAATCTTTTAAAAGAAACAGCTCTAGCAGTAAGTTTCATTGGGGATGAAAGTAGTCTTCACTTTTAAATGTATAACAAATGAGGTAAAAGAGAAACCTACAGTTTTTTAGAAGAAAGATTCAAAAGCTTTTGAAAACATTTCACAGTACGTGTACAGCTACCTGAAAGGAGGTTGTAGCAAGGTGGAGGTCAGTTTTTTTCTTACAGGTAACCAGCAACAGGAAAAGAGGAAATGGCCTTAAGTTGCACCGGGGGAAATACAGGAAGAATATTAGGAAAAAATTATTCCCAGAAGGAGTAGTGAGATATTGGAATAGGCTGCCCAGGGAGATGGTGGAATCTCTGGAGGTTTTCAAGAAAAGGATAGATGTGGCACTGACAGACATGGTTTAGTAGGCGTGGTGGTGATGGGCTGATGGTTGGACTAAGTGATCTTAGTGGCCTTTTCCAACCCTAATGATTCTGTGATTAACAGTATACTCTTGTCTGTTTCTTCATACTTTAGCCCAAGTGCAAGTAAAAGAACAACAACAAAAGAAATCAGCCACAGCAATACTAGGGAAAAAATGTTTACTGATAATTTCAATATGCCTAATAGAAATTGACAACTGATATATTGGAATACCAAGGAAGCCAGCACCTACTTAGCAACATGCTAATCAGAACTGTGGTGAGTCATATCAAGGACATATTCACTAGATATTTGTGACAAACTATTCCTAAAATAAACTCTGCTTCTATAGGTCTTTAGCTGCATGCACATCAACAAGCTGAAGGCTCAAATAATAATTTCTTAGCAGTCTTCTAAGGTTTGAGCTTTAAATCAGAAATAAGAGTTATACTAAAGCCGTGTAAAGTCTACAGCAGCAGATTGAATTAATGAAACAATATCAGCCATGAAATAAAAATGAATGGACAGTAATTTGGGCAGGATCATGAATACTTAGGTGTACTTAGAATATCAGGAACAAAGATGTAATCCTGAGAATACTGCTTGTTTTGCTGACCCAACAAATACGGAAAAAGGACTTGCAACAAGTTATACTGAAACTCTTAGGTATCAACACAGTTACAGCCTTTTCACTCACATCACAGTTCTTAGTGTCCTTTTCTGTGTGTCAAAAAGTACAAGAAGTAAGGAAGTGAATCGCATCGCAGATAGCAAAGGTACTAAAATGTCCAAATGCTTCTATTACATGTGGATATTAATTCTGGCTTCTACCATTTTTGCATGCGAGGATAGACACACTGCCAGGTCAGATAACTGGTGCTTTAAGAAATGTTACTCTGATGCCAGTTCCTGACCAATATACACCCACTGAACTAACTTCCAGAGACTACCATGTACGTATATATACAGCAAAGCATAAAAATCTTACTTATTTTACTGTTGGAGAGTAGTTGTAAAACCGGTTGAAGTGTTAATTTTGAAAATTCAGACTCATGTCTTATGCACATTTGTGCAACTGGAACTGGAACTTGGTTGATCTTTGAGGTCCCTTCCAACCCAAGCCATTCTATGATCCTCTGAAAAATAAAGCTAACATTTACTGGGAAGTTAATCAAGTTGGTCTTCATGTCTGTAGCAGGAATCAATCAATCCTTAAGGATTTGGTGCTTTCTGGTTTTTTTTTTTTTTTTTTGGTTTTTTTTTTTTTTTTGGACAGCAAGAGCTATGTTGAGGAGGCTTCTTTCCAGCTAACCATATCTTAAACTGCTTTCTATAGCTTGCATTTCCCATCTTTTCTGTCATCTTCTATTTTTATTACATCCTGGTGAATTTCACTTGAGAAAACAACATACAATACTTCTCATGTGCAAGTTTTGATTTTCAACAGTAGGATTAAATGTGGTAATTTTACACTTCATACATTACTATAGACCTGATGAAAAACAAGTCTACAGACATCCAGTAAGTCTTTTTGTATTTTAAGTCAGGGAAAATTGTTATACTTTGGGAAGAAATACTGTGGTTTTCTGAAACATCAAATGTTTATTTAATCAGTTACCAGGAGGAATATGACTTTTTCCAAGAAAAAAGTGTTTTATGCCATTGCTGTAATATATCTACTTTTCTTTCTGAGGTTCTGTTTGCTGTAGAAGGACTGTAAATACGTTTTTAGTTTTACTAGCAGAGGTAGGGATTATTTTGCTCCAGGTCACTCAATAAAGATCACACTCCTACATATTGTCCTGTGTCACCTTCTGCTTGTTTCACAACAGATGGCTGCCTTTCAGGAGTTTTTTTTTTTTTTTAATAGAAGATGTAGATGGAAGATTGAAATAAAACACTCATTGCAACCCAACTTTCTGCAGTTGGTTGCATGCCTGTTGTATGCTTGTATGTCTGTCAAATTTGATGTCATGCAGGAGAATTTTCAGGAATATGTTTCTGTAAATCTATTTCTGGTTCTTGTTACTGCTGGGTCAGATTTATTTTGGAAGGGTTGGAAAGAGAATGTAAATCAAGCAGATGTTATACTGTAGCACAGCAAACATTGTTTTATAAGGTACTCCAGTCCATAAAATATAACAAGAAGCAAGGTATCTTCTGTTTTAAGGGTGAAAGAGCACACACAGCTCTCAGGAAGGAGCCTTAACCTCTGCTTCTAACTCGGAGTGATTTTTCTCACGTTTTTTCATTGCTTTCTCTCCCCATCTCGCAGGATACGACTAAAACACACCGCAAATCTATTTTGCATGAAATACAAAAGCCAGCGTGAGACTATTATCATCACAGAGACAAAATGCTTTCAGTGGTCTTTTCACTGCAGCTGATCTGGTGAAAGTTATTTCAAAAATCAGCACTGTGATTTTGCCTTCAGTGATTTGCTACTTTTATGCTGTGTTACAGATGAGAATGCATGTCCTCACTTCCCACGGGCTTTATCACTGCATGAACCGAATGACCGCTATCTGGGGGACGAAAAAAGTTAAAACCGTGATTTTTGTTCTCATTTGAAAAGCAAAATTTTTTTGGGAGTGACCCCACCCCGCCCCGTGAGAAGCCGCCTCCACAGCCCGCCTAGCGCGGGAGAGGGGGAGAAAGGAGGGGGCGAGACTTCGGAGTATCCACCAATCGCAATCTGTGGCCGCGCCCTGATTGACAAACCGATGTACCCAATGGGAGTCGTCACAGAAATAGGCGGGGCGACCCGGAAGGGGGCTGACGCAGCACCGCCCATAGGGAGGAGGCGGGGGCGGAGCAACACCTCGGGGAGTGGCTCTGCGCGTTCGGGGCGTGGCTTAGGGCGGTGAGGGGCGTGGCCTGCCTGGGGGTATTTAAACCTAGAGCAGCGGGATTTGTTCGCTCAGTCGGTGCAGCGTCGTGGAGGGTGTGCGCTTGTTGTTTGCGTTCGGTGTCTCTTATTCTTTTTTAACGCGCTTTTCTTCGGCGCGCGCGTGTGTACGCGGAAGGGGCGCGTCCCGGCTGGGCTCGGCGGCTCTCGGAGCCCGTTTCTATCCGCTCTCCTCCGCCCCGTGCGCGTCCACTGAGGGATTTCTTCGCGTCCCGCGCCCGGGGGGCCGTCCCCTTCCCTACCCCTCTCGGCCGGGGGCTCGCGGCGCTTCCCTCTGGATGCGTCCCCGCAGCCCCAGGCGGGAGGCGGCCGGGGGGAAGCGCTGCCTCCGAGGATTTACCGTCGCCCGGCACCCAGCCCCGCGCCTTCTCCTTCCCCGCGGGCGCTCCGTTGCCGCCCCGGAACGCTACCGCCGTTATGGACGAGAGATATCTGCCCGAGCTGATGGCGGAGAAGGACTCGCTGGACCCGTCCTTCACGCACACCCTGCGGCTGGTCAACCAAGGTGAGGGGTGCGGCGGGCGAGCGGCGGCGGCCCCTTCTTTCCATCCTTCCGCGCTGCTGGAAGTTTCCGCGGAGACGCCCGGCGCGGAGGGGCGCGGAGGCCGCACGGCGTGGGTTTGTTCTGCACCCTGTGGCTGTTGCTGAGGTGCTGCCCGGCTCCCGAGCCCCGTCCTGCTCGAAGGAGGCTGAGGGCGGTTTCCCGCAGCCCTGCTCTCGTTTAGGGTGGTTTGAGATCATCTCCCGTTGTTTAATTTATAGAGTATTCTTAAGTTGAGTTGTTGTGTAGCATGGGTTGAAGTTTTGGGGCGGTTAAACGCTTAGGTGTTTCCTTCTTTTACCCCGAGGTGCTCAGGTATAATAGCTTGCTGGTTGTAGATGCGTGACTGTTGGCCGGAGCCCGCATCTTTGTCTCGGATCTGGTGCCTCTATAACTCTGGTATTAGGGAGCAAACAACGCGTTTGGTTGCTTTTTCCTGAAGCAGCGAACATGCTCCTTCCCAAATATGCAGCTCCAGACAGTCAGGATGATCCCTCTGCCTTTGACACGTCCGATCGTGCTGGCTCTTTGTTTCAATGATGCTGAGTAGAAAAGCCATGTGTGAAAAGGCTGTGTGGCTTCGTGTAAATCACCTGCCTGTTACTCATCTCCAAATTTACAAGTCCTGCTCTGTAGATAAGCCCTCCGAGTATTTGGGATGGTGGGGTGAGGCAAGTTAGGAACCGGTCTTCCAGTGTAACTCAATAGCAGCTAAGTGTTTTTTGCTTCAGTTGAAGTGACTGCCAAGCTGTATGATGTACTGCATGCTACAGGGATAGGTCTAAATCAGTGTGGCTTCTTCAGTGCATTGACATGCTGCTTGATGTGTAATGGACTGCAAATGCCAATCTCTAAATTGGATGGAGACTTAACTGCTGTCCAAAATGTTCTGGAGTTACTGTTAGTTTCAGCTGTGGAATGTGTATACTGTGCGACTTGCAGCTGCCTGCCCCTGGGCTGTTGACATTCTGCCTATTTATTCCAATTTTGAATTTGTAGGAGTGCCACTGATAGTGAGAGAAAGCTCTTTGTTAACACAACTCTCTATTTCCATGCTTTCTATTAAAGAAATGCTAAAAGCTAAGCTCAATGGCTCAGAATTTAAGGCTGCAAGTTAGTGAAGTTACTTTAACTTAATCTTGGCAGAATCTTTGCACAATTCATACAATCAGATGTAAGTTGTGGAAGTATTTAAATATTTCTAATAGTATTTATGGAAGTACATATAGTTGTTCAGTTATTATTACTGGAGCATCATCACTTTTGTAGACTGATAGTTTTTGTAGTTCTCATTCAAATGGGCTGTTAAGAGGCAGAAACATCTACCTGCTTTCATTGTATAATACTTGGTACCTACTTGTAGTTCCAAAAACAACTAATGTATTTCATAGGAAAAAAAGTGGGTGGCTGTGTAACCTCTTTATTCTAGTCTCATTGGGTTTTCTGCTTACACTGGTAGTCTTGAATTAAATCTGATTGAAGTGTTCACATGTCAGGTGAAAAATGAAGCAAGATGACTATCAACCAGTTAACTGTAGCTTAAAATATGTATTTCTGTAGCTGCTATCTAAAACCCTTTAAAGCAGTTGTACAGTTCAGGAACCAAGTGAGATGACTTGGATTTCTAATAGAATTGAGAAACACTGTTTTGAGAAAAGATGTTTAACAAAACTTTATCAGTGGCTGGTTCATCTATTTCAGTTGATATTCACATTTAAGTGAATGTGATTAGTGAGAGTGTATTTTTGCTTGTTTGTCATATGCCAGGACCAGTGAGTTCTTTCTGTTATAGAATAGTAAGGCAAATTAAGTGGCTTGTCTATTTTTTTTGAAGCCGAAGTTGCTTAGTTTCCCTATTTAGAATGAAGCGTGTTTCAGAGTTTAGCTTAGCCGAGATGTGTGAGAACATCTTTAAGTGCTTAAAATAACTAGCTTAATTACGTAATGGTGTTTTGATGTCTTAAGAGCATTACATTTAGGATTTGCATTTACTTTAACTGAAACACTGTAAATAAGCTAACTTTCTTCATAAACTTAGGATCAATGCATAAGAATTCTATGGTAGAACTTGCAAATCTTCCTGAGATGTTGCACCCTCATTTCAGTTGCTTCAGCACTGACAAAAAGAGCAAAATAGCTGAAATAACTACCCATGCTGAAACTCAGCTTCTAGGCTAGGGAAAAGTGGTCTGTGTAAAGACTTCCAGAAATCAGTTAATTACAGCTTTTGCACAGAAGTGGACACATTTGCATGTTATGCTTGTAATTACAAACTATAATTTGGATACATACAAATTACGTAATTGCAAATGATACAGAAAGAGCTTGACATGCTTTGTTTCGGAGGAGTCACTTGAAAAACAATACAAAGATGACTAGGATGCTGCCAGAATACTTCTACAGGCAGTGTTGTTGGTCTCTCAGAATTAAGGTGTCCATCTCCTCTTGCCCTAATAAGAATTTTCAGCATTTTGGAAGTATTAAACTTGGTGGTAGTATGTTTCATTTATCCTTTGTAGTGTATTGGATATCAATACTGATTTCTTTTATTGGTGCTGAACACTGCTTAGGAATTTGGTGACTGTCTTTTTTGGGATGCAAAATCTATTAATGATCTTTTTTTTTCTTTAAAGAATATTGGTATCTTTAACTGTTGCTTAAATTTTAGTGCAGTAGGAATCTTTTCTATTTTTTCTGCTTTGAATAAGATTTACTTGTATGCTTGAATGTTAAGTCTCTTTAAAAATGATTTTTGTTAACCTTTAAGCATGCTATATGTTGGAAGCAGGCACATTGCTCATAATTTGTCCATCCTAATAATATTGATTTGCAGCTGATACCAGGCAATGGGAACTGGAATATTGCTCGGTTACTATCTTACAAGTTCTGTACATAAAGAGCCTTGGGAAAGATACAGTTCTGTGAAAGAGCACAAATCTGGTGTAGGTATTGTGTGTCTTTGTATTTTTCCGAGTTACTGTCAGCTACTCTATTTTATATGCAAAAACTGGAGAATATGTTTTGAATGTAAGAGTGGTACTTCTGAAGTAAAACCAGTTCTTTATCATTGTGTAGATGTACTTCACAGTGTTTTTGGAAGCTATTAACACTGCAAGTGCTTGTACATATTACAGTCAACACCACACTTGAAAAACTTCACTAATGGTACTGTAAGAATGTAAAAGAGAAGAAAAGATTTGCTTTATTTGTCATCCTATAGATCTGTGCTGGTCTGGCAAGTATTCTGTGAATGTTGGGTAAGGGATCTGAGACTGCGTGCTACCAGAAACTCACTGAAACATGTTGATATGGGGCGTGTTTTTTAATAAGATGACATTTAAAACTGATGTTTGGTGCTTGTTTTATATAAAATGTTAAATATGTAGGTGGAGGGGAAACAGTAATTAAAGTTAGGGCAGCTGAAATCATTACGTTAAGAGGTAATGAGTCCCAGTGTCTGGTCTGAAATACAGCTTTTACTTCAATGTAGGCTGGTCTTAAGGAATTTTTCCTTAAGATCTTATTTTAGCTATATTGAGACTTAGGTATTGCTTCAGTTGGCAAGGCTACCTTTAAACTCCTGTCAAGAGCAAGATATACAGGAATAACAAGCCTTCTGATCAGTAGATGGCTGTGTGTGCTAGCTGGATGCTGGATCACTGTGCTGAGCCACGTGACTGTCTGTGATCAGCGCAGGTTTGCTGACTCCTGTCCAAAGCTTCATGAGTTAGTGATCAAATTGCCGTCTCTTAAAACCAGTACTTTCCTAAAAGCCAAGGAGTGCAGATTGTGAGAAGTCTACTGGCTTCCTGCATTGTAGAGAATATTAACCTGATAATGTTATAGCTATTCTGTGCTTGCGGTGTAAAAATTGTAAAAGCAGGAACTCAATTTATTACACTAATGTAGATGTTAATGATTTTGAATAAATCTATTCAGGGATGTGAGTTTCTGGGTGCTTACTAAGGATTTCCTTTAATTTTTTGTACAAATAGATGTGTGGAAAAATTAATGTTTTGTGTCATCAAGTTCACTATTAGTAAACTGATGTACTAATTTTGTGATATAAATCTGTTTGCTGGAGAATCATCCTCTTTGAGGACAAACATGGCACAGGACAGACATGCATGGTAACTTCAGTTCCCAGTCCCTCAATGGTGTTGCACATCCTCCATTGCTGTACAGCTTTACATTGGATTTGTTTCTCATTCCAGCTTCCACAAGCAAAGTAGTAACTCCCCTTTCCAGTATTCAGCTCTTGGAGGCTGGCAAAATGCCCTTTAGAGGCTATAGGCATTTTGTAAAGCAAATGAAAAAAGCTGATTGGATTCTGTATGTTCTGAGTAATCCTGAATATGAGTGAATTTTGTAATACACACTTCAGACTGAAAGATTTTCTCAGATCGAGGCCATTGAAGTTGTCATTCCTAGAGGTTAACTAGAAAGCAGACACTCTGTTATTATCTTCTAAGAATCAAACTTCAAAACAATAGTATGTGAGAGCTTACAAGGGTTACTTGGCAGGTATAATGCAAGAGAAATTTGTCAGAAATATGGATGGGTATGGCTTGATGGCAACTCCATAAAACCAAGCAAGGCTGGCTTAGGTTCTGGTTCTTTTAACATAGCTTAAAAAGCAGTAAGAACTTGAAGAAGCCATCAGATTGTCTCTTGTTTCATCTGGTCTATACCTTCTCCACTCTATAACGCTTCAGAAGCAGACATTTGTTGTGGTTGGCTCATTGCTTTTTCTGCAGTGAAACTGCCCTAGGAAGGTTGTAGCTTGTTAACAATTAGGTTTGAGTCTTAGTCTCCTAAAAGGCAGGGGAATTGATTTATCAGGTATTCCAGTCATGTTAACAGTGAAGCTGGGAAATGCAGCTAAAGATAATCATACATACTTCACCCTGGGCTCATCTGCTATGAAGCGTGACTCTACCTTGCAGCTGCTCACCCATGATCACATTGAGACCAAAGCTGACTTCTAATTCACTTGCACACTTACTTTGGCAGTCAATGAGAGAGATCAAATTTAAAGGTTTCAAATTTAAGCTGACATGGTTTGTCACTTTCAATCCTTTTCGACACCATCCATGCAAATTAAAATGGTAACCTTCTGAGCACTTATTTACTGAAGAAATCAGAGGAGTCACAGCACTGAATGGCTGCTCCTCTGGCCCATGGCTTGCTCTACTCTACTTGCATGTACTTATAATCTATGTATGTGATATTTGTGGCTACTGAGTTCTCTCTGATTTCAAATTGAGGTATAATCAAGAAACAAAGTGATCTCCTTCCTTCTTTGGGAGAGTGAGGTATCAAAGTTCAGAGTTGAACAGTCTTTGTAAAGTGTGGAACTGCGTGTGACTTCTAATTAACACTAAGCAATTTCAGTAAAAAGCATGCTTAAGTGGATTAGCTGGTAACTGATGTAACTAATAGCTTATGGTAAATGGGCTGACTGTTCTTAGCTGAGCTTAATGTTTGTTATTAATAGTGATATAAAATTAAGGATAGATGCGCTAGGCAAATGGTGTACTTTGATAAAGAAAGGAACTGATCTGCTTGGGTAGGGCTGTATTTGCTTGAGGGTGGAAGGGATTTGTGGAGGAATCTGGAATTTGTTGGGTCACTGGACAGAGTTCAGCAGTGTGATGTTCAGCAATGTTAAAGGTTGGGTTCTTCTCTCATGTCAGAACAACCCATGTGGTGATATAGGCTTGGGAAAGAGTGGCTGGAAGCTTGCCCACTAAAGATCTAGAGGCAACAGCTGTCTGAACATGAGCCAGTAGTGTGCCCAGGTGGCCAAAAAGGCAAAATGTGTCCTGGCCTCTTTCAGAAATAGCATGGTCAGCACTAGGGAAGGCCTTGTCTCATTGTACGTGGCACTAATAAGAAGAAACTTGAAATACTGTTTTCAATTCTGACCCCCTCACAAAAAGGATGCAAACTTATTGAGTGTTTGCAGATAAGAGCAGCAAAGCTGATGAAAGGGACTGGAAAGCAAGACTTGAGGAGTGGCTGACAGAAATAAGATTGTTAGATTGTTTCCTCTGGAGGTGAAATGTTGTCATTCTTTGTAGTTTTTAATACATAAAGGGGAGCTACAGGAAAGGAGATAGATTCTTCAGCAGGCTCTGTTGTGTTATAGCAAGGGGAAACTGCATTAAACTTAAAGAAGGGAGGTTTAGGTTGGACATAAAGGAAAAAGTCTTTACAGTGATGCTGGTGAGGCACTGGAATGAGTTACCCAGAAGTGTAGTAAGTGCATGGAGACATTCAAGGTCAGGTGGGACCAGGCTCTCAGCAACCTGATCTAGCTGTGAATGCCCCTGTTCATTGTAGGGGAGTTGGATTAGAGGACCTTTAAAGGTCCCTTCCAACTCTAAGGATTCTGATTCAGATTCTGCAACTTGGGTGTAGAATAACAGTGATTGTAGTTCTGAGAAAGACCTAAGTTACTAAGATACTTCAGTTGAGCAGAAGTTCCAAGTACATAATCATGTCTTTAAAATGAGGTCATAGGGACTATTTTTCATTGTCTTCTGACATGAATTCCATGTACAGAATTGTCTTCATCTTCAGGAAGATCATAGAAGAATCAATGAAAAAATATTACAACCTTGATAAAAGGTTTATAAGCTGCTTGTTGATCTGATATCATTATTTTTACAAACATTAACCTGTGGTTTGTGTGCATAGCTGCCTCCACAGAGGTGAAGGTGCAAAGAAGTCCTTCAGAGTTGTGAAATGTGAAGCAAAAAATAGTGAAAACTGGAGCACAATGTTTTGAGTGCCTAGTTGTCAAATAAAACAGTAAAATAAATGGCTCTTTAAAATCTTTGTCAAAATACATGCATTTCTGGACATTCAGTCTTGACTAGATTTTTTGGGGTTAGTATTGGTAACTGTCAGTATCAAGATGCACATGAAAGAACTAGAAATCATTTCAGAAAACCTATTGCTTTTGCACTTAACAAATTTTCTTTCACATTGGAAATTCTGTTGTGCTGATCCTGGTATAGTGTAGTGATAGTGGAAAGACTAGAAATTCAAATCCTTTGAGGGTTTAGTAATTTTCTTCAATTTTGTCAATCCATTTTGGGCTGTACAATAGGAATAATCAGTAGGGGAAGATTCCTTTCCATGTACTAGACAGATCTAGAATGAAATCAAAATTGCTGTTGTTACTCTGACACTGAACATTGAGCTGCTTTCATTGATGCTTGGTATAAATGCATTTGTAGTGAAGTGCTCCTGATCAGATGTGATCCAGGAACAGTAACTGTACTCTTGAAAGCAAGTTCTTTTGAAAGCAGATGCTTAATGTTTTCAGCTGTATTTTACTCCTGTTTTGGGATAGTAGTGGTATTACTTAAAAAAATATATATATACAGAAACCAAAGGAGGTTTTGTTAATGACTTTTTGATTAATTTCCTCCCAGTGTGACATGAGGACTTGTCACCCCTCTGAACCCTCAGGGCTTCTGACCTAAAGCTGTTGCAAGCATGTTTTGGTCTTTTCCCTGATTTTTCTCAATACAGATGAGACCAGTTTCTACACATAATGTAAGTCAAAGCTGCTTTCTTCATACCAGAAATCTCCACTGGGATAGATACATATGCACAGAAGTAAGGGAGAGTTTGCCCCATTTTGCTTAAGTGAACTGTCACAATCATTTTGAAATCACTTCATTGGAAACATAACTAAACATTATTAAGACAGGGATCTCTTGGAAAGAGTCCAGCGGAGAGCCACAAAGATGGTGAAGGGCCTGGAGCATCTCCCCTATGAAGAAAGGCTAAGTGATCTGGGTCTGTTTAGCCTTGAGAAGAGAAGACTGAGAGGGGACCTGATCCAGGTCTATAAATATCTAAGGTGTGGGGGGCAAAGTGGCGGGGCCAGACTCTTTTCAGCAGTGTGCGGAGACAGGACAAGGGGAAATGGCCAGAAGCTGCAGCATAGGAAGTTCTGCACCAGTGTGCGCAAGAACTTCTTTACGGTGAGGGTGACGGAGCACTGGAACAGGCTGCCCAGGGAGGTTGTGGAGTCTCCTTCTCTGGAGATATTCAAGACCCGCCTGGACGCCTACCTGTGCGACCTGGTGTAGGGAACCTGCTTTGGCAGGGGGGTTGGACTCGATGATCTCTGGAGGTCCCTTCCAACCCCTACGATTCTGTGATTCTGTGATTATTGTTGTCAACCCTGTCCACGTGACGGGAGGATTGGAACTAGATGATCTTAAAGGTCACATCCAATCTCACTCTATTACAGTTAAAAAAAAAAAAAAGTTCAGAAAGCTAGGATAGTTTTTCACTGTATTAATGGATAGTTTCATGCCTACTTGCAGTCTGCCTTGGTTTCAAGAGAGAATTATCAGAACTGAATTCTGTGCATCTTACAAGGATTTCCCAAACTTTCTGTGGGGGTTTTGATCCTGTTGTTGGAGAACCTAATTTGCTTCACTCCCAGTGGAGATTCTGCAGCAGATAGGTTGCAATTGCAATGATATCTCTTGCTCTAGTCAGTATTTTCTAGTGCTGTCCTAATGACATCCAATACAGAGACTGGAAGGTAAAATATGGTCCTTAACACTTGGACTTGAAGTCTGAAAAGAATTACTGTGATCCTATCTGTCTTGTCCAACACTAAGTTCTTTTACAGATTCTTTTTGCTTAGCATACATTTTATTACACTGTGGTGTTGGAAAAAAGACTAAAACTTCTATTAGCCTACCATATAAAAGCATGCAACAGAGGATTTATATCTTAAAACTTAATGTTCGTGTTTTTGAAGTGTGTTTTTACTGCAGCCTGTCTTGAAGACTTCACAGAAACCTGTTAAGTCATGTGAAGCATATATCAGGAATTCCATGAGTATGGTAAATGCTTGAGGGAATGAATTATTTCTAAAACTTCTTCCAGTCTTAACTGTTTTCTTCGAATTTGGGGTTCTCAGGTAATTATGAAATGTTACTCTCAAGTAAGGAAAGAAGTGTTCCACAGTAGAATCTGCTGTAGGATGACTGAAGAGTATCTTAATAGTTTTGAAAATGGGTAACTTTTTTGGTTGCTTTAACTCTGTCAGGAAAGAGTATTGTTAGCAGTCAATCACCAAGTATTAGAGCTGTCATACAGCTGTTAATTTCAGTTTTTTCTCCTCAGTGTTTTGAGGTTCAGATGTGGTGCTCAGGGCCATGATTTAGCAGTGGGTTGTTAGAGTTAGGGTAGTACGGGGAGGTTGTGGTTGGACTTGATTATCTTTTCCAACCTGATTCTATGATTTCTTGAAATGCAGCCTGTACCTTCAGCATGACAGCTGTGCTGTGACTTGTACTGACAGTGTGTCAGCAGGGGGAGCCGGCATTTAGCCTAACGAGTGTCAGCTGCTGCTGTGAGGGAACATAACTGGGAAAGTAATGTTGGTTCTGTTGAAAGAAAGCGGGGAGCTGAACCTGAGTGCTGTATACCATCAGTGTTATCTTTCACAGTGACTTTTGTAACTGAATATACTGTCTGCTCCTGGAAATGTGGGTCCCTCCTGAAGAAAGGCAGTGCATGGTTAACAGAGACTTCAGTAGTTAGATAATCATTTTGTTAAAATGACTCAATTTGACTATGTAAGTGTGAAAAGTTGTTGCTCAGGGTACACAGGCTCTAACTAGCCTGCCTGCAGGAAGTGGTGCTTGCATCACACTGCTCCTCTGTCCCATAGATTTATTTTTTTTTTTGTTGCTTGGCTGCTCACTGTTTGATCACAAGCATAGGCTTACACACAGGCTGCTTGTTGTAGTTATAGTAGAGGTACTTTACTTAGGACTCAGGGTTTCTGAATGCGATTAAGTTGTGGATAGGAACTGAAATAGCTTTGACCTGTGCTGTTCTCTTGATGTATGTTTTAACTAGCAAGGCTCAGGCCAATTTGGTAAGTGTTAAATTGAGATTTAAGAGCAACACTTCACCAAACCTTTTAACTGTAAGCTCTTAGAATATCACATAATTATCACTGATTAAATGGAGAGTGCAGGGCAACTATCGTTGTTATTTATAAATCATGTTCATAGATGTGCTTAAAAATTTACGCATCTGAAATAACAGGCCTTGTTTGGAACACCCAAGTAGTAGTTCATAGTTCTGCATAAGGTTAATTAAAAATGCTGATGTGCATTTCATTATCACATAAGTGGCAAGTAGCTGGTTGAGATGAGTTACTTTAGTTAGTACTAAAATAATGTGTCTGATAGAAATTGATATGAACTGCTCTCAACAAGTAAATCATAGTTTCTCTAAACTTCAGTGGATATGCTCAGCATTGTTAACATAGTTTATTTGCTGTACTTAAGTATCTGGTAGGTCCTGTGGATGTTGTTTCCTTTTGCTTGTGTGCTGAAGGCAGTGACCAGAACTTCCTCTGGCTGGCTGTCTTGGCTAGAAGGCCATTAATGGTATCTAGATAGAGTGCAAACTGGTAGTTTACAATGAGTAAATAATTTGGAAGTAGCTATTCATTATTCATAAGTCCATGCAAATGGTACTAATCATGTCAGCATTTTCATGAAGTGGCTTTGGCACATCATTTGGAAGTTCTTGGTGCTGTTACCAAAGCAGGTTTGAAATCCTTGAGCAATCATCTGATAAGAGCTGTGAGAGAAACTGTGATCCTTCTCTGTTCAAGTTCAGCACCTTATAACTTGGCTGTATGCACTTGTCGGTATTGGATGTCAGGCTGTGTTGTAATAAAACAAATGCTAGAGAGGGTTATTTTCCCTTCACTCCAGTGATGACTAATTAGCTATTTGAACTGTATAAATTACAGTCAATCAGCTTTTGCTAATAACCCCTTTTCCCCTTTTTTACCTTAGAGCATTTCATCCTCAAGACAGCCATCCTGACATGGTAGAAACTTTTACATGCAACTAATTGAAATACTAACAGAATAGTGAATGCAATTTCAAGCTAGAACATGAAATGAAGAAATAAGAGCAGATGGCCCCTTCAGAAAAATAGATTAAAGAGAATAGATGCTTCTGGCCAGCTACATAGTTAATCCCTTGCTTCTTGTCAAGGGCTACTGCCAATAGAGTTATTATACAAGGGGTAAAGTGGAAGCTATATGAAATTAATGGGAAAAAAGCTTTTTCTGTCTCTGCTCTTACTAAGAATTTAGTGTTCATATTTTGAGTTATAGTAAATAGGAATAATAACCCATTTAGATGTTCAGCTTCAGAAATGGATGCTATAATAAAAAATAATTCTGAGAATGTAGTTTTGTTTATCTATATTCAGAGTCTAACATTTTTTTTCTGAAATGCTGACTGTTAAGTCTTGAAACCCTCATGTCAGGGATCTGGTGGAAATGTCTGTGATTACTTCTGCTTGTGCCTTGATGAGAAATTAGACTTTCCTTGGTAAAATGTTCTTTCTAGTTTTTTGTTAATGGGCAGTCTGATCTTATTCAGTTCATTTAAAAACCTTTATTTCCTAGCTTTATATTAAGCAGCACATTCAAGCATTTTAGTTATTGTTTTTTAACTAGATCAGCTGTTCCTGCACTTGCTCTAAAATACTGTCAGTGAATTAAGGTAAGTGAGGTGTGAAACTCAGCGTGATCGATACATTAATGTGTGTATCTCAATACAGGATCCGTGATTTGCAGATGCATTTCTAGGACAAGTGCACATTATGATTGCTTCTTATATTTTCTTTTCACATGCACCCTTACACTCTTTTGTTTCCCTTCTTAGCAGTGAAACATAGCATACTGAGTTTCTTCTCAGCTAATGTTCATCCTCTGAGAGGCCAGACCCTCCATTTCCTGAATAAAAGCGCTTGTTTTTTGTAGCTGGTTTCTTTTCTCACATCTAGCAATAACTTCATTTTGAAATGAGAACATCAGTTCTGTTCTAATTCTGAAGAAATGTAAATGTAATTGAATCACCAAGTAATGATGCCTCAGCTTCATGGTGTTTGTGCTTTTCATAGTGTTACTTGACAAATAGAAGTGATGGAGCTGGAGCTTGAACCTGTGGGTTTATGTAGGCAGAGCAAGTGGCTGTGGTCAGTGGTAGCTTTGGCATTTTCTGGCATTACTTGATATCTCAAACCAATATAACCATAGAATCGTAGAATGGCCTGGGTTGAAAAGGACCACAATGAACATCTAGTTTCAAACCTCCTGCTATATGCAGGGTTGCTAACTACTACACCAGGCTGCCCAGAGCCACAACCAGCCTGGCCTTGAACGCCTCCAGGGATGGGGCATCCACAACCTCCTTGGACAACCTGTTCCAGTATCTCACCACCCTCTGAGTGGAAAAACTTCCTCCTAATATTGAGCTTAAACCTCCCCTGTCTCAGTTTAAAATTGTTTACCCTTATCCTATCACTATCCACCCATGTACACAGTTGATCCTCTTCCTGTTTATATGCTCCCTTGAAGGCCACAATGAGGTCTCCCTGGAGCCTTCTCTTCTCCAAGCTAACAAGCCCAGTTCCCTCAACCTTTCTTCACAGGACAGGTGCTCCAGACCTCTAATCATCTTAGTGGCCCTCCTCTGTATCTGTTCCAAGAGCTCTGCATCTTTATGTGAAAGTTGTCCTGAAGTTGTCTGTAAAGTGACCCTTGCTGCCTTGTGTTTATCTGCTACATTTACTGTATAACAAACTATACAATTCCCTTAGCAAGTATATACATATATGCATTTATGCTTTCATATGATAGCACAAGTTGTCCATGAGTAACTACTGCAAAAGGAAAACCTCAGGAAGCCCTTTCAACTGTCAGGCCAGCATAGTAAGAACAAAATGGGAGGTATTAAGTTATTTTTATGTTTAGAAGATTTGCATAATATGAACAATCATCCCAGTCTAATTCCCTCCAAAAGCGGAGTGTGTGAACATGACAATTTGCAGTCGGTGTAAAGCTACTTCACGTGTGGATTTCAAACATAAATTCATATTTACTTTAATTCATAAAGGGATCAGACAATCTTAGGGCATAGAGTATTGACATAATGAAGTTATTATATATTAAGAATCCTTACAAAAAGCTTTTCCTACTCTACCATTTATGTGCACAAACATGATCAGGTAACCCTTGGACAAGATTTTACTTGCCATTTTGGTGAGTCATCAAGGACCCATATTCTTTCTTCCTCATAATGTGTATTGCACTTCAGTTGAATGAATGAAGTTTTTTCTGACTCCTTCGACACCATTCTCAAGTAGGGAAAGCCTAAAATAAACCTCATCTGAATAAATGGATACAAAAGGCAGCTCGTAGCATACATAAATCATGTATCAAAATATTGGTAAGTTGAAATAGTTCCCATTTAGCCGTAGAGCATTTCTTTAGTAAAGACTGAAGTAGACAGAAGCACTATTAGAGATCTCATTTAAAGCTTTTCAGGGCACTGGCAAAGACCTCTGAAGTCTTCTGACAGTTTTAAACTACATTTAATACCTGGAAGATACCTGTACATCTGTTAGTCCAGCATTAGACAAGATTTATGCAGAAAACATGAAGTATTACCTTCCCTTCTTCAAAAAACACTTCGAGGAATGCTAGAGCTTTGCCAGCAACCTCCATCTCAAATGACAGAAGGCTATGGTACAACCTCATGCTGGCAATCCTTAACTCAGCAATATGTCAGATACCCTCCTGATAAATTCTAATCACTAGTGATAGGTTATAGAAGTCAATATTTTAACATCATTGCTAATACCTTGGATGATGGAACAAAGCGAAACTTCAGCAAGTTAGAAAAAAGAAATAATATGGCCACAATAAGAAACTGGGAAATGTGGTTCAAGTACTGGAGCTCTGATGCCATCAAGATGTACCTTGACAGGCAAACAAGAATTTCATTAAATTGAAAGGGAAGTTCAGGCCCTGTACTTCAGGAGGAAGAACTCCATGCACTATGACAAAATGGTAATCAATCATACAGGAAGTAGGTTTGCAGGGCTACTGACACTAGAATGTATTGAATGAGCTGAATTTGTATTTGTGAAGGCTGTCATCATCCTACTCTTTACTAGAATGGCACTCCCAATGGTTTGAGGGAGGTGATCCTTCCTTTTTAACTCAGCACTGGTACAACCACATTTAAGATAGAGTTCTATGTAGGGCTACTGATTACAAGAGTGACTGAGACCACATCAAGTCTGCTTGGTACAGTTAGTACTTCAAAATTATCTGATACAGCTCCGTTTTCAGATCCTTTCACATCTTTCCTTTTTTAAAACCCAACTGGACTTTATGCTGAGAAACCTGTGGTAGTTGCTGATACTGTGGGAATCAAAAGGATTGGGCCAGGCTCTTTTCAGTGGTGTGCAGTGATAGACCAAGGGGTAACAGGCAAAAGTGAGAACACAGCAAGTTCCATAAAAAAAAAAACAAGGAAGAACTTATTTACCCTGTGGGTTACAAAGCACTGGAACAAGCTGCCCTGAGTTTATGGAGTCTCTTTCCCTGGGGGTTTTCAAGATCAGTCTGGATACCTACTGGAGAGATGTTCTGCTGGGAACCTGCTTTGGCAGGGCAGTGGACCTGACAATCCCTGGAGGTCCATTCCATCCCCTGGGATTAATTGGATGGTTGCAGTCCAATAGTAGTGAGCACTGTCCAAGTGGAGATCAGTGAGAAGTGGCATTACTTAAGGTATTTTTCAGAAGCTTGGCAGTAGTATTGAGTGCTCCCTTGGCAAGTTTGTCAGCAACATCAGTGTAGTATGGCTGGAGGGAAGAGGGGCATGGAAAGGCTTGAGAGTTGGGCTTGCATGGACCTCATGAAGTTACAAATCATCTTGAGCATGATCATACAGCATGCACAGGGCAACCATGAGATAAGGCCCTACCAGCTTGGGTTCATGAAAGACAGGTTCTGTCTGAACAGCCTAATCTCCTGTGGGCAGCTGACTCAACTGGTTGATGAGGGAAAGGCTACTGGAGTAGACTACATAGTGGCTAAGACTGTGGTGAAGTCTATCTCCCCCAGTATTCTCCTGGAGAAGCTGGCAGCCTGTGGCTTAGGTCCATTCTTTGCTGGGTAAAGAACAGGCCAGATGGCTGGGCCCAGAGAGTGATAGTCAGTGAGCTAGTGACTGGTCAAGGGTGCTGATCCCCAGGAGTCAGTAGTGGAGCCCATCCTGTTCAATATCTTTATTGACAATTTGGATTGCCACAAAGATGGTGAAGGGCCTGGAGCATCTCCCCTATGAGGAAAGGCTAAGTGAGCTGGGTCTGTTTAGCCTTGAGAAGAGAAGACTGAGAGGGGACCTGATCCAGGTCTATAAATATCTAAGGTGTGGGGGGCAAAGTGGCGAGGCCAGACTCTTTTCAGCAGTGTGCGGAGACAGGACAAGGGGAAATGGCCAGAAGCTGGAGCATAGGAAGTTCCGCACCAATGTGCGCAAGAACTTCTTTACGGTGAGGGTGACGGAGCACTGGAACAGGCTGCCCAGGGAGGTTGTGGAGTCTCCTTCTCTGGAGATATTCAAGACCCGCCTGGACGCCTACCTGTGCGACCTGGTGTAGGGATCCTGCTTTGGCAGGGGGGTTGGACTCGATGATCTCTGGAGGTCCCTTCCAACCCCTACGATTCTGTGATTCTGTGATTCTGTGAATTGAGGGGCACCTTCAGGAAGTCTGCATATGACGCCAAGCTGGGGGGGAAAGCATTTATCTCCATGAGGGCAGAAAGGCCTACAAAGGGATGTGGACATGCTGGAAAGATGAGCTGAAGCCAATTGTATGAGCTTCAGCAAAGCCAAACAAGTCCAGCATTTTGATCATAATAAGATGTAAAACTACAGGCTTGGAGCAGAGTGGCTGAAAAGCCATGTGAGCAAAAGCCATCAGAGGTATTGGTCAAAGTTCAGCTGAACATAAGCTAGTGGTGTGCCCCGGGTAGCCAAGGCAGCTAAGGGCACACTGGCTTGTATCAGAAACAGCATAGCCAGGAAGAGCAAGGAGGTTATTGTTTCCCTGTATTCAGATCTGGTGAGACTGCAACTTGATTGCTGGTCACAGCTGAAGGGTAACGATCAACAGCTTTATGTCTGGGTGGAGGCTGGTCGGAAGTGGTGTCCCCCAAGGGTTGGTGCTGGGACTGGTACTCTTCAGCATCTTTATCAATGACAGACGATGGAATAGAGTGCACCATCAGCAAGTTAGTAGATGACACCAAGCTGAGCGGTCAATGCTATGGAAGGAAAGGAAGCCATCCAGAGGGACCTGGACAGG
The DNA here is from genome assembly GCF_987193195.1 of Phasianus colchicus. Taxonomy (NCBI): domain Eukaryota; kingdom Metazoa; phylum Chordata; class Aves; order Galliformes; family Phasianidae; genus Phasianus; species Phasianus colchicus. The sequence continues at coordinate 88,285,573 of NC_143438.1, forward strand.
CTGGAGAAATGGGCACATGAAAACCTAATGAAGTTCAATAAGGCCAAGTACAGGGTGCTGTACTTGGGTCGGGGCAATCCCAGATAATTATATAAACTGGGGGAAGATCTTGAGAGCAGCCATGAGGAGAATGACTTGGGGGTCCTGGTGGACCAGAAGCTGGACGAGAGCCAGCAATGTGCACTTGCAGCCCGAAAGGCCAACTATATCCTGAGCTGCATTAAAAAAGGGGTGGCCAGCAGGGAGAGAGAGGTGATTGTCCCCCACAATACTCAGCTCTTGTGAGGCCCCATCTGGAGCACTGCATCCATGCCTGGGGCACCCAGCATAAGTAAGACACAGAGCTCTTGGGATGGATCCAGAGGAGGGCCACTCAGATGATCAGAGGGCTGGAGCACCTGTCCTGTGAAGAAAGGTTGAGGGAACTGGGCTTGTTTAGCTTGGAGAAGAGAAGGCTCTGGGAAGACCTCATTGCAGCATTCCAGTATCTAAAGGGAGCATATAAACAGGAAGGGGAATGGCTGAGGGTGGATAGTGATAGGATAAGGGGGAATGGCCTTAAATTGAGATGGGAAATTTAGGTTAGATATTAGGAGGAGGTTTTTAACACAGAGGGCGGTGATTGACACACTGGAACAGGTTGCCGAAGGAGGTTATGGGTGCCTCATCCCTGGAAGCATTCAAGGCCAGGCTGGATGTGGCTCTGGGGAGCCTGGTCTGGTGGCTGGTGATCCTGCCTGTGGCAGGGAGTTTGAAACTAGATGATCATTGTGGTCCTTTTCAACCCAGGCCATTCTATGATTCAATGAATTTCTTCTCAGAAAGAGTGGTGAGTCATTGGAACAGGCTGCGTGGGGAGGTGGTAGAGTCACCATCCCTGAAGGTGTTCAAGAGAAGGATAGATGTTGCACTGAGTGACATGGTCCAGAGCAGTCACAGGCGTGGGTTAATGGTTGGACTAGACAATCTTAGAGGTCTTTTCCAACTGTAATGATTCTGTAAAGGACAGGATCACAAACTACTTGAGCCTTTAAGAAACTTCAGAAGTGTCCAGTCCCCTTCCCGATGTTATTTTGAATGTTTCGGAAGCAACGTGAGGCATATTTGAAGTAGGGCGAGATGTGAAAATGAATTTTTTTTTTTTTTGTGTTGGCATACTACATAGTACTTCTGTAGAGTATTAGGTATTGTTTATAGAATCATAGAATTGCTGATGTTGGAAAAGACCTTAAAGATCATCAAGTCTAACTGCAACCTAACCATACTACCCAAACTCTAACAACCCTCCACTAAATAACATTCCTGAGCACCACATCCAACCAGTTTTTAAACACATCCAGGGATGGTGACTCAGCCAGCTCGCTGGGGAGCCTATTCCAGTGCTTAGCAACCTTTTCTGTAAACCAGTGTTTCCTGATATCCAACCTAAACCTCCCCTGACGCAACTTGAGGCCGTTTCCCCTCAGCCTGTCAGCTCTCACCAGTGAGAAGAGATCAACCCTGCTCTTGCTGTAAGCACCTTTCAGATATTGGAAGAGAAGCAGTAAGGTCTCCCCTCTGCCTCCTTTTCCCTAGACTTAACAGCCCCAGTTCCTTCAGTCTCTCCTCGTAGGGCATATTCTCCAAGCCCTTCACAATCCTTGTTGCCTTTCTCTGGACCTGCTCTACTGAGGTGCCCAAAACTGAACACAGTACTCGAGGTGAGGCCTCACCAGTGCCGAGTACAGGGCAGGATGACTTCCCTAGTCCTGCTCACCACACCATTCCTGATACAAGGATGCCATTGGCCTTCTTGGCCACCTAGGCACACTACTGGCTCATATTCAGCTGAAGTCCATCAGTACACCAAGGTCCCTTTCCATCAGGCAGCTTTCCAGATGCTCCTCCCCAAGCCTGTAGGGTTGCCTGGGGTTGTTGTGACCAAAATGCAGGACCTGACACTTGGCCCTCTTGAAACTCATACAGTTAGCCTTGACCCATCCATCCCATCTATCCAGGTCCCTCTGTAGTGCCTTTCTCCTCTCTGGCTCAACACTCCCTCCTAACTTGGCATCATCTGCCAACTTGCTGAGGGTGCACTCAATCCCCTCATCAAGATCATTAATGAAGATGTTAAATAGAAGCGGCTGCAGTACCGAGCCCTGGGGGACACTGCTCATGAAATGTATGAAGGCTGCTCTGAAAGTAATTTCTCCTACTTTATCATGTCGGTCCACAGCCTCAGAGACAAATGTTGATGGTATGGCAGTAAAGGTTGAACCTTCCCGCCAATATTTGATTGCGAGTTGTTACTGTGTGACAGATGGCAGCAGAGGGACAGTGACAAAATGCTGTCTAACACAGAAGTGCATGTGAAGTAAAGATGTGCCATTGAGTTCCTCCATGGGGAAAAAAAAAATTGCACCCATTGATATTCATTGATGCTTGCTAAACTTTTATGGAGACCAAGCAGTTGATGTTATCACATTGAAAGGTGGACTGCCTGGGCAAGATTTTCTTAGCGACGATGCTGTCATTGCAGCTGTGAAACAGTGAGTCACCTCCACTGGCACAGATTTTTGTGAGTGTGGTATGTAGGTGAAAATACTTAGCTAATGGTGGTGACTACATTTCAACATTTCAGTGTAGAGTTTTGTAGCTGAGAATTTGCAGTATAAATAGTGTTACTGTGTTCTTTGTTGTGGTTTCCATGGAATAGGAGGCATTACTTTCAAAGTGACCCACACAGAGTATATATAAATATATATATATATATATTTCAGTTGCCTTTGGAATTTTTTTTTATGAAATCATGGAACAAAGGAGTTGATGTTTTTGTAGTTAGTGGATTCTTGAACTAGCTATGCATGAGCTTTTTTTGCTGAAGAAAATTGTCAACATTAGGTGAATCATTTGGGAATTGTTAGCCCTTTTTTATATAGATGAGCTCCAAAGCTCTACTCACAATAAGATAAATAATTTTTAGTGAAGTGGTATGTGAATCTGGGGCTGGAGCCTATGTTTACATCTTCTTTTCCTGAGCTGAGACTGAATGAATATCTGCTAATATCTTAGTTGCTACTTTTCTTATAACAGTTTCAACGTTAGTAAGTCTGAATAAATTTTATTATATGCATTCTTGGTGTGAAGGTACTAGGTGTTCAATTAGTTTTAAATTGCTTAAATAAAAAGCCTACTCAAATTTGTCATATTGGTGACTGAAATGCAGACAGTAGTATTCAGAGAACTTAAAATGCTTTGTGAACACAATTTTATCAAGATTGGTTTAAGTCCTTCAACATGGATATTATTAATTTGAGTATGTTGAATGCTACAGACATCATTCTAGCATGAGCCACTTATTTCATTGTACATTTAAATCAGATTCATTGTTGATTGCTTCTACAAAGGCAATGGCATATAAAGAAGACAGTTGTTCTGAATTCAACTATTGCAATAATGCACATTTGTTAAAATAAATTCCAGTTTCTTATGCGTAGTTCATAATTGAAATATTTCATTTTATACCAATTACAAATTGTGAACTACTGATGAGGCTAAATTTGTGTTAAAAATCACTTTTTTTCAAAGTAGTAAAATGGTGACTGAAGAATATGGGTGGAATTTGTGAAATAATGAAGGTGGATGGGTACAGTAGTAGAGCAGCTGCATTGAACATTTATAATTTTATAGTATTTTTCATTCAAGTCTCTTATAACCATTCAGAGTGAATCTAGATGTAATCATATCACAAATATTTGTCCATTATTTTCAGGCCTGTGAGGCTATTTTCATTTTCTCGATTACTATAGTTCTCTAATTTGCCTTTGCCAGTATTTTCAGAATTGGTAAGCTTAAAATGTGAATCTCCTGAGATCCAAGTGTAGATTTGTTACAGTGAAAATTTTCAAATAAGAAAAATAGTATGGAATGCAGGAGAACTTCACATATGGTATAAATGTAGTCCTTTAATCCCAACGGCTGCCTCAGGAGTCGTTAGTGATGCTCTGTGCTGGAAGAGTTGAAGGAAGTTTGAAACAGGGCAGATAATATTGTCCTTGTTCTTTCTCCATTAAGCTATTCTGAAATTCTGCCGCCACTGAGAATACTCTTTCTCCTTTGGAAGCTTGCTTTTCTGAAAACTAATATGTATTCCTTAATGTAGATCTGTATAAAAGTGCAACCTACTGAGCCACAGAGTAGTACTATTGTTTTTACTGATTTTTTATTTTTTATTTCTTTTCCCAACATGAAAGCTTAAGGAATGACTATACTGTCAGGCCACATATCCATCTAGATCAGTATTTTATCTGGCCAGTAGCAGAGGTTGTCTTTCTCTCTGTCCTTCTCTCTGTCCTTCTCTCTGTCCTTCTCTCTGTCCTTCTCTCTGTCCTTCTCTCTGTCCTTCTCTCTGTCCTCCTTTTTCTTTCACAAGGTGATACTTTCTGAATGATTGAGGTTGGAAGGGACCTTTGGGTCCATCTGGTCCAGTCTCTGCTCAAGCAGAGACACTCAGAGCAGTTTACCAAGGACCACATCCCGGCAGTTTTTGGAGATTTCAGAGGAGAGTTTGCAGCCTTTCTGGGCAATCTGTGCCAGTGCTGTCATCCACACAGCTCTGTGAAGATCAAGAGGAAGTTCCAGTGCTCCAATTGTGCTCATTGCCTTACGTCCTCATGCTAGACACTGCTGAGGAGAGCCTGGCTCCATCCTCTTTGTAGTTTTTGTTGTTTTAACACTGTATTAAGTATAAATGCAGTACACGCTTATTTACTTTGAGTTTGGTATTTTGTCTTGCATTGATTTACAAGTTGATTTAAAAGAGACACGTACACACCATCACATCATTCTGCATTAAATGCAGGTACTTAGATTGGCTTGGCAGAGGGACCTGGAATACTAGCTTGTAGTTCTTCTATAGGAAGATTACTTCTACCTTGAGATTAACAGGAAGCAATCCTACTTTGTCATTATCTAATGTATCTAGCAATGTTGTTTGGTGAATTAAGTGAGAAGTAATCGTTGCTTAGATCTCTGCTATGATTAAATGTAAAAAAACAAAAACAAAACCAACCAAACAAAAAAAAATGCAGTTTTTTTCTTGATCCAGCTAAATTCCTCTACTATTGTATTAGTCATATTCTTGATCTGAGAACATGGGATTTTAATATCTAGTATTAGGAAAAGCTTTAATCACATGTTCATTTACTATTTGTAATCTCAGAGATGTCATTACTTCATACAGCTAAGCAGCAGTGAATGTAATCTAAGGATTAAGAAAAAGTAAATCTTCCTGTCTATTTGACCTTGGAAATCTGATTGGATTTGCTATGTGATTGGGCATGATTTTTCCCTAATTATCTAGAGCTTCATGTATGTGGATGATAAATAACAAGTGACTTGTGCAAATCTGATTCGATGCTAAATTCTAATGCTTAGATTTATTTCATATTCATTTAGTTTTGAGTATTATGAAATCAGAGGAAAAACAAAAACAAATCTGTGATAAAATTTTTTGCTCTTAGGATAACTTTTGTCGGTAGTTCAGTGAACATTCAAGAAGTCAGGATGTTTTTGATTAATTTGTAAATAATATGAGTCAATTCTTGTTTTGTAGTGCTATGTCAGTGCACTGTATGGCTGCTCAGAAGAAAAAGAATTCATTTGAATTTGAAGTAAAATAGGGGAAAATGTAATCCATTTTCCTAGCAATTGATTGTCAATCTTGTGAGTTTCAGTAGCCACTTCAATCAAATGAAAGTTTTTTTAAGCAGTGGGAATTTAAGTAAATACGGAAATGGCTGTTCTTAACATGGTCAATAAAAGTACATAGCTTATTATAGGTACAAAGGCAGCTCTTCAGTCAAATGAATGAATTTATTTTTTTTCCAAACTTAATGTCTGCTTCATGTTGAGTGATTATTAGTGCAAGAAGATGATGCTATTCCTATGATCTATTGAGTCTCACTGTCTTAAGTAAATCAAAATAATGAATAAATATTGCATTGAGGTTGCCATCAACAAGTGCTTCTCATACCAAACTCCAATGATAACATGAGCTAAGATTTAGGAAATACAAGCAACATTGCACTGAGCTTTGAAGGAATTTATGCAGTTGGTCATCTGAGGAATGTTACTGAGACATTTTTAGGACCTCACTTGTACCACTTAAACATTTGTAAGTCTGAGAGACCTCTGAATGTTCCTGAAGCATTCAGTTGTGTCACACTTATTAGCATTTTCCATGAATATCCTTTAACAAGGATTAATTTGCGAATTCACAGTTCTAATTTGGAATTTTTTTAGATCTACAAATGCAACTTATGAAAATTATTCTGGGGGCAGGGTAGGATTGCACTGTGTACCATACTGTGATGTTGCATTCTCAGCAGGAGAAAATGAATTTTTAGCTGTATCTACCCAATGATAAAAGCACGATGAACATCTGAATTTGAGTCTTAAAGGCACTTCTTCTCTGAGCTTAGATTACTGTAGAAAGATGACTTGAATTTGTCATTAATTACAACTACTGAAAACATCTAAAGATTCTGTATCTACCTAACTACTGGGAGTCTTCTGTGCGCTGATCTGTTTCAAAATGAAATTAATGCCCTGTCTTGTAGTGTTTGAATCTTGAATGCAGTCAGATTATGTTATTTTGCTTTTCTAAACAACTTGTAGTCCTCCTATTAGATTTCAGTATGATTGTATTTGCTTCAGTCATAGGAATATAACTCTTTTTATTACAATTTTACTATGTGGTAGATACTGGTATAAAATCCTGCTAAAGATCTTCATCCTTCTGGTTGCATAGTTCTGAGTTTTGAGGATTCATTCTTAGTGTATACAAACTATAGTGCTAAAAATCGATATAGTTTGCTTTGCACTCCCAAAACATAAAACTTTGGTTGTCCGGTCTTGTTATCCAAAAAAATGAGAGCCTTCTACTTGTTGTTCTTGTTATATGAGGAAGCAGAGGTGTTGGAAGAAGTTCATTTATATTTCAGAGTACTTCAGTAGTACTGCACTTCAGGTATGCATGGATTCAGAAATTCAGAATTCTTAACACATCATTCACCTGCTTTCTGTGAGCTGGAACATCATGCTCTGCAACATTTCAGTCTTGATTTCATCTGGGAGTGAATTTCAATTTAACTTTACATCTATCTTATTGCTCGTAATTCTCCAGTCCATAAAGTGGCATCTGCAAAACTTCCGTGGTTGCTAAGATTCAGTGGTTGAAATATTTCTCTGTTACCGTTTTGGAGGGCAGCGTACTGAAATTCAGAGTTATTCATTAGTGTGCTGCAGTATAAAGAGCACTGGAGGAAGGTTGCTTTACAGAATATTGATCCTCCCAAATGTTTACACTGTTAGAATTCCTATGATTAAATTTTCGAGGGTTTTGCCAAGTAGATTTGAAAGTATAGTTAGGGAGGCCTGTTCTTTCAGAAACCTTCAGGTTAGGTGAAGGAACTAGAGAACAAACTTAGGCGGAGCAGCTGTGAGGGAAATGGAGTTGTTCAGTCTGAAGAGCTTCTTCTCATCTCATTACTTTTAAATCTCATTCCTAATTGTCATCTTGGGTTGTGTCTAGAGATCTCAGATGAGTGTTATTCCATTGTGCTTTGGTTGCAATTCTGAAATTTTGAGAACTTGAATCCACGCTTTTGCAGTAGACAACCACCATTACAACTGCATACTTTATAGAGCTTTATATACAAATGTATATGTAATAACATATAATAATTAAACTGTGTGATACATTTTTGAATTAAAAAAGTAAAGTATCTAAGACAAAATGGTTTTTTCCTTGTTTGAGACATATGATACATAAACATATCCTAAATATTAAGTAAAAAAAATATATTTAAAATGCTTGCGCTGATAATTTAAGGTAATGATCCGAATGTAAGTGTTAAAAATGCTGTAAATGAAAAACATGGTTTACTCCATTTTTTTTTACACAATGGGAATTATATATATTAGTGTCATGCTATACAGTATTATTTCTGAAGTTATTATTTTTAATTTCTATTGTCTTTAAAGATTCTTAGCGTTCAAAGAGCAGTATTAAGCTAAGAAAATAACAAACATTTTTCTTTTAACAGAAATTGAAAAATACCAGAAAGGAGAAGGAAAGGAGGAAGAAAAATATATTGACGTGGTCATCAATAAAAATATGAAGTTGGGGCAAAAAGTTTTGATTCCAGTAAAGCAATTTCCTAAGGTAAGTGTAGTTCTCATACTACATAAAAAAATGCTTATAAAAAGATAGTAATGCTGTATCTTAAGGAGATGACTTTTATGTTTAAGATAGTATTATCCATCTGTAGTAATGCTGTCCTCTAGTCTATTGTATGGGAATTCTAAGGTAGGAATGTTTCTTGAAATAAATGCACAGAAGAATGTTGCTAAGCACACAAAAAACATGTTGAGAATAAATTATAAATCATATTTTCAGAATAGTAGAATCCTTTTTGGAATAGAAGAAAGAAATAATTACATTTAAATTAATGCTGATTCTGGGCTTAGGAACATACTTTATTTTATGCACACACACACACACACAAAAAAAAAACACCAAACAAACAAAAAAAAAAAACCAGCTTAAAATGGATTGCCAAAGGAACTCGCTATGTAAATTTCTTTCTTGTCTTCAGTTTCAGACAGTGTTAGTATTGAACTGGGTATATGCACACTCTGAAATTAGGCAGTGTATTCCAGGGGAAGTAGAAACTGTTTTGTTGATATTTTTGAATTCCTAATATTTCTTTATGATTAGGTGTTAAAATATTGCTGCATGGAAGCATGTTAGACATTCAGTGTTCTGTTGAACTTGATTCTTTTGTATCTCCAAAAATGTAATTACTAATGTTTAAAAAAAGAACGCAACCAAAACAGAAGATTGTTAGAATTTGCCAGGTTGGATGGGGAGCTGTGCAACCTAATCAAGTGCCTGATTTAGTGGTTACCAATCCTGTCCATACCAGTAAGACTGGAACTTGATGATCTTTAGATCCCTTCCAACCCAAGCCATTCTATCATATAGTTCTGTGGTTTCTTACTTCCTTGAGATAGCTTTCATTGGAAATTTCAAGGCTGCTTCTGTTTCTGCTTATATCTTCATTCTGTTCCTCCATTTTGCCTGGAAGATTTCTTTCTAAATAGTTTTCTTTGGACTGTCAGTGTTTTTCTCTTAGACCACGCCAAGTAATTTGCAGGAGTTTCCACTTTGAACAAACTTTAGTGAAATACTGTTTTAATGAATTTGTATGCTTGCATACCTTTTACACTTGGGCAACTTTTTGGAATTCTGACGTGGAATTCCATGTTTATCTAATGATCAGGAAGAAGTATCCTATAAATACCACATTAAGAATTGCAAAAAACAGAAGGTAATAAATAGGGGAAGCTTACATGGATGGTTTTTCTAATCAAGATGTTTTTCTTCATTTAAATGTTGAGATGTGTAGGCAGTCAAGATTGAAAGCAGAGAAAGCAAAGTGACAGGAAGAGGAGAAAAAGTGCCTTTTGAAAGATTCTCTTTCTTTAGTATCAACTTTCCATAAAAATCTAAATACTGAAATTGTTGTTTACAGTAGCTATTGGGAAAGCCCATACTGTCTTTTGAAAGGACAGGGATGCTCTGCTGTATGCTGGTAGTAAATGTGGTGCATGGACTTTTTTTTGACTATCTAAGCTGGAGTCAAGCCTTGTCTGTGCTATGGAAAGGAACCTGAATTTATATCCAAAAGATAGGGTTTTATAATCCTGTGTGTTTAGAGGAACAGGATCCAAGGGACAGTAACAGCTGCAGGACAAACTTCCCATGTGAGTTCATGTGTCTCCACTTTTACTTTTTCTGCAGAATGGAGAATACTGGTAACTTCTCTCAAACAAATCTCTTCTACCAAAGGGAATAAAGCTATGAGTATTTTCTGGTTGAAGAGTGTTTTTGCTCCCTAATGGATAGGGAGATGCTCAGTATTTCTTTCAGAAAGTTCAATTTTATTACATATAAATGGATAATTGTGTAAAAGCTTGCTCATTACAGATTAAATATTGTCAAAAGGAATTAAATCTCTCACTGTGTGGGAGTAGTCTGAGAGGTGGGCATGTATTCAGGTTTGTCACAGGCACTCTTGGTCTTCTCTGAAAGAGACCCAAAATACAAGCCGGCACTGTAATTGTGTGTCATCATGTTTACTAGAATTGGGCTTGCTGCTTTATTTCAGAACTGTAATAAATTCAAATACTTTGTACAAGGTGGCGGCATAACTTCAACGTGACAAACTGAGAGCCTTATTCTGATGTACTGTAGTCTGCAGAGCTTAGAATGCCTTGAACATGAGGGGAGAAAGAGCAAACATTACAACGCAGAAGGTCTAAATACTAATTCTATTCCTGTTAGATACGTTCAGAGTAGGGTTGAATTAGTAATGCTTTGTCAGGTCTGTCAGGGGAGATATGAAGAGATTCCAGACACTTTAACGAGCTGTTCTTTGAACACATTTATTATATATTTAGATGGTGCAGAATTTAAGCAGAAGACATAATGTGGTTCTTAAAAAGCCTGAAATGATGCTTTATGCCTCTAGGCCATGCTTTTCTGTGCTTGTATGTGGTTTGCCAGACCATTTTGCCTGCAAGAGGTGTTAGAGTTAATGCAAATATGTCATTTGAAGAGATGCCAAATTGATAGTACCTCACAAAAATGGTTGAAGGTTGATTCTGATTTTTGTGAGAATTTTCTCCTTTCTGCTGATCAGTATTAGTTAAAAATGCTTCAGAAACATGGAATGTAAGGCAGATAAATATGGATGGCAGCTGTGTAAAGAGCTCTTCTGCATGTAAATATTAAATCTAGAGCTGTTCTCATCACAATTTTTCTTCTCTCTCTCTGCCAACAGTCCATGCTAAAGCTGTCAGTTAGCATACAAATCCTGGACAAGGATACCTCTAGTATTTCAGATGTAGTCTCTTTGTTAATGAAGTGAGAATCTGGTGTTTAGAGCTGACCAAGCTACTAAGATAATTGATAAATCCATCAAGCATCGGGGGTACCAATTTGACAAACTAAGGTATCCAGACAGTGACGAAAAAAGAAATTTGTTTCAACTCTGAAATGATGCAGCTTTTTCAACTTGAATGGGAACAAAAAAGTTGATTATTGAAGTTATTAAATCCTTAAGATGGTATATATCTAAAAATGTTTCTAACTACAAATGATTTTGCTAAAAATCAAAAACCATTCTGCTAATGTTTGCCAGTGACGTCTCTTCTACTTAGATAAATAGATGGGATCAATGAAATACCAGTTAGTTTTTGAGATCTCTGCACCAAATCAGCCCACCCATGTGCTAGTCACCATTCAAACACCTTACTAAAGCTGACACAGAGTTAACTGAGTTCCCTTTAAGTATTTCATTGTGCTTCCCCTCTTTAAAACCTCTCCAACTCTGACTCCTTGAATAAATCATAATAGCCTCAACATAGGTCAGACAGTTCTAGCTCTGATTTGATCAACGCATCATTGTAATGACTGCTCGCATTACCTGTCCTGTCAGATGTATTCTTGCAGGATCATGGCTGGGTCCTGTGCATACCCAGCCTCATTACCTCTGACAAACCTAAAGGTGACAGGTTCACTGCAGAAGAAAGCTATTCAACTGAAGTTCAGAACTGCTGGTTTCATCTCTGAAGGAAATCTGGTATATCTCAGGTTGAAAAGTAGTATCTCCTATTTTCCTTTGTTTGGTTATTGTTGGTCTCCCTAAAAAAAAAAAAAAAAAAATCTGTTTTCTTGGTCTTCTGCTTAGTAGTTCAACAGCTGAGTATTGATGTGGATGTGTTAAGTTTGTCTAACTGTAATTTCTCATACTAGAGAGAGTTCACAGAATCACAGAGTTGTAGGGGTTGGAAGGGACCTCTGGAGATCATTGACTCCAACCTCCCCCTGAAGCAGATTCCCTACAGCAGGGTGAATACGAAGGTGCTCAGATGGATCTTGGATATTACTGGAGAAGGAGCCCAAGGAGCCCTCCCCCCACCACCTGAGCAGCCTGTTCCTAATTGTTTTTTTTCCTATCTTTCATAAGTTAATTACCATTGCTACAATAGCATTTAGTCTCACTCTAGAAATACCTGTACACTTGACAAAGAGATTGTTACAGAATTATTTTCCTGTACAGAAGAGGATGCTTGTGATCAAATAGACAATATATAGTAACAATGTTGTATACTATTCATTTTACTCCTCCTCCTGCAGTTGAATTCAAGAACTGAGGGACAAAATTCATGTCATGTATGGTTTTAGTGGGCCATTTTAGTGGTAGGTGGGCAGTTGGACTAGATGATCTTGGTGGTCTTTTCCAGCCTTGATGAGTCTATGATTCAATGACTTCTGTCTGAATCTTTACAGAAAGTGGTAGAATAACCAGAACAGCCTGAATTTTGTCATTTCTATGAAATAATTTATGATACTTGAAGGAATTACATTCTGGTTTCATCTCAAAGTTGGTTGTGCATTTGAATTATCTTTGTTTGCATTCCTTGGAAACACTTGTGCTGTTAAAAAATGCAGCAATTATATTTTAGTATGATGACAGCATTGTTTGGTGAGACAGAACTGTGTGGGAACTTCACTGTAGGCTGCAGGGCCCAGCAAATCTTTTCAAAATCTGATTGTACACAGTCTTGTTAGGAGTAATTCAGGTTGGCCTAGCTCGATTGATTCCTCTGAAAGTTTTGTATTGCTGAGATGTGGGAATTACTCTGAAATATTTAGGTGAGACTTTTTTACTTTCTCATAGTGCTGTCTGCAGTCCTATTCTGAGACATATATGATGAACAAGGGTAAGTGGGAAACTTAGGATTTCATGTTGCCTCAATAAAAGGAAAAGGCCCTGGAAAAGGGCTAGTTTTTTGAGGTAGAATTCTATTCCAGACTGTTACCTATATTAAAGAGTCCACATGAATGCTGGGTGCCTAACTTGCTATTAGATTAATGAGGTTTTATCCAGTTAGGAATTGGAGTTCAGGGTGATTTTGTATGCTTTGCTGTTTCATCAGCTGAATATCTTTGTTGATTCCAGGTCAAGTGTGAAAGTACAATTGTATAACTTCTGCTGGATATCATGCATGAAAAATGGATCTTTAAACTTGCAGACATAGTGGTAGCAATGAAGAGTGCTGGCAATGGAAGATCATGATGTGACAGTATGATAGTGAAGGGGCTCTAAATCTTTACTCCTGCTTCTATGAAATGCCTGAACTTCTGAAAATTTCCATAGCTTACATTTGTACAGATGCGGCAGGAGGGTATTATCCTCCCCAGCACATGCATCTGATAAATATGCATTGTGAAATAGTCTGTAATCTCAGACATCTGATTTTGTTCTGCCAGCTTAGTAAACTGAAGTGTTCTTACTTCAGAGAAATAGCTTTAATGGATGATAAAAAGAATGATGATGATTTTTCATGGAATCAATCAAAACTGCAGGAATAATCACTTCCACCTTTTGACAAGCTACCATTTTGAAAACTGCTTACAGAACTATATTTAAATAATGAGTAGATTTTGAAAGTTCATGAGAAATGATTTGCACTATTTCCCTGAAGTGGTACGCTATATTCTCGAAAGTTACTTGCTTAAAGTGTTTTAACTCAACATTTAAAATTAGAATACGTATTTAAAACTGACTGTCATGTGTAAGGTATTTGAAGTATCTACATAGTTTTGGAGAGATTCGTATTTTACATAAGTCGCTCCAAAATTAATGCATCCTATTTTTTTTTTTTTCCTGTGGAAATGACAACAGATACAAAGAGCACAATAAGACTATTTGATAGAGCAAATTCTCAGCTGCACCACTGGATACGATCCACTGTTTCACTACTGCTGTGATGGCATCACTGCTAGGAAAATGTTGCTCATGCAGTCTGTCTTTCATTGGCCTGGACAGATGGAAGTCAGATGACACCAAATCCAGACTACATGGTGGGTGTGGTAGAGCAGCCCAGCCAAGTCTGACAGTGTCTTCATGGTCTCCAAGTGATATGGGGCCTGGCATTATTGTGTTGCAAGGGCAAAGTTGTTGTCTTTGTCCTTACTGGAAGTTGGAACCTTTGGCTTTGTCAGTGTCATGATGTGATCAGAACTGATGGTTTGTCAGGGCTCCAGATAATCCAGAAGGATCACTCCTTTTTCTTTGATGAGAACTCATGTCCCCACTTCATGGACTGTCATTTTGAGTCTGGCTTATAGTAATGACACGACATCTCATCACCGGTAGTGATGCAGTCATGAAACTGTCACCTTCAGCCTCTTATTGGTTCAGAAAATTGTGACATACTTAATGTGGTCTCCTTTCTTTTCCTGTGTGAGCCCACTTGATGCAAACTTTGATTTCCAGCATTGCCACCATTGTTTCCTATGTATTGAAGCCAATACTCATATCCATACCCAGTTTCCTGGCTGTAATCTGCTGATTTGCCCTTAAAGGGAGATGGTGTTCATTTCATGGTGTGAAAGCTGTGTATGGCCATACAGTACACGGCTAATCTTTCATGTCACTGTTACCACTGCTGAGATGCATGTACCAGCCACCACCTCACTGTTCCCAAATCCACTGTTAGGTCTCCATATATGTTCAGCAAGTGTTGATGATTGTCAGTGGGTGCCATTTTTTTCACATGGAGGAATTCAGTTCTACACTTTTGCTTCCTACTCACTTCTGTGTCATGTGCCATTTAATCAGACTGCTCCTCTGCAATCTGTTGTACGGCAACAAAATGTAATATTAAAATATATCAACCTCTACTGCTATTTCACAAATCTCCACCTTTGAAATTCTGGTCCAATGTAAAGGAATAGGAGGCATAACTTTCGGAGCAGCCTTTTTAATTACGTGACCATTTAGAATACACATTCTTATTAAAGATAAAAAAATAAAAAATTGAACAAAATTCTCTCAGTAGGAATGAAAAATAGAATAAAAGTATATAACCTGAAGTCATATGAAAGAACAAGCCTTAGATTTAGCACAAGAGAACTGTTGAATAACTTTGCTGTAATCAACCAAGTTTCAAGTTGGATAGATGTTTAAAGATCTATTACTGCTCTGAGAGCTGTGTGGAGGAGAGAGCAGTTTGGTACAACATAAATGATTGAAGCACTTACCTTCCTATAGAAACCGTATTCTCTTGGAATGAGTAAGGAAATTATTGAACTCTTCCTGATTTCAGGCCATTGGAAGGGAAGGTGCACTGAATCATGACTTAAATACTTTTTCTCCTAATGAATCTATCATGTATGAACCATTGCAGAAAACTAATATGCCAAGAAAACTTTCTACAGCTTTGGCATTGGATTGCTAGAGCTTTACAGCAAAGCATTTGGTCTGATATTTGTACTTTCAATAAGTATTTTAAGCTGGATGAACCACTCAGCAGGCTTGTCTTGATGGGGATAAACAAGGATTACTTTTTCTATTATATCCTACTTCATGTAATATATACACTTAAACATGCTGCAGCATTGGCGTTAATTCCTTTTTTCCTGAAGTTCATAGAGAAGATTAAATGTTCACAGTGTTCACAAAGAAAATACCTCATTTGTATTTGTAATTTTTGTAGAAGTTTTTGTGTTTTTTTTTTTTTTTTTTCCCCCACAACTGTTTTCAGGAAATAGCTTCAAGCATTGCCTTGATAAGGAAATACATATCTAGGTAATTGTTAAAGACGTATTTTGATGTGAGGATTCTGGAGGAAGGAAGAGCTAAGCAATGATGTCCATAATCTCCACTGTACTTCATGTGCAAAAATACTTAAAATGATGTCTTAGGAATATCTAGAAAGAATACAATCTTGAATCAAACAAACAAACAAACAAAAAAAACCTTACTATCTATTAGTGTAAAATCTTCTTACTATGTTAAAAAAAAATATAAATGTATATATATAGGAGATTCTTTAGTTGTGCAGCCTTTAAAGGTAAATCTGTGCAAGGGAAACTAATGCTTTCAGTATAATTAACCTACATTTTTGGGTTAGTGGACATCATGGCCAGCAGGCAGAATCTCATACCTTAGGAATGAGCGGAGATTGTGTTGAACTTAGTAGTATTGATGTGAGACTTAAGGGGTAGCATTTATCCACTCGCTATTGGAGTGTGTTTTTTGGCATTAATTTAGCAGTATCTAATGTCTTTTCCGATTTGGTCTACCCAAACTGTTACTCTCAGTCTTGATGCTTTTTGCTAAAATGTCTCAACTCTTTGCTATTATCTGGTTTCCTAAGGTCGTGTATCTCGTATGGTCTTCCTAATCTTTCAGAAAGCAGTTAAGAGATGACTTCAGGCTTATTTACTGTAATTCATACTAAGATCCTAATTCTTACCTAAGATCCTGGAAGCTGTTTTAATGTATAGATATTTCTTGTTTTAACATAGATTTGTCCACACCACAGAATTGACATTCATGGCTGACACTTGTTAGTAGTGGAAAGTAATGTGACTGTTTTAGTACAAAGCTGTAACTAGCAAATTTGAGTACAGTTTTGACTAATAGTGTGCAATTCAGTTATGATCATGCTATACTGAGAAGGCAATGGAGAGAAGAATCTGTCAGCTTGAATTTTGCACCAGAGATAACAAGCGACAGGTCTGATCTTGCATGTCCATACCTGCACAAATATCTTATTTTTACTATTCATTGCCTAATTCAGTGAGTTTATAGGCTTGAGTTCAGTACCAGATCAGATTTTTTTTTTTGTCTGTGTTCAGAAGAACAAAAGAACATCAGGAGTGTGAGGCATGGGAAGCAACTGTGAACCTGTGTATGTGAGAAACTCCTGTAAGAGCTAGCTTGGATTTACTAGGCTTTCTTCCTCGTGTTTTACCAGCAGCTGGGCTGGATTTGTTTATTTTGTAATGAAAATTTGACTTACCATGTTGTGGTTTTTTTACCTTAGGTAAAAGTCCCAGTTGTTGTTTACTGGGGATCATAATATACTCTGTATACTGAAGGTGATGCTGAAGGTGGTGGTTATCTTTTTGAGCATTTCAGTATCTCACTGAGACATTTTATGCAAAGGCTTTTAACAGATACCTCCTATTTAATGTTCATCAGTTCAAGAAATCTAGTACGTGTTCAAAGTAACTTTTCTCTGCTGAAAGATTTCATTCGATTTCAAATGGGCTTTATTTATGGGAAGATAGTTATTTTCTTTCCTTTCTGAAATGATATTTGAAAGTAGAACTCATTTCTATCGTTGGAAGCATGCATTTGTATTTGTTTGTTAGGATTTTTAGTTTTCAATGGTCAACTAGTTTATTTCAATTAAATGTTCAGCACTATGCTCTGAATAGTTAAATACATAATTACCTATGTTTAATTATGATCATTTTTTAGTAAAATTCCATTTGAAAACATAATATAATAGATTAAAGTAGCCCAGATCAGAGTGCAGCTACTCGGCATTCAGAAATATTTTTAGCATAGTCTACTGTAAATGGAAAAATCTCTTTTAAAAATGTATGTAGTACTTGTTTTCCTAATTTACAAGACTATTTTACTGGAAACATGAGTAACTGAAATGTTTGAAAAGTTGATGTAGTATTCCATTACACAAAGGTTTCCATTTGTGTTTAACTATAAAGTCCCTGTTCATTAGTAGTGATCGTTTATTTAAGAAAATGATAAGGCATTACTGACTTGAAAGTTCAGTGTTTGGGTTTTATCCCTTCCCTTCCCTTCCTTTCCCTTCCCATTACTGCAGCTAGTTTGAGTATTTTCATTGCAGTTACACCCTTGTAAGCATAAAGTCAAAAGTCCGTGTAGGAAGGGACTTCCAAGACATCTCTGGTCCAACCTCCTGATGACCTCATGAATGCTCTCAGCTTGGCAGTTTTCTGTTCCTTTGGGCAATCTGTTTCCTATCTGTTTTCCTTGACAGTATCTAAAAAAACTGTAAGGAATAAAATGAGGTACCACAGCAGTTAAAGGTGTCACCTTAGTATTTTTTGAGATTTGATCTCTTAGTTTCAGAAAAGGATAGTTCATGAAAGGCCTTATTCAATAGCTTGTGTGGACCAGTCATGCATAGCCATTCATTCAATTGTATCCTGTTTCTAAGTCGGGACTTGAGCTTGCAGGTACTAAAGAGAGAAGAATTACATTTTCATTTTTAATAGGCGTTTTTGATTGCTTGCATTTCTTTTTGTCTCAAATTGAAGTAGGTGAACTGGAGCTGTAGACTTTCTTCATTGTAGGAGAACTAGAGCTGCACTACTTTTTCCATCAGCACTTCCATTGTAGCAACAATGGAGTTTGTAAGAGCTGCTACTGCCCCATTGTAAACTGCTATTGGATTTGTTTAGAGAGACAGGGAGATCAAGTGAGCCATCTAATTATGGAGGGCTCTAATGAGTCTTCCATTGTGGTTCTCTAATGATACCGTACTAGAGGAAGAGACAACTGGAAGACAGTTGCATAAATGAGGCCAGAAAAACAATTAGTCTAAAGGTATTGGTTTTATAGTGTTGCTGTATATTACTTATGCCTAAAGCTCTGTTACCATAAGTGGGTTGCTTTAGATTGCAACTCTTTGTGAATATCATGGTTTTATAAAGCTTTGCAGGGCATAGTAGACATACCTGAATAGTAATCTCCAAATTTGGGTATTATTTATAAGAGAATAAATTAGTGCTTTAAGTAAGTGCCGTTCCATACAAATTTCAAAGTGTATCTCATGTTTATTGGCACATTCTAGTGTGCAAAAAAAATCAAAATAGTGACTGTTTACTTCAAATTAATCTTAAAATCTTCTGTAACCATCCTTCAGATCTCATATGTTTCAGGTGTTTGGGTTTTCCCCAAGTAATATTGTTCCTTTATATTTGTGGTGCTCCACTGCCTTCCCCTTAGTTAACTTAATAGTGTTTTGCCCTGGTTATGAAGTGCAGCTGGTTTTGGTAAACTTCAGTGATAATAGAGGTTGAGTGACAGTTGAGAATGCCTTAAAGAATGTTCATTTTAGTTTGAGACAGAAAATATAAGCATATAAATTCTGGATTTAATTCCCTGTTTGTTTCTGTGTTTTAGTGTAGGGTATATGAGTTGCTATATTACTTCATAAATCTTACAGGCAGCATAAGGCAATTCAGATTTTTTCATTTTCAAAACTTTTGTTGGGTGCTACTGCATCTGTGAGGGATTGCTGCCAGCTTTGTTTTTATGGTTATATACCTGATAACAACTGTTGAAAAACTGAATTGCAGTTTGAGCACATCTGGCCTCAGCCTTGAATGTGTCATTTATCTGTGCTATTTGAAAGTTCTTTGAGTTCAGATACTTCTAGGTTTCAGTTGGCATCTGGTAGTCCGTAACATGCTGTTAACTGTCCTATACGTTTCTACTTAACGATTGTCATTTATGATTTAACACCTGTTGCTTTTTTGCACCTAGAACAAAAAGTTCTTTCAGCAAATTTTGCTTGTTTCTGTGCTTAGAAATCCAGTGATCATGTCTTTTTGTTTTCTTACAGTTTAACTTTGTGGGAAAGCTTTTGGGTCCACGTGGCAATTCCTTAAAGCGCTTGCAGGAAGAAACACTGACAAAAATGTCTATTTTGGGAAAAGGTTCAATGAGGGATAAGACAAAGGTAAGACTTCAATATTTCAGTAGAGAGTGCTTAAGATACCTGAATTTCTTCCTAAAATTTTTGGAGAGATGAACAACTCCCGTGACAGAAAGTTAGGGAGCAAATAAAAAACATCAAATATGCTTGTATTAATTAGATTCAGATGGAGTCTGTTTTCTGTAAGGAGCCTTTTGTTGCAGTCGATGTTGAGGTTACTACAAGTTGTATGTATAGTCCCAAAACTGGAGTTCCTGGGAAAGTAACTTTGGCATTAGCAGTGGCTCATTATAGATCACTCCTACTCTGCTTATAATGTATAGTGTTCACGTCACTGTTTTCACCCTACAAAGACTTCTAGATGAAGTCAAATGAAGATATTTCACAGAAAAGAACACTTAACATTTAATAACATTTATTTTCATAGACAAAGAGTAACAGGCAATGAAAGCAAATTAAGTACAAGTAGGAAAAAAAAATCACAGCCTTGATTTATGAAGCTGTATATAGCTTAAGCCAACATTGCAGTTGCTTTAATGGAAGATATTTGGTTATGGTGACAGTATCCATTACAAGAAGCCCTAGGAGGCAGCAGAAATCTGTAGCTTCATGTATGTGTGTGCAGACCAGCTTCATTCTTACTGTGGTGACATATCTGTGAGAGTGGTGAGATACTGGAAAAGGTTGCCCAGTGAGTTTGTGGATGCCCCCTCTCTGGAAGCATTCAATACCAGGCTGGATGGGGCTTTGAGCTACCCGGTCTAGAGGGAGCTGTCCCTGCCTGTAGCAATGGGGTTGGAACCAGATTATCTTAAAGGTCCCTTCCAACCCAAACCATTCTATGATCGTGTGATTCTATGATCCTATGATCTGATTCAAGCTGTAACAAACAAAGGCAGTACAAATCAGTAAGAAGACGATCACAATTACCTGCCTAGTGAATTGCACTTTTTTACTGATACAAATTAAAATACTACTTTGCCTATAGTATGTCATGATTTACTGTCCTCCTTTTCTGGCTTATAATGTTATCTAAAATATGAAATCACTGCTTGCTGTTCCTTCTGCATGAGAAGGAGTGGCAATCTACACCGAAGTGGAGCTTAGAATTTAATTACAGTTAATTGATTAACAAGTTACTGGTCAGGCTGGCAAGTTCTGAGATGTGACTAATGCATACATTTCTTAGAAAATCATAGAATCATAGAATTCTAATTGAAATTTTAATGTGATATTTAACAAAAAATGGAGTTACATCATTCTGTATGATATAATCCTTAAAATGTATAGAGAAGCTTTGTTTGTTCCCGTAGATAAATAGACTATACATCTTTTTCTGTCTGACAGTAATGCAGGTACTGAAACAAGGAATTTAATCATCGCTGCCTGGGCAGTGCTCAAAGCAGTAGTGATTTGGGTTGAAAGGGACCTCTAAAGATCTAGTTCCAGCCCTGCTGCCTTGGGCTGGAACACCTTGCACTAGACCAGATTGCTCAGAGTTCATTTTCTTGTGCTTGGGACCCCAGAGCTGGATAGAATATTGCAGGTAGGGTCTCATGAAAACAGGAAAAAAAGGAGCAGAATCACTTCCCTCAACCAGTGGCCACACTTCTCATTTATTCTTTTGGAACTGATCCATTACACCATCTCAGTAAGAACAGAAAATAAATGAGAAGTATTTGAGGAGTGCATTAAAACTAAGAGATGGAAATAATACTCACAAAAATCCTGCCATTGTGGAATACTGGAATAAACCTACTTCTAAAGATGTTACCTTTGAGAAAAGAAGCTTTCCATTTTATCTTATTTATTTCTCTTTGTGTTTTCTATATAAAACTGGTGCACTTGGGGAAAACTGAAAGCTTTCTCCCTTGTGGTACTATTCCTGTATATGAGAAGGAGCTGCTGAGTCCTATTCTGGGTTATTAGGCTTCTAGTGTTGATAAGCAATTGATAATATTCTGATATTTAGCAACAAGTTTGTTTGAAGTGTATTAGAAAAGTATAAAATTCTAAAAGGCTTTTTAGTTGTTGATATCTAAATGTGAACAGACAGTAAGCATAAATGCATCCAAAGCAATTCTAAAGCCTACATTAAAGTGTTTAAAATGATAAAGTGAAGAAAACCAAATACCTTTGTCTGTTTTTTTTAGGAGGAAGAATTAAGAAAAAGTGGAGAGGCAAAATACTTCCACCTAAATGATGACCTTCATGTTTTAATTGAAGTGTTTGCTCCACCAGCAGAAGCATATGCCAGAATGGGGCATGCATTAGAAGAAATCAAGAAGTTTCTCATCCCTGTTAGTATTTATTTCTATATTTCCTTCTTAGACTTTGATCGAAGTAATAAAATTGTGCAGAATAGTCAATTCATAGGGTATTTTATCTTGATGTTCATTAAAGTTATTATCCTAATATCTTGATAATCCCAGGAAAAATAGTTTTTAATGTATAAGGCAATTCTTTTGTTTAGAAAGTGTGCTACACAGAATTCAGTGAAATCAGAATTCAGAAAAAGTTTTATTGAGTAAGCATGCTTTGGTTCCTATATTTCTTCAAGGTGTATTGATTTCACTTTGTTTTTGTACGGTGCTGATAATGTTGCTAAATTTTGTTCTTGATTAGTATAGGATCTTGGAAATGTGAGAGATTTAGCTAGAAAACTTTTCAAAGGTGCATATCTTGGAGTGACAGTACTACAGGTATTTGTGTATAGTTTGTGTAGTAGTGTAAGAACCAATTGCTTGCCTGTTCTGTATGGCTACTACAGCCTGAGTAGAGCTGCAAGTTCTGCTCTTGGGTGAAGCAATTGGTGCTGATGACCTGAGAATGCTACCATATGTATTCTTGGGAATTAATTCACTTTGCATCAATCTAGATCCTTGAAGCTGGAATTCCATGAGTGACACAGGATGCCCAGAGAGGCTATGGAGATTCCTTCTTGGAGATCTTCAAAAGCTGCCTGGATGTGGGTCTGGGCACCCTACTTTGGGTGTCCATGCTTTAGCAGGGATTGGGCAGATGGACCCAGAGGTCCATCTAAGCTAAATCATTCTGTGTTTACAATTTATGTTCTGTTTCTAAATAACCGAGCACCACATCAAAAATATGTCTAAGAGTTCCAAGTAGGTTTTTTGACATATATTTAACTCTTTTCATATTCTTCTGTTCAGACAAACAAATGGTGAGGTAAGGTAAACCCAGCAGAATATTCGTAGGAATGCTGAGCCGTTTTAACATAGCAGATTACTGTATTTACATGATTCAAATTTGTGTGAAGGCTTAAATATCTTCTTAGTAAGATGTAAGGAGTTTGTCTGCTTTAGTGAGCAAACAGCTGTTTTTTAGATGAAGATGCCCATGATTTGATAAGAAACGCCTTTTACATTCACTGGAAGTCAGAGTGTACATCTGATTCCTATGCAGGAATCTTATTCCTTCATTGAGCTAAATTTACCTTATGTGATAATAAATATACTTAGCAAATTATAGTCCTTACTGCCATTAAACCGGCAAAATTAGACTGATAATAAGCAATTCCATTTATTGATTAGACATTTCTTCTCATGTTTTGATCATTGCCTTGTTTATACTGAGTAGAACTGCATGATCTCTTATGAAATGTGAGATCATGTCTTAATTTCCCTTTGGCTTTTCAAATGTAATCTTATCGCAGTTGTTCTAAAAGGTGCAATCTCTTTTTCCCCAACTGCTTGCAGCAGTAACCCCGCAAAGCAATAAGGACTGGCTTTGTCCCTTCTATAAGTAATAAATATTGGGTTAACTGCTGCCAAATGCTATTTGATTTTATTTCCTGTGAGGTCTGCTGTGGCTTCTAGGCAACCTATCAGTTTTGTTCCAGAAAGAAGACCTGACTTCAATATATGACCTCAGGTTTTGTTCTGAACAGTGCTAGCTATTTATGCATTCCAATGTTAGATGCTGATCCTTTACGGAAGGTTTATGGAAGTTTTTTTCAGTTTCCAGATCAGGTCTGACTATGCAATCACAGTTGGTGCTAGAGTGTAAAATACAAAATATCCTCGCAGCTGAGTATGGTAAAATACTACTGGCTTACTTAACTCTTTTCAGATCCACAGGCAAGTACCTTTACATTGAAGGCGAGCCTTCAACACCTGCAACAGTGTGTAACTTTTTCAGAATGACTGAAAGTAAGACATAAAAGCTTCTGAAATTGTTTTTTTTATTATTTTTTTGTTCTGGGTTTTTTTTTTTTTTGGCTGTGCTCATCAAGTTGCCTTGACTCTTATCTGATTGTTGGTATATTCTCTTTCTTTCCTTTAAATTACCCAGTCGCTTTGTTCTTGTCAGACTTTATGGTCAGTAGCATTTTTGATGCTAGACTTGTGAGTGTTGTGCTTGATTCTAATCTACCCAGTATTCATTCTGGGTTTCTGTTCACTAGTTATCAGAGCAGTGTTTTTTGCCTCTTTCTTGGGGTAGTGTGACTTTGTTGGATCTCAAACTTTGTTTTACAATGGAATCCATGTTTGAAATGCTTCATATAGGCAGTTCTTGAAACTGTTCAGTTGATTCAGTCTTACAGTTATTCCTCATTCTCTGCTAACTGGTTTCTCATGCTATTTAGAGAGTGATCTCCAAAGGGCAGTTGTGATTTAAATTTCAGATCATGTTGTAAAACAGTAGATAGACAAAATGCTTGTATAGTGCCATAGATTTCTCAATTTAGTAATCTTCATAAATGGTGTGTAAAGGAAAACTTCCATATTTTCTTTGTGAAAGCTTAAGGGAAGGAGAATGTTTCAAGGATAATTGAGATCTTTGTATTCACATTAGAATTAATCTTCCTGTGCAGCATTATTTTAGAAGTTCTTCAATGAAAGGCTGCCTTATGGTCTTTTGGTATCTGTATGGTACATAAATGTAACAAAAATCAGATTTCTGGTATGAGATTATGATCTTTTGATTTCATAACTGAATTGTAAAATCAGTAGAATTTGGATAAACCTTACTTCTTTGAAATGGAAAGATTTGCAGAGGATAAGAGCAGTTTTTACCAGAAGCATCACTTCATTCTTCTTAAAGTACCTATAACTATTTTGATACTTAGTGTATATGTATAGATACTGAATAAGGTCTTCTCTTGATTCACTTCACCGTATTCATTCTTTGGCTCGTCTTAAGTGGAGGGAAATGACAGTAAAATGTGTTCAGTTCTATAGAGTTAATTGTGTTATATCTTAAATTCCAGTGATGTGCTGGTTTTGGAGGGTGGCAAAAAGTCCCATGAAAAGACTCTTGTGGGTCTGAGAAATAGTATATTAATTCCATGTAACTGACTTCAGGTTTCTTTTCTGTAGTCCTTGAGTGAAGATTTGTACTGAATAAGAAACAAATTTGTCTTCAGTTTATTCATCCTTGCTTATTGTAGAACTGAAGATTTTGGAGCTCTTTTTGAGAAAATGGTGAACATTTGATTGAATTTCATTTTTTAGTCTCTCCTTAAATTCTGATTTTAATAGCATAGGTGGCTGATCTATTCCTTCTTCATGGGGGGCTGTTCTGAACTGTGCATTTCTTCTGTACCACATTGCAACACTACGCAATAGATGTTTCCTGCTTTTAATGAGCTATCCATCTTAAATAACTACAGGCTAGATCTCAGCTCAGAGTATAAGACCTTGATTTTTCTATTTTATTTTCACCTGTCGTCTACAGCATTTTAACATTCACATTTTAAGTGATAAAACTATCTGGAGGTAATATGCAGTAGGGAAGAAAAACATGACCTGAGCACAAATTGCAGTTAATGCATAGAATTCTTCTAGAAATATGCTTACAGCACACTTCTGTGTATTAAACTTCTCAGTGGGAAGTTTAAGAGAAAGTCCTTTTCAGATCTTTGTTTTGCTGCTTGTAACTTGGTATGGTGGTTGAACAGTTTGCTTTCTCACCCTTTACCCTCCCTTGTTTCAGGACTACAATGATGAGATCAGACAGGCGCAGCTTCAAGAGTTAACGTATTTGAATGGTGGTTCAGAGAATGCAGAGGTTCCAGTAGTTCGTGGAAAGCCATCTATTCGAGCAAGGGGAGTTCCGGTTCCTGCTTTGACCAGGTAGATGTCGCAGCTGCAATGAAATTTCATTTGAATGTGTGTATTTTAAGCCTATCCCTTCAAACGTTTAAAAAACAAAACAATCTACTTAATGTACATCAGTCCCCCAAAAATAAGAAGAGAGAAATTATTTCAATTCTTCAAAGATCATCTAAACAGTTTAGGCTGAATTTATTGATTAACAGTGGTGCTGAAATTTGTCTTATGAAATTTGAATGATACACTTTAAGAAGCAGTGTACATCATACAAGTTGTTCAATCTTCCTGTGGTTGTTCGCTTAACCGTTAACTTCCAGCTGCTCCTTAGGCACATGTAGGGATGATGTCTTGGCCCTGTGGAGCTCACAGCTTTTTAAAAGGTGTTCTGCCTCGACTTACAGATTTCAGAGTGATTTTTCTAATCTATGGAATATACGCATTCCTTTTCTTTACTGTATCACAGTCAATTTTCAAGATCGTGATTAAGTAGTCTTACAGAAATGTTGTGGAGATAGAACTTGGATTTTGGCTTCTCTTATTGGAACGTTTTACATTAAAAGTAACTTCTGCTTGATCCAAGAATAGGCAAGTTTACTGCTTTTTTGTTGTTGTTGTTTTTGTTCTTCTGGAGATGTTTTGTTTTCACTCTGGAAACCCGCTGTCTTTGTTGAAGCTCTGGGAATGACAGCTTTAAGTCCTCTGGGTCCCAAAGTGTGAAAGCAAAACTAAGTGAACTCTGTAACAGTTTCTTTCGCAGGAGATTGTGACTGCTGCAGCTAATGCAACAGTTTTCTGTGGTGATCTGCTTTCTTTATCATACCACTGCAGATCTTCATTACATCAGACTTGAAACTTACACTGTAGCTTCTAAAATAGTTTTCAAGTAGTGTTTTGAGGTGTTCTGTTTTAGTTAGAGCATGTTACAAGAAGTACTGAGAAATTATTTCACTTAAAAAAAATAAGTAAATCTGTTTATAGTTCTGTGTGTCCCGACAATGATTGTTAACATAATACAGAATGCACCTTAATTTAGGGAATTTACAGTTGGGAGCATCATGTAAGAATATAACTGCCTTCTGTATAATAACACAAATTTGTTGCTTTATTCTTAGTCAAGTACTGTTAAGTAAATATGTGTATTCTCCTTTTTATTTTAATGATTCTCAAAGTAGTGGTAATTATATCTTGAGGTTCCTGTCTTTGCCACTGTAATCAGCCATAAAAAAGTATTGCAAATCAAATCTTATTTGATTCTGGTAATTTTTGTTCAGTAGCTTGTTTTCAACTTTTCTACAGATCTCTATCAGAACTCTTACAGATACTGAGGGCTCAGTACAGACATTTATGTTTTTCTTGCATGTTTTCTCATTCCAAATGTATCCTTAAGCTAGTGTTTCTGTGATACTGAATATGAGTAGCTTGTTCTGATCTTCCATCTTTCTCACTGAAGTTCCTCATAACTAATTTCCTCTGTAAAGTATCTAGTACATACATACTTAATTATCTGAGAATTTCAGTATAATAACAAGTTATCACTACTTCCATCTTCAGTAAATTATTTTTTCAAGCCTCCTTTTTTATGCAAGGCATGCATACTGCTCTCTCTCTCTCTCAGTTCTTTGCAATTCATTGAATTGGCATGTTCTTGAAGTATCTTCAGGGTAAATGTAAATTTTATTAGCATATGACTTGGAGATGGCAGCTAAAAACTGTATTTGTCTACTTCATTTTTCATATGATCTGAACAAAACAGTAAGATTTTTGTGGGTTTTTTTGTTCTTTAAGACTTTCTTTAACTTTAGTTCTCCTTTTTCCCCTTGGAAATTGAAGCTTTGCTTTTGCAAAAAAGATTACTTGAATGAGACTTACAATATCTCGGTAGCAATGGTACTACAACCACTGGGTTCAAGATCTCAAGCTCTGTTGTAATGCTGCCATTCCTTTTAGCACAAGTTGACTTCAGTCAGTAATATTTTCATTGAAGTAAGACTTTGTTAAAGGCTTTTCCTTCCCATGTTGAGACAGTTTGAGTTACAAGCATGTGTGAGACCTATAAGAGAGGCTGAAGCAAAGCTTTCAGAATGAGAAAATTTACTTGCATATCTTCAAAGTAGTAGGCAGCCTGAGAAGACTTCTAAAATTAAGTCTGAACAAAATCAGTTCTAACCTCCCTTTATAATCTGCAGAATATTTTTACATCAATCTTAATACTTGCAACATCCTAATGTGGATATGATAACTGTGTTAAAGTTCCCAATTTATTAAGCCTTTTTATAATACATAATTCACGAATAGTTTCACTTGAATACTAATTTTTTGCCTTTTTACTCCTTATCAGACATCTTGAAACTGGAAATAACGTATCTTATCAGGTGCCTTCTTTTATGACAACTTGTTATATGTATGTTTAGCTCCATACCAAAATTTCTCTTTGTAGAAATTAATGTCTTGTCCTTTCATATAAAATTCTAGCTTGTGCACAGGTATACCTGTATATGGTAAGTCATTTCTTAATTATTTTTATTTCACTGTTTCTGGATAGTTCCAGGTTTTCTTGCCTTGATATTTTTTTTTGTGACTACAGAGCCTATACTGCTGCCTGGGATTGTTGTGATCCAGGTCAGCACCTAACACTTAGCTTTCTTGAATGTCATGCAATTGGACTCAGCCCAACAACCTAATCTATCCAGATGCCTCTGCAAAGCTTTTCTACCCTCAGCCATATTAATGGTGTAAAGATGAAAAGGCAGAGGAAGCCTTGCTTTCTGGGGGGGGGAGCTGGGTATTGAAGAGTTCAATAATTTGGTGCTCACACTTAAAAATAACATAATGGAACTCTTACTTTTCAGATGTCTACTGTAAAACCTAGTCAAAATTACATATTTGAGGAGCATTGATTGTAGCTGCCTATGCTCAAATAAAGAAATACTTCAGTGCCTTCTTTCAAAATAATGCTACACTGGTTGACTTAAATTTAAAATATTGCTGATGCATGGAATTCTGAATGTTAAAATTAAGGAATTCCAAGCATTTAGTCTCTGAGTAATAACGTTTTAGGAGGCTGGTCCTAAATTTCACAAGCATTTTCATATTGGATCCATTCTTATATATACTTCCCACTGTTGTTCAGAGATACTGAAAAAGAGCTTCATAGCTCTTTTCTTACTAATTTAATTTGTTTTTACTAAAAATACAAAAAGTTACAAACTTGAGCTGTGATTTTGTAATTGGAGTTACTAACTCATACAGTCATTGAGTGAAAGGAGAAGCTTGTAATAGCATCCAGTGTGTAATTAGGGGAAAAAAATGTAGCAGGGCTACAGCAGGGCTGTTGCCAACGGAAACTGGTAGGACGTGCTAGATAGAAGCTGACTGTAATGGTCAAGGGCAATAATTACTTTTTGTAAATAAATCATAGAAATTATATAGGACTACTATAAAGTAGTAGTGATTATAAAAATCATTACTTTATTACTTGTGAAGACAGAAGAGAAATGTTTAAATAGTTGTGTACTTAAGTTGTATGAGCTGATACAATGCTACTTCATTGTCAGTCAAAAATTATACTACTACCTGTGAAATATCTCCAAGTCTGATAATAGTATAACCTGGTTTTCAGTAGTATGAGTAGAGAGAGTGCTTTTCCTCCTGTCAAACTCTAGAGCCAAAAAGCAAAAGATAATAAATTAGAAGATTCAGTGGTCTAGTTATTTTTATCTGAACACAGTGAGGTGCACTTTGGGATTTTCCTGTAGTAAAGTTATGTAATTACTATACAATCTGTACAAATAGTGCTGTAGCACAGTGAAACATTTTTCTGAAAGGCCTGTTCTTTCATCCTTCAATGCATTTGTAACAGGAGATTAAGAAAATTGCTTCATATACATTGTTTTTTACTTGTAATTTTTTTGTCATGCTAAATTGCAAGTATAAATAATTTTTAGAAAGGTATTATGGGGTATTATTCAGATTCCAAGCAAATATTTTTCATGACATAGTGAGCGAATTATGTTACTTTCACACATTATTCTGGAGTGCAGATCAGTGTACCAAAAAAATCATATGTATATTAAAGTGTGATGTTTTGTTTAGTTTAGGCCCTGGGAATAGGACTGAAGGACTTTTTTCACTGCAAAATCTACAAGTTAATTTAACAAGTTCTAAGAATAAAATGAGTTCTTACTTTAAACACCTAAATTTACATCCTCATTAAATACGCAGGTTTTTTTCCACTGGTTTCACCACTGCCAGACTGATACAATCTGGAAAATACAAACCAAGCTGATAATAAAAGTGGAACATTAATGTGCTTGGCTGTAGTGATGCTTTAGGGCAGAGTATGTCTTTGATAACAGGACTCACTGGCCTCAAGTGCACAGACTATCACTTTTTCTTCAGAATACGGCTGGAGGTCATGTTCACAGCATCTGGCTACAAGCTATGTTTTGCTGCGTGCTTAAGTACTACTTTTAACTGTTGCAGAGAGTCCAGTAGATGATACAGTTTATGTATGTGTATATAAATGTACTTAAGGTGTAGAATTTTCTTCATCCAGAGAAATGCAAGGGATTCTGGTTAGCATATTAATATTCAGGAGTAGAGTTTTTCTCGTAAATGTGGCAAAATAGGCACATTTTTGTCTCTCCTAGTGCTTGTGTGCTGCATGTTTGCAGAATCATAAATCTGAGTAATTACAGACAATGACCATTTTTCTTCAGAGGCCTTCCTTGAAAATCAGGGAAACTTTTTCATTGTGTGTGACTGAACACCAGTACAGGTTGCCTAGAGGCTGCGGAGTTTCCTCCTCGGAGATCTTGGGAAGCTGCCTGGAGTTGATCCTGGGCACCGTGCTCTGTCTGTCTGTGCTTGAGCGAGGAATGAACCAGATGGACACAGAGGTTCCTGCCAAACTCAGCCATTCTGTGATTCAGTGTACACACTTTATAGGAGCAGTCGTAGCAACTCAAACTTAAGGCAGTCTGGTTTAACATGCAGTCCTTCTTAATTCCTGTCCCCTTGTTCTTACCTTGAAATTGATTGGTAAATATTTCTTTACATAACTTCTTTTCCGTTGTTGGTTTCTAGTGGATTCTGTCACATTATGTTGTCCTCAGTTGCCAATTGTACTCTCAAGTGCCTTAATCTACTTAATTTTTTCCTATATTTAAGTTGTTCTGTACTGTCCTTGGCAAATGAGAAAACAGAAGGGTAAATAAACACAGCAGTGTTACAGTTCTATTTATTCACTATTAATTTACACACGCACGCTAACAGCGCCCTCTTAGTTTTCTGCTTTGAATTTTGGTTGCTATTTTTTCTTTCCTTGACATTCAGTTTGGCATTCAGCTCCAGATTAAGGAGCTAAGAATCTGAACTCATATTACAGTTTGTACAAAGATAGTACAATACTATACTTGCTTTATATGTTCTGTAACTTGTTTCTAGGACAGTTGGCTGCAGCATCCAATGCATTCCCAGTAAGAGAAGTCTCTGGCTTTAGAACTTTGTCCATTCTTTCTTGATTGTGTTGCAAAAAACTTATGGATGTTATAGCTAAATATCTCTGTATTCTTTGCTGATGATTTCAGACTCTTGGCAGCTTTCCTGATTCCAGAGTGTTTGAATGACTTGTAGCTGTTTTAGGCTTTTCAAAAATGCCTTAACCTGATGTGCTTTTGAGTATTTTAGACTTATTTTAATGGTCTCTGTCCCTCAATTTCAAAGATAGTTTTAGCTTTTCAAGTGACACTTGTTTAAATACCTCTCCTTCTGCTTTGCTGAACTCCTTTTGCTTTCTCTAAATCCTTTTTTTTTTTTTCTTTAAGTAACTGCTGTGTATTTGGTGTGACTTAACATGAGATATACTGGAATTTCTTCCCATGCTGCATGTACACATTTTGCTCTTATATATTTTTAATCTTTTCAAACATAATTTATATACCTTTCCTTTTTTAAATTAAGCAATAGTAGAACTTGTGTTCTTTTCTGTAAAGACATGCAAAGATTGCTGTTCAAGAGTTTCCTCTGTGTTATATATCAGTTTCTGTTATTACTCCTGTCAGTCAAACTTCAGTTCCTGATATCTTCTCTAGTTTCCTAAAGTTAGCTTTTTATATCATACCCTGATAGGCTCACTCTGCATGGATGTAATTGAACTCTTCAGTTATTGGGTTTCTCATCTCTGCACTTTTTATAGTCTTTCCTAGCCTGGTGCAGTTAACATCCGAGTGGTGTAGCCCAGTACTGTACTTCACAGATTGTTCATACATGTCTCAAGAACTCAGAAAACCTATATAAAAATGTTCTTCTAATATAAGTATGATTTCCACCATCACTACATCAATTCTGTTAACTTTTTTGAAATGAAGAAGATACCTTTTAATTGTGTATCTGGTGTTATAATATCTCTCCAAGAATAAATTGATTCAGGCTCTATAAATTGTACTTTTTTCTTCCTTCAAATGTTTTTCCATGTTTTTCAGCATATCCAGTTTCTTCCTTCTTTCACTTATACCCAACATGAAGGATGCAGTGAAGAATATTGTCTTGCAATTCTTGAGTTTTTTAACTGACTTTTTTTTTAAACTTGGTATTGACTATTGTCTATGCCAGTAGACTCATTTCCCTTTCTTTGGCTTCGCTTGGAAAGTGTCACATTTGCTATTTCTTTATATTACTTCAGCAGGCTGTGTCTGGGAACATCACTGCTCACCCCTGCCCCCACTTCAGTGAAGTCAAATAAGCAGCTGGTACCCTGTCCTGAGGAGGCATTCTACAGATTAGCCAAAAACAAGTAATAAGCACAGTTTTAAATCATTTACTCTCTGTGTTTTGATCAGTAATTAGAAGCAATTAGATGCTGATTTTAGCAAGTGTTTACATTTCTGCATTCTTTCACCATTTATGTAGTTTTTAAAATAAGAATTCTCTGCTAAAATAGTACTTTTTTTGATAAGTTTATTAAATTAAAAAAAAAAAAAAAAGTTATAGTATGACTTGGGTTGGAAGAGACCTTAACTGGGAATCATTGGAAGTAGAAGATCTTTCTGTAATTTAATTGAAATCTTGAAACTAGATCTGGATCTTATTCTACAGTATTGGTGAAGTTGGAAATAACTACTGATATCAGGACAGAATATTTTTATCCAATTACTGCTCTAGAAATTAGATAATTGTGTGTAGAGAAGGTAGTGAAGAATTTTTGTTCATTTTCTTCTGTGTAACTGTTATATTAGACAATAACGGTCTTAAGTCTAATATGCCTACAGAGCACTCATTTAAACTCAATTATAGTAAATGGGGGGAAAATGGACTCCTTTAGAAAGGAGATGTCTATTAGTAATATTTTAGATATCCTTTTGAAAAGAGGATAATTGATGCAAACTTGGCAAGTTGTGCTTCTAGGGGTCTACCTTTACTATAGGAAGACAGGAGGGAACTCTACCTGTAAATGGGTCAAATACTTCTGCAAACTGTCCCTGTTTGTCTATGATTTTTTACTTTAGTATGGAAATGTAGAATAATTCAAATATAGAATTGTTGAAATTAATGGGCTGCAAGTTAACCTCTATTACTCCTTCAGAATGTTTTAAAAAATATATGTATATACTACTATTATTTCTTGTCCTTGAATACATGTCTAGGTTATGTCCAATTGAACACTTCACACATTTATTACATGTCTGAAAGTTTTGTGCAACAGCTGGAAATCACTTCTTTAGAACCAGAAGAACAATAATTTATTCTGACCCATTCAAGCTCTTGCATGCAGTGTGATCTTTGGATTGCATTTTGGAGCTTGCTCAGGATGAGAAAGGCATTGGTACTGATTCCTCTGTGCAGGATCTGAGTATGAAATAGCTTGACAGGTTCAAATTAACTTGATATTCTGTGTTTGTGATTTCACATGCTGTAAATCAAATTTTAGTGAAGATGATTGATTCCAGCAAATTGAGTGTTTCTTTGTATGTGATCAGCAGAAGGAATGGCTCAAACTACTGAGAAGTTCATCACTGAATCATATGACTAGTTTTTAATCTTCCAGCATTTTACTGCATAATGCATTTAATTGAATTAAAGCATATAGAAATATATCAAACTAAAATGGCTCTTTCATAATTTTTGTCTGTCTGTAGCAAAGCCCGGTTGTCATGCTGTTGTGGGAGGGAGCTACTGTGAGAGAAATTTATGTAAGTAATTGATGTATTCACAGGGGCCGTGGAGGAGTGCCTCCACCACCTGCAGGAGTACCGAGAGGGGCACCAGCGCCCAGAGGAGTGCCTCCCAGTAGAGGACCAGTCAGTCGTAGCCGTGGACTTCTAGCACCCAGAGCGAGAGGAGTACCTCCACCTGCAGGCTACCGGCCTCTTCCACCACCTCCGGCACAGGAGACGTATGGTGAATATGTAAGTTGAGCTGTTCTCAGAGCTATTGACATGAGGTGTTTGGATTTTTGAAGGGATGGGCTAACTACCGCTTTAGAACCCAAAAGAACCTCTTCAGTTAATACCTAATGAAGTCTTACACCCAGAATCTATGGAGAGTGTGATAATCTTATCACCCTCTTAAGCTTGAACTGTTTCATACTGCTCAGACTTCAGGTTTTATGTAGTATCGTAAAGACATTTACAGTGCATTCAGCAAAATATTTATGTAGTTCTTAAATCTATTAGGTTTCTTCTTTAAAAAAACTTAAGAACCCATGTTGTTGGTAAATGTTTAATTCCGGACTTAGGGTAATTTCTGTTCTTTAGCCCAAAGCCGTGTTTGTAGCCGTAGTACTTGCTCAGTGATTAGGTAATTAAAATGGTTTTATGAACGCTTCAGAATTGACCCAGAGAACTTTACCACAATCATCCAATGCACAATCATCTCAGTCAGCCTTTACATATTTGTCTTGATTTCACTGAAGTAAAAATTAAGCATAGCAGAATACTTTGTACATGATTGAAAATTACAGTTATGAACTGTAAGGGTAAATTTAATTTGTTCTGAACTTACAGAATAGTGGGATAAAGAAAAAAAGATTGTTAAATCAAAACTGTAGTAATAAAAATGGGTTGTCTTTAATAGAAAACATTTTCAAGGACAATACTTTTCATCTTATATGTATCTTTAAACTCCATGCGCCTTTTTTACAGCGTGCTCTGTTGTCCAGGCTTTGTATCTCTTCATTCAAGCTTGCAAAAACAGAGCTTAGGAGTTCCAGAAAGTGTGTATTTCTATTCAGATGTCTTCCCCTATTTTATGAAAACCTTTCTTCTACCTACCTTCTATGTTACCACAAAAGTTTCAAATCAAATCTCAACTGTTATCCATCAGTCAGAAACATGAGGTTCTATGTACCATTGTTTTGTGGGGATACAAGTTTAATATTGCTAGTATGAACACTTTTTCACATACCTGAACAATAAAGGATAAACTAGTGTAGTTTCTTAATATTATGAGAACTTCTTAAACAACTTATCCAAATGTCCGTTGGCTATATCTGAATTAACTGTTCAAGGTGGTTAATGCAAGTAGGCAGTTATTTCATAAGACTTGGAAATCAATTAGTCCTGATAGTCCTTTCATATCATTTCTGTCTATTTCTAGACCATGTGTAGTAGATTAAGTGGCGGTTTGGTAGAAAGTAAACCTGATTAATTTCTTACTTTTTAATACCTGTATGTAGCAAGTGTATGGCATGGAATTAACTACTGAACTGCTATCTTTTGACAGATTAGGAAATACATATAAAAACAGTGCTTTGTTATACAACTGCTAAAAAAAAAACACAAAACCCAACACATTCTCTGAAACTAGATCACTTATCTTTCAAATATCTGAGCAAGGGTAAATACATTATGCTCTAACTGATGAAGCAGTGCAAGCAGATTCATTTTAAAATTATCAAATTTTGCACCTCCTTTGTTAAAATTGAGCTTTGCTAGAAAAGTCTGATGAAAACATGAACCATTAGAGTACTGTATGTTGTGTCAATGCATGATACTTCATCCATCTGTCCAATTTTAGCATATAATCAAAGGGCCACAACTGTATATTTTAGTGAGTAAGGAAACATGATTAGAGTCCTATTTCAGTCTTTGCTTACTGATTGCTGGTAAGCATTAAGCACTGTTTTGCAATCCTAATATCCAAGCTAAGTAAGGTGCCACAGTTTGCTGAGAGGACAATAGACAGTAGATATGAGTATCATTAGGAAGCTATTTAAGCAGCATCTGTGGCATAGTTTCTGAACCCCAGAGAGCCGGATATCTGCAGAAGTTACAGAGCAGCCTTCGAAACATTTCTGTTGTGGACTGGAATGTCTACAGAGATCTGTGAAGGTTTTCAGTTCCAACGGATCTCTACTTTGTTCTCTTTCAAACAGTGTGAAACTGTGCAAGTTTGGAAGGAAACAAGCTATATAGTGGATGAAGCCTTCAAACACTTGATTCTGTAATTCTGTAATCTAAGATGCAGAGCTGTCAGTACATAAAATCTTTGCCCTTTTCTCTAATATACTATTATGTACACGGCGTGACAGAAAATGGGGCCATCACTGAGTCACATGAACAGTTAGTTTCTTCTTTATCGCTCCCTTTAATGACTTATTTCATAGTCCTTAACACATCAGACCAATGAATCTATAACATCTAACTGTAATTTACTCAGTTCTTCCTCTTATCCATCCTAATCTCTCTCCTATCTTCCATTACTTAAGAAACTATCTGTAAAAATAAAATCAAAATTGAAAATACCTACAGTAGTCTGACAAATCTGAAGGGTTAATTTTGGAGGCAGTATTTCACACTAGGGAAATGATGCCAGGGACAAAGACTCTGATTTTGACATGGATGGTAGTTAACGTGGGCTCAAACTCAACAGGAATAGATAATCTGTCCCACGTTTGGAGCACTGGACTTAACTCTTACAGAAGGCTCTACATAGAGATAGACCGCCTTCATCGCTCAGTCAGCTTTCTGAGAGGCCTACAACGCTCTTGGATACAGCATGTGGCCTTCTCTGCTGAAGTCACATAAGTACTGGAATAGCAGCAATATCTGCACTTTTTTTTTTCCAATTCAGTATAGTTTTTTTCCATTTTTGCCAGTCTCACTACTGTATCGCATTAAACCCCAAGACCCATTTCTCTTGGACTTCACCATATTGCTAGTACCATGATGAAGTTTTTGAAGCTACTAAACCACAGCTCCTTATCGTCTTGTGTTAACATTGTCTTTTTAATAGCTGTAGCATCAGTTTGTGTGATAGGAAAAATTCAGGGCTCTGCAGCCAGCCAGCTTTATAATGGCTGTTCTAATCTCTCTGCTCTGGTGTGATAAACTTTCTCAGAAGGCTAATACACCTTCCGTTTCTAAATCCTCATATTCTTGGGTCAGGAGAAAGCCTAGTATGAGGTAGAACGATGTCCAGGATTATTTTTATAATACTTGGATAAGGGAAAACATCCTAGATGGTTGCTGGCTTTATTTAAGCCAGATAGTCTCAGGGATGCTGTTCTCTTAATCAAGAGTTGCTATATTTACAGAACCAAACATGCAGTATCTAAGTCAAAATATTTGTCATGTATTTTTAAGCTGCCAATTTATTCCATGAAGATAAGGAAGAGAAATTTTTTACTACTTGGAGATTTTAATCTTTTCCACAATTTTCAATAAGCACATTACTACTTTTTTTTTCTACTGTTGATTTCTTAATATTCAAACACAGGATAAGAATGTAACTGTTCTATCTCTAGTACTGTCTAGTAACGTCTTCTTTCCTGTGTATTTTGCTGTTGTTTTCCCATTAGCTTTAAAACTTTGAGCCTTTTTTCCAAATTAGTAACGCAGCAGTGTAACTGAAGCTGTTCAAGATTAGATTTTTATTTGCTGCTATTCTCATTTCACAAAAATGTTTTGCAAATATTCTCTTTCAATTCTCTACTGCTTGAATACATTTGTTGTGATGCCATGTCAAGTTCTTTTTTTAAATGTGTTAAATGAAACTTGATATTTACCTGAACTGATAATCAGTTCTTAGGCATTAAATATTGAACTTTAAGCATAAATTTAAAGCACATTGTTGAACCGAAAAATAACTTGGTAATCAAGCAAGTTATGGACAAGACTTGCTTAAGCACTACTTTGGAAAACAGTTCTGAATGTCCTGCCTTGTGTGTGGGAGTGTGTGGATGGTAGAGCTTTAGTCCTGTTTCTGGCAGTTTACTGATGCTTTCTTATGTTCAGGCAAGGGTTACCTTAGTGACACATTTCCTAATGTCACATGCACAATGTTTAGCAGCTAGAGTTTCAAGTAGAATGCACTCTCATTGAAACATTCTGTAATAAGAAACTGAATTAAGACAGAACATCTAACAGTAAGAGACCTGGGGAGCCTTTCTAATGTTGAATAAATTGTAACTTGAAAAAGAATGTTGTGAACAATTTACAATGATTGTAAATTGATTTTTTTTTTAATTTGAAGACGCAGCCTTCTTCAAAGAATTTATAGAAAACTTTGATGTTTAATAGATGCTGATAACAAACTTGAAAATCTAAATTTTATATTCTGTGTTCAGCTATCATCTGATTCTGGAAGATCCTAAAGCTTAGAAATTGCTAAGGTTTACAGTTTCTGAAGCATACACTTGTGGGTATTTCCAGAAATATATTGCTTTTACTGGTGCACAAAGAGGTGCTTCAGACTGAATTCAGACTTGAGCTTTTAATTGTCATGCTAAGTCTATTCTACAAGACTATACTCATACTACAAGTTTCATTCACTATAGTAGTGTGAGGCTATGCTCATACTGTTCCCTGCAAGAAATGGGAAAACTTAAAGGATATAATAACATTCTGGATAACAAGATCTACACAAAAAAGATCAGATGTAATGCTATAAATCTGACTTAATTGAAAGCTTGGTTCCACTGAAAGCAGTGGAAGGCCTTCAGTTGAGATTCCTGTTGCAGATATTCACATTTCCTCAGTTCTCTCTGGGGAGCATGTGCTCTTCACCATGCTGCTGGCTGTCCTGGCATTCTCAGTGTCATGAGCTGTAGTTTCCGTCCTTTCCATTTTGGAAAGAACTCTAAGAATTCTGTGGGAAGATTAAGGGGAAGGAGGAGGTGGGGGTGGTTTGTTTACAAGTGATGTTTGGCTGGATGGCTAAGAACAAAAGTCTAGACTCAATTTCACAATCCAGTGATGATTATAAAATATGTATGTATCCATTAGTGAAAGGAATGAATGCAAAGCCTTAATGTTTCCAGGTGAGAGCCCATTCAGCTGATCAACCTATTTTGTTAGTGCATCTTCTTAGAAAGTTTATTCAAATTCTCTCAGGCTTAATCTCCAGCATTCAACTTTAATTCTCCAGATGCTGAGTTTTGGCTGTAATATCAAGTCCTTTTTCCTCTGAAAATGACAGAGGTAATGGTGATGAGTTTAGAGCAATGAGCGTAGGAGCGTATGCATCAGTTCCTAAAGAATTGTTCATACCACAGTCACAGAACCATAGAATATCTCAAGTTGGAAGGGTCCTGTGAAGATCATAGAATCCAACTCCTGGCTGCACGCAGAGAGTGAGACACTGTCTGAGAGTTAAACCATGTATCTAAGATTGTTGTCTAAATGCTTCTTGAATACAAACAGGATTGAGGCCGCAATAAATGTTTTTCATGCCTTCATTTTTACCACTAATCTTGTATTAGGTGGCTTCAGTACCTACTGGGTGTCTTAATATCCACTCTGTAAGGTGTTCAGGGGCTATATGGAGTCTAGCTGATAAGAAGTTCAGAAGTTCAATCATTTAATACAGCGTTCTGATTTGTAAGTATCCTTTCTGCATCTCTTCACTGAGATCACACCAGATTTGGAAGATGTCAAAAAAATGAAAGTGAGGATCACACAGAGCATAGTGTGGGAGCAGTTTCTTGAAACTATGTTGATTTTGCAAGGCAGGCTGCTTTTAAACCCGACTTCCTTCTCATTAACATTAATTTGCTCACTTACTGTTGCTTGTAGAAAAGGAAAGATCTCTTGGAAGTGGCTGCAAAGTGTTTGTATACCATATGGAAAACGTGAAGTTTTTATTTCCAAGTGAACATTTCTCAGGATGCAAGGCAAGATATTAGGCTAAGAGCTAACTCAAAAGTCATAAGATTTTATAAAGGATGAAAGTCTTAACTGAATTGAGTTCCAATATAATTTTTGTTTCACTTTGCAGGAATTACACCATGTTCTGATTTGCCAGGGCATTCAACCCTGCCTGCAGTGGGCAGTGGGATTGGAACTAGATCTTTTTGGTCCCTTTCAATCCAGGCCATTCTGTAATTCTGAATTCTGATATTTTCCTTATAACTTGTAATCATTTTAATGAAATTAAATTCTGATGTTCTTGTTCACTTAGTTTTTTTTTCAGTGAAGCTTTCAGTTCCTGGGAAAGGATTTGTCGTAACTTCATTCTCTAGGGATTACAGAAATACTCTCTATCTTTTCTGTTTCTGTTCCCTTTTGTGGGTAATGCTGTGGTTTACACTGAAATCTTACTTGATTTTTAAAGCAATGTGTTTACTGCGTTGTGGCTTTTCAGAAGTACTTAAAGTCAGGGTAGATTCTGGTTAGGCTTTTGGAAAGGAAGTTCAGAACACAAAAACATCATTTCTTGTCTTTTTGTATGTTTCAGAGTTCTTTCACTTGCTAAGTAGGTCAAGCAAAAATAAATGTTCAAAAAAAAAAAAAATTTAAAGATACTAAGTCCCACAAGTCGTTGCTTGTTTTCTATTTATTTATTTACTTATTTATTTTTAATAACTGTTAGTATTTTCAAGATGAGCCAGAGAAAAGAGAAACAGTGGAAAACCTCTTGGTTTTTGTCAGGAACTCAGACGTTTCTTGATTGTGGAAACAGTCAAATGTTTTGGTGACAAAGCTGGAACGTTTCTCTTGCCTGCCTATCTTGATGTTGAAATACAACCTATATTGCGCATATAAAATATTTCCCTCAATTATTTCAGAGTTCAATCTGCTAATCATAATTTGGACCTCTGTGACTTGATGCAGTTGTGTAGGTGTGAGTCTGTGATTCTGGCTCTGGCTCCTGCCATTCTATACAGGAAAACTGAAATACTCTGGCCTTGATTTCAGTTCTGTTGCCCATATTCTTTAGCAACTTCTCTAATTATTATTTTATTTTAAAGTGTGTGAAACAGGACCTACCAGTGCACCTTTCTCATTTCATAAACACCTTGCTTGTTCTGGTTGAATGTGCAATCCTAAATGAAAACAAATGAAAATGTTCAGACTAAGAGCTTAGAGCCTGTGCCCGTTTGCTGCAAATGTACTTAGTGTTATCACTCGGACTTCAGATGGTACTGACTGCCCGTGCTTGTCCTAATAGCTCGCTATTCCCTATTATTTAAGTGATGGGGTGATGTCATTTTTACACAGTAAAATGGCTGTTGCTTCCTTTTACCATTTTAATTTGCCTAAAAAAAAATGCTTCATGCTGATATTACCTCATGTGCTTTCTCCGTCAAGTCCATCCCTGCACTCAGTACTTTTCTGAATGTGATAGTTCTTTTCTGAAAGGTAGGCACTCCGCCGCCATTGGGTGATAAAGTACTGGTGTGA
The DNA here is from genome assembly GCF_987193195.1 of Phasianus colchicus. Taxonomy (NCBI): domain Eukaryota; kingdom Metazoa; phylum Chordata; class Aves; order Galliformes; family Phasianidae; genus Phasianus; species Phasianus colchicus. The sequence goes on from NC_143438.1 coordinate 88,326,890, forward strand.
GTATTAATTTCTGAGAATGATGAGGAAAGGAAACAGAAACCCTTACGTTGTAGTGATATCAGCCTTAATTTTTTTTCCCAAGTGAATTTTCTTATTGAGAGAGGTGGGAATTTGGTTTCTTATTGATTTAATTATTTTTTTTCAGCACTGCAAATGGCCTTGCTAAAATGAAATTTTTACAGTTGTTTTTTTTTTTTTTTTTTTTTTTTGCCTGCTTCTGCCATGCTCTCTCTTTGAAACATTGTGATGTCACCTAAAGATGTCCCAAGCACTTATCTGTTATTGTCGTTGCTTGGAGGTTATAATTCAAAGCCCCATTTCCTATTCCCTATGAACAAGGGAATATTTAAAGTACTCGGTTATTAGAAGGAAATGCAGATGTGCAAGACAGCACAATTCATGATGTTTTGGGGGCAGTGCAGAAGTTTTGACAGAGATCTCTTTCATTAGCTTTATTACCATTTGACTCACAACTCTAACTTAGTGTTTAACATATTTGAATGATGAATGCTTACGCGTTGCCATTGGTTCTATCTGAGAAAAATTTCTGTGCTGCTCTCCACTCTCTGGATTTACATCAGTTGCAGCCACTGTAATTAAGACAACTGAGGCATGAGTTCTCTTTAAGAGGAAATGTAATGTGATGCTAGCTTAATAGAGTAGTAATTAAGAAGGTTTGAGATTTTACAGAACTGTTTCATATCATTTCAGAGCATCTGCCATATAATTCTACCTAATCTCTTAATTTGAAAATAAATTCCTAAGATCAGTATAGTCTCTCGAGATACCATTCTTGTTTATATTTCAGTTGTCCTGTGAAAAATATCTGCACTTTTAAGTCAGTTGTAGCATTTTCTGCACAGTATTTTTTACATTTTTGTATTGTAAGCATAAACTGTGCAGCACGTTTACTGCCTTTTCATCAGACTAAGTTTGAGAGTTGGTTTTCTAGGTTGTTCTGAGAAGCAGGATGGTGAATCACAGAAACAGATTGCTTCCATTCATAGATGAAATGTTCTTGCTTTTGTTTTTGGAAGGCAAATATGAATGTACTGATAAAAAGGCTGTGAAGGGTCTGGAGCACAAGTCCTGTGGGGAGCAGCTGAGGGTACTGGGATTGTTTTGTCTGGAGAAGAGGAGGCTCGGGAGACCTTACTGCTCTCTACCACTGCCTGATAGGTAGTTGTAGTGAGATGGGAGTCTGTTAGTAGTGACAGCACAGGAGGTAATGGCTTTAAGTTGCACCAAGGGAGGGTCAAGTTGAATATTAGGAAAAAATTTCACAGAAAGAGTAGCAGAGCATTGGAACAGGCTGCCCAGGGAGGTGGTGGAGTCACTGTCCCTGTAGATGCTCAAGAAAAGGGTGATGTTGCACCAAGGGACAGATGTGGTGGGCATGGTGGGGATGAATCAATGGTTGGACTAGAGATCTCAGCAGCCTTTTCCAATCTTTAAGATTCTATAATTCTGTGGTTACTGATTATCTTCAGCTAGAGGTATTATTTAGCCCAGTGTAATTGGAATCTAGGGGAAGTCTATTGTATTGCTTTTGATAGATACTACGAGTGCAAATGCTGTCTACTACATGAAATGTAATAATGACTTGCAATAGAAAAATAATATTTTAGAAATAACTGAAAGATGCCAAAATAAGGCGTAAAAATGTCATGGAAGTATTTGTATGAAGGTGAAATTTTTCTTTTACTCACTTGCAGCAGTGTTGGCCAGTGAATCTGATGTTCTTAAATATACACCTATATTTTATACTTTTTATTATATTTGAATATATTATGTTAAATTTACATGTTTTATATTATTTATATAAATATAAATGCAAATATTTACATTCATGTTTACATGTTTTATATTACCTGAAACATGTCAGGTGGCTGAGAATCCTTCACGTAGGTATTAGCTAATATTAAATGAGACATTTATTGAAGTCACAAGAGGTCTTTTTCAGAAATAAAAATAAAAATAGTGTGGTTTTGATTGCATTAAAATACTCTACTTTGCCCAGCCTTGTTATTGACTTCCTGAAAGACAAAGTTTTCAAATCCAGTATGATTGACAGAAAATACAACGTCAGACCTGGTTCATGGAATGTTCCAGTAGAGACTTCAGCTGCCCCTGTGCCCTTAATATTTCAAGTGTGCAGTATAAAATCATTTTGAAATTTGAATCTTTTCTGTTCACGAGATGTCAGCAGCTTTATAAAAATATTCTTTTTTTGCAGCATGTAGCACTGGATGTTTATTTTTTATATAAATTTGTGATTTTTATAAATGTAAATACGGCACTAAAATCAATCTATTTAAGCAGATTGTGATAATAAGCAACATCATGCTTAAGCGATAGGAGTCCTACGTATAAAAAATAGAATCTAGCTATTTTTCAATCAAAGCTCAGTTACCTACAGCAAAATAGTAATAATGAAAAAGATATTAGATTCACTACTGTAGAAATGAGCATGTGCAATAGTCAGCAGTAATGAGTTCCAAGCAAACTTTCTGTGGAAGGGAAAGATAGCACCAGACACTCAAGTGTAACACAAAAAAATGGGTTTTCCCAAAATTCTGCTTTCATTTTGTTGTATGCCTTTGTTAACCTGATAAGTCCGTTCCTTTTTACTTTGTTCTTATGTCTGCAAAAAGTCATAGACACACCATGGCTTCGGAGTAGTCGTTTTCCCCTTTTTTTCCATGCCTTTTTTTAATGAAAAAGTTGATATAAATGTGAAGAATAGGACCAATTCTCATTAAATGTTAAAAGGTTAATTTCAGTCTTCTGCTTCGTTTGTTGTCACTGTTATGTGCACATAGTTTGAAATCTGAGAGCCCCTCTTAGGGTTGGAGCTTTCATAGTTGGTAGATTCTATGAGAGGAGCCCAAATGTCACGTAAGTGCTCTGGAACAGAGCAAGTACATTGGCTCAGACAGCTTCTGCTGTTGATCAATGACTCTATTGTTAACAGATGTCTGTGCATTGCATCAATAAGTAATAAAGTGCTTGTTCATAATTAAGTGCCAAGAGGCAATGGTTTTGTGGGCTGAGTGTGCGGTGCATCAAGGAAAATTCATATCCGTATCAGATGGGCAAAGAAAATGCTAAGATTCTATTTTAATATTTAGTTTCAGCGCAGTGAGTTGATGAAAGAGAAAACAATGAATTTCCTTTTCATTTTAGGCATGCATTTCTTTTTACAATTGGAGGAATCTTTGTTTCCTCTTCCAGACATAGGAATTAGCTGTTATTCACCTCTACCTGCAAATATTGATAGACGTCCTTCTACTAATTGCTGTTGGGAAACAATAATCTTTATTGGTCAGTGGTGAAGCAGTATTGATGGGCTGATTGCTTGGTTTTCCATATAAGCAATATCAAGTGACACGGAAAGTTCTAAAAAGCCTCACAGATAGCAATTTCACAGCTCTTATTTGGTTTGAGGATGTCATTGACTCTGCTTTAGAAAACTTTCCTTCCAGCAGGCTGTCAGATTGAGATCACTGGAGGTGTTTTCCACTGGCATTGGACAATCTTTATCTAATTGTCACAAGTAGTTGGTTTTATTGTTTTCAGTTATTACTGAAAGATTTTTTATAAGGTTTCTTTCTCTATGAGAGAGGTTGTTCTTTTTTGATACTTTATTCTTATATTGCCAGGGTTGATAACCCACTTTCTCAGAAAACATAATTTATATGACATTACATGATCTTCATTTCTCTAACTCCCTTTGTTTTCAGAGGGCTTTCTTATTTGGTGAAACTGGACAAGATACTTCTAAATATTCACTGAGGCCTTTGGGATATTTGGATAGGATTTCCAAATTCTCCTTTATGAGGGATCACTATCAAGGAAATGTCGTTTTTACTGATCATTAGCTGAGCTTAGTTCAGTTTACTGTGTTATCTAGTAGTAAATTAGTGGCAATTCTATATTTTTCCACATTTCATCTTTTAAGGAAAGCCCAGCATCATTGCCAACCATTTTCATATTAAACTTCTGTATGGTGTGTAGCTGGAGCTTATTTTTTCAGCTTGAAATGCTTTGCTATTGTGGAAAAAGCAGTTTTACACTATATTCTTAAACTTCAGGAGGAACAATGTTACATTCCTTACTTTCAGTGTTTTAAATAAGAGTTGCTAAACTCCCACAGGTTGAAGAGTATGCAGAAGACATTTGAAGTAAAGTTGTGGTTCTTACTAGTGCTATCTTTTATATCTACATAGGAATATGGAATTTGGTGTCCAAAATAAAGAGTCAGTTACGTAAGCCCACAGTCTTTTACTCAGATGCTCTGGTTCCTATCTGAGGTCCTTTCCAGAACTCTTGAAGTTCTATGCCTCTCATGCTTCAAATTCAAGTATATGGAAATATGAGGCATTTGTACTGTTCTCTGCACAAGCCAATATGTTGAACTAAAAGTTCTATTTTGAAGCATGTTGCTGCCAGTAGTTAATGAGAATTTCAAAGTTACTGTACAGTGTTAGATATCTGTGAAATTAGTTTCTATGAACTTCAAGATTTTGCCATTTTAGGGTGTACATATGTCATGTCTGTTTTTTGAGAGCATAATCTTTCATATTTAGGACTGAATTACTATCTTGTTTGTGAAGTTTTTGGGGGTTAATATTTTAATTTTCTTTTATATCCTTTCAGGAGTACGATGATGGCTATGGAACTGCTTATGATGAGCAAAGCTATGATTCATATGATAACAGCTACAGTACTCAAGCACAAAGGTAAGTTTCAAGTTCAGTAGGTAAAATACTGTGCAGTTGGAAAGTTAATTTCACTTAAACTTTTTCAGATTCATTGTAGACAACAAAAATATTATAAAAGTTTTATTAGAAATAACCTGCTGTGTTTTGTCTATGGTGCCACTAGTATGAAAGTCAATTACTGAGTGGTTGAAAAGAAACAGAAGTGATATCTTGAAAATGATTTATTTTCTTTGATTTTTGCTTAAAGAAGTTACTTGAAAATTCCATGAATTACATAGAAAAATAATGTGTCCAGATTTCCAGTAGTGAGACAAAAAAAAGCTGTGAAGTACCAGCTACTTGTATTAGGTAGCAGTTTGAATTAATAGCAAACACCATGTCGCACAAAGTTTCGCTGATGATCCCCAGTATGAGCTGTTTCTAGTGGATACTTTTGAAAAAGGAGAGCGAATTCTTGTGCATGTTTTACTGAGGTGTAATTTGGTTGCTTGGAATAATGAGAGCTTCAAACCATGCCCACTGGAAGCAAGACAGAAGGGGAGGGAGATGCTGCTGGGTGTGTGTTAATGAAAGAATCAGAGAAATAGCATTTAGCTTCAACAGTGTTTACTCTACTTTTTTCAGTGCAGTCTGAAAGACTACAAAACAATTAAAAGCAACATTGAGATCAAAGCTGTTTATAACTGACATCTGCTTTACTTTAGTGTTGACACACCCAACTTAAATTTTGTTGTATTTATAAACACTTCCCTGTGCCCATCAACTTCATGTGAAAAATCTTAGTGGAAAGTTCCGATGTCATTACTTTTGAGAACTAACACAAGGGAAATATTACCTTTGTGTGTATGGTACTTGATTCCTATAGTGTTATAAGCTACTAAAAATGGATTTAAAAAAAAAAAAAGACATGACTCCAGCAGTGTAGGACCTCCAAAATACAATGCTCTGTAGGCATTTAGAGACCAGTTGCTGGTAATAGATTTTATTTTTTTTTTCCAAAAAGAAAATTACCAGAATAGTCCTCAACTTTTATGTTGGTAATTCTGTACTATTTTACTGCTTCTAGTGTTGGGTAACAGGGTTTATTGCACATAGCAATCAGATTTCATTACCAAGTCATTTGACTGAGCCAAAACTGAAAACATTGCTAGGATTTGCTTCTTTTTCATGCTAAGGATTTCACTAGGATTTCTTTTCCTTTGAACTAATATTAGTAATTTTTTTCCTAAGAGATGAAATTGCTCATAAAAAGACCTAACAATGATATGTGTATGTGTGGACATTATATATTCTTCAGATATGCTTAAACTTGTTATGGAAGGAGATGCTTTACAAATTGATTACTATGTGATTTCCACTTAATTTCAAAATACTATTTTTCCCATAATTTTGTTAAGTATGCTAAAAGAAAACAAAAAAATGGTTCATTTGTACATTTCTCTTGGGGTGTGGATGCTCATTCTCTGCATGTTTTCTGGTTTGGCAGAAAAGAATATTAGGTTTGTCTTGGCAGGCAAGAAATAGTAACTATCAACAGCCATCTGAGCTACCTAAACTAATAGCATTTAATTTGAATATCAATAGTAGCCCATATTGCAAAATGTTTTTTAACCACAAAGAGATGTTTTATCATATTTAGTTGCATTACAGTGTTCTTTCTGTGAAGGAAATTATGGAAAACAGAATTGTTGTCATAGTTTAAATTTTTCTTTATATTTTACCTCACTTGCAATGCATGGATAGAAAAGATGTTTATGCATAGAGAGCATTCACATGTTTAAAACACATTTAACAATAAACGTATTCTTATTTCCATTTGTATGTTTAAAGCAGTGATCTTTTTAAAAAGCAATAGTATTTTAGAGTATCTTCTGGTACTGATTTCTCAAGAATATTCTGATAGTAAAGATATTCTAAATTAACAAGGAAATTTGGGAGATGACTAATGAACTGAAAAGATGAGTTTTGTTTATTAAATCATTTGCAGTAGTTCTTCAGTGCATGAATTCTCTTCCTGCACCTCATTAGAACTGGTTAATGTTTATAGATGTGTTTTCTTTTGTGATAAAGTTGAGATGGTTTGAATACTTATTTTGTTTTTAAAGATTTTCCTTATTTCAGTGATTCCTTTCTTAAAAATGGAATTTTGCACTAGAATTGAAATAGTTCTATATTGTTTTTTGCATCTTTAAGATGTATGCATCAGGAGCATGAGTTCTTCAAATTCAGCCACTCAGTACAGGACAGCAATACTCTCCAGTATTCTTTTTAATTTTAATATGTTCAGTGTAATTTCCAAAAATGGCCAAAATTGAGATGGACTAGAATGGTGTAGTATATGAAGAATAGCATATTCTGTATATCTAAGTGCAGTGGGGTCGCTCAGAATGTCTATTTGTTTGCACACTTCTTCATTCCTGTTACTTGTTTGAGGCTACCACATCATGTTTGTTTAAATTTCAGTGGTGTTTTACTTAACATTGTCAAGTACAAGAAAGTATCTAAGTCGTACACAATGTGAAGCTTTAGTTAAAGCCTGTCACAGCATTAATAAGGAGAGAAACATCAGAGTTCTTTCTAAGTTCTGATCCATCTTAATGCCCTGTAATCCTGTAGAGGTTGCTTTCATTTAAAACATTTTCTTATCCACAGTTGTTTGTTCATGCGACAAAGCCCCAGATTGTGGTGCTTGGGGGTGTTTTGTTTTTTTTTTTTTTAATCAGAATTATTTGTTATGGTTAAAGAAACTTTAAAAAGATATCCCTTGGAGCTGCACTGAGCTTGACTGGTTATCTTGACTGATTTTCAGAAGAGATGTGACTAGATTACATCTAATTTTTCGCAGAGGATCCTTAGACAAAATTTATATTAGGGAAAACTAGTAAGGTGGTTAAACACTGTTCAGTGTTTTCATAAAAAGCTGAACAATCTAAAATGAATTTAACACAAATTTCTCAACTTGAAAATCACACAGTTGCAGCAGTCAGTAATTTTACTTATAGAGCAATGAAAACTGGTCAGAAGCTCTGATCGCTTAAGGGAGGTGCATAATGCATAGCTAAAGAAAGCAGCAAAAGTAGAGCTGAAGATAGTTGGTCATGCAGCGCAGATATCCTATTATGCAGTCAGTAATTCCTTTAGGAAATCTGTCGTATAAAAACATATAGTAATTAAATATTGAAGAGCTATGTCAAAAACTTGGGGATCTTACAGTAGAGTGTGAGTTGTAAGTGCGTGATACTACTGCGGCATCTCCTTGTGGGGCTCTTGGTTCAGATGCTGGTGTGTGTCAGATGCATGTAGATTTGATAGCACCCCTTACCGTGTGTGTGCATGCTCACACAACACAGCTGACTTAGAATCATAGAATAGCTCAGGTTGAAAAAGACCTTAAAGATCAAGTCCAACTGCAACCTGACCATACTCCCTAACTCTAACAACCCTCCGCTAAATCATGACCCTGAGCACCACACCCAAATGGTTTTTAAACACATACAGGGATGATGACTCAACCAGCTCCCTGGGGAAAGTATTCCAGTGCTTAATAACCTCTTCTGTAAGGAAGTTTTTCCTGATATCAAACCCAAACTTACCATGGTGCAACTTGAGGCCATTTCCTCTCATCCTGTCACCAGCAAGAAGAGACCAACTCCAAGAGACTTCCCAAATTCATCTAGAGCTCCGATCTTTGACTCAGATTTATTGCAGTAAGGTAGTGGACATTTCTGTGGTCCGATATTAGTGCCAGAACAATTTTAGTACAAAACTGTAGGGAAGAATGTTGTGGAAGAAACCAGAGAATTTAATGGGGTCTTACTTTTTAGCTGGTAGATCAATCTTGAGATTTTTTTATGTGAAGAAAAAAAAATTGTTAATTTTAAGTCTCTGAAATGTTTTGCAAATTGAGCGAATGTGCTTTTGTCCCTTAGTGTTTCCATACATGATCTGCACAAGTGTTTGCGAAGACAATAATAGGGCAAAGAGAAACGGGTGCTAATATATCAATTGGCACTGTCAGTTCACTGTTAAATGTTCTCTAGAATACATAAGATTTATCGCTGAGGAATTGTAGAATAATGGTAGTGTATGGAAACAAAGTCCACCAGGGAGATGTACTACATCATTCGGATTTAGCGTTGCCATCTGCTTAATAGCATTGAGATGACTACAGAGGTACTTATGATCAACCATTCATAGCAGTGACAGATGCTGCAGAGAGTTAACATGCCAGAGAATGAGGTTTGTTACTAAAATTCAGATTATGTGATAAGGTTGCTGAGAAAGGGGGTGGGTTTGTTACCTCTCCAGCAGCATTAAAGGTTTACTGTTTGCTTTTAAGTTTGCTATCAAGAGGATGGATAATGCTGCTACTGTAGCACAAAAAAATTTAGAGAACCCCATCTGTCTGCTTGTGCCACTCAGAAGTTTCTGGTAACTCTTCAGGCTTCTCTGCTAGCATTTAAAACTTTTTGTCAGGAAAAAAAAAAAACATAATGATAATGACTATTTTCATTATTTTTTTTACCTAAAACAGAGATGAGCAGTCTCTCCTATAAAAGAAATGGTTCATATAACTGTATACCTGTGCCTGTTCAGGGCCAAAAACAGTAAGTCATTCCTGTAGTCATGTACTCATTCGGTGTTTAATTTGCAGCTGTTATAATTTTAAAGTTGCTTTAGATCTTCTGTCTGAGTGATCTTGACTCCATTGCAGGAGAATTTAATCTAAACACCGATTAAAAACAGGGAAAGGTTAGCACTTAAAATAATTGCTGGCTTTGTCTAGTTTCCTATGCTGTTCTCTGCTTTCCGCATTTCCTTCTTAATCCTCCAGATTTCTCTCAGCAACAACCATTGTGCTGTTGCCTTAAGCAGTGTTTCTCAGTCACTTTTCTAGCATATTGAACAATTACTTCCACTTTAAATTACACTAAAATGCAGTGCATTCAAATAACTGCAATTTGTCTGCAAACTTTAGTGCCATCTTGTCCAGCTAATCTGAACTTTTTGAGTGGATTTACAGATTCTCTTCAGTCCACCTTTCAATGCATCTAGTTCAGTGTGCTTGCTTTTTAATGTGTTGAAGGAACAGTGCATGATGCCACTTCAGATCATTTGTCTAAAAGCTTGAGAAAAGAAACATGTGGCAATTGCTAAGAGTGATAAAAACTCAGTGTTATGGATGCCATGCAGTGAAGCCTTATTCTTCACCATTCATCAAGTGACTGATTCAAGACAATTTTTTTTTGCAGAAGACCGTGCAAGGACTCTGGTTGGAAAGGTTTGAGGAAGTTTGTGGTTACTAGCTTGAGGTAGTTAATGAAGAAAATATTACTGGATGTCACATCAAGATAAGGAAACAAAGGTATAAGATCAGATAATGGTGTTGCTCAAATAATGCTGAATTAATATAGGTAAATTGATTAGCCAAAGTTCTCCAGATTTCTCAGTCCCTCTTCTAGTGCCACTGAAGTGGCACCTTAGTTTCAGCAAACTGATTCTGAGGTTGTATTCCTTGCCCAGGCCCAGAAATGCAGTCCTGCACATTTTCAAAGAAGAACTCAAACTTTCAGTTATGTTCTTAAACTGTGCGTAGTAGTTATACAAAAGCAGGAAACATTACTGTTTATGAATAGAGGGATTTTGCAGAGTTGAGTAGATGGATTTGAAGCTAGCTTATTTAGGTGTTGCTGTTGGCATTTCCATGTTAATTGCTATCATTTTGTTTGTGATGCTCGGTGTTTTAAATTTACATTAAGTTAAGTTTGTCAGCAGTCAAGCATTTCCAGGGTGCATAAATATGCATTATATGCAAAACAGTGTCTGTTAGTGTAGCTTTTCAAGATGTGATTCTCTATATTTTAATGCTAGTAGCAGTTAGTATTTCATGCTCTAGCTTATAAATCAAATCAATTCACAGCATTGTTGGGATAGTGAGAATGGCCACTATTTTGCAGTTTCTTTATTGTTGCTTATGAGCACCTGGTACATAGAAGCTTGTTGTAGGCTATAGTTCTGCACAAATAAGGCTTCAAAAGCATTATCATAAACAAGGTAATACATCCTTTAACTGAAAATCCCTGCCATGTGGTTTCCTGTTTAATTTTTAGGCTCATTTTTTGGTAGAAATTTCTTTCTACACTTGTTGTATCTGGTTCCTCAGGTACTTCTTTAGATACATAATTTCCTTTTCTGTCATCTATGAAGGTGTGAGAAAATATTTGTGTCTCAATGGCACAGTCACTGTTAATGGTGATTCTAGCACGTGTGTTTCAATTAAAAAAAATAATAAAGCTACAAAAATCACTGATCGGAAGCCTCAATACACAGGAATATAACTAAGCCAATTCAGCGTAATGATGGAAGAAAATTTCAGATGGGGAAAAAAATAATAACACAAGTATTTCATTTTGTATGTTCCAAAAAACGGGGAAAGTTTTTCAGAATCTGTATGTAGGTATTAGTGAATGTCACAACTTAAGAAACATAATTAATTTGAAATAGTAATAACAATACTTAATAAAAAACATTCTTAGATACCAAAACTAATTCTAGCTTGTCCTGGTTTTCTGTTTAAGTTTTCTGTGACTGTTCCTTAGTCTTTTGAAAACATACAAAGTGCATAATAATAAATGATCCACAGACCTTGGAAAAATCTTCGAATGGTGTTAAAGCGTACCAAGAAGTAAAGTACAGCAAAGTAGTGTAAAATTGTGAGTAATTGTGAAATCTACAAACAGAATTTGATGGCAGACTTAATTTTTTCATTTTATGTGAGTGATTTAATTAAATTTAGGTGTCTGTACAGAATCTTAAAAACAGTATGGTTGAATTGGCACAGTATAATTAAAGAGGGTATTTGGTGGGACTTAGAAATCTTTCCTTGACTGATTATACAGGTGGAACTGTGTGAGAAAAGGGTAGGTAAAATTGAATCTGTGTAAGAAATACTTGATAAGGAGAAAAATTAATTAACAGTGAATATTTTTTGAACATAAAAGGCTATGAAGATGTTAATGGTTACTTCTGGAATTAGTCACAAATTAAAAATACATTAATTTTAGTGCTTCAATTTGATTAGAATATGTTTTTAAAAAGAAGGTAGCTTAAGCTTCAGTAATGAAGACTATAAGACCTTATATTGAGTAGCGTAAAATGAATTTTGGAATACACAGTTGTGACTTAAGCTTCTACTTAAGAAGATGACTTAAGCTTCAGTAATGAAGACTACATTTAGTGAGATTAAATGAATTTAGAAATACCTTGTTGCTAAGCCTCAGTATGCAGCAGCAGGGATCCCAGAGGTATGGTCTTTGGAGACAAAAGCTGGATGATTGGACTTCCAGGGTTTAAAAATTATTGACTTGGAAATAAGTTTAAAGTTGTCATATGTGGTAACCAGTTTCATTGAAAGATAGGGAAGGAACGAAGACTACATCACCCGTTTACAGCAAGAAAAAAGATGGCATTGTAATTTCACACTTGTAGGAGACTCAAAAATATAGATAAATAAGATTGATTTCCCTGATAAGTGGAGAAAGAATTTCACTGAAAGCTCACGCTTTCTTGGAAGCCAGTGAATAGTAGGCAAATGACAAGAGACATAAGAAACAGGTCTTTATCAGTTCAGGACACATTTTTATGTTACAGAACATAAGAATATGAGCATTAATTGAAAACTGTAGTTTTATCTATTAGTGGCTACCCTGAAGTATTTGCTTTTCTTGGAAGGGAAGAAAAATTTTACTGGTTTCTATCAGTGGGAGAATATCTATTTAATTGGGCAAGTCTTAGAAAAGGAAGACAGTTGCAGAAAAACTTTAAACTTGTACTTTTTTTCTCTTCCATCTTGAGTTTTGCTTTAGAAAAAATAACTGGCAGATGGAAGTTTGTACAATTATGGCACGAGATGCCATGAAAAACGATCAGTCGATCAGTTAGTACCCATCAGAATTTAAATTTTATTGTGATATAATCACATCAAATGAGAGCAACGTGTAATGCAGTTGGAACACACAACACAGACCCACAGAAGGCCAACAAACAAGCCTTTGCTGTTAAGTGGCTTCATCTTCTTAGTGCAAGATGAAGAGGACTGCCTTACTGAACTCTACAAAGTCTAACTGATGCCATTCAGATCTTCGTTATCCCCACTGCTCCCACTGTGCTGAGAGTTCTTGTCTGTTTGGAAATGTGGGGAAGAAAACACGTACTTCAGCATTAGTGTTCTTGTTGGTTCAAATTTCTATTCTCGTTTAGCTGTTGAAACACATTGATACACACCTGGATTGTTTGGGGCTTCCAGTTTCGTGTCCTTTGGTAGCAGTCTTGTTCTCTCATCCTCAGACTGCTTTGCAAGCCAGAGAAATGTGATGTGGGGTTGTTTGGGGTTTGGTTCTAATTCTCTGGATAAACCAAAATGCCAGTAGCTCAACTTGTTGGTTTCTCTGCTGGTGCTTTTTGGTATTTTGTCTTTCCCATGTTTAGGAATGGGTTGTTACTGTAGTCTGGTTTCACTGCAACAATGTAGGTTCCTACTGCTGCCTTTCCTGGGAAGTCATCTTACTTGCTTTGTGCACTGTAGTCACTCCTGCTGCTTGTCCTTTGCGTTTCCCTTTTTGAAATATGACACGTGATGAGAGTGGAGACCAGGTGTAAATGACTTGAATGAGTTTACAGATATCAGTAACCAGACATTCCATGTGGTAAAACTGCTTTAAGGAAAAACAGTTCTGCTAGAAATACATAGACCTAGTTCTGTGCCTGGTGGGTAGCTTCAAAATGCAGATGTTTATGAAAGCATTTCACTGTTCTTCAACACAAGTAAAAAAATTTACAATTCCTGCCGTAAAAGTAATTTCAAAACAGTGATAGCTAAGAGAATCCTTGAGAGGGCACTGTGGTCATCTTTTTGGATTATAGGAAATAGATTTGCTATTTGTATTATGAGATTAAAATGGGATGTAGTTTAAGAGTGATTGCATCATTTTCTCGTATTTTATAAAGCTTGCACAAATAGGTCTCAACTGCTTTCTGTATTAGACATAAGCTAAGATGCAGGCTGAGAATATGAGCCAAAGAAACTTCCACCAAGAAGAGTTACAGCTGTGCAGTAAATAAAAAATATATCTATAAGATCCCAGAAAGGACTTGAATCTTCTCTTGATGTCTGGGTTTCGTGCTACCCTTCTGTAAACTGGATTACAGAATCTATTTTAAGGATCTACAAAAGCATTAAGAACATATACTCAGCTTAATGTTCAAGACAGTTCTGGAGATGAGAAGCTTCACTAAGATGATAGTTGTCCTGACAGTAATACTTAGGGCTTATTCCTGTTTGCTGTTGACAGATGGATTTTGATATCAGTGGCAGCTGTGCATGACGATTTGAGGGGGGAGATGGAAGGAGGTGTGTCCTTGTGGAAAATTCTGTTCAGATATGGTCCTACCAGTCAGGGTCTATCATGTAGGACCTCTTGCTAAAAAGATCCTTACCTGTTCTTTTTACATCACTGTTGTGTGTGATTCTGAAGGACAAAGGTGACATTTATGAAGCTACTCTTAAAACAAAATACCTTCCCTGTTTGGAAGTTTTCTTCAGTTGTTTTCTGAAAACGCTCTGCCTTCCATCAGTTCCAAAATTAATTCTGATATCCATGTGTAAAACTGATTTTTCTTTTTTTAAGAAAGAAAAAAAAAAAAGCTGGCTTTCCTCACTGAGAAGAGGGAAAAGTTGAAGTAAAAAGTATTGCATTTCACTGGGCAACTTCTCCTTCCTGTTATTATTTCTATTCTTATATAGATCATTAATTTTGAAAGATCAGACGATTAATATAAGATAAGCCATGATATCCTTTTAGTGCAAGTAGAAGATTTTCCCTTTCAATTGTTTGTTTGTTTTGCAGTTTACATAATGTAAAATGAATCACTTTTTGTTTAATAGATATTTAAGTCTATGAAATGAAACCCTGCAGAAGTCATTCTGACAGGATTGACAGATACGGGAATAGGGCTCAGCTGCTACAGGCCTCTAAACTTGACAGTTTTAAAATAAATAATCACGTACTGTGTGGAGGGATAGAGCATGTCAATTTCAGGTTGGTTGTCAGAATAAAGACTGTTCTATCACTGGCTGCTGCAGGGAAAGATTATGTTATATGTTAGGCTTCAAACCTTTGACCTTATTTCTGTGTTGTATATCACATGGGCTGACAAATCACATATAGTACTTCTGTTGGGTACAGATATATTGTGTGGGTTTTCATAGTGCGCTGTTAACGCTTTCGTTCAGGAAGTTTTACATTAACAATTAAAAAGCACTCAGTTACAGTTTTCAGATACGTATTTGCACATCAGGGCTTTACTGTATTTGGTTTAGATTATTTTCTGGAATCCAGAAGTTGCTAGTCAGAAACCAAAGTCTATGGTGATCTTGTTCAGCTTAGAAGTGATTGTGACTTAAGAATTATTTGTATTATAATGTTCTATATGCTAGTTCATGTTAAAGCTATAAATTGCCTTTTCACTGTGGTTTTTGTTCTGTTAGCAATCCATCTCATTTTGGAAATGCTTTGTCAGTATTTGCAATTATTTATTAGTGCAATTATTTGTTAGTGTCCTTATTTCACAAGGATTTCTTTACCCAGCAGGTAGAGATTTGGCGACATCAGGAGTATATATTTTCCAATTATCATCTTTGTGCTTTGCCTGTGGTTAGAAAGAAAACGAGACACTTGTTTTTAATGTCCTGTAAAGGTGTCTGATAGACTTTTCTTACATAATGGATGGAATGGGCAAGATATAACAGCCTATATGTAGCTACACTTATACAAAATATGAAAGGATGATGGAAATATCACTTCTAGTAGTGCTTGTTCTCTAGGTTCCATTCAGTGATCTTACTGTGAATAGAAGATGTCATTATGAAATGGAAGACTGTTTTAGTCCATCGTTGTAGTATTCATACAAATTTTTGAATACTAATGACTGCAGAGTCCTGCTTTAAGCTTTAAATTCTGATTATTATTTCTTTTCGACTTGTTTAAGCGATAGCCTTTGCATTTGTGCACATCTGTCTTGTTTGAAAGATGCTAAACTCTGCAAACATTTAGGAGATGTATAATCCTCACTTATCCTTCATTGTTGTTTTGTTTTGTTTTGTGAATTCAAAGATTCAAATGCAAACCACGAGGAAGTAGTAGACAATGATAGCAAAGGAATTAGTTTCAGACATTACCTGATAATCTTTGGCACTGCTAAGATTTTCAACTTTCCCTTCTGTATGTGTAATGATAAATGTAAAATTCCCACGTAACGTTTTGCACTGTGCACTAGGGTCTCAGTGATGGAAAAAAATCAACCTAAACAGATGTAAATGTGGCTTGGTTTTCCTTATCATTAAAGAACAGTGAGGACCTTTTAGCTGCATTGTCACTCGAATACTTAGTTTCTTTAGCTTAGGGCACATCTACGTTCTAGATTCTCCTTTTTGGAGTCAAAAAGTGTAATGATAAGCACTGTTTCTTAAAATCTAACTGCTTTATTTCTTGCTTTCCTTCCTGCTTCCCTCCTGTACAGTGGAGCTGATTACTATGACTACGGCCATGGACTGAGTGAAGAAACATATGAATCGTATGGTGAGTAGCTTTGAGCTGAGTGACTACAGTAGTAAAGATGTCTGAAAAAATAATATAATCAAAGATGTAGAATTTCCGTAAGGCAAACTTCAGTTCTGCAGTGGCTGACAGCTGCTAGGAATTCCTGTACTGTCACAGAACTCCACATGTGGTTATTGAGAAGAACACTGCAGGAGGCTTCTGTGGTCTATTAGCTAGTGTACTCATGTGAATCTGAAATCAAAGAAACAAACTAAAAGAGAATAGTCTAAATTGTGCTGCAGATATCATTTTCATGTCTCGTTCAGTGAGATTTAAACTAAAAAAAGACCTTGTTGGTCCTTAGTTCAGCAGTTGTTTGCTGCTGAAAGTAAATGTTTCTAGTATGGCATAACTGGTGGTGAACTCAATACCAGCAAAGAATATGCTGAACTTCTCTGACACAGAGCCGAACCAAATGCATTTAAAACTTTTATGATCTTTTTGCATTATTTCATTGTCATGCGTCAGTCCTGTGAAATCAAGCAGAGAGTCATTAGGTAAAGGTTGTGGAAGTACTTTAGGTGGCTAATAGACACGAGGGCAGGGAGTTACTCATCCGGCGACAAAACAATGTGTAATGAAGCAAAAACCATATGCCAGTAGTAAAGATCACATTTTTTGAGGTAGAAGTGTGGTAGTGACAGGTTTAATTAAAGAAATCTGTTACGGATTAGAGGCATAAAGCATGTTAAAAGGCACCTTTGCTTAAGGGATAAATATTAAATCTCTGGCTAGAGATCAGAGAAATTAAAATCTAGATCATTCAAATATTATACATTTGAGGATTGCTAGTACATAGTATAAGAGTTGTGATTCTGAGTCGTGCATGTCACAGGATTTTAGAACTTAAAAGAATTTTAAGAGTATTTCTTTAATTATATTTTAAAACATTTGCTGTGGAAACAAACATTACCTCAACCAAGATCCTTGTCTTGATAAACCTGGTCTAAAAAGAGATGTCCCTGCCTATAGCAGGGGGATTGGAACTAGCTGATCTTAAAGGTCCCTTCCAATCCAAACCTTTCTATGATTCTATACATATACTAATATGATAGTTTCTACAATGTCACCTGATTAATCTAGTTCTTTTTGCTTAAGAGAAAAGTCAGTTCATCAAAAGAGGTGCTAATTTGAAATTTCTTTATACCACATCACTTTTGTTTGGTATTGATAGTTAGATATATGTAAGTGAAATCTTTATTTTTTCATTAAAGTAAACTCTTTGCCAAAGTAAGTATGATATTTCTAAGAGTATTTCAAGAATGCAGAAGTACAGTAAGTCCCCTCAAACTGTCCTTACTACTAAATAACACTGCTTTTTATATGTAAACTGTTCTTTAGAGCAGTCCTTAAAAGCTAGAATAGTTTTTAATTTCTTATACCTTTGGCAGCTGTGTGGCCAGTGTTCTTCTGCTTAATACGAGCCTTGTTTTCACTGTAATGAATAAGAGGTTGCTTTTCATGCATATTACTCTGTTACCGGATGGCTAAGGTAAATTTTAACTCTTCCAGCCTTACAGTGATATTTGAGCTTGCATCTTTTACTTACTAGTCCAAATGTTCCACCCACCTCAGTGTGATATGTAGCTTAGGCACTGCAGGTAACCTCCTATTTTTTTTTTTATTATTATTATTTTTTAATAAAATAGCTGGAATTAGACTATTACAAAGAGATGATGAAATTGTACTCTTGAAATTATTGATTTCCTAACTGTGTCAGCTGACGGCAGATATGTGCCATCAGAGGAAGTTGTTTTATCACTCAAAGAAATACAGAGGTTCTTTGTTTGTTGACTGTAGTATTTTTGTTCTATTGACTTGAACATTTTAGATTACTATATCTAGCCATTTAGATTTCATTTTTAGTTTCTGCACAGCACTGGATGCAGTTGTACACCTTTATGCTTAGTGCAGAGCAGTTCTCAGAAGACAGATCTAGAAGGTGTGTGGTTGCTTTCGGGATTTCTTTTTTTGGGGGGATTATATGGTACTCTGACTTGTGCTTACATTTTAAAGCATACCTAAGGCATGTTTTGTTAAACTCTGCATTTTGTCCTGAATCTTCCTCTTGTTATGAATGCCTGACATCGCCTTCTGATTTTCATTTAATAAGATGTGTTGCTATTTTTTCATAATATCTATGACCATGAAAATGGCAGAATTATGAAGCATTAACTATAGCACACATTTTTGACAAGGTTATTTTGCTGTTAAAATTCAAACATGTGATGTATCTTGCTCCTTAATTTTATAATCTACCTTCATATTCCTTGCCAGTTAGAGGAAGTGAGTGTTTAATGAAGTCCGTTGTTGTCTTGAGATTTTTAGAAGCCACAAGTGTTTGCAGTGAAGTTGCGGCTTTTCACTATTAGATTGCATATATGAATTAAGCCTAAATCAGTATTGTTCAAAATAAATTTATTTCTGAGTTACTTAAATATAACTCCGATTCTTCAGTTATTTCATTCTAGTCTGTTAATGTACATGGCATTACATTTTTTACCTTTGCACTATGGAGGCTCAGCTGAATGCCAGAAGCTTAGATCGTTTCACCTTAAGTCTTGTCACACTGCGTGCTCTTATGGGCTGAAAGACTAAGCTAGCTCATTCAGATCTGTTGCATCCACATGTTTTTTGACCAAGTGTTAAACTTCCATTTGTATATCTTGGTTTCAGTAAATAGCGTTTCCACTGATTTCAATTTAGAAAAAAGTACAGCATTGGAAAATACTGAAAGAGGTCTAACTGTGTTTTCCCCTCTTGTAGGACAAGAAGAATGGACCAACTCAAGACACAAGGCGCCTTCGGCAAGGACGACAAAAGGAGTCTACAGAGACCAGCCATATGCCAGATACTGATTGTACTGTCTGATGTTGTGAAATATCCAATCTCCACCAGTCCTGTATACTGTTCAAAGTAATTTTTTCTATGAACAATCCCTTTTTATTAAATCAAAGCGCTTAAAAATCTGAATGGATGGACTGAGCTTAAAATATTTTGTTGAAAGAACAACCTGGACAGAAAGATATGTAAAACAAGGAACTTTGTTATTTCCAAACTGTATTTGAAAAATAGGTGATCCAAAAAATAACCTTTGATTAACTAGTGTTAAACTAGGTTTACTAAATATGTTAGTCCGTTCTTTTAACATAAGCGTAACCTTTTATTTTAAAGGTTTTCAACAACTTAGTTTTTAGTTTTTATTTTCAGCCATTTGCTAGTTTTTTTCTCTTTGCAAACATGCGTAAAAAGGGAAGCAAATTACAAATGCAAATAATGTGGTATTTTGTAACTCAAGTCTTGAAATGTTCTGTAGTGTTAAGCAAAGTTTTACCCTTGCTTGATACTAAATAAACTTTTGAAAGAAAATCAGTGTGTGTGAGATTAATTTTATGCTCTATCTTATAATAAAACTTCATAAATAGTAGTAAACAGGGAGAAATCCATTTAACAGCGATCAGCATAAAAGGCTTATATTAAACACTGCACAACTTTTTTTTTTAAAAAAAAGGTATAAACCTAAATGTACGTCTATATACTCACCGTAGATATAAATGCTGTTTAAAGTATCCAAATGGTATGGATCTGCTTGAGTGCCACATTAGATCAAAATATTTTTGTAAAAAATGGGTTAAAATAGCTAATGAATTTTCTGAAAACGATGTGACTAGTTTTCACCTTGTTGAGCGTTTTTTCACTAGTGCAACTTTGGAATTTTTATGAGAATTTTGGTACGTTAATGACCACCTCGCTCCGTGCTGGAAGCAATAAACACAAAGCTTTTAAAGACTTTCTGACTTGACTAATTGAGGTCGCTTTCGTCAGAGGCAGAGGATGTGTAACCCTTAAAACGGTCTTCATTTGCAAAGGTAAATAAATCCAATAAGATTTTAATCTCACTAATTTATTTTAGTTTAACCAATAAAAACAGGGAGACTACAACTTAGAAAGTTTCATTTCAGAATGTAGGAAAGGTTTCAAGAACACCTAAATTCTCATTTTAAAACGTTTAATTTGTGTCAGTAATCTAAAATCCTTAGCTTAGATAGTTAAATGTGGACAAACTATTCCCTATTAAACAACTGTAAAACCTCATAACCAGTAGTTTGTAATATATTATTTTTCCATAAATTCTAGTAACTTAAACATTGCAAATGTTATCTGAAGCTTTGTTAATCATTAAGTTTCTATTGTAGTTCAATTTATATTGTTTTCTTTATTTTTTATTTGAAAATATTTCAGATTTAGTAAAATGTTTTTTTTCTCTTGTCAGGAAACTCAACTCCTTGGACAGCCAAGACAAAAACAAAAACCTTGATCTTCTGATGCTTTGGTAGGTACCTTCGCTCATCTCTGAAATTATTAGATAAATAATGGAGCTTCTGATCGGGTCCTTAATTTTTTATACGTGAGGCTTTAATTACATATTGGTTAAAAGTACTGAAATAGAATACAATCAAAATCACTGGCCATTTTCAATTCCTTGGGAAAAGGCATGATTTTAAATTGTCATTAAACAGGACATTAAACTGTACGGGTGCAGACACTGTCCTCTGGCTGTTCGCTTATTGTGTAAATGTATCTGAGACTGGGAAATAAAAGGTATATTTACCTTTGATAGCACTTCAGCTAATTAAGAATTTCATCACAGGAGAAAAAAGAATGCAAGTGAATGTAATTTTATGCTACTGATGTTCAAATGGGAACTTAAAATCCTGATCTGGTCAGCAGGCTTGTCTAAAGTGGTTTTATAAAGCTGAAAAAAGCATTTTGTAAAAAGATTTAAAGGGGAGCATTTCTGCACAAGAAGCAAAGTGAATTTTGGCACAAATGGAGAGCAGGTCACTGAGAAACATTAGCTATAGAATAGCTAGCTGTGCTGTTTCTGATAAATCCAGTGCATAAAGTAAGAAATAATTGAACTATTCTGCACTGATATTCTCTTTGCTTCCTAGTTGGACCAGTTATTCTTACTGCTAACCCCATGCACTCATTGCCTGTAGTGGACATGAATTAGAGCTCCATACTTAAAATGCTTTATACATTGTATTGCATAGTATATTTAGGAGGCAACTGTCACAAGCTAAAGGATTTTTTTGTACATACAAATATGCTTTTAGAACAATTTTGAGACTACTGTGAAGACTTAAAGTAGAGGATCTTAAAAAGGTTAGAAAAGCATGGAGAAGATTTCTGCCTGAATGGGTTCAAAGAGCAAAGATTCAATAACTGAGAGAAAAAGTAGCTGCTAGAAGCAGCAAAGCGGAGCATCTTTTAAAAAACACACAGTGAAATTGTTTAAATCTCTATTGACACATTCAACACCATATAATCATGAAATCGTTTGAGTTCGAAGGGACCCTTGAAGGTTATCTAGTCCAATTCCCCTGTAGTGAACAGGGATACCTACAGCTAGATAAGGTTGCTCGTAGCCCTGTCCAGCCTGACCTTGAGTTTCTCCATGGATGGGGCATCCACCACATTTCTGGGCATCCTGTTACAGTGCTTCACTACCTTATTGTAAAAGACCTTTTTCCTTACATCCAATCTGAATCTCCCCTCTTTTAGTTTGAAACCATTTATCTTTGTTGTATTACAGCAGATCCTGCTAAAGGGTCCGTCCCCTTCATTCTTACAGCCCCTCTATCTACTGAAAGATAATGATGTTTCATGTAAATCATTAAGTATTCATTTGCATATACAATGAAACTGTATGGCTTAAAACTAAAATGGCTAGTGGTAGAGCTTGGTGAGTAGGTGAACCAGTGAATCAGAAGTGAATTCAACCTTCTGGAACGCAAGTTGTATTTTTTGATGTTATCCTTTGTTAGTACCTTCTGTATGAAGGATGAATTTGCTCAGTTTCTCTGCTATACAGTCCTGTAGTTCTGTAAACCTTAATTTTCTTGGTTCTGTTTGGAGGGAAAAATAAAAATAATAATCAGGTGTTCCTGTGAAATCACTCAGAGAATGTTTGCAGCCACCATTGTGTAACATGCTGGCACATGATTGGATATTGCCAGTCACGTTGGTAAACTAATCTCATGACGAAAGGCATGCTCATTCTATAGCCAGAAATATCAGCCTTGGTCTTGTGTCATATCTGCATCTGACAGGAGATGTAATAATCCCCAACCATGTGGTGTTCCCATTTAGTACACATGTCCCAACTTGACAGAAAAGCTGACCATTTGAGTCCTTTTTTATTTGCTCTACTAATGAGAAGAAAATTTCAGAAATTCATTTAAGAAAAAAAAGTATACGTATGTAGGGCATAACGGTAGTTAGAATGTTAAATCCAGTAAGTCTTCCTTCTTTCAGTGCTCACTTTGATACATTTTATTTCTCCTATGAAAATTTGTTTACATCACTTAAAACTAAAATTCTGTAGAAACTGCAAATTTGTGGTATGAAATTTTTCTTGACACTTTCTGTGATAACATGCACTGGTATTATGTTGAGCTGTTGCATTTTTTTTTTTCTTTTTTTTGGACTAATTTTGGACTAATCCATGAAATGAAATCTGTTAAGTTTTGAACAAAGAGAAAAATAATCTAAAAAGGGGCGTAAGTCAAAGTGAGAGGGAGAAAAGACAGCCTTTCTTTTATTACAGCAAAATTTAATGAACAAATAAATGTTGCTTGATTCATTCTAGTAGGATTTTATGTTCTTGCATGGGTCAGTTGCTTCGTTATTGGTCAAATAATATGATTATAGTGACACAATTAGTTGCCTTTATTGAACCTATTATCACACTTGCATTGAATTCAGTGACAGCAGTCTTTGCAATGGTTTCCCTAAGTCTATGTGTATTTATTGTACACTTTATTGCCTGATCCTTCTGCTTGTAATCTGACAGTCTTCAGAAAACTAGTAGTTACTACTCTCAGGTTGTGTACAAATAAATTGTTTTTCTCTTTTTCAGGAACTTCTGCCATGTTAACTACTGACTGCTTAGAACATTGTACTTGTCCATGTGCCTAGGCAACAATGAGACAGGCTTTGGAGTATGAAAACTCTGTTTCTGTATTTCTTGTATTAAAGCCTTAAAGTGTATAATGTATAATTTTTAAAATTACTGTATATATGAACCCTTATTTGTTTAGTGACTCAAAATGTTCTACTTGGAGCTCAATAAAGAATTTTCATTTAAGTTCCTGTTACAAAGCAATAATGCAACTTCACATTCCTTTAGTGACTCTTAGCCTTACGCAGCAACTTAAGCGTGTGTTAATTCTCATGGCTAGATTTTAAATATGCTTTTGGAAATAGATTGTCTGATGTATGAACAACATGGATAAATTAAATGGAGGATCAGTATTTCTTCTGGAAATTTATGTATTAGCTAAACATAAACACCAAACAAAACTCATGGGTAGTAGTGATAATCCAGTTTCCTTCAGAAACTTGTATAACATGGTGTTTTAATTCCTGTCAGTTGTATTATGCTGCTTATTCTCTTTCACTTGGTGTTTGCATAGAATTGTTTTCTCTAATATGCAATCACTGGTTTTCTAGTAGTAGTCCTGGATGAGGCTTTTACACTTTGATTAATCTTGTATCTTACAGTTCTGTTTTCTCAATGCTTTCTGCTTTATTTCAATTGTGGTTGTGATAATTTGTAACAAATAAAGTTCTGATAATTCAAGTCCTTGTGCTTTGCAAGTAATATTTAGGGGAAAAAAACCCACGAGTGTCCCATTCTTGTTACACGTCCATCAGATGTATTTTTTGTGTATTCACTGAGTCTTATTCCACCAAAAACTACAACTTAGGCCTAATTTACTTTGAATAAGCCATGTCAGGTAAAATCTTTACACCTAGTGGCTCCTCTTCAGCATATGTTATTTTCTAATACTAGATGGAAATTTATTGGGCAACCAGGGAATATTAATATTTCATGTTAACCTTTACACTGACATTAATGTCTTGAGTAATAAATAGGGGGTAGGGGGGGAGGGGAAGAAAAAAAAAACAACTCTGATCATAGAGAAAAAAATGTCTACTTCCAATATTTGAATATTTAAGTTGATTTTACCAGTTACTCTCAAAGTTGTTGGGAAAAAATTTCCCTGCCATCATCTCTTACTATATTACAACTGCATTTTTGCAACGCTTTCCACAGCAAGCAATAAGTAAACAGTAAATAAATAACATACTTTAAAAGCAAACTTCAAAAACATTTGAGTAAGCTCCAGAGATGGGTTGTAATGGATTCTCTTCACACTGACAGACAGGAGCCTTCAGTGTGGAACAGCACCAAACATTTTAAGTAAGTGCTGGCCAAGGATAAAAATTATCTGTAGATCCTGGAGAGGTTTGGGGGGCTGGAACTTTGATAAGCAGAATGCAATTTCACTTGCTGCAGTTTGAACTGGACAGTAGGATTACTGGCACGATCTCATTTGAGGAATATTACGAACTATTTAATGAGTAAGGTATTCACTCCAGAATGAGTTTTCTAACACTGATACTGAAATGTTTTGCCAGTATGATTTATTTTAAAATATGGCACTATCAAAGCTACCTAGCATTGCCAGTAATTTTGATATGTTTTCTGATTACTGAATAGCCTAGCATGGAAACTGATAGGGTCAAGTGAAAGTGGGCTGATTGCAGGCTATCTATTCTGTATTAAAAGCAATTTGCTTGATTCCACTAAAAACTTGCACTGTGACTCGTTATTGCTGGGTTTTATTCTTAGTAAGTGCAATAATGTATTTTTTGTGATCTCTTTTGCGTGAAATCTTGGTCATGATGCAAGAGAGGAGTGTTTTGTCATTCACCTCAAGACTCTACATGGGTGTTGGAAGGAAGAGTGTATCCTACCTATGCTCTCATTGATGACTCCCAGCTTTACTGGGGTACAGCAGCCCCTATGGTTCTGTGTTATCAGGTCATAACGTTGCATTACATAAAGGTTTGGTGCAAGGACATAAGCCTGCACCTTCAGTCTTCATCCTGGTCTTTCCAGTTGTGTATTTCAGTGTTTAATGATAGTGGTCTCACCACATTTAGGTACATAAATTTTGGAAAGAACCTTTAAGTGGATGAGTTGGATCAAACCTTGGTTAAGTTGGATCAAACCTTGGTTATCCATCTTCTAAAAAATGTTGCTGAGTGTAGTTTTCAAGTTGGAACTCCTTATCCTTCTGAGTAAGAGAATGGAAACTTTAAAGATGAAAATAAGTAGTTATAAAAGTTAAAAATATATTTAATATGCCGATAAATGGTACTTGGGTGGTAAAATTGCCAAGGAACTGATGTCCAACAGCCTTAATGCTGCCAGAGCTGAGCAAATGCACAAGAATCAAGAGCATCTTTGACTTCAAGTTTATGAAAAAGATTAATTGGTTGAAGGGGCTGAGAATTACTTTTCACTAGCTCAGCAATTTTTTTTTCCAAGACAGCTGTATTTTACTTAGTGGGGAAAAAAAGCCCCTATGGTAAAGGAAATTATTGAAGGTAGTTAGTGTTAAAGCACATATTGCTAAGATGATAAATGTTTGTGCAGCCTTGACTTAGTTTGCAGTGCATTGGTGCTTGTCTTCAGGCAGGCTGTCTCTACGACTGCAAGCTGAGAGTGCATCTCTGTTGGCTTGCATCTTTAAAATGCTCAGAAACTTTAGCCAAGGGCAGAAATAAAGTTGCTTTGCTGTATAGTTCTTTTTTAGTCTCCTTATTGGAAAGTATTGAGTATGAAATGGTGGCATTACTAAGAATAGCAAATGAGGGAAGAGACTTTCTGGAAATTTCCAGCTTTCATCATACTTGTGATTTATGAAATAAAAATAATTTAGTTTTAATTAGGGTATGGGATAAAATTTCTCAGAAATGTTTACATCCAGATATCAAAATAACTCATGCTATTTCAAGATAGAAAGCTACTGTGCTGTTCCTGACTAAAAGAGGTTCTGCTCCTACCGCCTTGAGAGAAATCCCATGCGAATCAGTCCATGGAGTCAGGTTCTGCTTTTGCAAAACTGAAGTTATCCACAGTTCATTATGCCTGGAACAATTCCATGTAACATAGCTTAAGTGACCTTATCTTTATATAATGTATAAAATCAAGAGAGAAGAATTTCATCTGAAGTGAAATACTGTCCCCTCCCTTTGTGGAGTCAAAGAGGAGGTTGTTTCACTGACCTTAGAGTGATTTTCCCCACCAACAGAAAACATTCTGAACTGCTCCAATCGCTGACTCAGGCAGACAAACTCAGTTGTTCATTGCTTCCTAAGGCAAAGGATTAAATTGGTAACTTGTGCTAATGCTGTTGATCTGCCTGTGAAAGATCTGACCCTCGTCCCCCCCAACCAAGCATCTTCATTTGATATTGTCTCGTTTCCTTGTTCTTCTGAGTAGTTTCTTTTTTACTTCTTCATAATTTGGAAGTGGCTATTTCCTGTGTACCTCTTACTGAGACAAAAGATGCAGACTCCACGTGCACAGAAGTCACTGCTGCCATTGAGGAAGTATCTGAAAGAGGCATCTGTTTTGAAATTAATTCTCCTGATAATTCAGTTACCAGCTCATAAATCTATAGATGCAGTTTTTCAACTCCACTGTTAACAGATTTGCTCTGCTAAACGTACTTTTCATGAACATTGGGCTTCTACTAGATGATTTTGCAATGTTTATATTGTAAGATGAATATTTACTGTTTAAAAAATCATTAGACCCTTCAGGATAGTTGATCACAGGCTTGAAAGCCAATGACCAAGTATACCTTAACTATGGTGAATTCTGTCTTACATGCATTGTGGAGGTTGTCTGGATTTATTGACTGGGATTTTCCAAATGCAAAAATTAACCATGTTCAGTTTATAATTTCCTTTTTTTTTTTTTTAACCAAACTTAAGCTTCTTAACTTATGATGGTTTGAACAGAAGCTTTAATTAGACATTTAAATATACCAGGGATGACATTCTCAGTTATGCAGCATATTAATAAGCGTGTACTTCTTCATGATTCACTTATTCTATCATTGTTCTATCAGCAGTTGAGACCCTCTAAGACTGTTATACTTCAGTAGAAGTTGAGAAAGCAGAGAGGATCCTCTGGCAGATCTTCCTCTTGAAAGAGCTGTAAAGTGTAAGGAATTGCGGCAAAGTTTCTTGATGCGTTTTATGGTGGTGATCATCAATTGCATTTACTTTTTTATTATATTTGTTACAGACAGGAGAAAACGGGAGTTAGAATAAGCATATTAATTAAGGGAAACTCTGGATGTGGAAAAACAGGTAGTTAAAAAAGCAATCTAAATACTAAAAGCCATTTGTATTTCCAACTCTGGAATGGAAGAAGGAAGCCTCTATGCTCCAAAGCACGGCTTTCCTGAGCTAGTCTGGGAGGCCATGTAATAGCTGCTAATCTTCAAAACAGCATATTTTTTGCACACAGTATTCCCTACATGATTCCATGGGGCTTACTCTTGTATTAGATGTCAGCTTCTGATGTTAAGAAGTTGAAGTGATCTGTCCTAGGTCAGAGGGTTCTCCTGTAGGAGCAAAATGTGGGTCCTATGCATGATCTCTGATAACTGTGCTATCTGTGCTAACTAGTCTGGCATTGGCATCCCTCACAACAGCAGTATTAACCTCATTAACTTTTGGTGGTAGCCTTCAAAGTTATAAGCAGATAATGTTTGTAATGCTACTATCAGTACCTCATTGAAAGGTCACTATATACTCCTGAGTAATATTTACATGCATGTGTACTTAAAGTACTTGGTAAATGCTCTTCAGAAAAAGGACAGAAGAAATCTTACTGTGAGCAACTTGAAAGTCTTGATTGTGGCTTATAATTGCTTGCACAGGGATAGAATAAAAAGTGCTAAATGACTCTAATCTAGTAGTGGAAAAAAACTAAGAACTAATGCTGCTGTAAGAGCTCTGCAAATCTTAAATGAAAAGTTAGGCTCACAAGAGAGTGGTTAGCCATAGCAGCAAGCTACATAAAGGAGAACAGGCTTCTGAGTGTTTTTCTACATAGGAGAATAGGTTGAATGATCTAATAACCGCATCTGAACTGAAGTTGTGGATCTGTGATGATTGTATAAAAATTCAAACCATCACAAGAAAGTTTTTTTTTCTTTTTCTGATTTGCAAGCTGATGGTGTAATCCGAGGTTTGAGATGGTAAAAATACATTTTATTAACAAGAATTCTCTATTTTGATATCTCTTACTGTTATGTATCTCTTACTATTTTTTCAAATACTAAAAGCCACATTAAGCCAGTATTTACTGGTATTAACGTGTGAATACAGCTGCTGTTCCCCATACAAGAAACATTTAGAAATACTGTTAACTATGAATTATGCTTTTAATTTTTTTAAAAGCATCTCGTTATTTTAACAGAAGTCTCTGTATGTTTTGTCAAAGAGAATAAATTTGGAGGGTTTTTCTGTGACAATTTATGCATCTCAAACTCAGATGGCAAACTCCAGACTGCTTGCCCAGACTGCTGTCACAGTCAACCAAGAGAAACTAGCTCAAATGATAACTCATCTTACCTGAGACTGAAGTACATGGGGATCAGGTGTTTCATCCTCTGAAAGCAACAGGCTCTTTCCCCATGATTTTGTGGGTGATTAGACTCATTTGGATGTTTAATCTTTAGATGTCTGAAGTGAGGCATGTTGATTTCCACTTATATTTCAGTTCCAAATCTAGGTTTGTTGATACACTGAAAATAATGGCAGTTGATATGGTTTGGAAATAAATAGAAACTTGGAAAAAAAAAATCACAGAAAACAGCCATCCTAGTAATTTGTGGAAGATGTGGTTTGGTCCACAGTATAGAGGGGATTTTACAGAGTAGGAGTAGGTGAGAGAGGTGTACATAACTACGTTTATTGCCCACCTTCCTTCTCTCCTTCTATCCAAGGTTTAGCAGAAAAAGACTTTTTATTTGATAGCTGCCATTTCAAATGTTCTTGTGACATGGCCTTCTTGGCTTGTGTTTCCATCCCAGTGTTCATTCCCAGAGCTTCCTGTTAAACACTGCAACATGCTTTTCTTTGCTCATAAGCACTTTAAATCTAAGGATTAGCTTCAACATTGGCTGAATCAACTCATACAACTGGAAATTTATGGTTAAGTATAAATGTTAGCTGCTGCTTAAAGGAAACATTTAAATGGGATTGGCTACAGCAAAGACTGGAGACTAGGAAATGTAGTTGAATTTCTATGCATAAAAACTTGGCACAAAGAATGTAAAAATATTTCCTATTTCGACTTAGTAGCTAAAATATTAGTATCTAGCCTCCAGTAATAACCATTAGATGCCTCATAGAAAGAAAATAAAAGCCTTCATTGTACTTTTCCAGTTATCCAGAGCTGTATAAATAAGATCAGTTCTCCTTTGGAATATGGGTAGGAAATCTTTTAACTAAAACCAGAAAACATGCAGCACTTCCACTAATGGAAATCCAAGGCTGTATATTCCTATGGTTCTTAACATCTGAGGAATTTGCAGACTTTCAAATTCTATTGTGTTAAGGAAGAGGTAGTGTACATAGATCATTTTGCACTATACAGAAAAAGAGCCAAAACAAGCTTAATTTTTCATCGATGCAGTTTTTCAGTGGATAATCCTGTATGTGCCAGTAAGTCTTTTTATTTTTATTGAACTTTTTAATTTTGATGTTCTTCAGAAACTCAACTTTTCCCAGAAAAACAGTTGCTTCAGAGTTTGGAACAGAGTTATTATTTCATTTCAAAATAAACTTATTCCAAAGTCTTTTTCCAAAGATACATATTTTTAAAGAAAAAGTGGAAGGGATAGAGAAATGCATCTTCATTCAAATATTCCTCTGTTCTTCATTAACTAGTACAGTAGGCTAATTGTCCAACTTTTCCCAAGCCAAGGTAGTTGAGAGCAATCTAAAACAAAAGAGGTCGTTCCTTCTTTCCCTTTTGTAAAGATACATAAGAAGAAGGTTAAAAACATACAGTGTGTTTTCTTGTTGCTTTTTCTCATCAAGTCAGTAACAGTCACATCTTTTTTTTCTCCCTCAGCCACCGGGCATAAGACCATCATAACAGTTTTGTTCATTGCACCTCTGATTGATTCTTGTAGGATGCTATCAGAATCTGTGAGGTTTTCAAAGGTATTTACAGCATCAGGGGAAGTAAATTCCTCCACTTCATAAAAAGGCTTATGTGCTTCAGGTGGTTTTGGACCCACATGTGCTCTTAAGTCTGGTCCTGTGGTTGCTATGGCTTCCTCTATGGACAGCTGTGAGAGAGAGCAGTGGATGAAAGGGAAAAACAGGCCAGCCAGGTATGACTTGCCCAAAGGAATGTGGGAGCACTCCTGCTATGCTAGAGCCTTCCTTTGGTTGTCTGAGGTTAGCTGACACATCCTTATCAACCCATACGTGCTGCTGTTGAAATAATTGCAGTCGTTAATATAGTAGTTAATTTAATAATGAATAATCACTCTCAACATGAAGTCTGTGTTTCCTTTTCTGCCTTCTCGCTTGTACAAATGCAGACAGCAAGTGAGATGATTACAAATAAGTTCCTGATAATCAGAATATGCTCGCAGGAAAGAATTGACTTCCTTATGCTGCTCTGCTACCAGTCCCATTAGTGCCATTCACTGACAACCCTGTTCTGCTAATTCAAGTGGAGTATTGTGTAAGTGGGAATGCTGTTAATCAGTGCTTAAGAAACAGAGCTACTTATTAATCATCCCTGCAGATCTTTTGTTCTGCTATGGATGCATCTCAAGAGCAGGCAACATTCTCAGGAATTTGTTTTTCAAAGAGTTTCCTAGTATATATTAAAAACAAACAAAAAAGATCCTAGCTAACTGCAATTTATTATTTACTTTCTTTTGAGCAGCACTGCCTTATTTAATGTGTCTATGAATGTATTGTTCCTATTAGCTTATTGCTAAGCCCTCTAATGTCCACCCGGAGCCCGTTATTTATTATCTCAGTTCAGGTCCCTGTTGACTCAGTGGGTTGTGCAGCTTTTGATACATATTTGGATTGTTGCCTTTCCTTTCTTTTTTATCTTTTCTTTTTTTTTTAAACTTGTTTTTGGAAACAGCCCAAGTTATTAGCACCAGCATTCTCAGTCTGTAACCAAATGTTGCTCCTCAGTGCAAATATATCAGCAGTTATGACACTTGTACAGTGTAAGTAGCAGCAGAGCAGCAGCATCAGAGCAAAGAGCCCTATGAGGTGGTGGTTGCCAACCTTCAAATAAGATATCAAACTTCAAACTTTGCCACACAGGAGTGTTTAAAGACCATGTGCTATAGGAAACTTAATCCCCATCTCTGTCCCAATAATCTGATAATCTGAATGGGTAATGACAGCACAATTTGTCTAGCAAACTTCCTGATCCCACTGTACTTTCATATGCAATTTTTCCTTTCCTGACAAGTTCCTGTGTGCCATCGCTATGTGTTGTTACACAGCTGCTTTTCTCTACCCCAGAGAGAGCTGCACTTCAGCAGAAGGCAAAGCCAACTGCTTTTCTTCAAGCATGTGAAATTCCCTGGGAGCAAAGAGCTTCTACTATTCTGCTTTATTTCACTTCAAAATTTTTCCAGATATCTGCAAATTTAGAAATAATGATTCAGATATTGATAGAGATATCGGTCCTTAAATCATAATAACCTGAGAAGAGGACTTCTTTACATCTCCCCCAATCTCCTGAAAAATTCACCGATCTCTTCTTGAAGAGACAGACCTTTAGGCTTACTAAATGTTTGCAATTAAATTTCAGTGTTCCGGAGGTCATTTGTATTTGATATTGATAAAAAAGAACTATAAAGTTTTGTCAGATGTGCCCCCTTGCTTTTTCTTGGAATTTGTGCTTATTCTTGCTGTATCTCTTATGCTGACTCCCAGTTTACACCAGAAGAAAACATAACTTAAATATCTTGGTAAAAGTAGGCAATAAGTAAGCAATCTGCAATGCAAGTGAGATCTTAAAAATCTTTTTCCTCAAGATCAGAAACACCATCTTGACAGTTTCCCATAACATGGAATGAAGAAAACAGAGAAGTCCTCTTGATGCAGATAGCCCATTGCAGATATTCTCTTTCACCCTGTTTTCTCCATAGCCCCTGTTATCTCACCAGCCTTACTTTTTTAGCATCTCCACAGTGTAGATCCTCTGATTCAGAATGCAATAGGCCTGAGAATGTGGTGGAAAGAGGCAAGATACCTGCTGCTGGTGTGCAGGTATCTAAAAGGTCTCTACTGCTTTGGTTTTGCAGTGGTTGATTCCATATATGTGAATGTCATCAGTAAATTAGCTACTGAAACTCTATGGGATGAATTGTGTATGGTTTGGACAGTCAGCTGGAATGGAAGTTGAGAGTATTTTAACTTAGGAATACTTTGGAGAATCATAGAATCATAAAATCATTTGAGTTGGAAGGGACCTTTGAAGGTCACCAAGTCCAAATCCCCTGCAATGAACAGGGACACCTACAATTAGATCAGGTTGCTCACAGATACATCCAGCTTGACCTTGAGCATCTCCAGGGATGAGGCATCCACCATCTCTCTGGGAAATCTGTTCCTCTGCTTCACCACTGTTACTGTATTTTTTTTTCTTTCTGTCTGATTTAAATCACCTCTGTTTTAGTTTGAAAGCATTTCTTCTTGTCCCTGCGAAAGAGTTTCTCAACTTCTTTCTGAACAGATCTCCCAGTGACAACCAAAGCGAATTGGTCTTAACCTTCAGCCACTTCTATGCTTTCTCTTTTCCACCTGTCATATTGAAGTCTGTGTCTGTGGGACTTGCTATTTAACATGTATGGTAGATCCCATTTGACAAACCTGATTTCATTCTATGACAAGGTGACCTGCTTAGTGGATGAAGGTAAGGCTGTTGATGCGGTCTACCTGGACTTCAGTAAAGCCTTTGGCACTGTCCCCCTCAACATTCTCATGGAGAAGCTGGCTGCCCACAGTTTGGATGGGCATAAGCTCCTCTGGGTGGGAACTGGCTGGATGGCCAGGCCCAAAGAGTTGTGGTCAGTGGAGTTAAAACCAGTTGGCAGCTGGTCACAAACAGTGTCGCCCAGGGCTCAGTACTGGGGCTGCTTCTATTTAACATCTTCATTAATGATCTTAATGAGGGGATTGAGTGCACCCTCAGTAAGTTTGCAGGCGACAACAAGTTGGGATGGAGTGTTGATCTGCCAGAGAGAAGAAAGGCACTATAGACAGGATCGATAGGCCAAGCCTAACTGTATGAGTTTCAGTAGGGCCAAGTGTCAGGTCCTGCATTTTGGTCACAACAACCCCAGGCAATGCTACAGGCTTGGGGAGGAGCATCTGGAAAGTTGCCTGATGGAAAGGGACCTTGGTGTACTGATGGACAGTCAGCTGAATACGAGCCAGCAGTGTGCCCAGGTGGCCAAGAAGGCCAATGGCATCCTGGCTTGTATCAGATTAGTGTGGTAAGCAGGACTTGGGAAGTCATCCTACCCTGTACTCGGTACTGATGAGGCCTCACCTCAAGTACTGTGTTCGGTTTTGGGCACCTCAGTGTAGAAGGGATATTGAAGTGCTGGAGCAGGTCCAGAGAAAGGCAACAAGGCTTGGAGAATATGGCCTGTGAGGAGAGACTGAAGGAACTGGGGCTGTTAAGTCTAGGGAAAAAGAGGCTGAGAGGAGACCTTATTGCTCTCTTCCAATATCTGAAAGGTGCTTACAGCAAGAGCAGGATTGGTCTCTGTATAATCAATGAAAATTATATAAAGGAATATTATATAATCAAATAATATTAAGATGTTAAAATAATGAAATAAGCAAGAGAGTTAGGAACAGCAAGACAAAAAGAATAAATAGGATGCTCACCTGTGTCACAGGCTTGCTCACGAAACTCCAGTGAAGTGGATTTTCCAAAGAGAGAGAGAGAGATCCTTCCCCACTGGTAGTCAGCTCTTAAATGGGTCTAGGAGAAGTGGAGCCAGGCTCCACCCCTTCTTGCAGCACAGGTGAATTGCTTTCACCTGTGCTCCAAGGGCTGACTCATTGCTCGCCTCAGGTGATTAATCAGAGGTTCAGG
Source organism: Phasianus colchicus (assembly GCF_987193195.1). Lineage (NCBI taxonomy): Eukaryota > Metazoa > Chordata > Aves > Galliformes > Phasianidae > Phasianus > Phasianus colchicus. The sequence goes on from NC_143438.1 coordinate 88,361,317, forward strand.
CCGTGACTCAGCAGTTCCCATACAGTCTCTTCTCACTGGTGACAGGATGAGGGGAAATGGCCTCAAGTTGTGTCAGGGTAAGCTTAGGTTGGATGTCAGGAAAAACTTCATTATAGAAAGGGTTGTTAAGCTGGAGTAGGCTCTCCATGGAGGTGGTTGAGTCACCATCCCTGAATGTGTTTTAAACCATTTGGATGTGGTGCTCAAGGACATGATTTAGCAGAGGGTTGTTAGAGTTAGGGTAGTATGGTTAGGTTGCAGTTGGACTCGATGATCTTTAAGGTCTTTTCCAACTAAGCAATTCTATGATTCTATGTATTTCTGGGCTGTATTCACCTGTGTGTAGTGAGGCATGTCCTGAGTTTATTTTCTTTGTCCTGAAATTTTTAAGTGATCATTCTAACTCTCATTTGAACCAACTCTAATTTCACTCTGCTTATTACTAGATATGAAAGCAAACACTGGAGGCAAGGGTCACACCAAGCATACCGGTTCTGTGGACATAAACCGGTGAAGCACAGAACAAGATGTATTTCTGATGCTTTTTTCCTATTTTTTTGAAGTATGTAGTTGAATGAAAAAAAAAGTTCTTCTGACCTATATAGGTGGTAATCTGACATGCAGTTCAACTGCAATAAATAAATATTAGCTAAAATATTGTTATAAATGCACTGAGAGCAGCATAAGAAATCCCATTCCTGCTAGCAGTGCCCATGGCTATTTAGCAGAGAAGACTCATCTGTCCTTTCGCTCTCAAAAAATGCAAATCCAATAATTCTTTTAAAAACCCAATAAAGGGATCTCAAACCTTTTTAAGAAGACCACAGGAGACAGCACCTGCCCCTCCTCTCCTTGTGTAAGCACTGTATCAGTTCTTAGCAATAAGACTTCTAGGAAATTACCACTTATTCTGAGGTTGGATTCTACCATCTCCAGCTTCCAGTTCTACTACACTCTTGTTAACACTGTTAAAACAATGTTAATGTGTTTTCATACGAGCCTACAGAATGAATTAGCCCAGATCTGTTACCAAGTGTTATCATTTTGTACTGGCAAATTGTTGGTAATGAGAATATGACGTTATTTCAGTAACAGACGCAAACCTAGAAGGCCATCATAGAATCATTTAATGGCTTGGGTAGGAAAGAACCTCAAAGCTCATCTAGTTCTAACGCCCCTGCTGTGGGCAGGATTGCCAACCACTAAATCAGTCAGTGGATCAGGCTGTCCAAGGCTTCATCCAACGTGGCCTTGAACACCTCCAGGGATGCAGCATCCACAGTTTCTCTGGGCGACTTATGCCAGCACCTCATGGAGATACTTCCTAAAATTGTGAAGCATGCCTCTTCCTAAGAGCCAGAACTGACATAGCAGGAAAATGTTTCTTCAAATGTTGTAAGGCTAGCAGAATGTAGCCCTAACAGTATGAATGCTATAGGGAGAATAGCTATTATGAGAATAAACTCTAGTGATAATACATATTAATATTTCAAGAGAGAGGAAAAAAAAAAAATCAAAATACAAAGGGCGATTCAGATAAAAAGTTTTCACAGTATTTAAAAGTCTCTACATTGTTCATTAACTTGCATGTTCACGGTGCTGTCTGTACAGAGGAATGTTTGTACCGTGCTCCACCACAGTGAACAGCAAGGGGGAAGAGGGAGCAGTTTCACTAGTCTAGTGGGACTGAGAGCTGTGCTCAGCAAAGCCAGCTCTTTTCGTTCTTTTAATAAAACGACAGTAATTTGACAGTAATAAACATTAGGCTGTCACTGTAGTGTAGCAGTTTGCAAATAATGTTGACATTATCTTATGCTTCTTGTCAGAATGTGGGTCCCCTTTATTGGCTGATTAATGGGGAAACTGGATAAAATTCTTTAAATCTGACAAAAAGGAACCTGGATTGCACTGGGAATAAGCTGTCTTTTTTTCTTCTCTCTTCCTTTTAAGCCCTGGTAGTGCTATTTTTTTTCCTTTTTTTTTTTTTTTCCCCTCATATTAGCATCTGTGCAAAGCTGTGACAAGTTGAACATAAACGGTAATGTTGTCTAAACTACAGGAAGTGTCATTTAAAGAAGTCCCAGTTTGAAAGCTGAAACGCTCCTATTTTTTTTCCCCCTAGAAATATACACTTCTGAAACAGCAAAAGTTTCTATTTGTTATTTTTTGTGAAAATGACTTCATCGTTAACTTCTATCCTCATTCTTTCATAGACTGTGTCTATTTCTACATGCTACTGATCTAATACAAATGATGATTATACTTCCAGAGTTCCTCTGTCATTGCAGTCCATGTCCATGAGCCAGGAAGTCTGCCATACGGGAGCCCTGCAAAACACATCCTTCCAAATAGTGTACTTTATCTTTCGGGTTTTTCTTGAAAGGGAGCTGACTCTAATTAAATGCTTTTGGGAAGATTTGAGCTTTGCATGAATCCGGTAACCATATATGCCCTGAAAGCATTTCATGCTATTGAAGGTGACAATCAGAAGCAGGCTATTGGATGTATGCAAACACTTAATAAATTTATCAACTGCCTTCTTTACAGAAGGGAAAGTATCACTGTTTAGACAGAGCTTCCTTTGACCTCAGGAGGTCTCTACTGCAAACTTCTTCTCAAAACAGGGCCAGCAATGGGATCCAACAACATCCTTCAGGATCTTATACATTCAGATCTTGAAAATCTCTGAAGATGGAGATAGAACAATGTCCCTCAACACTTTCCATGCTCCATTGGAAAAACAACAACATGCTTCTTATATCTGGTCCAAACCTACTGTTTTCTCTTACTACATATCACTGTGAAGACCCCTGCTCCATCTCCTTGACAATCAGGGCCTGCTATAAGGTTCCTCCAAAGAAACCTCTTGTCACAGAATCATAGAATCGTTAATGTTGGAAAAGAATTCTAAGATCATCTAGTCCAATCATGCACCTACTGCCAATATTGCCCACTAAACCACGTCCCTCAGTACATCAGCTCTTTTCTTCAATATCTCCGGGGACAGTGACTCCATGTCTTCCCTGGGCAGACTGTTCCAATGCCCAACCACTCTTTTTTGAGAAGAAGTTTTTCCTATTATTCAGTCTGAATCTCCCCTTGAGGCCATTCCCTCTGTAATGTTGCTAGCTACCTCGTCACTTCTCCTTTTCAGGGATTTGTAGAGAGCAATAAGGTCTCCCCTGAGCCTCCTCTTCTCCAGACTAAACAATCTGAGTTCCCTCAACTACTCCCCATAAAACCTGTGCTTCAGATCCTTCACAGCTTTGTTGTTCTTCTCTGGACACACTCTAGAGCATCAGTGTCTTTCTTGCAGTGAGGTGCCCAAATCTGAACATGGTACTCGTGGTGCAGCCTCACCAGAACTGAGTACAGAGTACTTCCCTGCTCCTACTGGCAACACTATTTCTGATACAAACCAGGATCTCATTAGCCTTCTTGGACATCTTGGCATACTGTTGGTTCATGTTCATCTGAGCACGAGCCAACACCTGTGGATCATTTTCCACCTTTGTCCAAACTGAACAACTTCTATCCCTCAGGCAATCTGTCCTGAGCTAGTGTTATAGCCCTGACATCTCAGCAGTCTCCACTGAACTTGCATTAGTTTGTTGACTTTTCTTTAATGAGGCATTTCACTTATATTTAAGTGATTTGAAATGTAATGTGAGTTAAATACTGAAAACACTGTAGACTTCACACTAAGTGCTCAGACCAGTTCTGTGATGGATAATAACTTGCCCTTTCCATCTCTGAATGCACAGACAAGAGGAAGGAATTATCTTGCTTTCTAGATGAGATGCAATGGTATCTCTCAGCATGGACAGAGGTTGAATAATTTGTCATTGCCAGAGTCATGCTTATTACCTGGGTCCTTAGTCCTTTTCCAGCTTTGCTGGACTAGTCCTCAAAATCTATCTGATTTTACTGGTATGGAGTGGGAATTATGGCTGAATTGGAAATGAGTATCAGTAAGTACTCCCAACAGGCACTTGACACCCTCTACAGGAAAGTCAGCAGCCAATATTAAAAATCAATTAGCATTTCCACAGTACAACCTTTGCCTTACAATGTATAATGACCTTTACAGGCCAGAGAAAAGCCCGTTTAATTTACTATATAATACCAGATGGTAATGTCTTTCCTCATTTAGGTGGCCTGTGATTAAACTCAATTTTGTCAGCCACCAATTGACCTTTATCCATCTCCCGCAATTTAGTGAATGGAAGTTGGTTAAAGCTAACGGGGTGCATAGATCACGTTCTGACAACTTCTCCTTATAACAATACACAAGTGGGCAGTGAGGCACATCTGAGATGCAGTCATTTTAAGCACGTTTTGAATTTGTCCTGGTAAAGGAAAACTTGTTGAGACGCAATCAAGTTACTTTTATGTCCGTCATGCCCTACATGTATGTTTTGCATCCAGTAAGAAGGTTATAAAACTAGTCTTCTCTTCACTGTTGAGCTGTATTGGAGGTAGTCAATAAACTTGGTTGTTCCATTTAATAGGTGAAGGATCATACATTTGTCGTATCTTGGCTTGTGTCCCAGTAAACATGAAAAGAGTTTACCCTCTGCCTCCACCCTTGTAGATCTGTCTATTTTCAAAGGATATTCAGTACTTGATAACTTAGAGAGGTACACTGCAAGTCTTTTAGTCTTTTCATAAGCTGTTTACCTCCTTGCTGATGCAATATCTTCTGCTGATCCAGACAGTTGCTGGCCTTAGAGGTCTGGCAGATAAGGATGCAATACCAGTAGCAAAATGAAGTGTCCCAGTACAGTTTCTTCCTTCTCCTACGGTCCAGTGCACATGCTACTCTAAAACAACAGTAACAAGAAGACAGATTAAGTCAGCTCACTTACTACATTGGCAAATCCATGCTGAGGATAGGAGTAGTTGGCTTTTTGTTATAAACCACATATATTTAAGAGTGATTTAAGAGGGATTTATCATTTAGAATTTTTTACTGGGAAATCTTGGCTTTTACAAGGCTGCAGAATGTCTGTGGCACACTTGCCTCACCTGGTAAGGTTCTTCCAAATAATATGTTCCTGTTTCTTATACTGTTCCTCACAACCACTGTGTCCTGAACAGTCTCAGGATACCAGATCCAGTAGTCTGCTTTAAGAGCTGATTTGAGCTCTTCCTATGGAACAGGATGTGGTTATTAAGTATAGACTCCGGTAATGCCAACACATCATTCAAAGGGTTTAATTTATGGAAACAGTTTATCTTTTTAAAAAATTATTATTTCTTTTAACATAAAAAAAAGATTTAACACAATTTTCTTCTAATGAAATAGTAGAAAAGAAAGTAAGGGAAGCATAGTTTTACCATGACATATTCCTATGGGCTCATCTTCCCCACCTTTGCTCATGTTCACACTGCTTGCTGTGTCATAAGTGATGCCTGAAATTGCTTCCCCACTACAATTGTCTTTCAGAGCATTTATTTAATGAAGCATACTTTAGGATGGTTTTATTTCCTTTCCAGACCCCAAAGGTGTCAGCATATGGCAATGAAACACCACCACTGAATTACTGTCTCTTTTCACAGTAATTAGTTTAGACTTTTGGACTACATCTATCCTAGCTAATGCAACAGTGCCAGGGAACATTCCCAGGGATGAGAACTTGATCGCCAGTCATGTTAAATGGCTCCTGTTATGGTTTTCACTGCAGCCAACTGGTGCTCTCCCGACCACAACCTGGACACAGTTTGAGAATCAGCACAGACCAGAAACCATTCCCAGTTAGCAGTTTGGATATGCTCACCGAGTTTGCAGGCTAGAAGAGTTTAATAGTACAAATACAGACCACCCTGAGCCAAAGAATGATCCCAGGCATACATACATTTCTAGCATAACTGTCTGACCATATTGCAACCTAAAAGCAAAGTCTTTCACTAAAAACAATTCTGTTTGCTGGTACTTCTTAAAAACTTTAAATGTTTTTTTAAGCATATGTAACACACAGCATAGGAAAAAGTTTCTGTGCTACCTGAATTGGTGCTGTTCATAAATATTATCTTCCATATGTTGGTTATGCAAATATATGCACACATTAATTATATATAACATAAATGTGTTTATATGTTATGCATGACATGTTACATACTATACATTATATAGAATCAAAGGATCATCGAAGGTTGGAAAAGACCTTCAACATCATCTAGTCCAACTGTCTGCCTACCACTGATATTTCCCACTAAATGATGTCCCTCCTCTAAACATTTCTTGAACACCTCCAAGGATGGTGACTCTACTGCCTCCCTGGGCAGCCCATTTCAGCACCTGACCACTCTTTTTGATAAGAAATTTTTCCTAATATCTGAAATAATCTGAACCTCCCTGGTGCAACTTCAGACCATTACTTCTCATCCTATTCTTGTTGCCTGGGAGAAGAGGCCAAACCCCACCTCATCACAACCTCCCTTCAGGAAGTTGTAGAATGCAACAAGGCCTCCTCTGAGCCCCCTCTTCTCCAGAGTAAACAATCCCAGCTCCCTCAAGCACTCCTCATGAGACTTGTTCTCCTGACCCCTCACCAGTTTTGCTGCCCTTCTCCAGACATGCTTCAGGGCCTCAGTGTCTTTCTTGTATTCTGAGGCCGAAAACTGAACACAGTACTTGAGGTGCAGCCTCACCAGAGCAGAGTACAGAGGGCCAATCACCCTCCTTTTCCTGCTGGCAATAGTATTTCTGATAGAAGCCAGAATGTCATTACATATATTGGGCACATTTCACAGATGAATCAGGACTGTGTACTGAAAGTGCTTCGCTGCCTAGAAAAATTGATCTTGAACCAGTTATATAGATTACAGCAAATGCAGAAGTTGGCTTAAAATAATCTTATTCTACTTGCACACTATCCTTGCTTTGCTTCACTGGCAGGAAATTTGCAGCAATACATAGAATTTCAGTTATATTTGGGAAAATTCTGAAAATAATTCTGTTTTCATGGAATGCATAGATCTGGATAAACAAGTTCTACTACACTGCGTGACCAAGTTTTATACCACTAAAAATGGAATAAAATTTTATTTTTCCATTTCAGCCAGCTAAATGTATTGACACATTTTATAAATACCCCTGTGCTCCAGGGATATACAGTTAAATATCCTCAGAATGTAATATCAATGGCAGCAAGTAATATTGATTGATTTCACAATACAGGTTACAGTATTCACTTTAGATAGTCACTCAATGCTAGTTACCAAAATACACGCAGAGGACAGATGAAGGTTATGGAATTGTCTGGTGAACGCAGCTAACAAAGTAAAGTCTCAGCTATGCTGTGTTCTGTGCATGTCATTACTTTTAATAATGTAAAGATTTGCATATTAGAGGCCCTATTGATCATTAGTAGCTGCACTTCAAGTCAGAATTAACAATGGTAGAAAGACAAACACAGAAAATAATAGCCCATTCATCTAGGTGAAGTTTGGCATCTATTTGAAAGTTACTGGTAGAATAGTTTTATTCTATTCACGTAATAGATACAGAAGGGAGAAGGAAAGGTAGTGGCCTTCCTACACGTTTGAGGTTGGTATCATAACTGGTACTACTACAAACCCCTATTTTTTTCCTGTTTAGAAACATTTTTTTTCTGTGTCCATAAAGTCTAGCACATATGTATTTGTTTTCATTTATGTACTATAACTTCTACTACAAGCAATCCACTAAATAGAAGGTAAATGGAGGGATTCTCTGATACAGATAGGCTGTAAATCCAGAGGCAACTTGTTTGATACTTTTCTGCTTCTGTTGTTCCTTTTATCATTTTTCCTTTGCATTGCAAATAGTTTGCTGGAATAGCTACTTACCTTTTCTTATTCAGAACCACTGGTCTTCCCCTTACATCTGCAACCTCTAAAGCTCTGTAGTAATACAAATGAATAACACACCTACTAAGAAAATCAAGATTCACTACTCTTTTGATAAAAAATCAACAACAAAGTAAAAACCCCTTCAAAATCACCTCAAAACTTAGCAGAATTAATTAATTTTTAAAGTCTCATTTTTCTAACATTACACATTAAAATAGTACTGGAAACTAAAACATTTTTGTACTTGATAACTTTAGTCTAAGCCATCTCAAATTCACTGAATTTCCATCGTTGTTTGCAGTTATTTGAGGTGACTGGGAAAGCAAGGGATGCGAACTGTGTCAGCCGGGTGATGAATGTGGAGATCACTCAAGTCTCCTCCTACCAGTGGAAATGAGGATCCTCTCCTTTCCCCAGATGGATGTTGTCAGCCAACCACCAGCAACATCGAGCTGTTGCAGCCGAAACACACTGACCTGCAAAGTCCAAGAAGAGATAGGATTCCTTTCTTTATTGCTGAAAGGAAACTGGAAGGAGTCATGGCCCATAAAGTGGAAATTAGCACTCTGAGCTCCATCACTGTGGTGACCATCTGTCTCTGGCACACTTGCAAATTCGTTTAGCTGGTGGAGACACATGGTGCACTGAATTAACAGGAGTGGAAAAGACAGAAACTTAACTCACCTGAGCTCTGTAAAATTACTTTTCTCCATCATGTGACAGCTTTGTCATCTTTTACAGTGACTTACGAGTGATCACAAACATTCTCTACGCAGAGGCTAGTGTAACTCTCCTATTGATTTTTCCCAGTCCTGTGTGCTTGCTTAATAAGAAAAATGTTGCTTGAAACCGACTCTGATAATCTTAAAGATGTTATTTACTTTTTGAAAGGTGAGGTGGATTATGATTAATACAGTGAATAGCTAAAAGCTAATAGAGTCAATGCTTCTTTATATCTCACAGTGGTCCCCATTCTGTGCAGTCCTTATGCAGGGAAGAAAGTAACAGCCAACCCTGAACTAAACACTCTCAGTTTTAATGTTTGTGGAAAAGGTGTTTATATATTTATTTATTTACCTGTGCATAGGCATCCATTTAATCAGAGTTGATGCCATGCTGCTGCATAGAACGGGGTTGACCAACTCAACTGTTTGATGGGTACAACTTATTTCTCCATCTCCTCTGCCTTTTTCTGAGGTAAATCTCAGTGGTACTCTCCTCAGACCCCTTCCTGTTCATCATCCGAGTAACCAGCATGGCTTTACCAAGGGTAAGTCCTGTCTGACTAATCTAGTGGCCTTCTATGATGGCATAACTGTGTCAGTGGACAAGGGAAGACCCACTGATGTCGTCTATGTGAATTTCATCAAGGTGATATGTACCTACCCTGCTACCATATCCCTATCTGTCTTTTCTCTACACATCCCTTTTCTGAACTCTTCCCCTTGTCACCCACAGTTGCATTCCTCTGGTGTACCCAGTCTCAACGGTTCCCTTAGGAGTTGCCTTAGTTGGGACTAGCCAGCAGCCAAATGTCTTGTGTCTCCCTGGAAATGGGGAAATGAAACTGCGGAATACACAGCATCTCCTTAGCAGGTGAGGAAAGATGGATTCACACATGCAAGTTCTGCTGTTCCTTGCTGGCTCCCAGAAGGGGCTCCAAGCATCCATCAGCCACTAACATGTTGTACAAGATCTGTGTTGAGTCCTTCCAATAGAATAGACAGGAACAGGAATTTTTTTTTTTTTTTTTTTTTTTTTTTGCTATTGATTATCAACAGCTCAATATAAAAACATTGTAGGAAACGGAGCTTTACTGGAACCACAGCTGCTCCCAGTGCTGCTGACTCTCAAAGACAGAGCACCATTCATTACACACTTCCTGAGCTGATCCTCCTTTCTCTTGAGATCACAACATACATTTGTCATGTTGTGTGAGAGACTACAAACACCAGTGCTTGCTTTGATTTTCCTCTTGGCATCCCAGCAGGGCAGTGATATGTTGTCTTGTCATGCTGAACTACCACTAAGTTTTGATATTTTTTATACAATGGCATTGTATTTCCCAACATCTTACCTTCAAATTGGACCTGGGCCAAAAGAGATGGAAAACTAGTTACTAAAACTTGTTAAAATGGAATAATAAATAAAAAGTTAAAAAAAAACTTTATGTATTAGTATGCTTAAGGGAATTTATCTAAAATCAGTTTATGTCATTTTTTAACACAGAAGTTTAAGCTGTCAGTAGTTTTTACACAGTTAAAACGCACTTAACAAAATGACTTTAATAAAGCATTTACTCAGTACAGAAATCCTTTTTCCATACTCCAAATAAGATAAAAAAGAAATTCAGTCAACTTAAAAGATAATTCTGATTTTTTTTTTCTTCTTACTGATGCTGGGAGGAAGTCATAAGGTGTTTTGTGAATTCTCACCAGAGATGTTTAGCTTTTCAGCCGGGACTCATTCTTCTGAGGAAGAAAGCACAATTAGGTTAGTAGCATAGCAGAGAAACTGTCATGGAGCCATGAAGCATAAAAAAAACCCACAACAACTCTCGATCACTAGTCATTCCTCACAGAGAATTGTAATTAAAAACAGTGACTGCATGAGGGTTTTGTTTGTTTGCTTTTGTTATCTCTCTCATTTGCTTTAACAAGAATACAAATACACATCCGAAAGATACTGATGGATATGATTCTATTATTTTATAAAAAAGATGTAAGCAGCAAAACAAGTTTCATAGTGGGATGTCTGCTGCTGTGGAGTTTCATGTCAAGATAACTGATGTCCATTATTCATTATTTCTATGGGTGAAAAATTTGTAACGTTCCCCTCACATGCAGAGACTTTCATCTTTAAATTTTAGCTAAGATCAGGGTTCACCTTTCCTTTCATTTAGGCCTGCCTTTACGTATTTCCACAAATAATGAAAACATTTAGTAGTTTAAATGTAGATATTCACTTCCAGTTATGCTAGATTTCTCATCATCATCACTGGACACAAACAGTCTCTTAAGCATCTCAAAAGCATAGGACATTTAAGATGTTCTAGGCTTATCTAAGCCAGGTAGGTTCTAGGCCACTAGAGGCCAGGTAGGACAGTTTGTGGAGTCTCAGACCATAGTAGATGTTTCTCTATAGGCAACTAAATCCAGACCAAAGTCATGACAGACAGACCTAGTGCATTATTGAATTGACCAAGCATCGGAGGATTTGTTCAGTTGACGTTCCAAAGACAGCTAATCCCTGTTTTGATGCTCTATGGTATCTCACACATCCACATGATATAGAACTATAGAATGGCTTGGGTTGGAAGGGAACTCAAATATCATTTATTTCCACCCTCCCTGCTGCTGGTAGGGTTGCCAATAGTAAATTAGACACTAGGTCAGGCTGCCCAGGACCCCATCCAACTTGGCCTTGAATATCTCCAGGGATGGGGCATCCACAACTTCTTTGGGCAGCCTGTTCCAGCAACTCATTACTCTCTTAGTGAAAATTTCCCCTGACATCTAATCTAAATATCCATGAGACAGCATTGGCTAGAGCTCTACATCCATCTAGAGCAATAGCTGGAGGCTGGGTAGATGTCAAGCACGGTTATCCAATTGGGCAACTAAGCTGAATCTCTGTTTAAGAGATTGTAAGTTCTCCCTAGGCTCCTCTGAATTTATTGACTGTTTCTCCATTCAGTTGCTTAAGCACAGGTATCTAGTGTCAAGATATCACAGAATCACAGAATCACAGAATCACAGAATCACTAAGGTTGGAAAAGACCTACAAGATCATCCAGTCCAACCATCCACCTATCACCAATGGTTCTCGCTAAACCATATCCCTCAACACAACATCCAAACGTTCCTTGAACACCTCCAGGGAAGGGGATTCCACCACCTCCCTGGGCAGCCCATTCCAGTGCCTGACCACCCTTTCAGAGAAGTAGTATTTCCTAATATCCAGCCTGAATCTTCCCTGGCACAGCTTGAAACCATTCCCTCTAGTCCCATCACCAGTTATACGGGAGAAGAGGCCGACCCCCAGCTCGCTACAACCTCCCTTCAGGTAGTTATAGAGAGCAATAAGGTCTCCCCTGAGCCTCCTCTTCTCCAGACTGAACAATCCCAGCTCCCTCAGCCGCTCCTCATAAGGCCTGTGCTCCAGACCCCTCACCAGCTTCGTTGCCCTTCTTTGAACACGCTCCATGGCCTCAATGTCTTTCTTGCAGTGCGGGGCCCAGAACTGGACACAGTACTCAAGGTGCGGCCTCACCAGAGCTGAGTACAGGGGAACAATTACTTCCCTACTCCTGCTGGTCACACTACTTCTGATACAAGCCAGGATGCCATTGGCCTTCTTGGCCACCCAGGCACACTGCTGGCTCATGTTTAGCCGAGCGTCAACCAACACCCCCAGGTTCATTTCCTCTACACAGTCTTCTAGTCACTCCGCCCCAAGCCTGTAGCGTTGCTTGGGGTTGCTGTGGCCAAAGTGAAGGACCCGGCATTTGGTCTTATTAAACCTCATCCCATTGGCTTCAGCCCAGCTATCCAGCCTGTCCAGATCCCTCTGCAGGGCCTCGCTACCTGAATGAGATTAGTAGATCTAGCACACAACTTACACTTGGAGACCAATATAATGTTCCTGAATCTAGGGGAAAAGTAAGATGATCTAGAGTCTCTTAAACAAAAGAGGATGCCTACTTTTAAGGCAACTGAATCAATTTCTAGATCTCTCTACTTTGTACTGACAACACTGGATCCTATTGCTAAGATAGATACATAAGTTTGATATACTAATCTGTAACTGCATCCCTCTTACAGTATCACTGAGGCCACTACACATCTGTCAGGTTTATTTGATAGCACTATTTTAAGGTGTTTTGTTTAATTGTTTTAATATTAGAATGCTTAGCTTAAAACTGGCTGGACTACATAAACCTACAGTCACCCAAATGTCTGTTCCAGACTAAGAACAGAAGACCCACATGCTTGGTTTTCACTTGCTTCACTCTTTTTCAAGCTTACAAATGCTTTCCTTACCTTAACTCCCACGTGTGGGAAAAACCTCTATACTGGAATTCATAACCTTTGTTCTTTTTATTCTCAGATGTACTCAGACTCTTTTCCTTTCCCTCCCTTCATCTGTCTGAATGGCTTATCTATTGCAGCCCTTCTGGCATTTAACTTCTGAGTTGTCTGGGCAAGGACTGTACTGTGATTTCACTTTTTAGCATCTAATTCAAAGGGGTTCTGATCCCCAGTGACAGTCTTTCAGCATTCTTGCTTTTCCAATAATTCTGTCTCATGTAATAGGCAGCTCTGGAAGTAACTGAAGATATATTAAGCATATAGCAGAATGAGAATTCCAAGAGAACCTGAGTTAAGGCCAATTCTTTGCTTTTATTGCATACTTTCTTGTTGAACAGGTCAAATTGAGGACACAGTGTCAGCCTAAATTTACCATCTTTGCTTACCTCATGGCACAGTCTTCACATTATTTTTATGCAGTTTACTCAGACATACAACAAATAAAGGTCATTTCCTTCTACTTATAAGAAGTTTTATTTCTTTGCTCTAAGAGTGAACTTACTGCTAGTGAAGAGCAGATCAAGAGTGTGGAAGAGTTTATCACCTGTGGTGTGTATACCATTGACAGTACAGCAGCAAATGTAAAAGAAGGCAGCTACTCCTGATGGCTTTTTCAAAGAGATATGCATGAGCTGAGGAATGAGAACCCAAGAGATAGAGAGCATGTGCTAATAAGTGGATGGAGAATATGGAGACCTGTTTCTTCCACACATTTAAATAGTCCAGAACAGAGCGTGGAATGGACCTCCAGCTATGATGAAACCACAGCAATTTTTGAGAATGCTGTGTTTTTGTGCTGCCAGGCCATGCCACAGGCTGACTGGAGAGATACAGGGGGATCATCCCCCATGCTCCATGTCTTAGCTGAATGGTGGTCCTTGTCACTACCTTATACAAGTGATGATGCCCTGTGCCTTGAGACTTTCAAGGTGAGGCTGGTTTAGGCCCTGGGCAACCTGACTTAGCTGTGGTGTCCCTGTTCATTGCAGGGGAGTTGGACCAGGTGGCCTTCAGAGGTCCCTTCCAACTCTAAGGATTCTATGATTCTGTGATTCTGTCACACATATATTTAGGAGTCTTCTGTTAATTCATTTGGATGTCAATGAAAGCGGTATTATACTCATGTCAGAAAGGTAAACAGGAAGAGGGACAGCTATCTCTGGGAAACTGTAGGGCAGTCTGGAATGAAAGCTGCACTTCAATCCTCTAGGAGGTGGTTCTGCAGATCGGTGAGGAAGCTTGAAATAAGACCATGTCAGAACATCTGAAATATTTAGAGCTAGACAACATTTAAAAGTAAAACTGGAGAAAAGTTATATCAAAAGAAACAGAAGAAAAAAAATCTGCTATTTTTACATATCCTAAGGGGTAAGTGAAATACTGGGAACTTCACATAATGAGATTGTACATTGTCAAAACCATAAGGGACTGAAATAAATACATAATGTCAGAATCATAAAAAAAGGAATGAAAGAATTAAGCTGTCCGTTAATGACCCCTTCTGTTTTTGACTTGCTTTTCCTTTGAATTCTGAAACATCAGTTCTGTAATCATATTCCTTCCTTCCTCTAAATCAGAATTAAATGTAACATTTTTCATGTTTGTACTATGATTGTTCATTTCAGCCTCAACATTTTAAATGCGTGTCTTGCAATGACTGTGACACTGTGTAATATTTGAAGAACACTGAAAGGAAAGTAACCTGTAAACCAAAGGATTGGTCAAAGAAAAATGTGCTCCAAGATTTTCACTGTCCCACAGATCACCATCTTTTTGCTTGGTGGCAATAACAATTACTGCACCACAAATATCATTTTCCATTTGGTGACTGCAATATCGGCAGAAAAATTTCCTTTTTATCTTTAGGAATTGTCTGGAATTTAATTTCTAGGAAAAGAAGAATCTTCACAAAATGAATTAAGTAGTTAAGTTTGCCATGTTATTGCTTTTATTCGTAGAAAATAGAAGTAATAATACTATTTGCACATTAAGGCTACTGTAGCATATAATGGAATATAAAGTTCCTTTAAAAAAGGATTCTATGAATCCTTCAAGCAAACAAACAAAAAAGGAGAAAACAATAACAAAAACAGAATAGATTTCCTACTGAAGTAACAAAATGAATGAAAAAGTAATGAATGAAAAGTAAATCTTTTTCAAAATAATTACCGTGTATTCAAGTGACATAACCTGCTAAACAGAAGACTGAAAAAGCCAGTTTAGTATGAAAAGTGACACAGTCCATGCAGAGGAGTGTCACAATGAACTTTCTCAGCTCTGTATATTGGAACATTCATATTTGTTCACTGGTTCCAGTATGGAAGGTCCTGCAAAACAGAGCTTCTTTGCAATTTCCATGGCATTGAACCCAGCAGACTGATGATTTAAACAAGACATCTAGTTTTCCAAGTAGATACGCAATCAGAATGGAAATGCATTGAAATTTTTTTTATTCATGCTACACTGGATTTATCTCACCATAAAGACACTTTGCAAAGTCCTGTCCTCAGGATCAGCACTGAAATGTCAGTCTAACTAACGCTTTGCATTAAAAAGGGCATATTCTATGAAACGTGAAGCTGGCTCTCCTACTACTTAAAAGGATCACCCTGATAGAGTATAAAATGATGAAGAAAAGAAACTACATGTTTTTGTCTTGGAAATGTCAGTATAGTGGCTTTTGCTTTGTGGATGTGAAGAGTGAGAGAAGCTATATTAAATTACCCAACTGAAGAAAAGGAAAACAGGCATGCTGCTGTGAGACAAAGCTGTTGTATATGGGCATTGCCTACTATCCCCAGCTCCTGCCTATAATGCATTTAGAGAAATGTTGCTATTGTTAAAGTGAATAAGTGATATTAATTAACAGAAGAAAAGCACAGCATATTCCTACTTGGATGCTTCTAAATCAGTTTAAACCAGAATTATTTTCCATTGAGGCAGCTAGGAATAATCTTAAGTGAAATGCAATTACTACTGTTTTACTCTACAGTAAGGAAGTCAATGTAGGTATAAGGGCCGCTCCGGAAGTAATGCCTCCTATTTTATTATCTTGATGTCAGAGGCAGATGTTGGTGGTATGGTGCTATTGACATTTATCAATGATTACTGAATATTTATGGAGACCAAACAGTGTATGTGAGAACAGTGAGGTGGTAGGTGATATATTTCAGCTGTGGCAACAGCAATGCAAAAGACAAGCCACATTCCGGATAGTCATGCAGATCTTTACAAGCAGGGCATGCAGGTTTTAGTTCATCACTGGTGAAAATGCACAGCTAATTGTGGTGACTATGTTGAAAAGTAGTGTTTTGTTGGTAACAACTTGCTCTATCAAATAGTGTTCCTGTGCTCTTTGTATCTAAGTTCCATGGGAGTAAATAGGAAGCATTACTTTCAGAGAGTATTATATCTTTGCCAAAATGAGAGCTCCTTTTTCTTGCTTTCATATAGATGAAAAACAAAAAAAGTATAACGAGCAGCAGGCTGAAGCTTTCTTTGATATCAGAATTGACCAATTCAGAACTAATTGTGCATTTTGAGGAGGTGGTTAATTTAATGTTTCTCATGTGCTGCATAACACTTTGCCTATCTCAAGCATTTCAGCCCAGTCACTGGTCCACCACATTACCAAAGTTTCAAATTGTTCACTGTTTCTTGACACCTCTCCTGCTGTGTGGGACAGTCCAAGGACAGGGAGTGGTCTTTTAGATCCTGAGGAGCCAAAACTCAATCTCCTAGCTAGCAGGATGCCAAGTAGTCAGGGTCTCTGAAGTTTCAACTCTTGTTCATCTCCTTCAAAATCAGAAATCAATCCTCTTTTAAGGTAAATTTTGATTAGTACTTCTCCTTTGAAAAACAGGAAAAAAGTCTAAATGGCAGATCTTCTGTGAAGGCATTCCCTGCTCATGTTCTTTAGTCCAGAGTCCAGGACTGGCAGATGTGCAAAGTGGTATTGTTTTCTTCAGCATGTAGCAAGAGAAGTATTATCACATGGTTTCAGATGTGGCTATTTCTCAGTTTCCTGTTACTGTCTCATTAAGTCCATTTCTATGAGGAAGACTGAATTAAACCTTGATTTGTATGTAGGTTGCTCCAAAAGTAATGTCTCCTATTTATTTCCATGGAAACTACAACAGATAAAAAGAGCACAATAACATCATTTGACAGAGAAATTTCTCAGCTACTGAACATTATTCTTCAACACAGACACCACCATTAGCTATGCATTTTTACCAGCAATAAACAAGGGCCTGTATGCCATGCTTGTAAACGTCTGCACCAGTTCAGGTGCCCCACTGTTGCTGTTACCATTGCTGAAATGCACCACCCACCACCTCATTATGCTCACATCCACTGTTTGGTCTCCATAAAAGTTCAGTAAGTGTTAATAAATATCAATAGGTGCAATTTTTGCTGTATGGATGAATTCAGTTACACACCTTTGAATCATGTGCACTTCCACGTCAGACACCATTTTGTCAGATTGCACCTCTGCTGTCATCTGTCACACGGCAATAAAATGCAGTGGTATATTGGTGGGAAGGTTCAACCTCTACTGCCATACCACCAATATCCACCTCTGTTGTGGGCCAACATAATAAAATAGGAAACATTACTTCTGGAGCAGCCATCATGTTAGATACCATTATTGCCCCAACAGGTGTCCTTTAAGTTAACAGAATAAAGAATCCATCAGCTTTGATGGAATTAAGTTCAGATTCATCTGTAGTTTTCCAATTTCTATTCACTGCTTGTTTCACCCACAGGAATTGCTAAAGTGTTGCTAAGAGGTTAAATTAGCAGAAGTGAAAAAGAGACGAAAGAGATGAGATCCCATATGGGTACGCTTGACTCACCAGAATGCGTAATCATTTGTTGATCTGTTTTCCTGGCTACAAAGATATCTCTGAATCTTTAAGGTGTTCACCTAGATCCTGATTAATCAAGGTCATCAGTCAGTCAGATTTTCATAAGTAGTGATACTGATAGAAAAGAGGTGTTGAGGACACAAGTCTGATTCACATAATCCTAATTTGGCCATAGACATATTTCAAACAAAATATTGACCCTCTGGAGGTGCAAGAAAACCAACCACTTCTTATTACATACAAACTCTTACATGAGGGCTTTTCTCCTTTCCCCAAGAGACAGTTATGGTGCTTTATTAACCATGAAGTTTTATGGCCCTTCTGTTTCTTTATTCCTCCTCACTTTTGCATGTAGATTACAACCAAGGCTCAAGGGCATGGTGCCAGATCAAACACAGGCAATATAATTTATTTTCCTTTAATAATAATAAGACAGTGCTTACATAAGCAGTAACATACTACAGGATACCAGAGCACTAGTTTCTGCATACCTGATTTTGTAGAAAAGGGTTGACTGTATAACTTGCTGGTGTTTGTTGCAGTCTTACGGATGTTGTTTATAGGCAGCTGTATTGTTACTTCTAGCTGCGTTCAACTTTGGTGATTCTTCATATTCTTTCTGTGCTAGATCAATTAGTTGTCCTCTAGAAGGTACCAGTTTTCTTTAATTTGATAACACATCCATCTGTCAAGGTATGCTTTCTTTGAAATCCTCTGCATCTGTGAACTGTCCATCTTCAGATAACACGCTTAACTCAGGCACAGAAAATGAAAGATTGGATGGATGGATGTATATGTTTAATACTCCTATAATTACTTATAATTAGTGTAATGTAATTACAACACTGTTGTTGGTGTTTATCAAACTAATTTAATGAGATTTTTTCAAGTCTCTTTGGGATTCAACTAAGTATAAGCAGATGATGATCTCCTTATTCCTTTCATTTCACCAGGATTAAAGCTTTCTTGTAGACTTTGCTGTCCTTCCTTACCTCCCTCTGCCCAAGGCAGAACATGAGGGGGACAGGGGCTGCTGCCAGCATCTGAGTGTGGTGGTACTCAGCTCCCATCTGCTCAAGGTTGTTGCTAAGGAACATCTACTGCAAAGAACAGCAGCATCTTCACATTCCCACCTGCTCCGCACCAGCTCCAAGGGCTCTGCTCCCTTTCCTTGACTCCTCAGACAGAGAAGCACCAGCTGCTTCTGCTCCTGCAGTATTGCCTAGAAATTTTGTTTTGTTTCTTAAATCTCTCTTTTCATTTCTTTCCCAATCAGTCCTTAAATTTATGCACCAGCCACCACTCCTAGAGGAAGTCTTTTAGCATGCTCCCTTCCCATGTGAATCTCAGTTGTTAAGAGATTTTTTCTCCTTTGGGCTCACTTCTTTGCTGACTTTCCTTAATCTGGTGTGGTACATCATGATTTGGGCCTTCAGCTCCAAATGGTTTGTGTATGGATTTGCAGCAACAGGTTGGGAATTCTGATAACAAGTTCCTTTCACTGTCCTCTTCTTACATATATGAACATGATCTGTAGTTTGGATTTCATAACTGTATTCTTGTAGGGAAATAAAAGTCATGTGCCAGGCTATCCTCTTATTTTAATGATTACTCCATTTGAATTAACTGCACTCCTTTCAGTATTTTTTGAAAGGTCTGTGGCTGATGGTGTGAGATGGGATTTTATAAGAACAGAAAAGCTGACCGCACATGTGATTATGGAATGATATACAGTTGAGTAAAAATTCTTCATCTCTACCGAGAGCTAAAAAAAGTTCATAGGAAGAGCACCCTACTATGAATAATCTTCTTATTTCTAATGCCACCCAGCCATGCAGACTTAAAGATAAGTACAGATGAACTAAGAGAGGCTGAACTTATTAAATGTAATGGAAATGGACTTTAAATTTGGTGAATCAAAATTTTGCATTAGCTTTTTTCTTTAATACACTCAAATTGCCACTGTAGCAGTTCCATTTTCCTCATCAAATTAGTTAAGTGGGAGATGAAGTGATGCAAGTTCTGATCTATCAAGGAATCATAGCCTCTAAGCTGAAACAAGTGAAATATGGAAATGGCTGTTACAAAACCAGGCCTGATGCCAAGGGGAAATTGAAGCCTTTATTTTCTTCAAAGACTCTTCTGAAAGTTAGCTTGTTCCTCCAGTGAATACAGTGGTGCATGCCATATTCTGTCATTTCTTCCTCTGTTGGATCTTGCAGCCTGTTCTACTCCTTACTTTTGGCAGCACAAAAAAAAAAGACTTATTTTGCCTACACTGACC
This sequence comes from Phasianus colchicus, assembly GCF_987193195.1. Classification (NCBI taxonomy): domain Eukaryota; kingdom Metazoa; phylum Chordata; class Aves; order Galliformes; family Phasianidae; genus Phasianus; species Phasianus colchicus. Next base: position 88,381,398 of record NC_143438.1, read on the forward strand.
ACAAAGGTAGGAACAGCTAGGTCTCTGCATGTCCCTCAGCCAGAGCCAGGAGGTCTACAGCCCTCTCTTAGTGGTCTTTGTGGCCATGGCTGTGTCCAAAGACTCAGTACTTGAGCATGGATTAAGGCAAAGTATGGGTGACTGTGGATAGGAAGAGTAACTCTCCCTCTTGATCTCACATCTATTTGTGATTTATGCACTTACAAAAACCCTTTTTATTCCATATATGAGTGAAACAGTATTTCAGCAAAACAAAACAAAAAAAACAATGTTATTCTCCGACAAGAGCCGAAAATACACGCAATGCAACACTTCAGAATCTAACCATCATCTTCACAGGAAAACTTGCATTGAAATCAAAGGTTTTTCTTTTTTATTCATTCCCATTTAATTTCCATTTCATTTTGAAAGCAAACATCAAAAAGCCCAAACATTTACTCATTTTTCTTAAATTAATTCCTCTGTTGTAAACCACCCCAATTAGCAAAGCAGTACAAATTTAAAAGGTTATTGAAATCAGCAAAAATATCCAAAAGTTTTGGTCTTCAATAAAAATGCTTATCTGTTTAAAATCAATTTAGTCACTGTTATGCTATCCAAAGTCATGATTCCATGACTAATAAAGTGTGTGAGTAGCTTGCCTCTGGTTACTCTCCTCACGAGTCAGATGTCCTTATGGATTTGCAGGTTGGGGGCTATGAACACTGTGATTCTTCTCTCAACTGAACCAATGCAAGCTCTGCCAGTAGTTTCAGATAGAATGGGACTTCTTTTTAGTGAAATTTTTCATAAATCTAGGGGATCTCCAATACTGTAGGATAACTTCACCATGGCAATAGGTTGAGATTAATTTTTAGACTAGACAGGTGAAGCAAGTACATTCTCCAAGAAAGCTGGTACTGTATAAAGTATCTCTGTTTAACAGAACCAAACCAAATATCATAGAATCATAGAATGGCCTGGGTTGAAAAGGACCACGATGATCATTTAGTTTCAACTCCCCTGCTATCTGTCACAGGGACATCCCAACTTGCTCTGGAGGACTGAGATGTAGATCCCAGGCTCTGGAACACACAGCAAAGAGATATCCAGGTGGGTCTGTATGGGCAATTTGTGTACCCTGAGCAAGACCATAGATAACAGTTTTGGTAGTGAGCTGAAGCAATTCGCTGCATTGTTCTCTGCTCTATGCCTCAAGGGTGCACTGAGCAGTCAGTTACTATGGGAATCTGCACTTCACCTCTGATGCATTGGGAAGACATTCACTGCTTTATCGAACTGGGAAGATTATTTCTTTTTTTTCTTGTTTTGCTTACTGCAGTATCTGTTATTTGATGTTATCGGAGGTTGGGGAATGGGATGTTAGAGTTCTTTTTCATTCATTCTTCTTTAGGATGTTTCGATAATTTACATGGTAAAATGAGTTATCTATTTAAACCATATGTTCTTTAATTAAACTTTCAGGTACCCAGGGATGTTAGTGTCTGAGCAAACAGGAAATCCAAAGTTTTTACATAAGGAAATCTGAAAATTCCAGTTAAAAGATCAGTTCAGATGAACAGTGAGGATTATTTGACTGTTTCAGCTAATGCTCACAATAAACCAGGGCTGGGGCTTTTGCCTCTGGTTTCTCTGATCCCTCTTCTACTGCTGCAAAGATACAAAACACAGTAAATGTGTATAAGGCTGCCAGCTCCCTATTTCCCACACCTAACCAAATCCCAAATAGTCGTGTTAAGAAACTGATTATAGGGTGTGATGTTAGTAGTTGTTTTTTTGTGTTTTTTCCCCCCCCCCTTTTACCATCTGTCTGCTGTGAATACATCTGAAATCTCTGGCTTTACCGGCTAAAATGTACTCAGCTACTCAGTATTTTTTTTTCTAATTATCATTTTAATTTGCTTCTGCTCAGCTCCCACACCTCCTCCTCCTTAACAGATTGTTTATGTTTTTCCAAAGAGCTTCTGACAATTGCTTATCCTGCTCTTTGCACCCTTCCCTGCTCCTCGTTCCAGAGATTGCTGTCTCTTGTCCCTTTTCTTGCTGCGAATGTGCAGGAGTGAGTGTGGATCACAGCCTTTCCAACTGTTACTGACAAATTGCCCCATGCAATAATCTGTTATATTAAGAGATTTTTTCCTGTTACTCAGGCCTCCCTGTTCTGCATTAGCAAGTGGGACAGATTCTAGTGATTACAATGAGATTTGGTACAAGCATGTTATTTCTGGAAATCGATACTTCATCCAGTGACAACACCAAACTGCATAGGAAGCTGCTTACTGAGACTTGACTGAGACATGCCTCTTAGGTGATATTTGGAAAAGTGCAATCTTCAAAGAAATTATGGGACCAATCCTGGGAACATTGCATCAGTGAGAGATTGAGGAACAAAACAATTGTTCCAGGCCTTGGAGCTCGATCCAGACATGGATACAAACAAACTAGCATAAGGTCTAAGTGAGACTGATGTGTCTAGCTCCAAAACCACACTCTGACACCTTTTCAGGTGCCATTCAAGGCCTCCTTTCCTTTGAGCCACTACCTTCTGTCTAAATGTCATCCAGGAGCAGAAACAACGCAGAGTGAGGCTGGTGCCTCCTGAGGATCTCCACACAGTGTTTCAGATCTTACCTAACACTCAGTGACAGAACTGGGTTCCTCAAGAAGCTGTTGGTGGTAGTTTTATGTAATACCTAACTTCGTTATCACATTTATAGATAGCTATAAAAAACATTTTCTGTGATATCTGCATATAAACTACTGTACATTTCATGGAACATACATCAGTGTATAGCACATGATACATGTGAGGCATAATTCACAACAAACTACATAAGCACTATTCTGTGTAACTGTATATAAATCTCAATATTTATATATGTGTGTTCTGTATAACAGAAAACCTAAAAAACCCCTACTGATTGAAAGATCCATAGATGAAGCAGATCTTGCCTGGGACTTGAGCGTCCAGTCTGTGCCTTCAGAAAGGCAGAGAAGGGGGTACAGAAGTGACAAACTTCAGTCCCCTTTGAAACTGAGCTACTTACTATACAGAGATAAACAGTAATTTCACCAGCGAGAGACCATGCCAGCAGCAGGCACCTTGGCCTTCAAAGGTATGAGAAATAGAGAAGGAGATGGATAAGGTCTATTTTGTAATTTTTCTTTTACAGCAGTTTTTTAACTATGAAAAATTCAGAAGCATTTTCTCCTGCAGGTTCTTCCCCACAAATTGTTGTTGGGAACTATGCCCTCTCAATTCTTTGAGCCTCCTCCATCTCTGAATCTAATGCATTTGGGAGATATATTGTCCTCTTTTCTGAACACTGCTTCTGTGCGTCTGCAAGAATAACAATGAAATCAGCATATATGGGCTACATTATATTGCTATATGGATAGAAATGCTGGAGAACAGCAAAACCCGATGATGACAGATATTGACTATAAAAAAGAGCTGGCTGGAGATGTAACGTTTCAAGACTGCAGAGAACAAAAGAAGTAATAAGGTTAAAACTAGGGTAAGACATAATTGTACTACAGAGTGATAGCTCTACTGGTTTGAGTATATGTCAAGAATAAACCTGGAAAGAGTATCCTCAGTGCTATAAAGATACAAGAAGAAAGAAAACAAACAAAAAAAACAAACAAAAACCCACAAAACCAAACAAAAACAGAGACAGTCCAAAATACATTGGATGTATATGATAAAATATATCTAAAGAGGTGTAAAGAAGCCCTGAAGCTTGTATAAAACAAAGAACAATGGGAGGATATAATGTTTCAGGCTCTTCTAGAGTAGCTGGTTTTTAGAATACTATGATGTTTAGTCTGAATTTTACTTTGAAGACTGCTATACAGAAATTCTGGTCCTTGAAGGAAAATTATTTATGGTGATTAGATTTTGAATAGATAAACTGACAGTATTGTTCCTTGAGGAAAGCTACTAGTTACAGGCTGCCAGTTGGACTTTGTACCACTTATCATTGCTATTTGAGGCTGAAGCTCTTGCCAATATACTGTCAACTTCACCATCCACTTATCCAGCCTGTGTATCTTACCTATTTGGCTAAAAGTACAACATACAGAGACGATGTTAAAGGCCTTGCGAAAGCCAAGATATACAACTTTGTGGTTAATTGACTTTCTACTGTGGCTCGACGCCCACCGAGACACTCACTCCTCACAGCTGAAAAGGACAGGAAAAAAAAATACCATGAAATAACTCATGGGTCAAGATAAGGACAGAGAGATTATTCACCAAGTAACAATCATGGAAGAAAGCAATTAAACTTGGGAAAACTAATTCAATTTAATGACAATTAAAAATAAAACAAAACAAGAGGATGAGAAACAAAGAAGAACATAAAACCCATACCTTCTTGCCCCTTTCCTATGCCCAATGCTCCTCCATCATTCCCAACTCCTCTCCCCTAAGAATGTCAGGAAGTAGGATGCAGGTTGTGTTCATCCAACCCCAGTCCATCTCAGAACATGAGCAGATCCCCACCTCCCACAAACGGACTCCCTCCTGCCCTTCTCCTTGGGCCTGGGTGCCCTCTGTTGCTTCTCCATGATTTTGGGCAGCCACTATCATATTTTGGGCAGTCTATCATATTTTACAGATTGTGTCTGACAGGTGAAGTTCCCAGTAAATGGGAAAAGGAAAACATCACTCCCATTCTTGAGAAAGATAAAAATGAAGACCTAGGAAACTGCCCAGCTGTTAGTCTCACATATGTACCTGGGAAGTTCATGGAACAGATCCAGCAGGAAGTTATATTAAGGTACATGCATGATCATTGACAGCCAGCATGGCTTCATTGAGGGCAGATTATACCTGACCAATCTATGACTTAACCTTCTATGACTGAGCAACGGCTTCAGTAAACAAAGGAAGAGCAACTGATCTCATCTACCTAAACTTCTGCCATGTCTTCAACACGGTCGTTTACCAAAGACAATGACCTGGACATTGGGTTTGAGTGCATCTTCAACAAGTTTGCTGATGACACTAAGCTCAGTGGTGCAACTGGTCAAACAGAAGAAAGGGATGTTATCTGAAAGGACTTGAATAAGCTTGAGAAGTGGGCATACGTGAATCTAACGAGATTCAGCAAGGGATTACCCTGACCCAAATGCACGTTGTACTTGGGTCAGAGTGATCCCAGGTTTTTTTACTCAGAGGGCAGTGAGACCCTGGCACTTGTTGCCCAGAGAAGCTGTGGATGCCCCATCCCAGGAGGTGTTCAAGGACAGGTTGGATGGGGCCCTGAGCAGCCTGAGCTGATGGGTGGCAACCTTGCCCACTGCAGGGTGTTAGAGCCAGATGATCTTTAAGGCCATTTCCAAAAAAAAGCCATTCTGATTCTATGATTTCTCCTTAGCCATGCCCGTGCTGAAATCTGTTCTCCAGGAGGCACCACCAGCTTGGTGCTGGGCTCAGCTGTGCCCTGTGGTCAAGCTGTTGAGGCCAGCTGGAACCTGACTGAGTCAGCTGTGTCCTGCACAGGGCAGCCCTGGCTGCTGCCCAGCGAGGCCCTGCAAGACCCTGGAATGTACCCAGGCATGGGCAGCCAACATATCCATCTCCTTTATCCACACAGCTGTTCTCTTCATATAAGACAAACAGCTTTGTGAGGCATGATTTGCCTGTGGTGAATCCATGCTAGCTGTTTCCGATCACATTCTTATTCTTCATGTGCCTGGATATAGCTTCCGTAGTGATTTCTATAGTGATTTACTCCACAGAGACTGTGCTGAGGATGAAAAACCTGGGGGTCTCCATGAACCCATCTTCCTGACTTTCCTTGAAGGTGATGTGATGTCTGCCCTCCCTCGGGCATCGAGAAGTTTCCCTAATACACATGACCTTTCTTAGAACATGGGAAGCCTTGCTTTTTGGAAAACAACAACAACAAAGGAATATGTCTGCAGATTAGTTTTTCAATAAAGCAAATTAAAACAAAGAAAAAGCAAAAGTAGACTTCTCACTGACTCTTTGGTAGCGTATCTACTGTATGTTAAATTCAAGCTAAATTTTTCCCTGAACTTTGATCTGCTCCTATGAAAATGAAACCATGCAACAGAGACCTTTTTCTTGGTTAACTGAGTGGATACAAGAGACCACAGGAATTCTTGCAAATTACAGGGTGACAGGCTGGCCTGAGCCAAAGGATGGAGAACAGATAAAAGACCCCAGATCTGAATCTGTTATGAGAAAATGAAAGACAGCTGAGGGGAAGACAGGGGATGTCAGCTTATACAGTAATGCAGATTTTACTATAGTCTAGCTACTGACCCTGAGTCCTCATGCCAACCTGGGATGTTGCAGTACTGGCTGTACAGTAAGGTTTTCAGCAGAGCAAGGACCCTGCCTGCAGAGTTGATCAAACAGGCCATCAATCAACTGCTTCACATTATGTACTTAAACCTCCTTCTCAAAGTCAGGTTATAATTCATACGACTGACGACCTCCCAGAGCAGCTGTGTTAAACTTAAGGTAAGAGCTGCAAAAGGAGGTAAAGCAGCAGTAAAATTATATCTCCAGTTACTAATAATAAACACCAGAACCCCTTTCCATGACCTCTTCTTAATGGGTATCTCATAAAATCATAGAAATGAGGGATTTTAGCTCACCAGGGATTACACTTGCGTGGTAATGAAAAGAGGAACATTAAAGAGATTGCTGGCACAGGAAATTGCTGACCATGCAAAGAGCAGGCAGTGAACATGGCCTTAAAGAGGTAGCACTAGCCAAGTGTGAAAGACAGGCATTGTTTTCTTGTTTGATTCTGCAAAAATTAAATTCCATGGGACTGGCTGGATTTTCAAACCTTAAAGGAACTCAGCACTCAAGAGAGTTGTAATGTCCCACTGCAAAACCACCACATTCCCTCTATGTAGCACTGGTGAGGCTACATCAGAAGTCCAGTTCTGGGCTCCGCGGTATAAAAGAAACATGCACATGCTGGATAGAGTTCAGCAAAGGGCTACCAAGGTGATGTAAGGACTGAAACATTCTTCCTACAAGGAGAGGCTGAGAGAACTGGGGCCATTCAGCCTAGAGAAGAGAAGTCTCAAAGAGAATCTAATCAATGTGCAGGGAGTATGCAGAGGACAAAACCAGTAGTGTCCAGTGCCAAGGCAAGAGGCAATAGGCACAAACTGGAATACTGGAGGCTCCTTCTGAACATCCAAAAGTACTTCTGTGCTGTGTGGGTGATGGAACACTGACACAGGTTTCCCAGAGAGATTATGGAGAGTTTCCCTCCTTGGAGATCTTCAAAAGCTGCCTCAATATGATCCAGGGCACTCTGGATGTCCCTGCTTCAGCAGGAGTTGAACAAGATGGACCAGAAATCTCTTTTTACCTCAACAATTCTGGGATTCTTTAGATCAATTTAGTGGAGTAAAATGGAAGAGGTAGGTATTTCTATCATTAAAAGTGAAAATAAGGGAAAAATCTGAACTTTGATTTTGCTTTAAATATATGTATTTAAAATCAAATCCAATATTGTTGCTTACCTGCTCTTTTCTATTGTCACTGGCATGGACAGCACAGAACCACAATGTCAGAGTGCAAAGAAACATGATAAAATAATCTTACATAAGTACTACCCCTAGGAACACACATCATCCCACAGTCTGACTGTATGAAAACGTTTATGTAGTGTGAGAAATTTGCAGCCCTGGATTAGACAAGATATTGAATACAGTTTGTACAGTGTTTTAGATTTCTGCGTTTCTCTACTCTTTCTGCTGAGATTCTGTATTCTTGGAATAAAATTTTGTGTTACTCAAAAACTTCATCAAGGGATGGGATTGTGTTTTTCTAAAGATGTTTTTCTACTCTGGAATCCAAAGCAGCACAGTAAGTATAGGAGATATTTTTTGTTCAAAATTTTGTCCAGTACTTGGGAACCTCTCCTATGTTATAACATGGTTCATAAGATTTGTTTCCAAGGATACCTTTGCTCCTTTTCAGAAGTATCTCTTCTTCATTGAAATCCTCTCTGCCACAACAATTTTAAAGGGAAAGACTTGGGAGAGCAAAGGCTTGTGTAGAGCAGCCCAGTATGTGCTCTGTCCATGGAGATGCCGTTTCTTGGCAGTGGTTCCTGAAGAATATAAATACAAGGACTCCATGTCTTGAAGACCCTTGTTCTCAGTGCAGTCACAGACTTTCTTTTTGACATTTGGCAGATGGTATCGTCTCTGTTAAATGGCATTTTCCAATCTATAAAATGAGGCTGTGTGGGGAGTAGGCAACATTTCCACACAGGAGTGCCAGAATGTATTTTCCTTTCCTTAAGCATGACAATGGAAACTGGGCCTGCAAGGGGTGATTCTCTCACACACAGCACATGGCTTCTAGTGGTTAGGAGTTCCTAGTTCCTGTGTCCCACAAGAATGTCTAGCCATGAAGATTAGGAAGATACTACGTTTCCAGATGGCTCCTTCTTCGTCTTCCCTGAGCTCCTGATACTGTGCAACGCCTGAAATCTTTCCATGGGACATCATTTTCAGCCATATTATTTCATGTCTGTCTTCGTATGGTAGCACTGGGGAAGTCTATAAATAAATATATGGCAAAGAAAGGAAAATTCAATTGCTTTGGGACCCAGGGGAAAACATGACAAAAATTTCAGTAGCTACCCAGCATCACATTCTGCTCAAATTCAAGGTAGGTATAATGTAGCAGGACTGCATTTCTGCCTGAACTAAAAGGAGCTATTGCTTCTAAAATAAATTTTACTTTTAAGTATTGGTGGTCATATCAAGTCCTATCACTATGTCAACACTGGCTTGCTAAGTCTATTAAAATATTGAGAACCAGTAAAAAAGAGGACCTATCAAAATTGGTTGTCAGGAGAAAAAATATGCTTGTCAGTAAAGACTTTAAGATATTTTAAGAGAAAATACAAAGAGGATTTTTCCCATAGTCTGGTTTATGTTCCTGAACTGAATTCATATTTTAATATGTAATATGGATTTATGGGCATTTTTGATAGTTTGTACTATAGATCTGACACAAACTAGCCATGCAGTGTATCATCGTAAAGAGAGGTGGGAATGCAAAATGACTTTAAGAATGTAATTGTCTGGAATTGAACGGAGGAGTACTTTTTACTGTGTTATCTGTATTTATTGTGATTTCATTTTCTGAAGTTTTATTAAGAAAAAAATTGGGAGAGCCAGTGGAAAACAAAATGACAATTTTCTCCCTTGTAAATTGGTTATGTTGTTGTCAGAATCTCTAAGCCTCTATTTACTTCTGTTAATAGATCAGCCAAATTCAGTGAAGAAGCACTGATGTGAAGTCAGTGTGGGTCTTTTCTGCACTGTGTTATATAGCACTCCTCCCTCCCACCACCTTTTCTTGTAAAAGAGCCAAGAATTTAAAGGAATGTCTGAATGCCATATAATAATAATTATATTTTGCTTTTCTGTACTTTCTTTTAAGACCTTTAAATTCTGTGACAGTCCCCAGTTAATCACAGCAAAGATCTCATGGAGAGATCAAGGGTGCTTTTTAGATATGCCTGGAAGATTTGAGAGCAAGATTTCTCTGGAAAGTGCAGTGGCCACTTCTCCTGCTATTAGGAATTCCAAATTCTTTTTTAAAAGGGTTTTGTTCTAAGAAGCCCTTTCTCTCCTTCATGGTAAACTCTTTCATGGCTGTCAGAACTAGGCAACAGCATCCTTGGAATGGAACATACTACTAATGCTTTTAGAATGCAAGATGAAACCTGGAAGGTTCTGTCTCTACCAGCAAACCAGCCCTGGAGAAGGGTTGCACAGTGCAGATTATATGGCTAAATTTCCTTCTCCAAACTGCCCCTGAGAATGGTTCTGTTCTATGCTGTTCCCTGGACTACTGTGACTGTGATCTGTAAAAGTGCTAGAGAGTTTGCAGATAATTAAAGGAATGTGCAGTTACAGGCAGTGCTGGCACTTTGTTTCTGGTCCTATTTCATCATTCTGGAGTTAGCCAAAGAGACAGTGTCAGTCTTATAGCATCGGTAGACTCTGGTTCACCTATGTTGAAGTAGTATCTAAAGGTCTCAGATCAAAGCAAGACCTGATGAACATTCTTGGAGCTAGCATATGCCCGCTACTCACACATCAAAACAGAAAAATCAAGAACATGTTCAGAAAGATGCAATAACTATGTCAAAATCCAAGTCACTAGTAGAATAAGAAAAATAATTCTAGTGTCCTGCTTCCAGATTGCCATATGGCTTGCTAGCTTTGTGCATAGTAATAACATGCTGTTAGAGGGAGGTCAAATCTCAGTGTGAAACAAAAGCATCAGAAAAAAATTTCTTTCGTTGTTCAGGCAGGCTCCAAGCTACTAAAGCTTGGAAAGATAATGCTAAAACAAATCCCACATCACTATTCAGGAATTCTCACACATCCATCTGTGTTACATATGTGCCTCATGCAGAAACAGAAATTTGGCTTAGCCATTCCCAATCCATTTATTGGCATCAAATTGTGCAGTTCTACATCAGTTCTATCCAGTTCTTAATACCTAAGTTGCATTGGCTTACATATAAATTGCAGGAACTTCTCTTCGCTCTTTGTAATTCTAATTCTAGTCTAAGAAATATTTGTTTCTTTTTCTTTTAGCCAGAATTCTGCCTGGTTGAGTAAGGAGTTTTTGTGTTGTCTCAGTTTTGTGCTGATGGTGAAGCTGTCTTGGAAGGTGAGCACATAGACAGTCTCAGGTGGGATATCCTTGCTGTCCTCTTCATACACACATAAAAAAAAATCTTTTCAAACTTAATCTACTTCCCTGTCAGTTGCAACATCCCTCCCTACCTCCTATTCCCAACATCAGTGTCCTAATTTCCTCCCTGACTGATTGCATGAGTCTTTTTTCCTTCTGCTGCTGCTGTTACTGTCATTGTTACCTGTGTTATTTGAAGAAGTTTTCTGCAGTTCAGTTAGGCATCTTGAAGCCAAGGAAAAATGTGATAGAAAGTCACAACGATTGGGAGGCATTCAGTGGGGACATCTGCTGACAATTCTGTTAGGTCAACAGCCTATGGTGTTGACAGCCTGATAGTCTTGAAACTTAGAAAACTACAACACTGGAAAGCTGGCAACTCATGCTGCCAGAAATCTGAGGGTCACTTGTCATAACAAATGCATGCACAGCTCCTGATCTGTCAGGGTAAAAACTGAGCCTGGAAGATACTGAATACCTTTGCCTGCTGTTATGAGAAAAGCAAACAGAAATTGATCAGATTGCAGATAGGCTTGGCCTGGATTTTCTTACAAGAACACATCTGCAGTGCTGTGTCCAGTGCAGGATCCCCAGTATGTGAAAGACACCAAAAAAACTGCAGGGAGTTTAGCAGAGGGCAACCAAGGTGACTGGGGTTGGAGTATTTGCCCAGGCAGCTGAGGATGAGGCAGCTGTGTTGTTCAGCCTCAGAAGGCTGAGAGAACATCTTAATGGGAGGCTTTAGGGAATATGGAGAGAAGTTGTTGCTTAGAACGTACAGAGAAGGGCTTGAAGGTAACAGATGTTAGGAGTGGTTACTAAGAAAAACTTTACAAGGATGGTGGTCAAATTTTTGAGCAGGGGCCCAGTCAAAAATCAGCAGGATAAAGTGTTGAGCAATCTGATTTTAGCTGGCCTTTCTTTAAGCAAGGGATCAGACCAGTTGGCCTGCAGAGGTCCTTTCCAACCAGCTGGAATTCTTAGTCCACATATTATCTAGCAGAAACTTAGAAACTCTTGTCACAAACATGCTTCATGTGTTTGTAGAAAGTAAAAAAGAAAAAAAATGTTTTAGCTAATGTTAAGTTAATGGCTAAAAACTAATAACCAGTTAGTGGAATCCATTAACATTACATGGGCAAGAAAAGAGAAGTGTGGTAAACATAAGCAAAACTGCAAGCTTTAAATTATTTTGAAAGTCTAAAAGACTTTCAGGGAACTCCAAATATCCCATGTTAATGAAGAAATAAGGTCATTGAAAACTTTTTCTTCAGAAAACATCAAAGAGATTATTTGACACTTTACTTTTCAAAATATGAAATGTGACTTAGAATTCAGTTTTTTTGGTCTTCAAAGAGAAACTATTTTGGTTCCATTTTCTCATCTCCATCTAATCCACAATGTCAGAAATAATCTGTAAATATGAGGTAGAATAATTTTTTTTGTTGTAACAGGATACTTGGCTAGAGAGTGTGCAGGGATCTCTGACAGGGATCTCTGAAACAAGAAGCACCTCAAACCTTTAGAAGTCTACTTGGCAAACCAGTAGAACTGAGGTTGCTTCTTTGTTCACTGTTCGTTATAGCCACTTGTTATCTTCTGAATCTGCATCCGTAGAGTGAAATTTTTCAGGTATATCCTTTGCCAGAAGGTCACAGTTTGTGGCTTGTTAATGAAAGCTCAGTTCTTTAGGTGTACAAAACGTAGGCTGTGTAAAAACACCACACTCCCTTTAACCATTTTCACTTCCTTTTGCCACTGTTTGCTTTTATCCCAACATTTGATTTAATCTATGTGGACAATTGTGTAACTCTTATTTTGAAATTGGACATATTTTATTGTCCTTTCTCCATTAAGCTAAGGCCAATTAGTTCTATTTATGTTGCCCCTGAGCTTTTCATTTTCAGTTCTTGCTGAAATATACTTCTGATCCCTGCAAGACAATTTGGGTAGTTTAGATTTCAGAATGGACTGTTCCCAGCAGAGTCCTAAAAAGACATAAGGGCCAACTATTTGTAACATCCATTGCTTGTTCGTGAGGTGGCATATGCAGGACCCCAGGTAATCCATGGGACAGATTACTTTGGAATGGCTGAACGGAGACTGCAGATGGGCCTGCTTTTATTATCAAATGCAAAGGGGACCACTTTTACAGCTTGCAATAAAGTCTCTGTTACAGAACACCACAGCTCTTACTTTTTATTTGTGTGTTTGGCATGGCCATGTTCTGCAGAAAAGCATCAGGCTCTTTATGTCTACCACTGGAAACACTGAAAAACCCCATATCAGCTGTTCCATCTGGAGAGACAGGGTAAAAATATCCAATTATGCAGCATGTCAGGATTGTAGAAGGCATGTCAGGCTTGGGAGACAGTCATTGTGTTGGATGTTCTTCACAAAAATCTTCTACCTCTGTAATCTTCAAGGTATCATTGCAGCCAACCCAATTGCTCAACCTAACAGATGTCAGATCCAAAGAGTGACTTGCCATCATGAATTCATTAAAAAGGTGAAAAACAGCCTTCCCACATAAGACTCAATGAGTCATTAAAAGGAAGAAGGACCTTTCACTCAGGCTGTGCTAGCTGAAGATATGACTAAGAACTGCATAAAATGGGGAGCGAGGCTGCAGGAGCCCTCTTACTCGTTTGTGTTACTAGTCTGGATGAATAAAACATGCCCTGTTGCAAGCCTGGCTGGCTGTAAATGTCTCATCTGAAAGTGTAGGTATCTGGTGTGTGTACGTACATGTACACATAATGCAGAGAAAGGCAGAACTCATGCTGGAATGGCTGAAATGCTGATAGAAATTGGAGAGTTATTGTGTATAAGGGTCATTAGCTACATCGTCACAGAGATCTAAAGCAATCTCAGACCAAACAGTCAGTACATTTTCTAAAAACATTAAGTATCTTTTAGCATAAGAGGTTTCTCCTGCAGATGCTTGCTTTTTCCCATCTGTGTTTAAAAGGAATATGATGTGGTACAGAACAATTCTTTCTTGCCATAAGAAAAATACCCTGGTGAAGAAAATAGGGCTGTGACTGCCTAAGGACATAAGACAATGTTCAAATTCAGATCCACAACCCCTGATCTGAATTAAGCAGAAGGAGACTTTTACCCTTGATGTCTCACCCTCAAGCAAGCACTCAATTAATTTATATACTAGCCAGCATAGAGGAGCGTATAAAAGGGTCCCTGGGCTGTTTTTAACCATATCTGCTGTGAGCTATCACCTTCTGGCAGTGGCACCTGCCTGGTGGTGTGCTCTGCAGCATTGTGCTGCCACTGATTGATCCAAAGCCCTGATCTCTGTGGAGTGCAGTGGTGACGGAACCAACACATTTTTTGGTGAACTGTTTTATATAAAATACTTATCCCTGTATGTTTTATGGAATCACTGTCATCACTCTCTATACTTACCTGAAACTATTTAGCTTTGAGTAAGAAAAGTAAAAGAAAATCGCTCCCAATTAGGATCTTGCTAAGGAATGTTAATGCAATCTCAGGTCCTTTCCTTACCTGGAATCACTACAGAACTTCCTAATGAAGCAGTCTGATTCTCAACTTCACTTTTAAGGATTTATCAGGATAATAGGCATTATGACTTTTTCTTTCTCTATATAAAACCCATAGAGGAAAACAATATGAATTAAGGTTGTTAATTCCCAGATATCATAAGGAGAATGAAGAGAATACTTTGAACTGAATAGCTTAATTGTACATCTTTCACAGTGTTTGAAAAACACGGGCTTACTTTATATACTTACTGCCTTTATTATCTGTACAATTTGTAACCAGAAATACACAGGAGTCAATTAAGTTTTTCAAGAAAAGTTTTCTTTTCTTTTCCAAATGAAAGTATCATATATCATGCAATATCAACTCTAGTGTTAGACTAACAGAAATTTACTGCGGCGTGTCCTCGCAATGAAAATTTGCAGCTAGATTAATGTCCCTTTAGATGGCATTAAATCAATTTCATATGTATGCTCGTATTTTCACCAGAGTGACATTCTGCAATAGCTGATGTTTGGTAGGGGCAGCAAAGAAAAAAGCTCAGTGGATTTTTAATCAAGTTTCATGAAAAAAAATATATATATATATGCATACCAGACAAGAACATACTTCATGCTTCACTCTCTGCAAAGAAGTCTTTATTTTTCTAAGTTAGATAGCTTCCTACATGTTATTCATACATAGTATGTTAACTGTGCAGCTTCCCACAGCTGAGGAACATCCACAGTTGTACCTATATAATCTGAAAAGAACTGATTTTTTTTTTCCCACTTTATTGTAATAGTTCTTAAACACCTTACACTGCAACAATTGTTATGTGGGATAAAACCCATGTGACAGATAATTTCTACCAGTAACCTGGTAACAAACTTGAGCCTGTTTTGCATTGAGTTTTCTATCTTTCTGTGTCTTAGCTATGTTGATTAACACTAGCTCTAACTCAGTTCCTGTGCTTCTAAGGGGCATCCAGAAATGATGTCATCTTCTTATTTTTCTCCCAAAGAGGGACTCAATTTAATTTTCTGGAAGGCTTCATATGTCTTTTGTCACTTATTTCTTAACCCTTTGTCCTGTCATGCTGAATACTTTTTGTCAGCAGAGTATGCAGTTAACATTTAATTACCAGAAAAAGAGGACCTTTTTTTTTCTGCTATTAAAGGCTGCAAAATTATAAATTAATACCTGGGTCAAGAAGAAACTGACCTATTAAGCATTTATGGTTGTAAATTGCTTGGATGACTTGCATTCAGCTTTTATCAACAGTGCTGAGAGAAAGGGAGGCCTCTTCTGTGCGCATTCAGTGTGCAAAAAGCAAAAGAGAAAATCAACAGAGGCTATACAAATATGGTTCCCTTCTAATACACACATCTTGCAGCATTTTTATTTTTATTTTTAATTATTTATATATATATATTATTTTTTTTTCCATGTGATTATTATTTAATGTCCAGTACACGGCAAACTATCCACTAGCAGAAGTGTAAATGAAAAGATGACTGCAAAAAATCTCCAAAGATTCGACAGCTTTAGAAGACAGATGCTATGTAAACAGCTGCTAAAAATGTGCATGGAACAGTCATTGCCTACACCTTCACCTGCTTTATTGCTCTCAGGAAGCACTTTTGAAGTTTCCACGTAGGTGAATGTCTTTCTAAACCTAAAGATGAGCTGCACAAGACTTTTTATTTCATATATTTCTCTTTTGGAATATGTGCTGTGTGTTGTATTTATTGATTCTTTAGCTGTGTTGTTGTTTGAGGCTTTATGATGGAAGAGAATGGGAAAATAAATGTTGAATGTTATATTAGATTTAGGCTTAAATTGGGTTTACGTGGAAAGATTTTGGTGGTGGGGGGCTGCAGAGGAGACCTCTGTGAGCAAAACCCAGCACTGCACCATATCAGAGCCAGCTCCAGCTGCTCCAAAGGAACACAACACTAGGCAGAGCTGAGCCATGAGTGATGCTGGGTGTGCTCTGGGAGAGCAGATTTAAGAAAGGGGAAAACTGCTTCACAGCAACAGCTGGGAGAGAGGAGTGAGAAATGAGAGAGGAGCAGCCCTGCAGGCAACAAGGAGGGCAGGAGGTGCTCCATGCACAGAGCAGAAGTTCTCTGCGGCCCAGGAGAGGCCCACAGTGAGGCAGGCTGTACTCCTGCAGCCTGTGGGCACCACACAGAGTAGATCTCCACGTGCAGCCATGGAGGAGCCCACAGTGCAGCACTGGATGAGGCTGAAGGAGGCTGCAGCCCTCACAGAGCTCCCACAGGAGCAGCTACAGCCTGAAACTGCAACTATGGAGAGGAGCCTGCAGAGGGGAAAGAGGGCTGGGGGAGCTGCCATTTGTGTGAACCCCTGCTGTTGGAGCAGTGCTTGGAGAGCTGCAGCCTGTAGGAAGCCCACACAGGATCAGTTCAGGAAATATGGCATTCTCAGCGAGGGACCCATGGAGCAGAGACAGAGAATGGCCATGAAGACACCACACAGATAAAGTGACATGGACAGACTGCAGCCCTCATTCCTTATTACTCCATGATGCTCAGGGAGAAGAAGGAGAGTTTGCTTTTAGTTTCTTAAGTTTGCTTTTAGTTTCTTACTGCTCTGGTCTGTTAGAAATAGGCGATAAATTACCTTAATCTCCCTATGCTCAGTTTCTTTTGCCTGTGACAGTGATCAGTGAGCTATGTTCCTGTCCTTATCTCTACCCTTGAGCCCTTTTTCACTGTGTTTCTCCTGCTCTTCCTTTGATGAGGGGACTGAGAGTGGTGTAGTGCAGTTCAGCTGCTCATCAGGGTGAGGCCACCACAGGGTTTTGTTCTTCAAATGTTCAATTTTTTATTTTCTGCTCTACATTTTGGATTTTGTACGCATACAAACATATACCCATACACATACTTCCTCTATCATTTCTATTGCCTTTCTTGCCTGTTTTAAAAATCACTTTTTAAATTTTCTGACTATTCTCTGTGTCATATTTAATTTAATCCTCTATTTATAACCATGGTAAAATGAAGAATCACTCAGAGATTTTCTGTGCATGGTTTGCAGCAGTTTTCATAAATAACGATTTAATAAAAAACAGACTCTATTTTTTACACTCTAATTAAAAATTAAGAGGAATGTGTATATATATATATATATATAAAAGCAATAAAAATGGACCAAAATCTTCTCTCAGCTGCATGCACTGGGCAGATTAGATTTGCTGGATTTACTCTCATTTATAATACGTGTGGAGAGAGAAGCAGAGCTTGCAATAACTACTTTAACAAAGCGATGAGCTAGGAGGAGTAACAGGGTAGTAATTAAAGAGTGCCTCCAGCATGTTCTTTTGAAGGAGCTCATATAGTTTTTCTCACACTCACAGAGTGTTACCTGCACATTCGTTAATCACAAAACTTAGAGATTTTCAAGGCAGCTAAGCAATGACACCATTGAATTATCACAGCTCAGCTGGTTGTACACTTTCCTATCACTGCCCTACACTGTTGTGTGGGGATTTAGCAAAATTGTTCCAATGTGATCCTGTCAGAATTCTGAGGAAATCCTCTCTCTATGGTATTTAATTGTAATGCTCCAACTGACATTTCTGTATCTGGTATTTTGCCTGTGAGTTTCCAGAATGATTGAATCAGGACTGAAATCACAGTGTTTTTGGCAACATATCAAGTGAGGTGATCCTTCCATTTAGTGCTGGTGGAAAACTGTTTTCAGTTCTGGACTCCCTATTGTAAGAGAGACATAGACATATGGAAGGTCTGAGATGTGGGACTGTTCAGCCTGGAGAAGAGGAGGCACAGGGGAATCCCATCAATGTCTTTGAATACCTGAAGTGAGGATGAAGAGAGGATGAAGCCAGGCTCTTTTCAGTGGTGTCAATGGCAAGAGGCAATTGGCACAAAGTGAAACACAGTTGGTTCCATCTAACCATCAGGAAGCACTTCTATGCTGTATGAGTGGCTGAGCACTGGCACATGTTGCCCAGAGAGGCTGTGGAGTCTCCTTCTTGGACCTGGACGTGCCCCTGTGCATTCTGCTCTGGATGTCTCTCCTCCAAGCCATTCTATGAGTTTGATTCGACATTACTCCATGCCACAGACAGATTTTTGGTGAAATTCAGTTGCAGTTAAGTAAGCTTAAGTTGCCAGAGATCTGGGCTTCAAGAATCCTGATTTACTTTTTTTCCCAGCACACTGTTGAGAGCTTTCGCTTCGTAGTGAAACAGTGCCTTTATTAACTGGCAAAAACAGTGGTGTGTGAGGGTTTGAGAACACAGTTTGGAAAGACCTCTGTAGATACCAAATCTGCTTTCTGCATTAGTATAATGGTAGTAAAGGGTAAATGGATAAGAACAACTGTGAGGTATGAAACAAAATTACGTCTCAGAACTGCTAGTGAGGCATTGGAACAGACTGCCCGGGGAGGTGGTGGAGTCACTGCCTCTTGAGGTGTTCAAGAAATGCGTAGATGTGGCACTGATGGACATGGTGGGCTTGGTGGGGATGGGTGGATGGTTGGACTTGATGATCTTAGTGGTCTTTTCCAAATTGAATGATTCTGTGATTCTTTGCAGAGAAAACAGTAATTCAGTAATATTTATAAATTTTCATTCCTTTGCTTTTCTCGGGGAAAAAAATAAAATGAAAAAATACCCAAACATATTTTCACTTCTAAGCTTGTCTCATGTTGAATTATTTTAGGTGAACCTGAGACAATTCAGATATACTGCTTCTCTGGAAGGAAAAGGTTGAGTTTAATGTGACATTTGAATCTAATCCCCTTCCATGATTTGTACAATAGGAAGCACACCTAAGAAGCCACTGTGCCATGTTTGAATCAGAATGTGTTATTTGTATATCTGAAACTGCCATTTGTCCAGTTCTGAGAAAAGATTTCTGCTGTGGAAGTAAAACTCCACTGTTATCACAAAGGAGGCAAATGCAAAACAAAGGGGACAGGACAAATCATGTTTTTAAAATCACAGTGTTCATTAAGGGACAGCACATCACATATGGAAATGAAAAACTTTCATGTGCTAAATGCTTAAAAGTGAAAGTCTTTGTCCTAAGGGAGGGAAAGAACTCTCATAAATTAAAGCATTCTCATTTGGATTATTAAATAATTTCCCAATGGGAAAAGAGTAAAATTAGAAAGAGTACATTTAGAGTGAGAACTGTAGGTTTTAATGAAACTCTTTTAGACTAGTGGAAAAAGGTTGCCATGTTTTTTGACTAATTCTTGTAAAATCATTCACACTTGGTCCCCAGAGGGCCCCAAGCACTGTATGTGAGGGAGGCTGGAGCTATTCTACTGATGAGACTATCAGTGAGGGCTCCTGAGATTGCAGAACTCAGTGATTGGTAACATGGAGGGTGGGTGTTGGCTTAATGATTGGTATTAAGACTGTGAGGCAAAAACATTCATGAGAATGGGACTGAAGCCAATTATTCTAGGGAGATGATTGTTCCCCTCTACTCTGCCCTCGTGAGGCCCCATCTGGAGTACTGTGTCCAGGTCTGGAGCCCCCAGTACAAGAAAGAGAGCTGTTGGAGAGGGTCCAGAGGAGAGCACAAAAACGATCAGGGGTCTGGAGCACCTCCCTTACAAAGACAGGCTGAGGGAGCTGGGCTTGTTCAGCCTGGAGAAAAGAAGGCTGTGGGGTGACCTCATTGCAGCCTTTCAGTACCTAAAGGGAACCTACAAGCAGGAGGGGAAACAACTCTTTGAAAGGGTTGATAACTGCAGGACAAGGGGAAATGGTTTTAAGTTGAGGGAGGGGAGATTTAGGTTGGATGTCAGAAGGAAGTTCTTTATTATGAGAATGGTGAGGTGCTGGAACAGGCTGCCCAGAGAGGTTGTGGATGCCCCATCCCTGGAAGTGTTCAAGGCCAGGTTGGATGGGACCCTGGGCAGCCTGGTCTAGTATTAAATGTGGAGGTTGGTGGCCCTGCATGTGATTCTGTGATTCTTTTAATATTTTTGCAAATGGTGCTCATAGTTTTTGCAAGATGGCCTTGCATGGATAAGAACTGGAGTCAGCCAGAGACTGGATGTGACTTAAAGCTTTTTCCACAGTTAATTGTTGTTAAAATACAGGATTGTAATAAAGAAGTCAGAGGTAACCGTACAAAGATAATATTTATTTATGCTTTATATACCTACATATACTGACATTTATTATTTCCTGTTGCAAGCAAGTCATAATAATCCTGTGTCTGGCTTCATAAAGTGTATGGATTTGAAAATATGTCTGTATCAATATATAGCATGACACAGCCGGCTGGCATTTTGTGTGCATCTAGCTGTATTTCTGCAGAGCTAATCTCATCTTCCATCCAATATAAAACTGCCAGGTTGTCTGTCATGCCAGTAGACCATTTATTTTTCCACTTGTGCATAGTTAAACCTCGGTTTGCAAGCAGCTTTTTAAGTCTATCTCGTTGTTGTGTCACAGTGTGTGTATGTCTGTCTCTATTTCTTTAGTTCTTTGGATTGACAAATACTGTGTTGGGAACTGCCCCAAAAACTTGTGAACTCAGCATTAGAGTCCTTTGGATATCAGCAAACACTTTATCTTTCAGACATACACAGTGAGAGGTTAGGAGAGAGTTTTTTGTTTGTTGTAACCTCAGTGCTGTACACTTTATGCTGTTAGTGAAAAGGATTTTAATAAAGCCTTGTGGGATTAGGAAAAGGAGGTAAAAAACTAGTCTGATTATATCAGAATCAATTAACTGTACTGAAATCCTGGTTCTCTGATGATGGACTTCTAATAGAAATGAGTTTCCCTTCACTGTAGTTTATAACAAAGTTCGAGAGCTGAGTAAATCAGGCCACAGAATTACAGCCTCTCTCTGACTTCTAGACAGCATGAAAAAATATGATAGAGAAAAAAAGGTCATCAAAGTCATTATTTTGTCACTTTTATCACAGTATAAACAACTGCTCAGGTTTCTGAATATTCACTGATCTATGTTTCTCTCCCTTTTTTGCATTCTTAAATTTAGGTCAGCCTTTCAAAGCAAAGTTAGTCATTCTTCATAGAGGCACAGCTCTATCTGATGCATTTTTGTAGGCAGCTCAAGGTGTTTCATTTTTGCCTGGAATGTGGCAGTACAATCCTCCTTAATAAAATAAATAAATAAATAAAAATCCTGTAGAACAAAAAACAATTCCAAAGAATTAACCAGAAAAAAAAAAAAAAAAAAAAAAAAGGGAACGATTCAAACTTCAACTAGCAGAGATATGCAGCTTCATTGCCTATAAAGTATGTGCCAAGAGAAGAGGT
This sequence comes from Phasianus colchicus, assembly GCF_987193195.1. Lineage (NCBI taxonomy): Eukaryota > Metazoa > Chordata > Aves > Galliformes > Phasianidae > Phasianus > Phasianus colchicus. The sequence goes on from NC_143438.1 coordinate 88,402,934, forward strand.
TTATAAAAACTGTGATTTTTCCTCCTTCTCAATGTAATACTTATGTACCCATATGCATATTATATATCTTGGAACACAAACCTAGCAACTCTTCTGTAAAAGTGTGGCAATGAGGAGGTAACAAGCATCTCAGACTGTGTAGGTGCAGCCAGCGTCATCCAGAAAAGGGAAAAATGGCAGATCTTTAAAACTGTATTTCTCACACTTGTGAGACAATTGTGTATTGCTTATTACATCTTTTTTATACACACCAAATCCTATCCTGCTGAAGTCTGTTGATTGTTTTTCCATTTGATGACTGATAGTAAGTGGAGGGGCACGTGGCTTGCAGGCTGCCCTCATGGAGGCAGTAACAATGATAAGCCATGGGAGAGAAGATCTCTGTAGGACAAAGATATATTGTCATCATAAATATAAGCATATCTTTTATTTGGTCTCCAGATGTAACTGTTGCCAGTGCAATTTCTTGATCCATTTGGTCTAATAAACGATCTGAGCCCACTAGCATAGCATGCACATCCCTACACTCATCTTTTAACAGGAAAGGATGTTAAACAGCTGGGATGTTGACATCTGTGACTGCTCATACTGCAGAAGAGAAGGCTTAGAGGGGGGGTCACATCCATAAATACCTGAAGAGAATACAAAGATGAAGCCAGGCTCTGCCAGGGCAATGGGCAGTGGGCACAAATTGAAGTACAAGAGGTTCTATTTGACCATTAGGAAGTACTTATGAACTGTGTGGATGATAAAGCACTGGCACAAGTTGCCCATAGAGGCTTTGAAGACTCCTTGGAGATCTTCAGAAGCTGCCTGGGCATGGTCCTGGGCACCCTGCTCTAGGTGTCTCTGCTTGAGTGGGAGTTGAACCAGATGGACCCAGAAGTCCCTTCCAGCTTCAGACATTCTGTGATTCTGAGGCACTGTGAAAATACTGAAACATGAAGAGTTGGGTTGCTTTTTCCTTCTCGGAGAGGTCTAAATTTGGAAATCTTTGGCACTGATGGTGGGAGATTAAACCTGTTGGTTCTTGCATGATGTATCTATCCCATAATCATGTGCGTGTGTATTTCCTATTAGCTGTAATAAGGATTATATATTGAGAGCAGATGCTATTTAACCAATAAGTGTCTCATACTATTACATCTAGGTTTATTTAAATGCTGTGCCTCTCCATGCCATGTGAGCACTAGAATTCAGCTTTCAACAACAAGCCATGGAGAAAATGCTCACTGCTGCTGATCATCAAACTGCAGGGATGCATTTCAGATCTACAAGGCTGACTTTTCTTCTAAAGCAAACTTCCCTGTTAGCAAACAAAGTCTTGAACTACAAAAAGTGAGTGTTTCACTTAACTGAATACTGCCATGCAAAAACATCTTGGATATGAGATGGTAAACCTCTGTGTTAAATGTGTGCTCAGTCTGGCTTGCATATAGATGAGATTTTGACCAGAGTTAATAAAAAGGCAGAGATTGGAGAAAGAAAAAAATCTGCTACAAGTTTACTTTGGGGGTGAAAGTTCTGTTCGGTATGAACTGGGTTCTCTTGCTTCTCAATTAGCAGTCAGTGTCCTAAATATAATCAAGCTTACTTTTCAGATCAGATAAGTCAGGGCAACAGGTCAGAAAAGCCTCTGTGCAAACTCTTGTGTAACATAATGGGCAATGCAGTGTGCCACAAAAAAAAAAAATCAAGGGTAAAAAGAGAGAGAGAGAGAAGGGAGGGTACAAGAGAAGAAAACCAATAAGAAAACGCATTTACTGTACACGAGTTGTATAGCACAGGGATCTGAAGTGAGAAAGGTAGGGATTTTCTTATCACACACATACTTCATCTCAGTCCTCATCTCTTTCCACACACAAAAGCAAAGGAATAGGCTCTGTCTGTATAGGATAGGATGCCTGCGCATCTAGCAACTCAGGACTGTCCAAGGATCTGTCTCTTTTGGGTGCTCATGCCTTCTATTCTTGAGCCCGTGGGCCTGCTTCTTGAGTTCCTGCAGGTAGAAGGAGATAGATTTTTTAGAAGCTACAGCTGAATAATATACAATAATATACAATAATATACAATAATATACAATATACTTATATATATATAATATATATACAATATATAATATACAATATGAAGTTTCATGATGCACAACAACCTTATGGTCAAATTTTGCCTGGGGTATATAATGTCCTCCAACTCACTTTGCATAAATTGCTGGTTCTGAACTCTTTGGCCAGGAGGTGTTTTGGAACATCTCTGTGCTATGAGTGGGAAGCAGTCCTTAGCAGACACCATGGGATACTGTGGTTAGGGTTTAACAGTTTCTATCCAATGCACAGGAGTCTAATGTGATCCCCTTGTTTCATAGCCAGATTCTTTTTTCTCTCTAAGATGACCAGGAGTCAGCCCTAAGGAGGAGCCCAGCCTGTATGAATCTATAAGAAAACAACTGAAACCGTGTTCTCAGTCTTCAGTTTTATAGAAATCCAAGTTAATTCAGTGACACTTGTCAGTAAAAATCCATATTTATCCACGCAGTTTCTCAGTGTGGGTGCAAATGTGTGGCTGAGTTAGATCTATACATTTTTGAGCAGCTGGTTATAATCGTGTGGGTGACTTACTTTTTGCACGGAACATTTTTTTCCTGTGTATATTTAATGTGTTATGGAAGATGAGCACATGTTGGTGGTTGAATATACTGAACACTCCAGAGCAACAGAAGGAATGACCTTACTGACTGGGTCTTTTGGTGAGCGAGGGAATGTTTCTCTGATGTTTGGCTTTTGCTTCAACCTTACAGGGATATTTTTTTGCAGTGCAAATGTCTGACCAGTCCTCCAAAGGCCGAGATAAGCAATTCCACAGGGAAAGCAAGTCAGGCATTCAAGACACAAGGAGATGTTGAATTCACAATACTTTTGTCTGTTTTTCTAACCTAAACCCAGACTTAACAGATGGTTCCCGAGGTATGTTTCTTGACCTCCTGTGCTGTCACTGAGTCTGGAAATCCCCACTGCAATTACTAGCAAGTTCCTCTGTCCTCATCTGTTATGAATGTTGACTCCCTTGGGAGAACACAAGCAAGAAACTGAGTCATGCTGACACTGTGATACTGAGCTAACACAAATCATTATCCTTTGCTTTTGGGGGGAGTAATATATTGTTCCATTTTGTTAAGACTGTCCTTCCTTATCCTCCTCAACTCTTAGCAATTAAAACAATATATTTAAAGGCCAATACTCTACTGCATGGGAAAAGGTCAATTATAATCAGAAAAAGAAAGGAAGTCAAAGGGACAGAAGGAGATAGTTCTGCATTGCTACAGACCCCTCAGTAAATTTTGCAAAACACAGAATGCTGCAAGCCCTGGAAAGATTTCAACAGCAGGCCCTTTTGTAAAGCTGAGTGGCTCTACATCCACTTTTGTAATTGCAGTCTTTGCTTCACTTACATTACTCTTCCTCAGCTTGACTAAGTTTTTCTATATTTCCCGTCTATTTTCTGAAGAGGCAATTGTTGTGAATGGTGGAGAAGGTTGAGTGCCTAACTGAAATAAAGGAAAATTAGTTTTTAAGGAGAGCAAATTGGATGGAATAGGACCCATAAGGATAACAAGCTGGCGATAATTCAGTGTAGTCTTCCTGTTCTGCTCCTGTTTATTAAATATTCTTATTGACTTCTGCTTCTCAGTACTCTGTGTTCCATGGTGTACTAAATTACAGTAACTGAATATTCTGTCTACATATGCTGACTGGTCATTTGAGAGATGAGTGTACTTAAGACAGAAATGCTTTCCTTTAGTCCTTGCATCTTTGAAATGCCTATTATAAAATGCACATCTGTGAGAAAGCACTTTCCTCTGCCAAATGAGAGTTAATGCTGAAAAAGCTACAGAGCTAAACAAAAGAATAATTTTTAAGGAGGAACCTTCTTTCTGACTCACAGTTCTGTTTCCTATCCACAGCTAGGATTGTGGGTAGGAATTAATGCCAGTGCCTCTACAGATAAACCTTCCCTCCAATAAAATAAGCCCTACCACAGAAACATTTCAGAAAGCTCAGTTTTCCCTTATGGAGATCTAGAAATGCTGATGGACATTCTTTGGCTATATAATTTTTGGTTATATAAATTTTGCTTTTTTTTTACCTAGAGAACACGATGTTCTGAGTGCCAGCCATTTCTGGCAACAGAGGGTAAATTGCACAAGGCAGAGGAATGCTCTCAGAAAGAAACATACATTTTTCATGATGCTTAACTGATATACTGATATCACTTTCTCTGAGTTATCTTTGAATGGTGTGTCTAAAACTCTTTTGGACGATGCTCAGATGTGTCATGGGGAATAGCATAAAGCAGTGACTTCTCTCAGTAGATTACATTGATGATGCCATCATTCTCTGGAGGGAGAGTTTTCTCTCTGTGGATGTACACTGTAATTTTGTAGGCAGATGGCTGGTCTTGGCCAATTTTCTTTGATACTGCAGAATGGACAAGATGTTCCAACTTTCTCCCCTTTTCAGAAGAAGAGGAGAAGGGAAAATATCACTTTTCTCACTTCCATAACTTCTCTTCCCCTTCCCTAACTGCTGAGTTGCACAATCCCATTCCCACTGTTTTTTTGTGTTTTTTTTTTTTAACCTAAAAAGAGATTTAAAATTCTATATTTTTTTCCTGTAATGTGGCAGACTTTCATTGCCTATCCCCCACAGCATACTCTATTCCTGGGAGACAGAACGTTTGCTGGGTTATAGCTCAGAGGGTCGTTCACCTGAAGAACAAATTGAAACTAAATGTCCCAAGGGCCGGGAAACTATGTGCTCGTTTTACAACAGTGTGACCATTTTTCAGCAGTGTGGTATTTCCTCCAGCTGCAATTTTTTTTAAGTGTCACTCATATTTGATGTGTTGGTTGTGCTCTGAGAACGCTTCTTGTAAGAAACTCCCAAAGGAGAAAAATTAAGGGAGAGAGTCCTGGTTTCCTAATCCCATTGAAGCTTGCTTCTTAATCAGATATTGAACTGCTCAACAAACTGCTCAGCACAAAAGAAAGTGCTTCTCCACTTCCTCAGAGGTAGAACTTACTTACAGGCTTGAGAAATATTTAGGAATGAAAATAGTCATGTTTACAGACTTCAAATACTTCTAAAGGCAGATGGAAACAGAACAGACTTAAAATGCTAATGTTCGTGTATACATACATTCAATTTCTTGATGCTCCCGTATCTCACATTACAGAAGTACCTTTATTTCCTGAATGAATGATGGAGATTTGTCCTGCTTCTCCTGCACACCAGCCATTTCTTGTCTTGCATTTGCTGAACTAAGAGTAAGACTAAGTGCTCTGTCTTGCTTAGCTATCTGCAGCAGAGGCTAAACATGCATCCAAAAGGGAATTCTACAAATTCAACATACACTAGGTAATTTGGCGGCAGCAAACAGCAGCTGTTCAGAAAACATTCAGATTGTTGTCACTGATCTCTGTTTTCCATTTGGAGTAGCACTCTTTTAAACCAGCTATAGCCCTCTCCCATTGAACTGGGCCCTGGAGCCTCATACCTCTCATCAAAGCTAGGAGAATTTCTTTTGCCTTAGAAAACTCTAAACTTTATATATAGGCCTTTACTGGGAAGGACATGTATTTCTAGAAAGAAATAGACAGCTTTTTATTTATTTTTACCTAGTTTACATAAAATTGTGTCCATATGTGAAATAAGTGTATCTAATTACTGTAAGATGTCATGCCTAGCCAAATTACTTGAACTCTGGCACCCCAACTCAGAGAAATATTTGGGAGCAGAAAAAGCAATTCTAGTCCTTCTCAGTACATTCAAGGTGCAGGTTTTATACCCTGGGGATTCTTTCAAACAATTAAGGCTGTTGAAGTGTTTTGCTTTATGTTTCCTCTATGAAAGCATATTTAATTTGTTTGGTATATTTAAAGCAGGAGGCTTGGGAATTTCCTCAGCCTTCTGATTTAAGGAGTCCTTCAACTCCAAAGTGCAGTCTTCAGAAAAACAGTAGATTCTTGTTCCCATGCTTGCATGAGAGGAATCATTGTGAATTATGAAGCAAGCCTGTCAGGTTCAGATGTTTCTCAGGGTCAAATTCAGTCCATTTAATTCAGGAGTCTATTTTATCACTCTGTCATGGAGAAAGGAAATGAAGGAAATAGAAGCAACACAGGTGAACATAATCATTTAGGCAGAGCAGATTTATTCCATGTGTTTTTATTGGTTTTTTTTTTGTTGTTGTTGTTTTTTTTTTTTTCAAGATGAAGAATTTCAAGAGTAGTTTTCACTTGTTTCTTTTTTGTCACTGTGGAATATTTATTAGAACTGACGTATTGAAATGTCCACCTCTTGAGAGAAGGTAAACCTTCAGAGTGGAATGGATTGGATAATCCATTCCATGACAATTCTCTAAGGGATGTGATCTGCAACCTTAGTTGTTAACACATAGCAGGGGAGCCTCATATGTTGACTGTAAGAAATAAACATTATAGAACCCTGAGCAGGGCGGAGGCCCCACGGCCAAACCCTGTGATCATCCTGCAGGGATGGGAACTTCATGATACTGTTGAAAATGATAAAATATGTTGGTTTTCTGAGCCAGTCCTGAGCTACTAGTTTTCCACCTTCCTGCCAAAAGTGTGTTTTCAAGTAAACTTTGCAAAACAAAAGAATATTTGAGTAAAGTCATTCAAGCTCCACCTGAAAGTAGGAAACTAGTATAAAATGGCTAAGAGAGATGGAATCTGTGGGAGGAAGGATATCATCATAGACAAGGGAAAGATACCATCACAGACAAGCTGGGAGGACACCTCTGTTTTCTGGTACCAGTTAGTGGGCTGTGCCTGTCTTCCCCCTCTATAGGAACACTAACTGGGTAAGATTCACACACTTACCTGTATGAAATGCTTCTACCAGAAAACTTAGAAATCTCTGTAGTTATTCCAAAATTTAATGCGACTGTAGTTGGCTGTGTTGTTCATGTTCTTGGTTTAACCTCTTATGCTTTACAGACAGCATATTTATCAAGAACAGTCAAAAAATTTGTGATGTGTTGCTTTTATAAACTTCACTATTCACTAACTTAGCCATGAGAGTTCTCACTGGGCCTGGTCAAGATCTCATGGAGTGGTCATGAGACTCTAGTTGAACGGACTAGATGAATTGGGCAGAGTGCTATTTCCGAATCTGTAATCATGATAGTTCAAATATTGAACACAGCTGGACTTACAGTGCTAAATTGGGCATCACTCAGAATCTAAGGTCAGCTGCCCCCAGCCACTCTGATATCCAAGGACAAGGCAGATTGCACAGGGATTTATTTTCTGTCCAAATTCTTTGCCTTTTTTCATGCAACAAACATTCACAGCGGCAGAACCTAGAACAGGTCTTGAATCATTCTCTCAAATCTGCTATTGGAAAAAAAACTTCACTGACTTTTAATAAACTCACAGACATCCCAAGGATGTGCAGGCATCTTGTAAGCTGTTGACTTTCCTTTCCAGACCCAAATATGAAAAACAAAATTAAAAATATGGGTTCTGACCAAACAACTGAGCTTTGAGTTAGACTACATGATAACAATAAGTCCCTTTCAAACTAAATTATTGTATAGTTCAGTCATCACAATGTATACAGGTATTGGCAGGTGCACAGACTACCCATGAGACACACATGGTAGCATCTGTAAGGGATTCAATTGAGATCATAGAATTATAGAATCATTAAGGTTGGAAAAGATCACTAAGATCATTTAGTCTGACTATTAACCCATCACCGCCACTATTGCCTAGTAAACCATGTCCATCAGTTCCACATTTACCCTTTTCTTAAACATCTCCAGGAAAGGTGAGTTCACCACTTCCCTGAGTATCCTGTTGCAGTGCCTCACCACTCCTTCTGAGAAGAAATTTTCCCTAGTACTCAACCTGAACCTCCCCTGGCACAACTTGAGGCCAGTACTCTCATCCTGTCATAAGTCACTTGGGAGAAGAGGCCAACACCCACCTCACTACAATCTCCTCTCAGGTAGTTCTAGAGAGCAATAAGGTTTCCCCTGAGCCTCCTCTTTTACAGACTGAACAATCCCAGTTTCCTCAGCTGCTCCTCATAAAACTTGTTTTCCAGAGCTTTCATAGTGTTATTGCCCTTCTCTGAACATGCTCCAGGGCTTCAGTGTCTTTCTTGAGAAATCCAAAATTGAGCACAGTATCGAGGTGTGGCCTCACCAGAGCTGAATACAGGGGGATGATCACCTTCCTGTTCCTGCTGGCTGCACTCTACAAGACAGGATGCCATGTCTTGGTCCCCTGGGTACACTGCAGGATCATGTTCAGCCAAGCATCAACCAACACCTCCTCTGAGCAGCTTTTGAGACATTGCCACAAGCCTGTAGCAGTGCCTGTGGTTGTTGCAACCTGACATTTGGTCTTGTTGAACTTCATCCCACTGGGCTCAGCCCATTGATCCAAAATGTGCAGGTCCCTTTGAAGGGCCTTCCTGCCTCCAGGCAGATTGACACTTCCCCTCAAACTTGTTGTCATCTGCAAACTTACTGAGAATAGACTTAATTCCCTCATCCAAATAATCAATTGAACAGGATGGGTCCCAATATCAACCTCTGGGGAACACTACTTATGATTGGTTGCCAGATGGATTTAACTGTGTTCACCACCACTCTCTGAGCCTGGCCTTCCTGCTATTTTTACCCAGCAAAGAGTGTACCTGTCCAAGCCATAGGCTGCCAGCTTCTCCAGGAGAATACCATGGGAAACAGTGTCAAAGGCTTTGCTGAAGCCTAGGTAGCCATGACAGTAGGCTACGTCAGCAGCCTTTCCATCGTTCACTATGTGGGTCATCTGGACATAAAAGGAGTTGAGCTTGGCCCAGCAAGACCTACTGTTCATGAATTCAGGCTGTACCTGATCCCCTGATTGTCCCACATTTGCCTTTTGATTGTACTGAAAATTTTACTTTTCCTGAGCCCTTTGGAGAGAATAAAAATTTGATAACACAATTGTTTTTTGCTTATCTCCTGGATGGCTGTTATTTTCTTATTCCATGTTTATTTTCCGTCAGCTCCTTGTGCTTATGCCCAAAAATGTTTCAAAGCAGAAGTTTTAAAGAGATGCCAATGTTTAGAACAGAGAGAGACGTGGAGCAGTAAAAACCTGTTCAGTAAGAAAATAGGATGGAGAAGAAACAGCGTATTTTTATTTTCCTTATTACCACAACAACTGTTTCCTTGCTCTTATGTTGATTACTAAAAATGGAAATCTCTGGAATGCCAGACACATAACATGAGGAATAAGTGGAAAGACATCCATCCATCTATAGTATACTCTTGACTTTAGCACATTCTGGATCTCCACAGAAAGAAGAAAGCAGAAATGATGGCAGGAAGGCATCCCTTCACCAAGTTTGCTAATGGTTTGTTAAGTGCAAAAATCTATGGGCCAGTTGGTCTCTGCTTCTGCACCCTTGACCAGGCAGAAGCTGCACCAAGCAAGGCATAAGAAATGCAATGAAGGTTAAATAATTTTCTGTAGTACTTAAGTTCTTAGAGATTTCATGGCCAAAGGACAGAAAATCTGAAGAGGAATCTGCTTTAAAATTGTATATGTTTTCAGCAGCATATCTGACCAGGTTTTCTCAGCTTCTGTTCCTTTTCCTATGCCCCTTTGCCACTTATCTCCAAGTGAGGAAAGCAGATTGCTCTTATTGTCATGATTCCAGATTTGCTTTTGAACCTTTTCACATGTTGGCAGCAGAAAAGAGGACAAAGAGCTAAGATCAGCTTTGTTCTGGGAGCCAATCAGTTATTCAATTTGTGCTAGGGAGAGAACAGTCATGGGGTTCCTCAGTAAGGCTGAAGTTGGCCACTCAGAGCCAGCACATCTACCTGTCACATTTTTTTGGAGATATACTGGGAAATCCACCTTCCGCTCTACTCCTAAGTCCATACCTTGCTCTCAGTGTAACCATAGACTTTCCTAGACTTGTTATCTCACACATGGTGACGGTGGGTTGCAAGGAACTTTTAAAGGTCTTCAAACAGACTGAGCACAGTGGCAGACAGAGATAGCTAAGGAAAGGCTGCTGCATATTGTAGAACGCCAATACAAGTCAGCAGGAGACCTGCAAAAGGTGACAGCACTCAGAGTTGGAATTTCCAGGAAAAAAGCTTTATCTCAGAACTGTCTCTCTCTATTGCCTTAACTCCAGGCTCTGCAATTATTTCCTGACCAAGATGTAGTCACTTAAGAAGCTGCTATGGAAATATGTGGATTGAACAGATATTCATTTGAATTGCTACATCCTTAACGTGTCTTTTATGAAAACAAGTGGCACCAAGCATTATATTTCAGTGTCATTATGAGTGTAGTGATACTGATGTAATCACCAATGTCATTACATGCATTCTAAGTGCACAAAAGAATGGCTCTCCTTGGTCAGACCACAGCTCATTAGAACAATAACTTCTTCTTGAAAGTTGATGAAGGAGAGAAAACAAGAAAAGACAGGAGTAGCATTTCTCCTGATATACCTTCCTCCAGAAAATTGGCTTTTTTTTTTTTTTAATTCTCCAGCTGGGCACTGAATCCATGTTTTTTTGTTTAATAGTTGTTGATGGGCTTTATTTCCAAGAATGTGTCAAATCACATTTTGGCACCACCGAAATTGTGTTTCAATGAATTCCACTATGTCCTTGGGCACTATATGAAAATATAAATCTATTTGATGGTTGCCAAATACCTACTTCATAATTTCACTCGTGTCCCTACTCCCACGTATTCTTCGGTTGTGAGAAGTGTTGCAATGATCACTGCCAATTTCATTTCTCCAGGATTTTCAAAACTTCTATTTTCTGCTATCATATCCCCTCATCATGTCTTCTCCAGACAGACATATCATCTGCTTGTTAATATCTTTTCAGATAGAACACGGTTGATCTCTTTGGTTATTCCTTTTTCTCTTCTCTGTATTTTTTTTAGTTCCAGTATATTCCGTTTTTTTTTTGTTTGTTTGTTTGTTTTGCTTTGGTTTTTTTTTTTTTTTTTTGTGTGTGTGTGTTTTTTTTTTTTTTTGTGATGTGGGGATGAGAATTGTATGCAGTAAGATGAAAGAGTAAAGAGGTTTTACAGAGTAGTGTAGCAACGCTTTCTATTTTGTTCTGTCTTTTTCTATAACCACTCCTGTTTTATTTGCCTTTGCATCTGCACTAAGAAGATGTTTTCAGGTGAGTCTGTTGTAGACAGAAACTTCAACTGTGTTCTATCAAACAAGTGTTTGTTTTTTTTTTTTTAATCTATCTGAAGAAAGAAAAGTGTCTATCTCATAAAATTTTTGTGTAGCAGCTTGTACGGCTGTAACAGAATACAGATCTAAGGGTATGTTATCAGTCTAGAGAAACTTTTTCTTGGCCTTGAGAAGAGGTTTCTGTTTAAGATGGCTGGGGTTCACGTTGAATAGGGATCTATAAATTCCTCAAATGTGGACGTCTCTAAGAAAACCATGATTTTGAAAGATGAGTAGCATAACTGTTACTGAATCTAGTACAACGAAGGAAGGAAAGAAGGAAGAAAGGAAGGAAAGAAAGAAAGAGGGAATGAGAAAGAAATAAAAAGGTGAAAGAAGAAAAGAATAATAAATAAACAAATAAACAAATAAATAAAGGGAGAACAAGAGTGAAAGAACAAATGAAAAAAAGTCAGGATTTTTATTTCAAGGTGATTGTTTCAGATACTGTTTGCTTGCAGGTTAATTTTGGAGTGGAGCTCATGGCACCTGTTCAAGACACCAGGAGAGAGGGTGTTGTTCATAGAGGGATGTAACTGTCCTTTATCAATAACTCCAACTCGTTCAGTATAAACAAGATTCTCTTCCATCTGTGCAGCATCCTGTCATCGACTAAACAATGCTGAAAGGAAAATCCTACGCCCCACTTATTTCCTGCTCCTGACATATGAAGCTCCAAGAGACAGAAGACAGCACATGGTTGGAAAGAAGGAAAATAAATGAAGTAATGGCCAAACATAGCACAGCTCTCATATCTTGCCGACTCCTCCACTGATGACAGAATAGGTGGACCTGAAGGGAATCTGTTGAATGTCATGATGCTGTGAATTTTAGGTGTTATGTTATGCTCTGGCTATATTGCAAAACAGAAGGAATGGCAGGTGGGTCATTTATTTCCCAATCCCAGAAATTCACACTGGTGAGCAAAAGTAACCTCCAAGTAACCTTGCAAGTAGTAGTTCTCAGATGCCAGTGTGACGAAAACCAACTTTCTTCTTCTCGTGAACATGCAAGCTGAGCATTCTAGCACAAAAAGAGATAGGAAATGGAGAGTTTAAATTCATGGACATAAAAGAACCAGTCATTCATGACTAATGGGCTACAATGGAAGAAAACTCTACATATAGGAAGTATGAATCCTTCTAACCCTAGCAAAACTCATTTGAGAGTCAGGCATCAAACTCCCGTATTGCAAGTTATCACTCAATTCCTCATTTTTTGCTGAAAAAGAACAAACAAACAAATTCATTTCTGGAGATCTAGGAGAGACTTTTTCTTCACTGAAATGGTGGTAAAGCTGCACATTCCCATGAAAAATCAGCCTTTCCTTCTCCCGCTTTCAAATAACCTTTAAGTCTCACAGCCTCACTGGAGAACAGTGATTGCTCAGCCCCTCACATGACTGAAGGCAAAGCACTTAATGGAGGCAGTGAGGCTTGTCACAGAAGACCAATCTTTTCTGGCAAATGGCAGAAGACTCACCAGCCTTTTGTACTCATGTGTTTACTGTGTTTGCTGACAAGAAGAACAGTTCACTGGACTACTAATCCAGAGCATCAGCATCAATAAGTTATTTTAGACAGTTCTTAATTCCCCAATCCCATAGCTAATAATGTACATCATACCTAAAGGAAAGTAGTGTTTCAGTTTTATGCAGAGTGTCTGGTTACTGTGTAGTTTGGGGAGAGACATATGCTGAAGTCCTTGTGTAATAATTCCTCACATTAGAAAAGGATCCAGACTAAGGCAAGTATTCACACTGAGCTCTTGTATTCTTCTGGAAGTTTTTAGTTTTAGTAATAGCACCTTTTCTCTTTCCGGAGAAAAAGCTGGTATATGCATGTCACCTGCTGAAATCTCCAGGTTGTGGCTCACAAGCAACATCTCTTTGTGTCTCCAATAAAATGTAATTACCTGATGAAACCTAAAGGCCTCCATTTCCAAGTAAGATTTGACAGATCTCACCTCAGAAATTCCTGTCTCAACTGGGAGAGATCCAAAATGAGCCAGCAATGTGCACTTGCAGCTCAGAAGGCCTGCCATATCCTGGATTGCATCAAGAGAACCATGACCAGCAGGTCAAGTGAGGTGATTCTGCCCCTCTGCTCTGCTCTTGTGAGACCCCACCTGGAGTATTATGTCCATTTCTGGAGCACTATGTCAATTTCTGGAGCCCCTGATAAAAAAAGGACATGGAGTTGTTGGAGCAGATCCAGAGGAGAGCTATGAGGGTGATCAGAGGGCTGGATTACCTCCCCTACAAAGGAGAGGCTGAGAGAGCTGGCTTTTCAGCCTGGAGAAGAGAAGGCTGCAAGGAGACCTTTTAGTGGCCTTCCAGTATAGTAAGGGGGCCTATAGGAAAGCTGGAGAGGAACTTTTCATAAGGCCAGTTAGCAACAGGATGAGGGGAAATGGTTTTAAACTGGAAGAGGGTAGATTTAGACTAGATGTTAGGAAGAAATTCTTTACTGTGAGGGTGATGAGACACTGGAACAGGTTGCCCAGTAAGTTGTGGATGTCCCCTCCCTGGAAGCATTCAATACGAGGCTGGGTGGGACTTTGAGCAACCTGGTCTAGAGGGAGGTGTCCCTGTCTGTAGACGATCTTAAAGGTCTCTTCCAACCCAAATTATTCTATGATTCTATACTGCCTTTCTTTGAAAGTCTTTTACAGTCTCTTCCTTTCTTATGGCCACAGTGATTATTGATCTTTGGTTATCTATGTCTGCAGCACCTTCTGAGATAATGTATTCTCATTTTACAGTTACAGAAATGAAAACCAGAGCCTCAAAACACTGAGAAGACTGATGATCCAGCAACACTTAGTGAAAGGAAACGTCCCACCAATTGTTCCTCTCTTTTCTCTGTTTCTTGTGGCATCCCATCTTAATAGCATGGAACTTGTACCTATTCTAATAAACACGAATAAATATTTGGGATGGCAGAAGATTAAATTCTAGTCTTTTCAGATAACCTATGACTTTTGTGTGATTGATTATCCATTTATTTTCACTGGTAGGAATTCAAGTCTCGAAAGAACTATATGTGGATAATGTTGACAAAAATAAAGAGTAAGGCCCACAGATATTTAGATGTTCTTCTGAATGGATGAACAAGAAGAATGACAAAAATAACAAGCAAACAAATGAAAAATCACCCCCAACACCAGTTACCTTTGTTGTCATCACACAGAAAAAATAACATCCATTATGAAGTATTTGTTCTGACTGAGGAATTCACTTTTGAGTCCTACATGGGATGAGGTAACCCATTGAAGAAATTAGTACTATTGCCAACAAAAAGTAGAATACAAAGAGAAAACAGTTAATGATGAAATTAATGATAATACTAACAGTGACAATATTAATATTACCTTCAGTTTTAGTAAGGGGCGAATAAACTTAAGTAGACACAGAGCTTAAAGCAAGGGATGTTCTACACTATATTTTGTTGATGGTGGTGTATCGCTGTAGGAGGTGTTAAATCTGGTTTTAAATTGACTGAAAATAAAGAAAGGAACAAGCATCAGAATCTGTCCTCATTAAAAACCGTGTTACTTCTCTGACTTTAGCAAAAGCAGAATATTGGTTTCTAAAAGCAGATTTTAGCCTCACAGATGACTCTGATCATATACTTATACAGTGCTATAAATTGCTAATGGGCTTGTGGATTCTGTGAAGCAGGAAGGAATTGGTTGGAAAAGTGCTATTTTCAATAGAGCTTTTCAAAAAGGAAAGAAGGGAACATAATCAGGAGTCTTGCAGAAATCCAAGGTCACAGGCAGGGAGAAGAACTTCAAGGAAGGAAATGAGAAAGAAAAGTTAGAAGGGCAAGAAGTGGGGACTAGCTGAGGAGCAGTTAACAATGATGATAGAAATGAAAAAGGTGTCACAAAATGTTAATAATGTGTCAGAGACTTTAGATGTCCCTACCTACAAGCCTAAGTCACTTTGCCAGTGTTCCCTTTCATGATGTTTAGCTGGGACCAGCCCTCCATAGTTGTACAGAGCTCAGCACAACAGGGATCTGCTCTCTGTCCTCTTAGATCTCTAGGCATCATCATCACGCAACTAATTAGCAACTGTAATAAATGATACTGTTCTGCCTCTTAACCCTCCACATTAAGATTTCTGTGGGTTGCATTAAAAAGAACAAAAATTTAGAGAAAAAAAAAAAAAAGATTAATAATCCTCAGTCAGAGAAAAACTCTGGAGAGATGACAAGATGACACCATCTGGATGATTACTACTTGTTTCATTTGCATGTTGAACTCGGTATTCTTCCGGCACTAATTATTGCATACCCTTCCTTATACCATGACTTCTGGGGCTCTGTGTGTGATATAAATAGCAGACTAATGACATGCTGCATGTTGCTCAGGAGACCTCATGTTAGTTTACAGCATTTCTCTGATTATTACTTTTTTAATAGAGAGAAGATAAAATACTGATTTTGCAAGCAAGACATGAGAGCCTTAATTTGTTCACATTTTTCCAAGGGCCAATGCATGATGAAATATTTATATGTTCTCCTCTGACTCTTATCGTTTTGAAAGTCCTTGGTTGTTTACTGTTGTGGTTAAGAAGCAAGGGAGAAAGAAATGATGGAGCATTCAGTAGGATATCCATGTAAAGTGTGGAAGTATAACAGGTGTAATGGAAGTAAACTTATATATGTATGACGTTAAGAGGCTGACCCATCCCATATGAATAAAGAAATCCATTATTTGTCAACTGGTGGAACATTTGTAGAGGATGTGACAAAGTCAAATGCTGTTCCTAATGTCTAAAAGACAAGGCAAACCTAAGATGATTAAAATGACATGTAACAGTAACTAAAATAACAAGGTTTGTCATCTTATGGGGGTGTAACAAAAACTATCTACAATGGCTAAGAGAAGGATCTAACTGCAGATTGGCACAGTGTTTTTGGAGTCATCAAATACAGACTACTGGACAGTGCTCATACTTTAGTTAATTAATCTAAATGTGACCTGGCAATACATTAATCCTCCTGCAGTGTCACTCTGACATGTTAATTTCTAGCAGTAAATTTGCACTGTATAGAGATCATTAACTGATTATAGTTAGCAGAGTGTACGCTGGTGTGGCATTTCCACTTTTGCAATGACATTTTGGTGGGTTAACTCATCCCCCTAGGGGTGAGTTGATAAAAGCTTATTGTTATTCATTCTTTGCTTGCACTGGGACTGGCAAAAACTTTTTCCCATACACAATTCAGTTTCAGTAAAGGATTTAAGAAGAGTATTGTATAAACAAGTCTATATTCTAGCTTGAAGATCAGACCGATAATCAAAGGAAGATTAAAGACCATATCTGCTGATGATCTTTGAAGTGATTCTGTTGGCTGTTGTCTGCGCAACACAATTCTGGAAATTGTCCTTGTCATAGATCAGCACCTCACTGTCTGATCACATTATCGCCTAGTGCCCCTTGGCTGTCTGTTTCTTCCCTCAAAAATGTGTTTGAACTATGGAGAATTCTCTAGCAGCAATCTTGAAAATCTCTGTTCCTGACTTTTAACCAGAAACTTCCAGTCCATCCTTTCTTTGCTATTGCTTACAAGTAGTGGGTCAACATTAGAAGGAAGAACTGATAGTCTGTAGGCTGATATGCAATAGAGTCTGAAGTACACCTAAGATTGTGCTCAGGAGTCACAGGCAGCACTGAGTGGGCATAAGGGAATAAAAGATAAAGGTGACTCAGAGCTTTTGAACTACTAAGTATTAGGTCAGGATGCTGGCTGTCAGTCTTTCCTGATTCATTGATCGTCAAATTATCCAACCACCATCCTGAAAATTTAAGCTGACTGAAAGCAGGTTTAATTTTTTTAGCTATATTTTGTAGTTCATAGACCTGCATAAGTCTGCAGTCCATAGCTTGAAAAAATAGTATTAAACATATGCCATAGAGATACTCTGATTTAGGGCTACAAAGGGGTGGGATTTTAGGGAGTCCATGGAGACTGAAAATACAGGGTTAGAGCATTTAAAGGAAAGGTGATATGCTCCTCTTTCTCATCATCCACTGTGTTCTGTCCCTCCACCGTCTTTGCTTTGTCAGCTAGTCCAGAGAATAAAAGGACTGTTACGTTTTTCTAAACCCCTTGGAGTTTCCAGTCCTTTGTCTCTCCTTAAGATTTCACATCCACAAAGTCCAAGGACCAAGTGGGAGGCAAGGATAGGGAAGGCTCTCTGCAATCTTTTCTTATCTTCTTGCATGCCCATGCAGTGCTAGCTTCAATCCAGGCTCTCTGTAATTCATGAACTATCTAATTCTCTTTTTAAAACTCTCTTAAATCAAAGAATTTTGTTTCATTGCCTCCTGCTGCATGAAGGTCAAAGCCTAGTGTTGCATACTTCACTGCTTCTTTATCACAGTGACCCCTTCAAGATTGGTTTTCATTTGCCATGTGTCAATGGTTTCCACTCCTGTCTTCATATTATTACTGGAAGGTGACATGAACAACACTTTTCACCTGCATGAATGTCTGAAACACAGGCTGGATGTCCACAGGTAATTAAGATTTGAACTTGCTGCTCATGTAAAAGGTTCTCTGTCTTTTTTTTTTTTTTCCTGAAAAGATGCTAGGTGTCACAGCTTTGATCTTAGAACTGGGCACGGAAAAATCAGCAAATTAGAAATGTTAAATATTGAATACAGCGAATTTGAAGATAAATGTTTCTCTTCTTTTTTCAGAGATTAGTTTATCCTCAAATGAAGGAAAATAATCAAAACAATAAAAAATAGTGAATATTAGAAAGGAACTGAAATAACTCTTTTATAATAAGGAAAACTGTGTGGGCTAATACCTATATGATGCACTTAGAGAAAAAATATGAGTAATTATAATGTTATCTCTTCATTTCAAATACAGGATTTTAGGGATTTCAGAATGCACATAAAAATCCACATTCTATTATATTTATAGTGTTCTAGTTTTATTGCATATAGTGAAAAAAAAATGCAAAATGCAAGTGAAAGTTCTCTAGGCCAGATTTATTTGACTTGTTTTGATTTGCAACTCTTAAGTACCAAAAAATGTAACTGGAAATAATTCCAAAATTTTATCTGTGGCATTGTAAAGAACATGCTGGTAAAAGCACTACCATCTTTATCATAAAGAACTGGCATACTAAAATGTAAAGTATTACAATGAATAATGCAAATACTGAGAAGTGACTGTAATTTAACTCAGAGACCACAAACACTCAGGTTTGAACTTCTTTTATTAGGCAAATTAGAAGGCCCTGAGTAAGCATGGCTTGATCTGCAGATGATTTTGCAGCACACACAGTTCCAGCTATCTCAGTAAGTAGTACAGGTAACCTGAGTGTCAGAATATTGATGTAACTACCTGAAGACCGGTGGAGAGCATGTTATATATATATACATAGTTAGATGTAGACTGACCCTGTCTCATCTGGAAAAAGGTTTATGGGAAAGCTTGTAACTGAATGTTGTGTCCAGTCAATGTCCCCTTTTATTTTTCCCTGGTTTTTTTTCCCCACTTTATTTTCTTAACAGATCAATAAGTAATATTATAAGATGGATATAGGACTTTTGAGACATATGCAAGTGCTTTATGTCTGACCATCATGAGGTATAAACAACCATGCTAATATCTGTGCTCAGAGCGCAAACGCCCTTAGGTGCTTTCCTGTTGGCATCACGGGTCCAGACTGTTAGCCTTCACACCACATGTTGCATTTATTGCTTTAAATGCTTACACAAAATTTTGAACCGGTTTGCCCTGAATTTGTTTACAGGCTACAAGTACCCTTGGGGAGAATGAATTTGAACACTGAAAAGGACTTTCAGTGAGGTTAAGGTGGAGCAGTACTGCTTGCGGAAGCTGTAGGATTTCCTAGAGCAATGAAATAATGTTTCCCATGCTCTAGGACTAATTCTAGTCTTGCTGAAGATAATGGCAAAGCTTCCATGGATTTAAATGAGTCAGAATTAAGGTCTTGAATAATAAAGATACAAGATATGTAGTTTTTTTCCAGAGCTTATATTCAAACTAATATGCAAATCCAAGTACTATGTCATGACATTATATATTTTATAATACAATAAATATTACACATTATAATGCATACATTACTTTAACATACATTCATAATAATATAATCATCTAGTTCCAATCTTCTATCTATGGGCAGGGACAAATTCCACTAGATCAGGTTGCCCAAATCCCCATCTACCCTGGCCTCCAGTTTTCTTGTAGGACCCCTTTTAAGTACTAGAGGGCCTCTATATGGTCTCCTTGCAGCCTTCTCTTCTCCAGACTGAACAAACCCAACTCTCTCAGCCTGTCTTCATAGGAAAGGTGCTCCAGATCATCCTCGTGGCTCTCCTCTGGACCCACTCCTTCATATTCTGTGAACCCCAAGAGCTGAATTCAGCACACCAGATGTATCCTCACAAGAGGAAAGTAAAAGGGGAGAATCAACTCCATCAGCCTGCTGGCCACCCCTCTGTAGGTGGTGCAAAGTAGGATATGGCTGAGTATCTGGGATGCAACTGCACATTAGAAAACATTGCATAATGACATGGAAGACTACTTTTTTGATTGCCATCAAGTGATGTATGAAGAGGAGTTGATGGGAGTGTGGGGTGAGGAATAATAGACAATAGTGTTACTAAAATGTATGAAATTTTAACAGCAGAAGAATGAATTATCATAGCTAAATATCAAGAGAATGCCCCAATGTATCTTTGCAAGAACACAAAACAGGAAATGTCCTTTTTTCCCTGACTTGCTTATACCATCTGCCTGAATGTCTTTGGCAGGAGAACAGCCTCTGAAGGAAGGAGCTGGGACAATTAAGACTAGATTGGACAAAATCCAAGGAACAATTCTCTATTGAAAAAGTGATGGACTAGGATATTAAAAAGACCTTTATGTTTTCTGTCTACATACTATTTAGTGCTTTGGATCTGATCTGCAGAGCTTATCATTTAATACTGAAATATTTTCAAAACTCATCAAAACAGTATTGTCCTCAGAATCTTACTACTCAAAGTAGAGTAGCAAAGTAGCTAGCTCAGCACACTGATCTTTTAGCAGGGACTGTTTTTTTCTGCCATTATTCTGAACAGTATCCCTGCCACTGGGCAGGCAGGAGTAGCCCAGATAGCTGCACTTGTGTCTGCATTCATGCCTAGACTGATCCAGATAGAGATCTTTTACAACAAGCTGCTCCCGAGTTAGTACTGATGTTTCTTAATCTTTGAATAGATCTGATAGTAGATCTAACAAGACGAAGAGTGAGGAAATGAAAGATCTGATGGTAAGGAACTTATGTAAATAAGTTGTTAAAAATTCACATTAGATGCATAATGGGACATTGCCCTGTATGCAAAGTGTCTCCAGTTTTCTCGGCTTACTGCATTGACAGTTATGAGTGAGAGAAAGAAGGAGCATGGCCAGTCAAGTGTATTAGCTGATCTGAGCATCATGATCTGCTTGCATACACAATACTTTGCTTCAGGTAACTGTCACTCTTCAATCATATGTCATGTTTCTGTTAATCTTACAAACAGCCAAAATTAAGATTTCCAATTTTCTTGCCCTCCAAGATTTTTTACATAGCTTTCTTGAGCAGTCTGTAAATGAGGAAAGAAAAACAGACACACTCTTAAGATCACTTCAGCCTGTATAGATTGTTTATTTTTGAAAAAGCAGGCAATTTTTTCTTCCTTTTTTTTTTTTTTTTTTTTTTTCTGAACAAACTACAAATGGTCACCTGTCTTGACATTTCTTTATAAAAATATGACATGTTGAATGTACAGCAATGATCTGCTGAAGAGTAGTTTTGTTCATTTTCATCTAGTTCATGGAAACCCCCCTTTGTACTTTCAGCATGCTGTGCTTATCCCATCCAATCCAAGAGATAGAAACAGAGAATGAGGTTGTGAGTAGGAGGAATTTCTCCTAGGCCAATTGTTCCACAACTGATTCTTGTCTGTGATAGCTCAGCACGTATCCACTCACTTGCAGCAACCTACATGCTTGACTAAGCCCAGCAAGCCTTGAATACAATGTGAGATCTTTTCTAGAGGTGTTAACTTAATGACTTGGAAGCATTTTCTTCATTTTTTTTTCTTCCCTACAATTTTAATTCCTTCCCTATTCACAAAAGATGCTGTCTCTGAAAACTATTATTCCTTCTTTATTTACCAGAGATATTATTTCAGTTTGCTCCAGTGACAAGCTTGTTCCTCAAGCAAGCATATCAGGTTTAAGAGAAGAGCAACATTTGGAGGCTTTTGAGTACCTCAAATTTTAGCTTTAGTGCTGAGATTACTAATAAATATAAGAACCAGTAAGAGAATTTCTTTGGGCAAGAATTTTCCAAGGTGCTTCAGCTGTTGACCAAATTTCTGCAGTCAGTTGAACAGGTTTGCTCCTGACTTCAGTGGGTGAGGAGCTAACTAAAGGCAAAGCACTGTGGTAACTCCCACTCCTTGCAGTGCAATCAAGCTGTCACTGAATCTGACATGAAAGGCTCTGCTGGGAGTAGCCAGACAGAGCCCACACATCCCACATCCAGTATCTTGTTGCATATAGCTCACAAAACAACCCTCAGCTAGTAACAGATGCTCTTAGAGTCTCTTGAGATGGCATTCTAAGACACACTAGCCTGATGTTTTTCAAGATATTTTGTCTTAATCAATAGTACTTACCTGATCTAACTGTTTTTTGGTATAGGAACCTGCTACGTTTTCAGATTAAAAATAAATGTACATAGCACAGTGAGATGCTTACTTCCCAGGTGAATTCTGAGAAGAATACAAATCTAAAGATAAAATGCCAAGTGGAGAAAGCTTAAACAAAGATGAGTCTGACAGATGTCCTGACCAAAGCAACATTAAGAGAAAATTGTCAGTAAATATTGCAGTGAGGACAAGCGTCCATGGTGATCATTATCGGTGAATACATCTAGCCTAATTTCATTGCCTCATGAATTATTTTCAGAATTTCTCTCTGTGGTTGTCTCCTTTGTCCTCTCTTCTGCTGCTTTCATCTTTTTATGAGTGAAACTGACAAAAGAAGGAGGAGGATTGAGAATAGCTAATGCTAAACAGCAGAAAATATCTAAAAGGAGAAAAACTTTTTATATCTGAAACTGCTTTTAGTGTGGTGTTCATCAAAGTTGTCTTTTCTCTTGGTAATGCTAGAAAACTGTGCCAGTGCAGGAGTTGTGGTCCTTCTTCAAAACACTTGGGAATATCACTGTTTCTCTAGGTGCTTCAGTTTTCACTCTGATATAATCTCAGCACATACTGTAGTCTACAGCTCACAATTGTTAGATGAAATATATTTTTAGGTATATGAACTCCAGGCACCCTTGAATCTTACTTTGTATTAGGGAAAAGAAAGGATTTGCTCAAAAGAAGAGATGAAAAAAAATTCTACATATTGATGATTTTGACAATTCATTTTCCCAGCATTTCTGGGTTGGTGGTGCTTCCTGACCTCTCAGTGCTACTGCCCAATCTAATTTCTTCCTAACTATAACTGGTAGTGGGAGAGAACTAATAAGAAATGTACAACCTCTCCCTTCTCTTCAAAAATCAAACAAATAAAGAAACAAAAACAAAAATTTGACATCCAACCACTGAACAGTAGGTTGAACTAATCATCTAAAGACACTAATTTTAAAAACGTTACTTATTAAAAAGAAATAAAAAGGCTCATTATGTCTCAGTAAGGAATATGACCCAGGAGAAGAGAAAGAGAGATTAAGTTTGACATCTGAGTGAAAACTCTTAGAATAAAAACAATTAAGGCATTAATGTAAAAGGATTCAGCAGTTTTTAATGTGATTAACCTTTGAAGCCATATGAATCTCTTGTGTTTTTTTTTTCTTTTTTTTTTCTTTCTTTTTTTTTTTTTCTTTCTTCAGATTGCAAAGCGTCTTTCAGAGCCCATTTGGGAATATGACAATTTAGAAAATGGAAAATGCATTCCTTAGCTTCTTTTCACTTCAGTTATGGCCTTGCAACATTACCTATGACATAATACTTCAGTGTTCCTGTTTTTCGTTTGCCACTCTCAGACTGTCACAGTTGTGGATAAGTCTAGGAGCTCAAGGTATTTGTGCACCATTGTACTGTCTGCTTCACTCCTTGCCATGCCCAAATTGGATTAGGTCCATCATAGCTAAAGGAAGGAATAATCTACTGTAAGTTTGATAGAGCACTATTAAGTGCTACAGAGTTCATACAGAGAGTGATCTTCAGATGCAGCCTGTTTTAAGGGCTTCCATGTCAGTAAGTGTGCTAATGAAATTGTAGATAATGAACAGCAAGATCCGTTTAGAATTTCCAGTAACAGATATTCTTTATTTATTTTAGGGTGTGGAAATGGATCCTGGTGGTATTATTCATAATGCTCTGATTTAAATGTGGTGAAGCAAGAGGTAGGATGCCAATCCTTCATGCCCTCCTTGGAATTTTTTTACTGAGCAGTAATGTTAGCACATAAATTAGTATCATTTGGTTATCAAATGGGCTCTTTTCAATTTCTTCTGAGAGACTTATTGAGAAAACATTTTCAGTCTCAAGTCATTATCCCAAGACGTGGGCAGGATTTCTCCTTTAAGAACAGCTAGTCTTTGACTTGAAAATGAACAGAACTTCACTGAGTGGAAAGGGGCTGCATATTCAGAAACACAGATTATTATTTAAGAAACACTGTATGAAGCTGCTTATCCCATTAGCGGTCAAGGACTCATTTCTCCTCATGTGTTGAAGTGGAAGTGCATCAAGGTAGCCTCTACTTTTTCCTTTTGCTTGTTCTTCTTATAATAATGCAGATTTCTGTCATGTCAAAGACAAATAGAAGGTCCTAATATTCATGCCAAAGTTTTCTTCTTTTTGATCATCCATGCTGTTTATTCTAACTCTTGTTTCTCCTTGAATCCTTCGTTCAAGATGCTAGCTCCACTTGTTTGCCAAGTATTTATCTCAACTTTTAATGTTCTAGGTATATCTACTCTTATACAGTGTATTGTATGGGAGAGACAAGTAAGATAGCTTTACATTAGCTTATTTGGATGTGTGGGGCAGAATAATATAAGAACTGCATAAAGCACAGGATCCCCACCCCTCTTTCACAAATCCTACTTGTTACATGTTTTTTCACCAATTAAATCTCTCTATATTGTAGTTAGGGATCGAGACAGTGTTCTTGCCTTTCTCTACGATACTAGCATTCCCATATCATCTGGTCATCAAAATTTTGTCTTTTATGCTGCTTTCATTTTACATAACAATGCTAGAGTCTGCAGAGCTTAATGAAAAGTTAGGCTTAGCAACAATGCCCGGCAAGGCAGAATGTAGCCATAGTAAAGTGATAGTACTGACAAGAAGTAAGGCTTACTGGGAATCCACAGCTCTCCAAGTGACATGATAGCCTGTGAGGATATATAGAATAGTCGGAGAACTGATGTCTATTTTGGACTAAAAGCCTGTTTGGTAGATGATGTAACAGAACTAGTCCAAGCTAGAAGCTATTAGTGTGATTCTTGATTGAGGTTAGGTACTTTCTCTTCTGAGGAGCGAGGTGTTCAAAATTTTACCCTGGAGAATTAGAAGAAGAACACTGCTTTTTTTTTTTTTTTACCTTTTCAGTGACCAAAAAGATGATTAATTAGCACATATATATGCTACCAAGAATTAGTATGGTAGCCACTCCACTACATCTTATTTTAAGGTAGCTGTTCAACTATGTCTTAATTTAAGTGTGGTATAATGTTATACACACTCGATGTCAGCATGTAAATATTTAGGAAGTGTTGCTATGAATAACTGTGGTGAATAAATTAGGCTGTATCTAGGGTCTCCTGGAAGAATTCCTGAAAACATTGTTCCTTGAGACCATGTCTTGTAAACCACACAAGACACAGCATTCTATAATATATTAAAAAGATGAATGTGCTAGTATTGTAGAAGGAAATACAGTTCAGTGAGGTCTTAATTTCCAGGCAATAAAAACAAAACCTTTTCTACTCTAAGTGCCGCTTACAGAAAGAACAGGATCTGGATCAGACTGAGGTATTGTTCCCCACCCTTAAAAATAAATAAAAATAAAAAAAATTTAAAAAAAAGAGTGTATTTCTTTCCAGAAAAATGATAAATTGTTTCAGTATACTCAATATGAATAATTCACAAATAACTCTATTCACATAAGTGAGAGGAATTCATGTTGTACAGTCCTATTCATATGAGTAATGGAACAACAGTTTAGCTGAAAGTAATTAGCTAGGGGTGCTTTAGAAATCTAAATCAAAGCCAAAGAATAAATCTGAATCACTTGAATCTGGATGTAGTTCTTTAAGTTCAGGAACTCTTTCTCTTTGTTGTTTGAAGTGGATCCCACTGTTACACTGTGGTGATCAAAAGTCATGATTTTTTTTTTTTTTTTTTTTTTCTCCTAAGGAAGGGAAAAGAAAATATATAATGTGAAGAAATTCTCAGATTATTTTTTTTTTTTTATCTGATGCATATAAATATTTTTGATAAGACTGAAATCTCATATGAGTGAATGAATTTCAAAACAGGATTTCTTAGAGCTTTTGGGAGAGCATCTGCTTGCAAACATGCAACATGAAACAGATTTGACTAAGATAACTTTGGAATTCAAAGCAATGCATAATTGTTTTGGTATTGTAAAACCCTAAGGTATAACTATTCCAAAGGGAACTCATTTTTGAAAATCTCATTGTTCATTTTCTTTCCACATCCTCAGGATCATGCATAATGTATTTTAAGAATAAAATACAACAACAGAAAGAACCCATAAATTTGGTAAGGAAAGAAAGAAACCCTTAAAGTGTGTGAAAGTCAAAATCAGTGACATGCTGACTCACAAGAGATACACAATGGGCTTATGGGGTGAGTAATATAATTTTTATGTTTGTGTTAAATTACACAATATTTTAATGCTGATTTACCTTGAATTGTCTAAAGAGTTATGACACTACAGTAATTCATTAAAATGCAGTGAGTAAAGCAAAAAAGTGTTGTATCAGTGAAAAAGGGTATATTTTTCATACATTGATGTGGACATTTTAGGTACAGATGTGAATTTATTCCATATTGATAGAATTGATTGTATATATCAGTGTTATAAGCAGTATATTTAAAGGACGAAAAAAAGAAAAACTATAAAGCTAAATTGTCAGGGAAAGGACTTTTTCACATAGTGTGTAGAGTGTGGAACACCACAAATTTGTATTCATTTGTTTCTATGTGACTTGACTATCTCCATGATCCAGACAACTTACTTACATAACCATTGTTTTTTTTTTTTTCTTTTTCCAAACAGCAGCAATGAAATTATTCATAAAGACAAAGGAGGGAGCTGACCCAGTTTACCTGAAATGAGATTCCCTTCCTTCCCCCCAGCAATAGCTGACACCAGCAAGTTTCACTTCAAATTGGGGTTAAAGTAACTTTTGAAAAAGAAATAAAAAAGCCTTACAAATTTAACAACTGCAAATGGGAAATAAGCATTTGTAAGCAAACGTTTTTTGTTGTTGTCTGTTTGTTTATTTTTTTTCTGATGTTCTAAATCTGATTCAGGTCCTTGGTTATTTATATCTAGAGACCTCCACTCTTGAAGAGTGCCCATTTATATTTCAGGTGACCCAGATACATGACAGTGGTGTTGCATGGCTGCTCCATGTGTGTAGAGATTGAATTATCCTAACGAAATACAGGCATGAGTTGTGTCTGTTGATGATTATGCATTGTAGTCTGACAAGGTCAGAGTTTGTGAAATCAGGATCTGTTCCATCTGAGGAGGAACACACCTCCAGATGACAAGGACCAAGCACCCTCCAGTATCACTTTTAAAAGTGTGCCTGTTTTACCCTCCTGCACTCATTATTTTATAGAAGTGAATATAAAGCAAAGACAGTAAATGAGCTGTCCAGCATGATACTGGCTGCTACTGACATGGGAGGATAGGAATTGGGAAATGTCAGGGCATCTGTCTTGCTGACTTACAGCTGGGGAAAAGTTCAACGTTTTGCTCTTTAGTCTCAGACTGGAAAAGCACCTTTGGAAGTCCTTATGCAGCCCTGAGATCGAGCAACGGGTTTGTGATACAGTTTGCCTCTGGTTAAAGTATTCACAGAGAACCAGGAAAATGTCAGACTGGGACAGAGAATCAAGATTTCCTTCAGCTGCAGAGATCACAGAGGGCCTAATCATCAACATATTGGATAGTATAAAGTAGGTTTTCTCTCACTGGGAATTTTACCCTGAACACAAGACTAAAATTCATTTGACACATTTTGTCATGAAGTGGTTCAGTTATCACTGAGTTGTATATTCTAAGGACAATGATTTCATTAAAAAGACTTAAACAGCTCTCAGTGTTTCTGACAATAATCAGAGCTGTAATCTTGCAACCTTTACAAAAATATCATCAAAACAGGAGGATGTGGGATCATTTGTTTCCTCTGTCCCCTGCAGAGTTTGGGGTATAAGGAAGTCCCTGACTGGCAGTCCTACATTTAGGGCATTAATAAATTCAAATGAACTACAACATCTGAATTTGTATCCACATTTTTGAAAATAAAAGGAGTTCTTCAGTGACCTCCACTCTCCTAGAAATACTCTTCAAATGTAGATCAGAGAATACCTGGTGTACTCACAATTTCTCCAGATCATTGCCTTTCTAGGTCCAGGCTGGTCTTCCAGATTACAATATTCTCTTCTACTCCCACAGGGTTTACTTTATTGATTTGTTATTCCAAATCAGAAGTAGATATGTTTTCTTGTAGTACCATAAATTGCCTTAATGATCATCTTGTTTGAGAACAAATAACAGCCTAAGACTTACTCAGAGGTAAATGTGTTGTGGATTTATTTTATTTATTTATATTTTTAATTAGGGTGGTAGGAGGTTGTTTCTCTGGCAGAGTCAATCTGTAAGTTTTCTTTCTACACTGATTATCTTGATGGCCATATGCATGGCTTCACTGTGTGCACAGTATATAAATCCATAGGGATAAATGAATGGGCACTGCAACCTGAATAGGGCATCTCCCAGTCTGAACTGCATACAGGTGGCAAATAAGGCACCTGAAGTAGTGCATTAAGTTTTGGGTCTCTCACTACATTGAATCCGTATTGCATGTCCAATCAAGGGCAATGAAGCTGTGAAGGGTCTGGAACACAAGCCTTACGGGAAATCGTTGACTGAGATTGTTTAGTCTGGGGAGACTTTATTGCTCTATAATATTCCCCGAAAAGGAGGATGTACTGAGGTGGGGTAAACCTCTTCTCCTATTGTTCTGACAATAGAACAATAGGTAGTGGCCTTAAGTTGTGCCAGGGGAGGATCAGACTGAATATTAGGAAAAATTTCTTCACAGAAAGAATGGGGATATACTGAAACAGGCTGCTCAGGGAGGTGGTGGAGTCACTGTTCTTGGATGTTTTCAAGCAACATGTAAGTGTGGCACTGAGAAACATGGTTAAGTGGCCAATATTGATGGTGAAGGTGAATAGTTGGGCTAGATTATCTTAGTGGTCTTTTCCAGCCGTAATGATTCTGTGACTGTATGGTTATTGATCATCAAGAACGCTTTTCCTTTGGTTGATGTCACATTTTTAACTATAGAAAAATTGCTATCATCTTCTGAATGGAGTTATTAAAAAAAATAAAAATATATGTTCGTGCACTCCCCAGTAGGATATTTTGTGAAAACTTAACAGAGAGTGATCAGATTGTTTGTAGTGTATGTAAGGTTGCACATACACTGAGTATACAAGGGCATTGTTCCACACAGCCACTCACTCACAACCCCTCAGTGGGATAGAGGATAGAATTTGCAAGGTAATAGCACGGTAACTGATGTGTTGGGTTGAGGTAAAGGTATTTTATTAGGTAAAGCAAAAGCTGCATGGGCAAGCAAAGCATAATCAGGAACCCATTCACTACTTCCCACAGGCAGATGTTCAACCATTTCAAGGAAAGCAGGGCTCATCACGCATAACGGTTACTTGGGAAGACAAACTCCTCAACTCCAAATGTCCACCCTCAAGCCTTATAACGAGCAGTGTGTGACATGAATTTGCACTAAAACATAGCAGGATAGTGCTGAGATCACAACATGATGGAGTCGCCTGCTGGTGGAGCTCACCCTCAAGCTAACCTTGGGGAAATGCTTTGAAATGGTAGTTGTATAATAATGAATCCACTTCTTTGTATGTCAGTGGTGTTTCAGACTCTGACTTAGCTAAATTTAGAGCTGTTTCTTTACTCAAATTTTTGTATTTCACTAAAAGAGACTACCAGGGAAACAGCACCTTCAAATGGTCATTGTTCTTTTTCAGCTTTTTCTTTACAAGGAGAAAGCAATCTCTTTTCCCTGAACCCCAGCCTCTGAAAACATTACCCTTTTGTAATGACCTAGAAAAAAAAAAAAAATAAAAGACTTGTTCACAAGTATTGCTGGATCATTGTTATCAAATCCTCAAAAATTGATGCTCAATTTCTGACAGTACTGTAGGGAGATACTGACAAAATTTGAAGAAAAAAGAGTAACTGGAAAAAATTTAAGATATGATTCAGCATCTCTTAAAATATTTTACATTTACCTTTATATATATGTCATAGTATTCAGAATAGACATTTTAGGACAGTGCTAGAAAATACATAGATTTTATTTGGTAATTCTTGAAAACAATGCTGTAAATCCTGGCAATTCATATCCAAAGAAGAGAAGACCAAATGCCAAGAATGTACGATGTTCTAATAATATCATGAAATATGCTTTCTCTCCATTTCTTTTGTATTTAGGATGCGTGTGAGGAATCTTTTTCTTTCAAGGAAACATGAGATTAGGCTCCTATGTTTATTGTAGAATTTCTGTATTCAGCTTAAATAGTACAGGAAGAGCTGATTGCAGATGTTGACACTTCATCTTGCTGTATTACTATCCAAATTGTGAGTTGGTTCCTTAAGCATTTACATTCATCTCAGTTCATTTCACCTTGGAAACCTAACAATGAACTAGAATTTTAATAAATATAATGGAGAGGGCCAATAGATCTAAATTTTCTTGCAAAAATTTAAGGTAGAACAATAAGGATTTTGCATCTTAACTTTTCCTTGTGTCTCTCAATTTGAAGAAGGCTGATTTCATTTAAATGATTTGAATGAAGACAAAAGGCTTGAAATTCCTGCAATAGCATATTTTAAGAAACCTATAAGGCAACTTCCAAATGTAGGCCTTGTTATGGGCTGTGAACATTTTTGAAGTGAAATCAGGATCTGAGCAATGCCTTGACCTATATAGGATAGCTGCTCCAAAAGTAATGTCAGTTATTCAGAGGACAATGTTGGTGGTATGTCAGTAAAGGTTGAGCCTTTCTGGCAATATTCCGTCACATTTTGTTGCCCCATGACAGATGGCAGCAGTGGGGCAGTCTGGCAAAATGGCATCTGACCTAACAGTGGATGTGAGCACAGTGAGACGGTGGATGGTGTGTGACAGTGACAGTGAGGTATTTCCTCTGGTGCAGATATTTACAAGCATGGCATGGAGACTCTTGTTTATCACTGACAAAAATCCATAGCTAATGGTGATCACTATGTTGAAAAATAGCATTTTGTAGCTGAGAAATTTCTCTATCAGGTAGCGTTATTGTGCACTCTGCATCTGTTGTAATTTCCATGGAAATAAACATAAGGTATCACTTTTGGATAAAGGAATTTGACCTACATATCTTGCAGGAGGATTTGAGTATGCTGTGACCCGCTCTTTCCCTGTGAAAAGCATGTGCTTTTTAGTTTTGCATGCACACTTTGCCCCTTTTGCTTACTCAGTAGACTACTGACAGGATAATCCTTTGATGTTCAGGTCACATGCCAGGTTTTCTCCATCCCCTCTGCCTCCAAAGGGCCTGTGTAAACAAATTGAAGTGCTTTACACAACCTGCATTTATGGTCACTGTTGCAAGTGAAGATTAGAAATAAGGAAGAGGTTAGGCAGCTGTGACACCTCACTTCATCTTCTTGAATCCTTTGTCCTCTCCTTTGTTTGTCTTTCCCATCTCCCTGGCCCCTATGACACATCTCTGTCTTGTTGCTTGGTAACCTCCCAGCACTGCTGTGCATGCTGGCATAAGCTTCTCCACGCTCCCACTTCCTCCTCAAAGCACTGAGAGACAGCCGAAAATCGGATGAGATTTTCTTCTCGCTGCTTTTGACAGACAAATCAAATTCTGAGTAAAAGCTGAAAGCTGTGTTAGAGGGTAAATGCTCAATTAAGAAAAAGAAATAGGCAAAGATGCACATTTAGTAACAGCTTATTAGTAACGTGGGACTTCTATGCATCAGTTACTGCAGGCAGATCATACAAAAACAGCTACTGTAAAAATAAATTAACAAATGATAAAAAGAAGAAAAAGGAAGGAAAAAACCCATAAAGGTGGAGAGAAAACAAAACTGTTATCTCTTGCATAACACAAGAGGCTAAAGATCCAGCTGGATATGAAGCCCCATTAAGTTAGCTATTATATAACACAAAAACAGGAAGTCTTATCCCAAAGAGGCAGCAGTCTGAACAGATTGACTGAATACTTTAAGGATCAGGGTGTCATCTTGCTTCAGGACATTGTATCTCCCCTTCTTTTCTCCAAATAAAATGACAGCTCTTGGTGCATTTTATGTCTGTTATTAGTATTCATATTATTATAGAAGATTGCAGATGAGTACATTTCTTCTGAGGAATGCTTTCACATCAACTATTTAACAGGAAAATGGAAGGACTGAGACACCTGTAGGCTGAAGTGAGATTTCAACACTCTGAGGAGCTTGAGTGTTGAAATTGGACATATTAAGCGGGGGATGCTTTCAGATATCAGTCAGATCCAGATCTGAAGGACTGTTTTGGACTAAGATACTTCAGGTGAACGTTTTATCTTTTCAACTTGAAGTTGTTCTTTTTATTGTTAGGAGAGAGAAAGGTGGAGGGGAAGGGATAGAAATATTTTTGCAATTCGCTAAATAGAAGTTTAGAATCATAGGCATTTTTTGCCTTTTTAGAATCATAGAATCCTTAGAGTTGGAAGGGACCTCTGTAGTTGGAGGGCTACCTAGTCCAAATCCGCTGAAAAGGGACATCCACAGCTAGATTGGGTTGTCCAGGGCCTTATCCAGCCTTGCCTTGAAAATCTCCAGGGATGGGGCATCAAGCACAACAGTAGGGAACCTGTTCCAGTGGCTCATCACCCTCACTGTAAAAGATTTTTTCCTTATATGTCACCATATCTACCCTCCCTGAGCTTGAAATGCTTTGGATGAGATGAGCTTTAGACGCTTTAGAGCATCTAAATGTAGGAAAAAAAGGTAGGAAATTTAGGTTAGATGTTAGGAGGTGGTGAGGCACTGGCACTGTCTGCCCAGAGAGGTTGTGGATATCCCATCCTTGTACGAGTTCAGGGCCAGGTTGGATGGGGCCCTGGCCAGACTATGCTGATAAGTGGCAGCTCTGCCCACAGAGGGGGTTGTAGCTTGATAATCTTTAAAATCACTTCCAACACAAACCATTCTGTGATTCTGTGACTTGAGACATTCACATGCAGTTGGGAGAAAAAACAAAGGACCTTGCTTCTGGATCTGGCTAACTGACAGGAGCTTTCTCTCACTCTCCATTCTCCACAGAACAGAGAGTGAAACAAAGACAAGGTAGCTCATGGGTTGAGATTAAGACAGGAAGATCACTTATAAAGACTCAATTTGCGAAACACCAGATTAATTTACTGACATGAAAGTAAGATTTGTATAACGAGAAACAGAAAGAAAATTAAAGCATCTCCTTCCCCCTCCACCCCCCTCTCCCCCCCGCCCTTTTATTCCCTGGCCCAAGGAACACCTTCACCACAGACTCCTCTCACCAGGCAGTGCAGAGGATGGCCCGAGGTCAGATGGAATTAGGGTTGCATTCAGTCCACCCCAGCCCTCTCAGCTGCTCTGCCCTGCTTCACTGAGCCCTGCCCTGGGCTGCAGCCCTTTAGGAACACCATGCTCCTGTGGGGCTCCCCATGGCCACAGCTCCTTCAAGAAATATCCCCCTGCTGTGCCATGGGCCCTCCAAAGGCTGCAGGTGGGGATCTGCTCCAGGTGGGTTCCGTGGGGTTGCAGGGGATCCATGCTGCAAGCCTTGAAGCCCAGCCTATGCACAGAGAGACCAGCACCTGGGCACAGGCACTGTTACACAGTGCTATGGAAGGGCCTTCACCTGGCATCCAGTGAGATTACACAAATATGTACCAGATATCTGCATTTCAGCAGCTGAACTGCATCTCTAGAGTTGGGTCTATATTAGGAGCAAACTATCCGAAAAGTAAGACACAGAGAAACTGATGAATCACTGGGGTTCTGTCAGTGAGTGAAGGACCAAGTCATTTGTATTCACTTCCTTGATCCAAAGAGATACAGAGTTGTACTTTCATTGACCTCATAATTTTCATACACTGCATAGACTGTTTTTTTTGGGGCAATTTATTTTTTTCTTTCCCTGCCCTCTTTTATCCTTTCTTTTGTGAAGAATACACATATGCAAACGCTAAAGGTGAATGTGACTTTTAACTTTTCACAAAATAATTAAAGAACATGAGGTACAGGAAAGAAAGAAAAACAATATTGTTTTTGTAGTCTTTTGATTAAAGGCATTGACAGCAACTTCACTTGAGGAAAGCTGTATTTTATGGAGTACCTGTCTAAACACCATATGTTTATAGTCTATCTCCCTCTAAGTTTCTATATTTTTCTAAAAAATAAGCTTTTATTGTTTCAAACTGTTTCTGTATTGCATGACACTAATTCTAGGTGGCACCATGGGAATGTCATAAAAGGTGAGGAAAGACCAAAAATGCAAGAGCATAAAAATCATTCATTTTCTTTCAGAGAAGTGAAGTGATTCATATATCATCAATTATTGCTCTGCAGGATTTTTGGCTTAAGGAGAAAAAAACTCCTTTTTGAACATATGGGTGAGTCAAACTGCAATGGGAAGAAAGAACATGTCTCAGTAATTTAGTTTCAATTGCTCATTTGTATCAATAGAAAAAATCTACTGTAAACAATGCAGGTTTTTTTTCTAATCCTGATGCACTGGAATAGCTGTAGATGTCTACATGCATATGCAGCAGGGTCTGTCTGATACATGCAATTTATGCTTTTATGATTTTGCAAGGAACAATGCAAGTTTTATTAAATTTCTTCTGCATTAAATTAATGGGGGTGGGGGAAACAAACCTCCTTCCTATTTTTTTTTTTTTAAAGAAAAATAGGAATGTGTCGGGATAAAATCACTCTGACTACAGACTGCAGTGGGATAAGAATAAACTGCAGAACATACCACCCTACTGAATTTCCTGCCATAGTGAAGAAGTTCCATACTGACAAAACCAAGCATTAATATGAGCTGACAAGCTGATGGAGAAGGATTTGTGTAGACACAAATGACATCACAAGTATCTCTATACTCTGTTACTCTTTTAAGATTACATTTTTCATCTGAAGAATTTTCCTGCTATCTGTGTAGCAACATGTATTCTACATAACCAGACTCATTCTGCATTAAAATCTAAAACAACCAAATGAAATATTTCTCTTTTTCTAAAGATTCTTTCTTATACTTGACTGAAAAAAAAAAAAAAAAAAAAAAAAAAGTGAACTTTTGATATCTCTGGAAAATATTTGCAAGCAAAAAAGAAGTTAATTATTTTTCTTTGTATGCACTGAAAATAAGACAAATTGATTAATTACATTTTTAAAGACTTGTTGCTTCTGAAGTCAGTGGAAAAAAATCTCCAGACCTAAAAAGCAGGACATACTGGTTCAGAAAACTAGCTGCTTAATCCTCCATTTTGTTTTCAACTGCAGTAACGTGGATGAATAGGAACAAATATTATCAGAACAAGCAGCTATACTCAAGATACTTCTTTCCTGAATACTCCTGTTTATCATATTCAGAAACCCTCAGTAGTTATCTCCTTTATTTGCCCATTGTCCCTGTAAACCAATGAACTGTTCTTGCACTCACTGCTTTCCTTCTGTAAGGAATTTCACAGATCTACTACCTATTCTGTGAAAAGCTAGTACATACTTGAAACTGCTCTTTGTCCTTTTAAATTCTCAGAATACTCACTCATATTGCCTTAATAATGTTTTCTTCAGTGAATAAAAGATTATTTGAGTTTTTTTATAAGTTGTTGCTTTAATTCATATATTTTTCTCCTTCTGTATGATGTAACTCTTGTAAAGCTTTGCATTTATACTAGAAAAATAAAAGACAGAAAAACAGAAGACAAAAGGAGATATTAGGTCTGAGATTTACTGTATAAAAAGTACATTTCATAGAAACATTGAACTATTTTTTAAAGCACAATAGAATCGTATTGACATAAGATCTATTGCTGTTTGAGTTGGATTCAAAGTGGTGGGTTCTGATTTTTCTAGTACAGCTCTTAGGCAAAAAAAGTAAATGGGCAAGTCTAACCATTCATTAGAAAATGAAACAAACAAACAAAATAAATAAATTTAAGCCTATTCCATAGAATGTAAAAATTCATATAGAAAGATATATTCTTTAAGTTTGTTTTGTTAGGAAACAAAAATAGAATAGTTCAGTTCTGAGCTTTTTTCTTATGAACATCACTATGACATTGTGCTAAATGCTAATCATAACATCATCAATCTCCCGTCTCATCATCAAAAGCCAATTTCCAGCCCTTCTAGGTAATGCAGGTGTTACATTGTAACTGTGGTCACTCTGAAGGAGGGCAGCATTTCCCAACAGTTGTCACAAATACTGAGTGGGGAAAAGAAACTTGATATTTCTAATCCAGTAAGGGTAATGCAGACTTTTTGGTTTGACTCCTGCATTAGTCAGATGGAGTTTAAAACTAGTTTGCTACAAATGATCTTTATATCTGCATAGTGATATCATGGAATCATTAAGATTGGAAAAGATCTCTAAGATCATTCATTCCAACCATTCACCTACCACCAATATTCTCCAGTAAAATATCGTCACTTGGCTTTAGTCATCAGAACTTAATTGCGTCTGGAACAATAAAAATCAATGGACAAGAATTTGATTCATGTCTGTTCTATTTTTTTCCACTTCAACTATAATTTGTTTTCCTTTCATCTTTCACCTTTTCTTTCCTTCCCACCTACATCTGCTTCCCCTATGTGAAAGAAAACAATTCCAAGAATATTCTTGTCAGCCACATTTTTGATGTTCAGCTAATTTTAAAATTAAGCAAAAACCCTTCCCCATCGAAGAAGCAATGACTTTCTTTTTCAACTGCTCATTCCATACTACAAAACCAGATGGATTGCTCTCTACTACATCAGTGAATGTATTCTTGATCGGAACATAGCAGTCGTTGAATTCATCATGTACAGTGACACCAGGGAGGGAACTGTTCTTCATCTGTCCAGTAAAACATGTTAGAACACCTATTTTCTCTCTTGAAAATGTTTATGATGACTGCCAAATAAGTTAGTGCTGAAACAGCATCGTTAAATTGAGCTACACTGTTTGGCCTCCTTTTGAAAAAGAAATCTGTTGAGACAGTTCCAGATCTCAGCTCTTACCAGGAATGTTACACCTCTCCCTGTCTATGGGGAAATTTTTTACCAATTAAAATGTCTCTTTCAGCTAAGAGTAGAAATCATAAACTTTCAGATTGAGTTACCATAAGAAAGGAAAATGGAAAGCTTTCTGAATAGTGATTTCTGCACCTTGGATTTTATTGTCTATGTTAATGAACTGTTGCTGTATCAAGTGTGACAGAGCAAGGAGTCCCTTTCTGCCCTTCCGGGGAGGAGGAAAGAAAAATGACCCAATTAAGATAAGGAGAGATAACAAATTTACTACATATGATAAACAGATGTAAGATAATAGTAAGAAAGAGAGTTACAATTAATAGCTCAAATGGGAGAGAGAGGAAGGCCACGACTGTGCTGCTGCTTGTTGCACTGCTGGGACCTGGAAGAAGCCCATCACCCAGAATTGAAGAGGCTCTTGGGAAATGTAGTAGATTATAGTCTAACTGTTTCAGTGATCTGACACAAATGCTGGTGTCTGTTCTTAATCAGATGAATCCCACTGTTGATATTGATCGACACTTTGGACAACACTTTGTACGTAGAATGTAAAAGAAAAATTGCCACTGAACACTAGCTTTCAAGGTGAAACAGGGTGGTTCCTTCTGTAATGTGTTTTCCTTGCAAATAGATGACGAAGAAAGGTTGATGATAGTTGAACTTGGGGAATTCAATTAGCTGCTAGTGTTGATATTATTCTGTGCAAATAACTGTGATTGTGATTCACTAAATCAGTGGAAATAGAGAAGAAAATTTTCAATTGATTTGAAATAACATTATATAACATTTCTGAAAAGCTGAAGTCTTTTGCGCCAAATTGAAATGTATACTACAACAGAAATAAATTTGTTAATTTGTTGTGGGGATTTTGAATTAATAAAATTACAATTATTTGAAAAGAAATATATTTTTCATTAGTTTTAAGCTAAATTACTGCTTTACTAGCAATTTTCACTTTTGCCTTCTTTATTTTTTTTTAATGAAACCATGCTAAACCCAGTTAACTTCGGAATTTCACTACATATTCTATCTTGAAATAATGATACACAAGGAGAGAAAATCAACTCAGTGCTTTCTCTGGCGAGGAATAAATTATGTCTTAAAAAATTGATCTCTGAGTTTTTACTCTGGTGTTTATTTTCATACTAAAAAATGACTCTTCTTTTTTAAATTTTGTGGGAAAAGATTATTTGTGATCCTAGGCATGGAATCTACTGGAAGGTGCTAATGTTGTATAGGGTCCACTGAATAGAGACATAAATCGGTTGCTTAGAAAGATCAGCTGAAAAACTGAATACACTTAGAATTTTTCTGACAAATTTAAGATACATTTTTATACTGTTTATTGCGCTGTAAGACAATAAAACATGGACATCTGTCACAGGTAACCACAAGAAACTCAAAGTAAAGATAGAATATTAAGAATTTTTGTTTGTTTCAATAAGCAAATGATTTTTCTAGGAAGTAATGAGTACATCTAGTCAAAAGAAAGCATTTTCTGAATTAATCTTTAGTGATTATTTTTCAGCTTCTGATTATTTCCAAACGTGATTATTTCTTGACTATTTCTCAGCTCTTCTCTGGAGAGTTCATTTTTTATATCAACTCTTATAGACATATCTTCTTTTTATTCCACTGAACACTCCCAGTTTACATATGAAAAAGTGAATCTTTCGCGTGTTTCTCAGAGTGAGGAAGCAAATAGATATCCAAATTTAATCAATGTTAAACTCATGCCTTAATTACAAGTCAAAATTCTACAAGTCTTAGGAAAGTTACAAAACTTGCACAAGGAAACATGCTAAGTGATTTTGATATGGTTTGTAGCTTTGACTTAGTTGTACTGTTTGCACTGATAAAGCAAACAATGAAGAAAAAGAAATCTAAAATACTAACAGATAATAAATAAGAAAAGTAATAATACAAAAAAAATCACTAGGAAATCAACTAGTATTTGTAGATTATCATTTCATATGAAGTGTTCATGAAGAAGATCTTGCAAATCAGAGAAAGTATAATTAGTTTGTATATTAAGGCTTGGCTTCCACTGATGAGATGTATGGCACTGTGGAATCATCTTAGGAGGAACATGATATAAAAATAATTATTTGAAAAAATTTTGAGTTGAGGCCAGACAGCTCTTGAGGAAAACATATTGTGAAGAACTGTATTTCCTTAAAAGGGAGATAAACTAGCTGACCTATAAGGTCTTTCTCTCATCTCTGTCTTCTCTGATTATATTTACAGTTTTCCTTTCTGTTTTCTCCTTCTTTCTCTCTTTCTCTGATATATATTTGAAGGATATAAATATATAGATGCTTAATGGAAACAGCAAAAAATACTACTGCCAGCTAGAGGAAAAACACTCGTATTTTACCATCATATTGTGCACCCAGTTGAGACAGAAAGACAGAAATACATCAGTTTATGAAGTTGAGAGGGAAAAAAAGCATAAGGAAATGTTCCATGTTTAAAGAAAACTTTTCAGAAATGTTTCCAAAATTGAGAATGGAAAGGTAAAAAAAAAAAAAAATCATGGCAAGTTTAACAGTGTTGAAGAGGCCAGAATCTTCTTTTACCCATTCCTTAGGCTATTTGCTGTAATACAAAGACAGCTATCAGAATGGGTGGAAGCTCAGCTGGTGAGTTTGCTATCAGGAATAAGAACAGAAATTAACTAGAATGGTTGGATTTTACAATTGCTGGTATCCTGAACATCTATGGTTTGTTCTGTTGTCACTCGTACGCT
Organism: Phasianus colchicus; assembly: GCF_987193195.1. Taxonomy (NCBI): domain Eukaryota; kingdom Metazoa; phylum Chordata; class Aves; order Galliformes; family Phasianidae; genus Phasianus; species Phasianus colchicus. Next base: position 88,442,662 of record NC_143438.1, read on the forward strand.
CATAATGCAGAGCTGTGAAGATGTAGGCTCAGCATTTCTATTGAGCAGTCCATGTTGTTGGCTGTGAGTAGTTAATGGCCACTGATGTATGAGTTCCTAGAACTGCTTGGCATGGTATTGACTGTCCACTTCTGCTGCATTTTGCATCAGCCAGTTGATTAGCCAAAATTAGTCTAGTTCCACCAAAGCTCCTTAATAAAACAATTGTCTGAATATATGTCTTCATTATATGATGAAGCAGGAGTGAGTTCTTGTCACTAATGACTTTCCTAGACATTGGATCCTCTGCCACTGACATTTTAGACAAAGATTGGTAAGAGGATGCTCAGAAAAAAATCAAAGAGCTAAAAAAATCTGAAGACTCAGATCTCAGACGGAGAATAAAAGAAGCGCTGGACTGATTTAAATTAGGAATACCAAATTAAAAAAAAAAAAAAAGAATGAGACAAAACAAACAACAACAAAAACACTTCTGGGAAAAACATTAGACAGTTGTCAGAAAATACCATCACTGGACTCAGTTTGCATAATCTTCAATTAACTACTGCGAATCTGTGATGCAAGGTGCTTTTTGTTTTTCTCAAGAGAACTGAAATGCAACTATTACTCAGAAATAATGATTACTATTTGATATCTCTCATTACAGAGATCTTAAAATACTTTTTGGTATTACCGGGCATATACAGACTGTGGTGCATAGCCAAGAAAATTGTATGGCATCAGGGTGTAATACTTCACTGTCAGACAGATGGAAATCTTGTATCATGGTTATTGGCTCTCACCAAACACACAAAAAATTTATAAACACCACTAGTCCCAGTGAGAAGGGAAAGACTGAGATGCTCTATTATTTCAAAAAAAAAAAAAAGCTCATTAAGTAAATAAGTCTGTGGAGTGTTATGCACATCACTAAAGTTTATTATGACAAAGTTACACTACTTGATGTCTGCTTATCATCTCTACAAGAGAGCTAACAAAAGAGCTAAAAGTATGTTTGCAGTATAACCAGGCTCCTGTTACAATTTTTCTGAATCAACTAGAGCTCTTCATACCACCGGAGTCCCATAATACGTCAGAAAGAGTTTTGTATGCAAGTGAAAATTATTTTTCAGAACGCATTTGCATATATGTTCTTGCAGTTAGCAAAAATGTGACTGCTGGCCGGTAGATGAAAATAGGAGATGACCCCTGATGGCTGTTAGTGTGTAATTCGATTGCTTATAATTATAACAAAAAAAATTACAGTTTTGTAAAGCAATAATATTTTGAAGATGTTAAGTATTTTATTTATGTATCGTTATCCCTGATATGCAACTGTCATGTTGTAGGAGAATTTCAAATACTTTTCATTTGACAAATTGAAGACAATCTACCTTACAAAGGAGTATTCATAGCTCTCTGAATTGAACATTTTGTTGGGGAGGGCTGTGTGTTCTTGTTGCTTCCATAGAAAATGCGTGTATCCATAACTATTTGCAATCAGTGAAGTACTTTCTGATATTGGTTGAAGTTCCCACTAAAATGTTAGATTTGTTAAAAAAAATTAACATACTAATTGTACTTTAGTTTCTACGGACAATAGAATGGTGAGGATGACTCAGATGATGTTTAAACAACCTTGTAGAGTTTAACTCAGCTACCCAATCAGGAGTATAGGTACCATTTGAGAACCTGAAGGTATGCGTGACACCTTCATAGATCTGGCCTATGAAGAAGAACCTGGTGGAGATCTGCATTCTTCTAGGAAAACAATCAGGTTATGTGAGTTAAGAAATGTGGCTGCAATGCTGGTCTCCTAAGAAATATTCAACCATGAGAAAAGAAAAAAACCTACCATGCATGTGTAATTTGGTAAAAAACTAAAGTTATTCAATTTTCCTAAACTTGGTGACAAGAATGTGAGAGAAAAAATGTGTTGGAGAAATTAAAGCTGTCTCAAATTTTTCTAGATTTCCTAGTATAAGGACCAAGTCACCTGAAATCCCTTGAGCTTCACTTAGCCTGTATAGGTTGTACTCGTATGGAGACAATTATAGAATTGCCCAGGTTGGAAAAGACCTCGAGGATCATGAAGTCCACAACCTGACCATACTACCCTAACTCAAACAACCCTCTGCTAAATCATGTCCCTGAGCACCACATCCAAATGGTTTTTAAACACATCAGGCATGGTGAGTCAACACCTCTCTGGGGAGCCTATTCCAGTCTTTAACCACCCTTTCTGTGAGGAAGTTTTTCCTCATATTCAATCTAAACCTCCCCTGAAGCAACTTGAGGCCATTTCCCCTCTTCCTGTCACCTGTCACCAGTGAGAAGAGACCAACCTCACTCTCGCTGTAAGCACCTTTGAGATATTGGAAGAGAGCAAGAAGGTCTCCCCTCAGCCTTCTCCTTCCCAGACTAAAAAGCCCCAGCTCCCTCAGTCACTCCTTGTAGAGCATATTCTCCAAGCCCTTCACGAGCCTTGTTGCCCTTCTTTGGACAATCTTATTTTCAAAAGCATGGTACCATGTCTCAAATCCCAGGTAAAGTGTAGTTACCTTTGTTCATAAAGCATTATATAAAATAGCCAAAATAAGATCTCTGAAAACTGCATTATTTAAATGCTTTCAATGTTTCTTTACAGTGACTAGGCACAAGCTTTTTTATTGTTGTTGTTTTACAGTGTATTTAATTCCCTACTACTGACAGAATTACTTTTATTCTTGAAAATGAGTAGTTGCAATGAGAAATTAAATTTCTGCATTTCAACCTACTAAGATTCACAAATAAGAAATGTTAAATTTACCAGTCCGCAAAACACTATACTATGGTGCATCTACAGAAGATGTATAAATATTAAGGCCCAGCTTATTAAGCACATTTGGAAATTGGCTGAATTGCTTGATTTGGTAAAAAATTACATGCTACATTTAATCAGCCCTCCTTTAAGGAACAAATGTCATTAAACACCACTTAATTAGCTGTTCCTACATCCCCACTGTGTGAAAAATTGTATCCTTGATGACTACAAAACATTTTTAAGGTCAAATGTGGTGAATAAAAATATCATTGAATGCCCTCTGGTAATAGTCTACATAAAAGTGCAGCTCATTTACATTAATTGAAAAGATTAGTTCTGTATCACTGTTAATCAGAATCTGATGTCTGTACTGTACAGATCAAGAAGACCTTCTATAGTTTAGCTTAACTTTTCCCACCTTTGTTGTTTTTTTAGACATTTGTCATGATGTGAAATCATCTTCTTGCTCTGTTAAAGATTTCTCTTTTGCTCCATTACAGTCCAAGTCTGGAGAGGGGAGAAATGGACAGAAAAAAAATAACAAAATAGAAATTAATCATCTTGGAAAAGCAGGATTTTTTTTTTTTTTCCTCTGTAACTAATATGATTTCTCCTTCCTTGACTGCATGGATCTGATATCTACCTTGCTCTTCAGCACTGAAGCCTTTTCTGCCTATTTATGTACTCCCTTCTTGTTTCTCCTTGCCACTGTATCATGTGCAATGCTGCCTGCCTGAGACTCCAACCTGTTTATTTCACCTCTGAGCATTACTCCTTTTTAGAAAATGTGTATCAAGAGGCAGGTTGTTTGGCAAGCTCCAGTGAAACAGCTGATTAATCTGCATCACTGGTGCTATCCTCTGATGTATAAATCAAAAGAGAAAAGAAAGAGGTGAGATACTGAGATCAAATTTTATTTTTAGGTAGAAAGCAATGGCAGGTGTTGTGGCTTGTGACAAGGATTTCATCTGCTTACTGAGAAAACTGTGGGAGGGAAGTCAGTGTGATCCCTGGCAAAAAAATGTAGCATAGATCCTGGCAACCTTGCAGCCAGATTTCCTTAGCTAGTAAGAGTTTTTTAAGTATTATCTCAACTATATACTGATCCAAGGTTTCCCTGTGATAGTTGGTTTCACAGGATGCACACAGAAAATGACCATTTCTTTTCTGGATATATTGCTAGAGTTATAACCTGACACTGAGGTTTGTCAAAGTTATTCAATGGAATAATTTTTACTAATGAGAGATATTCAGTGGCTTAATTTCTTTCTTGAGACAGGGGTGGATGAAAAGCTGGAAAGAATGATTTTATTCCACATTCAGGTCTCCTGTACTTTGTGGATCTATTGGAAATTTTCTAATTTAGGAAGTAAAAACAAATAGCAACCAACCAAACAAAAAGAAGTGAGTCTCGTAGGCCAAGGAAGGTGATTATATCCCTGTACTCTGAGCTGGTGAGACCTCACTTGGAGTACTGTGTGCAGATGTGGAGATCTCAGTTGGACACCTCAGTACAGGAGAGACATGTCCAGAGGAGGACCACAAAAATGATCCAAAGGATGGAACACCTCTCCTACAAGGACAGGCTGAGAGAGCTGGGGCTGTTCAACCTGAAGAAGAAAAAGCTCTGAGGTGACCTGAGATCAGCTTTTCAGCTCCTAAAGGGGAGCTATAGGACAAACTCTTTAGCAGTGTCTGTTGTGATGGGACAAGGGGAAATGGTTTCAAAATAAAATGGGAGATTTAGATTAGATATAAGTTTTTTACAGTAGGAATGCTGAGGCACTGGAACAGGATGTCCTGAAAGGTGGTGGATGCCCAGTTGCTGAAGACATATAAAATCAGGATGGATGAGGCTCTGAGCAACCTGCTCTAACTGTAGGTGTCCTCATTCATTGCAGGGGAGTTGGACAAGATGACCTTTGAAGGTCCCTTCCAACTCTAAGAATTCTATGCTTCTATGAAAATAACACAGTCCTAGTCTAACATTGTAATGCCCTTATAGTTAAGAGCACTTGAAAATACAGTGGATCATAAGACTTTAGTAACAGCTCTATAGAATGGAGCAAGGTTTGTATCATCCTGGTTCCACGTCAGAGAGGTTCTTGTCACAGCAGCTTTTCTCAGAAGGCTCTGCCTGTCCCCTTTTCATCTCCTACCCAATAAAGGAAGCACGCCTTGTTTTGTTCCAATAATTGACTGAAAACATGTTTGCTACTGAACAAATATGTCTGAGAGGTTCATGTGAAGAGGCTGTTTTTCATTTTCAAGGTTATTCCTGGTTTGCTGTTGTTTTTTCTTTGAAATTTTGACAATTTCTGTATCTACGAGGAAGTATTGAGTGTTTTGTTACGGACAATCTTTTGTAGTTGCAAATGGTATATGGCTCTCCTGAGATCTTCAAAATATGGTTTTGTGGCACAGTTTCATTTTCCTGTTGTAACGTGTCATAATTTCTTCAGCTTTAAGTAGGGTTAAAGCACACAGCTTAAAGAAAAGTATACTCCATTTTATATGATTAGAATGTATAAGTTTAATTGCAACCTCTGGAAGAACAGCAACAACAAAAACAAAAAAAAAAAAAAACAGGCACAAAGACATATGTTCTTTGTAAACTCAGAAGTTGGAATTAAAAAAAACACCTCTCTTTATAAAATCAATGTTTTTGTAAATAAAGTTTCCCTCATGAAAACAAATTCCTTTTTTGGTAATTTTTCTATTTTCTTGTCAGTGCACAACTGATTGTACTAAGTATTCTTACAAATATGTAAAACAGAAGTAAAGTGCACTGTATTTTCAGAGGCATGGAAAGATATGGTAGCTCATAGTTCAGTGGAGAGCTAAAAGGTAGTATGCAGTTTAGATCCAGATGTAATGTCTTAACATTGCAGTGATAAAAAAATGAAAGTATTTCTGAAGGGGAAATATAAGGATTGAATGAAGGGAGATAAATTATGTGATACAAGAATATTATTATATTATACATATTACAGTATATTAAAGATCGTAAGTATACATATGTATTTATATTTCAGTGTTGAAGGAGAAAGTTTAAGGAAAAATAAAACATTCCTATGTACATGAATAGAGGCCACACTCTCTGTTGCTCCCCTGGTGCTTTGCTTTGCTTTTGCTTGTTTTGTCATCCCTTCTGGCATCATTTTTGTCCTTGCCTCTGTCAGCATTGCAAGCTTAGTCTGAATACTGAAAAAAAGCATAAGCTTCATGCAGTAAATTTTGTAGGTTTCCAGTACACTATAGCTTTTTGCTTGTTTATTTTAAGTATCATAGAATTGTTTGAGTAGGAAGGGGCTCTTGAAGGTCATCTGGTCCAACTCCCTTGAAACCAACAGGGACACCTACAGCTAGATCAGGGTGCTCAGAGCCCTGTCCAGCCTGACTGAGTGTCTCCTCGGATAGGGCATCCACGACATCTCTGGGTAACCTGTTCCAGTGCCTCTCCACCCCTATTGTAAAAACTTCTTTATATCCAATCTAAATCTCCCAACATAAAAATACTTCAAGGAGAAATGTCTTCAACAAAATTCTGCTCCACTGTGCTCTGCAGATCCATTCGTTTTTCATTGTGCAGTATCAAAATATCGTAGATGTTTTTTTTATGCAGTATAAGACAGATAATTGTACAATTGCTTGTGATTTCAAATACGTGTCCAAGTGTGTATGCACAGTGTTTTTGATGTTATCCAGATGCGTTCTTTTTGTTTTGGATCTCATCCATATGGAAGTGTTCTAATGGAAATCCTCAAGATTTTCCTAATCTTTTTGGCAGTCTACTCTCAAAAGAAAATTTTATTAGAATATTTGACTTGTACATTGACAGGTTCCTTAATTAAGGAAAAATATTTTGTAGACTTTATCTTTGCTATTATATTTTTCTTAAATTTACAGACCTTCCTTCCTGATGATCAGATTATTTAATGGAGCCTAGTTAAAGAAGATGTTTTTAATTCTTGTCCAGTATGGAACTTCCTTCCTGGACTGTCTCCAGCATTATCTTCTGATGACAGGCTCTGGTTTATTTGGAACACAGACCAGGAACCAGTGCTTATAGGTACTTTATGAACAAAGATAAAAAATTTCTAAAAAGACAAACACAAAATAAGCAGTATCCTATCTATGGCTCTGAGAAGAATAGTAAGTGGAACATGCATCAAGTATTTCCCATTCCCATAAACTTTCATTCCTCTTCGTCATTGTCCTCCACTAAGATTAACATTATATACTTATTTTTTCAATGAAATGGAACATGCAATGGATTTAACACAATCTTTTGATATGTGTATGTGTGTCTGTTTGTATATCATCATAATCAGGAGCCAAACCTTCTACTAATTATGGCTAAATAAGGTTGTTGAAAATTACGAACATATGATGTGATTGAAATTAAGCATTAGACATTCACTTATCATTAAAGTTATACTTGCCAGTCTGTTCAGAATATGCCTGACACAGAATGCAGAAGAAAAATATTGTATTTTGCCACAGGCTTGTTTAGACTCTGTATATATAAATAGCAAAGGTACGCGTGGAGGCTCACAGTCTGTACTTGGAAGTGGTGTCTGGAAAGCTTGCCATTTGTCCCTGGCTGCTGGAGGTCCAAATTAAAGAATAAGTACAGCACGGCATTCTGATTACTTTGGAGCATGAACTGCAGGTACCAAGACACAATTACATAAACCTGCCAAGAATAATGTTTCCAAGACACTGTTATTCCTGATGCATGACTCACAGCTGGGACAAAGCAGGACAGTTTATAAACTCTCTTACAGGGGATTCCTGATTTCCCCATTCAGTAATGAAGAATGCTATGAACATGGCCTTTTGGAGGAAAAAAAAAAAGTGCACCATACACATTCATCTCCCATGTGGGTGCTGTATTTCACTGAGGCTGTCTGCTGGTTTATGAAGTGACTATCATCTCTAATAATTAACTAATAATTTGCTTACTTGTAGTACCTTTCTGAATTCTGCTGGTTTTAGAAGGAGCCTGCACATTTGCCAGTGTATGCCAGCAGAAGACATCTTTTAGCTGGTTTTGTCTTTAAGGCTCCTGGAAAGCCCTTTACTGTGATTGATGCTGGTACCCTCATGAGCTTGTACCCTCATGAACAACAGAGCTGAACAGGGCTGTGAGATCTCAGAAAATAATGTTTTGTCACACTAGCTCCAGGACATTTTGCTTTGAAAAAGAGACCCAAAACAAAACCAACCCCCTCTCCTCTCAAAGTAAAGAAATGTCACCTTCTGTCTCACTGTTGTTATCAACCAGTGGGTATCAGAAAAACTCTTATAATTAATTTCACTTGTGGTAATCCAACTGACTCTTCCTTTTTCATTTTATACCTGTGCTATTCTGGAGGGCAGTCACTGTGTAATCTTTCTATAGAATATATCTTTTACAGAGGCAAACAGCTGATTTACCTTTCTTTTATGCTAAGGGATGTAGTAGATTTGAAGACTGATTTATTTTGTCTGTATTAATACAGGCAGCATCACTTGGTCTAATGATTAAGTATTCATGTCTGAGTATAAATTACTTTCCTTGTTCTGGATAATAACAGATTATTTTTCACTACTGTTATATGTGAATTATGAAAGATAGTTATTTCTTTAATCTCCAGCATATCTTGTTATGAAAGGTTTTATGCATTTAATTCCTCTAGCTCAGGGAAGAAATGATCTTTTAAGACAAACTAGGATGAACGTATAGCTGCCATTAGAAATCCTCTTTCTCTTAAAATATACATTAGAAGAAAAAAAAATGCACAAAGACCAAACATTCATTTTGCCTTATTTTCTTAAAAGTTAAACTCAAGTACATACACAAAAGTATTTGGAAGCCATTGAAAACACCAGAATATCTATATGCTCAGTCAGGATATTTTATTCTGCAACATTCTGTATCCAGCCCTTCAGCAAGTGTATGCATCTTCCCTGTCTGGCAAGATAGCATGTCAACAGGCACTGAATTAGATTTCAAAAAGATGGAATTTCAAATTTGTGCTGAACTATGTGAAAGCTCTCTACCTTTAAATACATTCTCTCTATAGCCCATTGTCATCTATAGTAATTAGGATAACATTTATACAACACTCTATAATGTGGAGTACTTGAATTTTTTTGCTAATAAAAATGAGAAGTAATGCACACAGTAACAAAGATAACTTAATTTCTTTTGATTGTAAAGGAAACCAGAAGTGAGCCAGGTATAGAAAGCAAGTATTTTTTATTCTTAATCAGTTGAATTTTATCCACACTTAAGATCTGATCAGATGGTTGGATGCTTCCAGCTTGTTCAATGTATTGCTTTTAGAAACAGATTTTATCCAGTAACAGCTGTTGAAATACACTCCTTAAGCTTTTTTAAGCTTTTATAAGCTTTTATAATCTATGTCTTGACATAGACAGGGAGAACTACCAGGCTTTTGTTTATCTGAGCATTTGTACATGTTCACTCACACAGTATATGAAACCTAGTGTATTTTCACCCTACGCCTCCAGAGTAGTATGTGCTGTTAGATACCGATATGTTTACCTAATTAGTGTATATTCGAACAGTGCATCTTCCTCCATCATACTGTTATTTCTGCTTACTAAGATGACATCATCCAAATGTTTAAAAAATAAAATAGACTATCAGGGTTCTTTGCGCAGGCAACTACAGCCACCTTAAATTCATTGCTTTCTCTTCAAATTAGGATTTTTCCCTTGAGCACAATGATGTGGCTGATCTCAGTATGGCCTACTGGTTCTAGAATTGAAAAAAGGTCATTATGGAGTGCAAACACTGTTGGTAACATACTGTTATATTAAACTTCCAGATGTCAGCTTTGGCAGAGGAAGCCATCAACAATTCATGACATCGCAAAAACATTTTTCTTGCCGATCCATTTACGATGAAGTATTGTGTTGCCCTTTTGACAGGTAATGCAATATTACATTAAGCATAAATAAATCAAAAATACAGATACATGTGCTTGAATTATGATGGTCATTAATGATATTTGGGGAAGGAACATAGCAAATTTGAAGTCTGACTAATGTCTCTGGTTACTCCTGGGTGGTGTTTCTAAGGTGCTCTGAAGTCTGAGGTAGTGGAGTTGAGCTTGAAGAGTGAGCAAAAGAGAACATTGTGATCTAGTGCTTGGCAACTCTGACAGTGGCAGGGGGGTTGGAATTGAATGATCTTTAGGGTCACCTCTAAGCTAAGCCATTCTGTGATTCTATGATTCAAGGGAGTGAAAGCTTGTGCTCATTGGGTAACCCAGCTGGTGACACCCTCCTACACATTTTCTCTTCTTTTTACAAAGTCTAATGGGAACTTCAGTATGGCAAGATTACTGAACCTCCTCTGACAGTGAAATTCGGGGTTTGCACAGAGGAGTGGGGGAGTGGATCAGTTGGATGCTCATCTTCTGAATGTGCAACATTCCCATCCACCCAAGTTCAGCTAGTTACCCTCCCATGATAACATCTTCCAGGCAAATATTAGTGATGATTCTCCTCCAAACTTTATCAGCTACAATTTATTCTGAATCGATTTTTCTCTTCCACTGAAAAGAAAAGTATGCACTGGATAAACAGATCTATCTTTAAGCAAATGTAACCTTCTAAGAGGAACTTGTTAACAGATAACCAACATTTCTCTGCTGCTATTTGCTTTTAGATGGATACCTATAATTAGAAGGGAGAGAGAAATCTTTTTCCAGGCTAATCCATTCCATAGGAAATGAAAAAGTTCAGTTAAAAATGATGAATATGTCTTAGGAACAGGCTAAAAAGCGTTTTCAGCTGTAATATTTAAACTTAGTGATTCATGATAGCAGAATATTTAAACTGCATAAAATATAGTCATCTTTGGAACTTGCTGTGTTGCTAGCATCTCAGATGATGGATTCAAACATCTTCATAATCCACTAGTTTAATATAATCTCTTATCAGTGCTTTGAAAGTACCGTTTTTCTTATTTACTTATTATTTCTTTTATTAAAAAGATTAGAAAGAGGCTATTCTCTTGACCATAAGCTCTGAAAAAGTAACATATGAGAGTGGAAAATCAGTGTTCAGAACTAATTATAAATGTAGACGTGACGGAGAACACTCTGACAGTGTTTGTTGGCATAGCCCCATTGAAGTCAATAGAGGAAGACCAATTTACATTAGAAGAACTGATTTAACAAGCTTTAGGAAAACATGTGCTGGGATTTTCATAGATGTGAAGAGAGATAGAACTCTGAAAACAGTGAACAATTATATTAATTGTATTTGTATTTATGCTATTATCATTCATACCTGCTTGTGCAAGCCCTGCAAAGCAAACTAATTTTTACTGTGCAGGAAAATTGACCAAATAAAAGGGTATCAGCTGTGGGATTTTGCATGAATATACAGCTTATTTAAGCCTGATTATGATGTCTTATAAGATGCTAAAGGTCATCTGTTTGAACATCAAAGAAAGAAGTACATCAAAGCGTACTGTCTGATGTCATGGAAGCTGGTTAAACAGATTCAACAGTTATCTTGTAATAAGCTTTGAATAAGTATCTATGCATAAATGAGGGAGAATATTTTATGTCATTGGCACCTTTTTTAAATGGAGTGACTAAGTGGTAGGTCTAGATCTTATATCACCTTGGTTTTCCTTCAGTATATCCGCTATCACATCAGTAGGAATGTGTTAAATTTACCTCATTTAAAGGTAACTCCAAGAAGACATTGTAAATGCAGTGTGAGAGAGATGATTTCTGATAAATCATAAAGTGTAGTAGGGAATTATTGGATAAAGACTTTCAAATACTAATATAAAAACTGTGTTGATTTTGGTTCCACTCTGCGAGTCAAAATGCCTTTTCTTTCTGTCTTGCAAGCTGAGTACAAGAAAGTTGGTTTAGTGTAGATTTTCTGGTGAGGAGACTATTTTTACAACTCAGTGATTCATGCCTTCTGTTAATTTGTGCTAAGCGAGGGACTCCGTATGGCAGACTGGATGGCAATGCTACCTGTAGAAAAGAGAGTCTTGCAATTTAATAGTAGAAGAGAAAATTATTGTTGTTTCCAGCAGTGATTTTGCCATTATCACTAGAGAAACTGTCCCACTCCATACTCAAATAGACAGAAAATCAACTGTGAAAATTATGAATTATCAATTTTTATTTTTAGGGGTATTTATTTATTTATTTGTTTACTTATTTTTACCTTCAAGAATGAATGACAGTGGCGTAAAGTCCAAAGACCAAAGGTGTCACTACAGAAACCTCACTCTCTCCTTTGTCTGCAGCCAGACATAAAACTGGCAAGGGAATCTGGAGTGATTGATTTGGTCCTCTGATGTTCCACAGAGTTGCATAGAATGACCTTAGCTATTTGGGAACTGGGATTTTAATGGAGTTTAGCTTTGTTGCTTCCCCTAGAAGCAACAAGCTAGACCTGACATTCAAGAAGTAAGCAGACAGACTCCTACTTTGAATTTACTACAGCTGGTCATTTCAGACTTCTCAGTATGTTCAAAATACTATCGGTCTCCATCAGGCAGAAATGGAGGTATTCAATTCCACACCTCTTCTTCATATGCACTTCTGAGTCAGATGACATTTTGTCAGACTGCCCATCAGCTACCACCTGTCACATGGCAACAAAAGGTAACGGAATACTGGTGGAAAGGTTAAATTTCTACTGTTATACCACTATCATCCACCTCTGATGTCAAAGTCTAACTTTATAAAATAGGAGGCATTACTTTTGGAGCCGTCCTCATACATTCATAAAGGCGACCATATAGAACAGCGTAAGTTGGAGAGGATCTTAAAGATCATCTAGTTCCCATCCTCACATATAAAGCCTTTCTGCCATTTTGCATTTCTCTGATGTACCACAGCAGTACATCATCAAAATATAAATCCTCCTATAATGTTTTGCTGTGTTAAGCTCTTAACGTGATTTTGCTTAATGAGACACTCAAGCAGTACATCTTCAGACAGAAGAACTGTGACAGCCGTGCCTCTCTGTCTGTTGCACATAACGGAGTATGGGGAAATATAAGATGTAGTTCCAGGGGCTAGGAAAGAGTGCAAGGTTTAGCATGTACCAAGATACATGTAACATAAAGCATGCTTACCAGGAAATATATAGGTAGTTACTGAAAAGAACAAAATAAATAAATTTACTGAAGACCTCAGAAAGCAAGCATTGGGTACTGCTTATCTGTGGTGAAATAGCCTTAGTGAAGTCAACACACACACACACACACAGAGAAAAAAAGAAAGAAAATTCAGAATATATTAAAACAATGGCTTTGAAGAATATGCCAGGTGGCTGAAAAGCACTGGATTTTCTTAAGGCCAAGTTAATGCATTCAAGCTGCAGCCCAGGAGACCCAATTTCACATTTGGCTTGGATAAAATGAATTTGGCATTGCAAACCAGTTCCTGTGGTGAGTTTGTCTTTATTCAGCTGTACTGCAGTACAGTAGTTAAGGACAATTAGAAAGTTGCATTCAGGATCAAAGGGATGCCCTGCTGCTGAGTTTCCCAGTGTTAGCAGGGATATGGGGTGAGAAGCTTAGTGATCTTAGAGTCAAGAGGCTCCTGTAGAAAAATGTACATAAAGGATAATACAGAGAGACATGCAGATATTCTCCCTTGTACTTCCTCAATAAAAGCAAACCAAATTTCAGCAGGAAGAAGCATAGAATTCAATTTAAAGGCATATTCATCTTTTTAAAATTGCTCAAATAATAATGTATTTCATTGAAAACTGGATAAGCCAAACTCTTTTCAGTGGTTCCCAGTGACTGGATAAGAGGCAACAGGCACTAACTGAAACATGGGAAGTTCCTGAATATAAGGAAAGTCTTTACTGTGAGGGTGACAGACGTCTGGAGTAGGCTGCACTCTTCCTCTGCAGATCTTCAGAATCTTTCTGGACATGATCTAGGGCACCCTGCTCTGGGTGTCTCCTGCTTTGAGCAGAGGTTGAGCCAGACAAACTCTAACCTCAGCCATTTTCTATGTATGTAAGCATGAAGCATGCAATAAACACAAATAACAATGGTAGTACCAAAAGCAAGAGTATAGCTATATTAGCTAACTGATCTCATTTTTAAGGCACAGTGTGACCCTCTGAGGTTAGGCAAAATGGTCTTGTAAGTTACCACTATGGCTGCCATGGAAGTTACCTCACATGAAGAATGAGAAAAAAAAGTACCACACAATCAGATTAAGTGAAATAATTTTTCATTCCCTTCCGAAGCAGCTGCACTGGCAAATGTTACAGGTGGGGACTTGTTCTAACTGGTCCACCGATTTCTTCCAAAATCTTCCAAAATAATGGTTTAATTGTGCCTACAGATAAAGCTGATTAGGTACCAATTGAACAATAATAAGTATAGAGAATCAAGTTTTCACTATTTTTTTTCTCTCCACCTGTACTTAGGTAACATGGCTGATGCATAATAAATAATGCTTAAGTCTTACGGAGTAGCTCTTATTGGAGCAGTTCTGAACTTGAGGAGAATGTATGAATTAACTGTTATAGAATGCCATTGTTTCAATTGTCTTATTAGTGTAATTCACACTACAGTTCTACAGTGTAGTTCACCTGCAGTGCTAGGTGTCCTATGAGCTTGCTAGTCCCTGAAAGCTGAGGGTACAACATAAATTAAATGACAAGAAAAGTGTACAGGCAGGTGGAAGAAACAGTAGGTAATAGTGGGATGGGCAAGGATTACCCAATTCATTCCAACTTTTCTGTATGAATACAGAGTTTATGGCTATAGTTTTCATCTGCACTCAGCAACACAGAAATGGAAGTGAAAATATAGTCATGAAGCAGGACAAGTAAAAAAATATTTTTCTTTCCTTTGGAAATGACATGGATATTGCTTATTTTTTCACAAAACGCTGAAATAGCAGAATGATTTTTCATCAAAGGAAGTTGTGGAAACTATTGTCAAAGATAGTTAATTTCTCACACACCTGTGTTTTTAATAGGCCATGACTGTAAGTAAAGTGTCTTTCCCATTATGTATCACAGACAGAAAACTCTAGCTGCACAACTTTCAATCTTCAAAAAGACAAACAAGAAAAAAATTGGGGCTGTGAGAGATATAACCTACCCAGTGTTGTCTCCAACTGACACTAATGAGTCCATAGGGAACATGCACAACTCCACAAAGAGCTACTTTTTTTTTTTTTTTTTTTTTTTTGAAAATTTTCTTTTCAGTTTATATCTTTCAGCAAGCTCCAAAGCTATCTACAAGCAATTTTCTGAAAGTTTTTCTTGAAAAGACAACTTTCTGTCATACACATATCACACCGTACACATAGATCACAGCCTTTGGCTGTATTTTTTTGTTTGTTTGTTTTGGTTTGGTTTTTTAATTAAAAAAAAAAATGCTACTTAAAAGGTTATAGTTGGAATATAGGGTGCTGAACACTTGAGGGTCTAGCCCAACTGTTTTGCTGTAGGTCAGATATGAAGACTGTCACATTCTGTTTCTTTGAGAGAAACAACAAATGAATAGAGGCAGTTGACTGTTTATGTTTCACAAAGCTGGGACAGAGCAAACTCCGCAGCACAGCAGGAGGCATTTGCAAGACAAAAAACAGGGAACATTTATTTCTAAATCTTCACTTCTTGTCATAGTCTATGTCATGAAGGAAACATTAATGGGAAGTTCAGAGAGTTCAGGAAAGCAAGTTATAAAAACTCTTTGAAATATTTTCTATTCCTATGGCAATAAAAAGAGAGAGGATAGAAAACTTTGCAGTCTTAAAACCTAGCCCCATTCCCCCATTTCAATTTAAAAAGCAGCCTGTAACCTTGTGGAGGTATTTTAATGTTTTCTTTCTTATACTTGCTTTCATTAATTCTCTCTTTTGTACTAGGCTTATAGGATTTTTTTTCCTGTTCTTTACATGAGGTAGCTTCCGTGATGGCCATAAAGCTAAAATTATTCTTCCAAGTGAGTTATTTGTAAAATCCAAATACATATAAAAATAAACACCACTGACTATGAATTAAAAGCCAGTTCCATAACCCTAGACCAAGAAAATGCATAACAATAGACTAATCTCATTTCAGGGAAGAATTTAAATATATAACTTTTTTTTATCTTCATATAACTTTTCTTATTTGTCTAAATGTTGAACCAGACAAACATCACCCAGAAAGGATTAAACTGCTATTTACATAGTATAAAAGCAGGTGCTTTATTCCTAGGTCAGATTCTTGGGATGTAGTATTCAGTAGTTTTCTGCTTCTCAAAATGTAGAGAAAGTATAATTGGGAACATAAGTAAAAGGCTGTTTGATCTCATCTCCACGTTTGCTTGCATATGAATAAATAAAAGTGTAAATAAATCTGATATAAAATTGCATTTATATAAAATAAATTATTATTATACAACTAAATCTCAGTTGCCCATTGCATTCATGTTTGCTGTCATATAGAATATTATTTTATTAAACACTTGTATTATTAATAATCTGTAGTACTGAAGTTAAAATGGAATTTGTCTTCTATATTATTAACATATCTAATAATTTACATGTGCACAAGTACCTGTAATCATTTGAGATGCTCCAGGGTATACTTTCCCTGCCTCATCAGATGACAGAGTTCTTCCATCAATCCCCGCAGACTACCTACCAAAATCCTGTGCTCATTTTGCATGATGCTAGATGTTGACAAGCATAAAGTCAATGACAGAGGTGTACACCTAAAACAAAAACAAGAACAAAAACACCCAGGTTATTTCTGAAGTCAGAGATAAAATCCATCTCTTTCTGGAAGCTGATTTATCTCACCCTGGGGCTCTATTTTAGTACACAATGAATTTCCTTCTGGAATCGTTTGACCGCAGAAGGCTATGCAAGACGCTAAGAATATTTGTCTGCTATTCGGTGGGGAAATATTTTCCTTCTTTTCACACAGTTCTGCAGGAGAACTGTCTCGATTTAACTGTGAACATCCCTACTTAACACCTTAGCAATGTCTGTGTTCAGATTCTCACATTGCACCCTCACTGCTGTCCTCTCTATACGGATGTACTGACTATATACTTCGAGAACTTCATATTTGCAGCAGATATTTCAACTCTACTTATAATGTTAAGGACACAAAATGGGTAAAAAATTTGATCTCCCTCTCCATGGCATTGTTTGACTTTCTTATCCGTAAACCTGATGGCAAAGGGCTACCATGGGAGTGCTGCCTCTCGGAGAAGGGAAGCTCTGAGGACAGCTGATGGGGAAACTGGTTAGTAAACAGAAAATGAAGTGTCCAAAGAATATTTTTTTTACATGTTGCATTATTACTTTTGACAATTATTTCATTTAAGAAAAAAGAATACTCAAGTTATAAAATAGAGAACATTTATTAGATTAGAGTACAGAAGTACAAGACAATAAACACTGTCAAACACATCCAGAACGGGGTAAACAGTTACCATGAACTCAGTTGTCTCCAGCACAAAGGACAAAGACTCCAGGCTAGAAAAAAAAGAAGGAAAACAAGTTTTATTTGTGTGTGAGGTTCTTTTGTGTAGTACTAGAGAGAGAAGCTTATCTTTTTTCCAGATGTCCCTTGAGAGTTGGGACAAGAGGAGATGCTGTATATCATCTTTCTTAGTTTCCAATACTGTACAAAAGCACTGTGCAGAGCTTTTAAGTTAGCTAAAGCACATATTAGAGAGGGGAGCAACTAGAGGAAAGTACTGGTACAAAATCCCAGTTATGGTGTGACAGCACAGCAAGGCACAGCTTGTACAGGCAGGTATCAAAAGGTCAGTTCAGTTTCAGTTGGGCTTCTGCGACGATGTTTACAATATGAATGAAAGCTACTGCAGGAAATAGAAAGCAGTCAGTTGATCTAGTGGATTTCTAATGGCATAGTTTTGCTGTAAGAGTTAGTTATATAAACAGATTTTTTGACTGTTTCACTACATTTCTTTCTTTAACTTAAAAAAAAAAATAACATATTTATTGCTCACCTGATTCATTTTTGGTGGAAAGTGAAAATATGCTTACCTGAACATTGGAATGTTTATGTAAGTGTCTTAAGATTCTGCTTAGTTTTTATATTTTATTATATTGTTATGAATATTATTATTATTTTGTTTTATATTGACTCCTTACATTTTACTTTTCATTGAGTCCGGTCAGAACTTTTCTTTTGGTCACATAATATTACTGGAGGCTGCTATGGGGCATCCTGTGCTTTTGTGAGTGCATGAACAGGTGTGGTGGTTTGATGCTGATGTGATTTTTACACACAAATGCTCCGAAATTCTTTAACATAGTGAGCGAATGAAAGGAGATACTTCCAACCGCATAGTCTGCAACACTGATAGGAATATATATTTATATACAAAGTCTTTGGTGCAGTATTTTCTCATCTAATCTTTCTTCAGCATTCTTTGCTCTTCCCTTAGGTTCTTTTGGCTTTAATAGCTCAGCTATTATCTTTTCAGTTGTGGCCCATTAATTCTTCTCTATGAACTCATGCACAGTCAGCTCTCCCATGCTAATGACCAGAGAGAAATAATGGCTAATGCCCACTGAGAAGGATATCTATTGTTTCAGCTTCTCGATTTATTGAAAACTCTCTGTACATTTCCCAATTTTCATTTTTTTACAGAATCCGAGAAAAGAAAGCATTTCAGAAGTCATCTAAGATAATGGTCCATTTCTGATCAGTATAAAAACATGGACATTCTGGGAAGGGAAAGAGGTGAGGCTGAGAAAGGAGAAGAGACAAAAAAGTCTATTTATTTACTGCATTTATAATAACAGAACAAGAAACATCCAAAGAAATTGTTAGTAAATACATTAAATACCAGGGAAAAAGAAGTGATTTTTCTTACACCAATTCTTTAGTGCTGCGACTCATCATAATCCGGTATTGAGTATTGCAGAAGATTATGAATTAACAAAAATCAAGCAACAAAACGAGGGAATGTATTTATCTAAGGCAAAAAAATTCAGCTTTTAGTTCAAGCAGTCCCTAAGCAAAGAAACTATGAGGATCATAACTGAATGTTTCTTTACCCTATGCTCACCATTAAACATCCACTGCCAGTCACCATCAAAATAATGGATCTTTGGTCCCCAGCAGTTACGCTCTTGTGACATTGCTTAGTTGACAGGTCTAAGGAACAGACTGCAGTGTACTGACCAGCAAGTAAAATTGGTCAGTTGCAAAAAAAGATCACTACAGGTAAATCTGAAGAGCTTAGTTAGGAAATTATTAAAAACTTCCTCAAATTTCATCAGCAGTGAAGGTGGGGATTCTTCAGTACTAGTTCAAATTCTGTTCCCAATTCAATATGGACATAATTTTATCATTTTCATCCTTCAGTTTCAGGATTGTCTTGCTATCCTTTTTTAACAGTTTAAAGGTTCTGCACCTGGCTTGTGCTGCTGGCCATATTGGAATGAAAAATATTGTCGTACAACTTGCAAAGTATCTTACAATCCTTGAGTTAAATGCAGTCATGAAAAAAAAAAAAAAAAAAAAAAGCTAAGTTTATGCCTTCACTGAGTAGTTTAAACATATCACCATGTGTTGATCCTTTGCCTTTATGAGATTTTGATCTCCACTACTACATTTATAAGTGTCATGAATGACAGTTTCATAACAGAAAGTAAAAGCCAAGAGCTTTACTTTCACCTATTATTAGAGCTTTGTAAAAAGTCAGGCAACTCATAAACAAAAGATAGTCAAGACAAACTCCATTTTCTTTTCCTTTCCCTTTCCCTCTCCCTTTCCCTTTCCCTTTCCCTTTTCTTTTTCCTTTTCTCTTTTTTTTTTGTTTGTTTTTTTGTTTCACTTCATCATTACAAAAAAAAAAAAAAAAAAAAAAAAAAAAAAAAAAAAGGATTAAACTATCCACTGTTGGCAAATGCAAACTCCAAACTCCAACTCTAATGATTCTATGATTTTAACTCAGAGCTAAAAGCAGTTACCTAAGAGGGGCCCATTGAGACTGGAGCACGTAGAGAGAATCACCATCCCCAACCTGCTGAGTGCATTTGTTTTTCTGCAATGCATGATACAATTGGCTTTCTGGACTGCAAATGCGCACTGCTGGCTCATGTTGCATTTTAATCCACCAGTACCTTCAAGTCCTACTGTACAAGGCTGCTCTCAATCCATTCATCACTCACTTTGTAATGATACTAGGGATTTCATGGACCTTGTGGGACCTTGTACTTCCCATTTTTGAACTTCATGAGTTTCATACAGGTCTACCTCTCAAGCCTGTAGAGTTCTCTGTGGATGGTATGGTCTCTCTAGCATACTGACTGCATCACTCAGCTTTGTGTAGTCTGCTTCATGCAGTCTTGCTGAGGTTGCACTCAAACACACTGTTCATGACACCAGTGAATATATTAAACAGCACTGGTACCAGTATGGATTTCTGGGAGTCACCAGTCCTCACTAATCTCCATCTGGACATTGAGTAGTCAATCACAACACTTTGGATGTGACTATCCATCCATTTCCTTACCCACTGAACAGTTTATTGATCAGATCCATGACTCTCCAATTTCGAGAAAAGGATGTTGTGTGGGACCACATCAAAAAGACCTATTCTTTTAAATATTAAAATTTGTCAAAATTAGACAAAAGAGAGAGCAGATCATTGCTTAGAAAGCAGATAATTAGGTCCAGGAAGAATGCACTGCAACATCTTAATGGCAAAGGAAGTAATGTTAATTCAACTGTTTCAACTTATGAACCAAACAGCAATGTGAACATTTGACATAACATTTCTTCATGTAATTTCAAGTTTGGGAAGAGAGACCATTTATTTCAGATTAATAGGAGCACAAACTGCCCACATCCCTGTTTCTCTAGAATCAGATATAATGAGAATTCAGAAATCACTGAATAAAGAAGATACTAAGTATTTGTGTAGATTTGTTCATTTGTACATCACTGCTGGGCGGGTTGCTGTGGTGTAATTTGACTTTTTCCTTGACTGCTTTCACTGAAGTACTAGACGTATTGGCTTATGGAAGTGTAAACTATTTTAAATCCACTTCTTTTCAAATCAAAAGAAAAAAGACAGATAAAGGAGACAAAAAATTCTCAAATTGTTGATGTATTCAAAGTTAAAATTTCTGGAAAATATGTGATAGTAAAATTCCAGCTGGGAAGCTCGATATAGGATTAGTAGATGGAATTATTTGACTTGCAATGAGGTCTTTCTGGCCTAAATATTGAGGATTAAAATGTCTATGATACTTGAAAGAACATCCATCAGCCAAATGGGCAGATATTCAGTAGCTAAAAAATGAATCGGCTTTTATAAGACCTTTTTCTGAATGTGTGGCCTGAGCCAGAGGATGTTCAGTTTGATCTTCACGTGCCTTTTAAATGTCTCAACGATAACAAAGCTCACCTGAGAACACTGTTCAGATTTCAAACATTTAGATCTTTTAGAAATTATATGTATACGATCTTTGGATGCAGAAGATTTAAATCCTGAAACTAGGGAAATTACATAAATAAAGACTCATACTTTGACATAGTTACTTTTCTCTCAAAGAAGCTTGCTTTTTGTGAATTGTTTCTCCAAAAAAAGAAATACTGAATTCTAGATATGCCAGTATTTCTGTGATTTTGTATTAATTGTCATCTACTGTTTGCATTCAAATAATGTCTAAAAGTCTCCCTTAAGATAAAAATATGTATTCTAAAGTAAATTACAACATCCACAGATGAGGTTTTCAGTTTTAATTTCTATCCTAGAAGAACCAAGGAGATAAGGTGCTGGGAGGGTGGAAAGGAAGCAGATACAAAAGAACATGGAATGTTTTTATTTATGCAGGTAAAAAAGAAAACCAAAGAAAAAAAAGGAATAAAATGGGGAAAAAAAAGGCTGGAAAATGTTTAAACTTTGTGAAAAGCATGTGGGAAAGCAATGCTGAGGTTTCTTGTGGCTGGGTTTCTTTCCTCTATCATACCCAATCTTGTTCAGCATATTACTCATATGACCTGAAAAAGACCTTTAAAGAGAAAAGTATATAAAATGGAGGAAACACAGTGCAACATTCGAAAATTAAATGGAGAAAAAAAAAAAAGCAGTACTTTTCTGCAGTCTGTATTTTGGAAACTAGGAAGCTTTTTGTAGTGTTACATTACATTAGGATTCATGGAGTCAACCTATTTGAAAATGGAAGAGTTCAGAATAAAAGCTTTCTCCAAACTGAAAAAAAATGCTTCAATCATTTGTTTAAAAACCAGACTGATTTTCTGAACTGTATTTACCTTATTTACTATAATTCCTCTACAATTCAAGACATATGCACAGACTGTTGATGCGAAGATAGTCAGTCATCAGGCACAAGTGCAGCATTCTGTCTGTATGCAGAAAGACTGAAGTAGCAAGTTGGCTTGGGAAAGAGAAAAATAAATAGGACTGAGGCAGCAAGAATACTATGATTGACTGAACACCTGCTTCTTTATTATTTTTTGTTGCTGGATATGTAGATGTATAAAGTGGTTCTACTTTCCTTTGCGTCATGAGTGCTTTTGTCTCTCCAGTTTCTAAATGTGCTCCAAAAGCTTTGACCTCCTTTCTTGAAAACAATCATGTTCAGATTCAGTGGAACCATTCATGAGCAGGAATCAGCTCAGCATTATTAGCAGCATCAGAGGCTTGTGCACTGAACTTTTTAGGTACCTTCGTTCTAAGTGCTGACTCTTGGTGAGTGTCTGTGTGAATGCAGAACAATGAAAGCCTGATTTGGTTCTAAGGTCAAGGAGAAAATGTAAGCACTTCATGTGTCTCCACTTTAGGTGACAATGCAAGCAATAATTCTGGATGTTTAGTGCAGCAATTCCCAATTTGATTGCTCATGGTTTATCATGGATTTGACATTCCCTCAGTAAGATTCATATTTAGCAGTGAGATTTGTCCCCCAGCTGGGGGCAAACTCCATCACAAGTTCTTTATTTCTTCTTGACTTTCTGTTTAGATATCAGTGACACTATTCTTTGGAATGTCTCAAAATAAACGATCATATAACGCTGCATATTTTCATATTTGACTCCTCCCTTCCTCCTGGATGTTGCTTGATTCAAAGAGTTTGATGAAGGTATCTGAACAGAAATTCCAGTACTGTGTGGGAGGTTCATGGCATCCTGCATGCCCTTCAGCTGCTGATCTTGCAAGATATGGATCTCATGTAGGTCATGTGTTATATTTACTAAGTATATAAACATCATGGATACTCTAGGATGTCAGATGTGGAATGAGGTAGTGTGGTTTGGGTACTGACTAATGCCCAACTTCCAGCTACATTTGCCTTATACTGCTTAGAGAAGGACTGGGGCAACTTGTGCAGTATAAAATGTATTCCTTTACAGTGGTGAAGGCAAATGCTGAGAAAGACTTGGAAGCATTAGAATTAAAGGAGTCATCAAGGTGTTACAGAAGATTCCTCATTTCATGCTAGATTCAAAGAAACCCATGAGTCATCTTCATCAGCTTTTTAACTGGACACAGCACTGAGACTGGAAACAAAGGCAATTTTAATGAAAATAGCACACAGACATGTTTTATCTTTCTTACCTGGAATAAAACTGACAAGATATATATATACATTTTTCCAAATGAAAATACAGTTATTTTTGTGAATGCAATGAAGAGATTTTGGACCACTTCCTAGCTGCTTTTAGCAATTTGTAGTACTTAGAAAGTCTTAAAGGGAAATTGATAGTGACAAATAGACATTTCTAAAATGTCAAGTCATTCTAAACATGAATTTTCATTTATTTATACACTTGCTCTCATATCTCAAATGTTACAGTGCTTCCTGTAGACAGTATTTAGCTTTCCATTAGGAATTTCCAAAAGCTGAAGTGCACTGGCATCTTGCATTAAGATAATGTTCCAATAACAAATTTCAAAACTAAATTATACACAATTAAGTGTTGGTAAATATCCAGAGTGCATTTTTCATACCAGAAAAAATCTTTCAAGAGATATTGTTTCTTAAAAAAAAAAAAAAAATTGCCAGTGTTCTGGGAAATTCTAAAATCCAGTAATATCACATAAGGATTAATTGATAATACTTCTGAAATAAATATATTCCCTTTAATGTTAGCTTGTTGAAGTTGGCTATACAAATAGTTACTACACAGTATTTCTATGCTGCAAATACAAAAGTGGGAAATTAGAATCTTCCATTTTCCTCTCCCTTTCTTTAGTGATGGTAGAAATTTCTGATTTCTTTTGTTTCTGAGTTAAATAAGACTGTTAGCCAAAAGGATGGGGATTTTGTGCTGGAGAAAATTTAAACCTTTGGGTGATACTTTCCTTTATACTCAGCACATTTTAAAACTTCTGCATTTCAATATTTATGTTCCTCATAAATCTGAGTAGGAAACAGGGAACTCAAAACATTTTTTTTGTTTATGTATGGAAGAAAAAAAACTAGAGGCCCTCAATAAAGAAAAAAATTGAACATTCCAAAGCAGAAATATTTTCTCTTACACTCTTGCACATTATTTCTTAACCCTACTGAAGTAGTTATTATACTATACAAAAGCCATGGTCTTTTTATCTACTGAGTGGTCCTTTTGTGTGAAACACAATGCCTACCTGCGTCAAGCACTTCATTTGTAGGTGTGGCCCTGTCCCATTCAATTCAGGTTAATGTGCAGAGGTTTTGGAGTATTTAGGGGACTGCAAGAGTGCTCTCCTTGTGCCCCTAATTCAAGAGCAAGAATTCTTCATAATGACTTCTTTGGGGTATGTACAGAAAGTAGGAAAATAACATGACTGTGGATAAATCCAATCAGCATGTCCCTGAATTTTCACTTAACTGGAAATAAAGTCTGTCACAGATTTCCCTGATGTTATTTCTGTGATTCTCTTTGCATTTTTTATTTTTGCTTTTTTTTTTTTTTTTTTTTTAGCATGTTTAATTGGGGAACAAAAGCAGTTGTTAAATTACTGTGCTGTTCTTTAAGTCTTTTTCAGCCTGTCACATAACTTTCTTACATAGAAACTGCCTAAATCTTCCATTTGCTGATACATTTTTAATGTCACAAAGGATGAAAAGAGGAAGTCAGACTTCAAAATGACATTAGCTTAAAATGACCTGAAAACCTGAAAAACCTTAATTGGACCAAAACAGAATGAAATTGCTTGTTCTAATTGTGCACTTTTCAAAAATAATACAAAAGGCAGCACTGCATCCCTTTTGAGTTCCTCTTGCCACTGTTTTCATGGCGTCTGACGTTACGATTCTTAAATGGGTAAATGCACTTAGTTGTTTACAAATGTCAGATGGGAGAAGGAAGAGAAAAAGTGAAAGAAAAAAAGGTCTTTGCACATTGTCCATCATGTCAGTTGAGTAACAGTATTTCTAAAATCTTGCCATTACAACTTTTAAATTAAATGGTTCAGATAGATTAGGAACAGACAAACCCCCAGGATTGATTTCTAGGAGATAATATGCAAGAAGCTGATTCTTTCAGATGTAGTAAGATTCTGCCAGATTTGCTGGAGTCTCTTCTTGCAGCATGTGTCTTTGGCTGCCAAAATATCTGAGTGCTTTCCTACTGTTGTTAAAATCAACACTGTCCCTGCTGAAATCGCATCACCAATTCAAAAATCTGTTTGCTTTCTATTTCATCCCTGTTATGCCTTATTAGATTCTCCTGCATTCTTCAGTATTCTAATAAGGCAACACAGACTTCACTTATCCATCCAAGGAACCAGATCCAATTTCACAATTAACATTTACCTATATGTCATAAAACTGAGCTATAGGTGACCCATAGGTCAATTTCCCTGCCCCACAGCAGACGTGATGGAACTAGGTGGTCTTTGAGGTTCCTTCCAACCCAAACTGTTTTATGATTTCTGTGGTTCTATGATTCTATTAATGTAATGACAGTAAATGTACCTATTTATACCCATATAATAAGTAACATGTTATTCTTAAATCTTCTCTTTTTCAGAGATGTGCACAGTAAGTCATGATTGTGCATAGTGAATGATAACAGTAATTTCCCACAATCACCTCCTGTGAAATTGTTTTTTTAATTTCCAGAAAAGGAAAAAAGATAAAGTCCTTATGGAGTTGTCTGTTCAATTTCTTAAATAAGATGTGTAATCTGAAATTAAGTGTTGTCTTCTATACTCTACCTTAATTGTTAATATCAAAACACTTCTGATCTTACAACTGGACCCTATTCTTTTCAGATAGCCTTATCAATACTCTTACTTCTCCACTAATACAAACACCCTGTCAGAATAAGAAGTTTATTTATTATTATGTTAATGTGCTGACACCAGTTCGATTCACCTTACTCTGGGAATTGCTATTCTCTCTTAAGGCACTGTGTTCCCCTAAACTGATCTCTGACATGGCTCAAGTTATATCATGGGTCATTACATTTCATAGTCTAGCCCTGGGCAGATTCATCTAGGCTGTCAGAGGTATCCTTGTAAAATGACTTTTACAGAATTACCCTATGAAAGAGCAACTTCCCTCTGTTTCATAATTATCTAAAAATGTGGCTAAACTTCTCAATGGTCTTGCTTGTCCTAGATTTGTTAAGACATTTAGTAAACATAGAATGCAAGCACAGGGCTGAATGTGACCTTTTTCTACCTGTAGAATGTCCTGTTACCCATTTTGATTAATAGCATCTAATCCATTTCAACTATAAATGCATAATTCACTCCAGTGACTGAATGAATTTCAACTCCTGCAAAGTGTTAGATAACTCTTATTTGATTTTATATGACTCTTCTTCTTGTGGTTTCTTGAATTGACTTAAGTTGTGAATGCTAAATACCTCTTAAAATTAAGATCTATGCTGGGATTGAATATAAATCAGTACTCACTCAGTACAAATCAATCCTGCTTATGGAGCAGCTTTTCAGGAACGGAGCAGAGAGTGCTTCCAGTTGCCATAAGCTACCTGTAGTGATGATGATAAGATGTAGTGAAAGTGCACGCACAAGTTAACAACTAAGAGTGGGGAAGAGAAAATAAGAAACAAATAAGATTTCCTTGCTTGTGTTAAAAATCAGCATGATGTTCAAATCTCTGTCACACGCATCCACATAGGCATTTTCAGACATTTGGGTTTATTTGTTATTTTTTTTAGTGCAACTGCAGTATCCTGAACATTAAAATCAGAACTATGGAGAAATGGCAGTTTTCCAGCGTTAGGGATAACATCAGAAATATGTACTTTTGAAATTAATTTGTGAAAAACCATGAATTGAAATGAAGAAACTTGGTTGTTTGCACCTAGCTTAGGTGATTGCACATTGTCATTCAGTTAGCATTTCCCTATCAAGAAGAATGAAAAGCTAAAAGTAACAATAACAAAACCTACCAAACACACAATAGCAACCACCATTTATTCCCTTCAGAAATTTGGAGAAGCACTGGTGCAAAATATATCTCAGATTGACATTGAGATGATCTCTAGCAAATAAAAGGGCACATTTGGAATGCCACAAGATCAGGTGTTATCCTGCCAGCAATGTTTCAGTTGCTGAAACATTGAACTTTTAGGCTGTGGTACCACAATCCACTTGCTGAACATCTTTGACCCGCACAGGTGGTTATGAAGCACAGTTTTCACTGTCGGTTATGCTTTTCCAGAAGACATGTTTCAGAGGAAAACATATCAGGAAGCACAATTCTCTCTAAGGTAAAGATGGCCGAAGAGTATTATTAAAATTATGAGCTGGTAGAGTAACAACTAAATGTAACCAACAAAGTTTTTATGTAAGTTAAGAAACAGCTGGAGTTGAAGACTTCACATAGTTACAAATCCTGAAGAAACTACAATATGTTTTGTGGGCATGGTGGCGATGCACTGATGACTGGACTATGCGACCATAGAGGTCTTTTCCCACCTCAATGATTCTATATGATTTGGTCTTGTGGAAACTGGATGATAATAAGAAAGAAATGCTAAGTTTTTTATTGGTTTAGTAAAAAAATAAATATGAGAGTGTTGAGCTTAATTATGTATTTGGACACTTCCCATAATTTACGGTTACCAAAATTGTAATTTTTCTTCTTTGGATGATTTGGATGATGGACCCCCAGCACAAGAAGGACATGGAGCAATTGGAACAGGTCCAGAGGAGGGTCGCAAAGATGACCAAAGGGCTAGAGCACCTCTCTACTGAGGAAAGCTGAGAGTTTTCTGAGCTCTTCAGCCTGGAGAAGAGAAGGTTCCAGGGTCACATTATAGTGGCCTTCCAGTACCTGAATGGGGCCAACAGGAAAGCTGTGGAGGGACTTTTTATGAGTGTAGGTAGTGACAGGACAATGGGAAATGGCTTTAAAGTGTTAGAGGATAGACGTATTAAGATATTAGAAAAAAATTCTTTACTGTGATGGTGGTGAGACACTGGAACAGGTTGCCCACTGAGGTTGTGGATGCCCCTTCCCTGGAAACATTCAAGACCAGGCTGGATGGGGCTTTGAGCAACCTGGTCTAGAGGGAGGTGTCCCTGCCTACATCAGGGGGTTGGAACTAGATGATCTTAAAGGTCCCTTCCAACCCAAACCATTCTATAATTCTATGATTTTTTATTTTTATTTTTTTTTTAATATTAAGGTAGTGCCTAGGTGTCAGAAGGGAGATCAAGACTTCACAGTCTTATGAAAGAAACAAAAATTTTGTAAAAGTCAGCCCTATACATAAATACATACTAGTGAAAAAATAGTGAAAAAATTTGGGGAAAGTTTTCATATATTAGTTTCTTTGAACCTAAACCTGCAGCAAATTATTTAATACATCTCAGTGATAATGTAGACCTCCTACTTTACTGTTTTCTTTTGGTTTTACCTTAATAATTCTTTTGCAATTTCTATCGGATATACTGCTGAGTATACAAACCCCTGTCAGTTATTTAAGAGTAGATTGAAGAACCTCAAATGCTTCCAGAAAAACTATTTAGAAAAGAACTGTTTTGTTATATTCACCCATAAGTCTTTGAAACAGTAGTTTAATGCTGTGGCAATTCAAAGTTTAAATACAAGGGAAAAAAAAAAAAAAAAAAGAAACTCAGGAAACTCAAAAGCAAGCAACCTGAAAAAGTGATTAAATAATTCATACAACTCATGTATTTTGTGAAAATCATTAGCACAAATTATCACCACTCACTTGCTAAACACTGTACTCATGTACGAATGATCAAAGTAAACACAGTTCCGAAGCAAAAGTCAATTTCCATATTGATATTACTAGATTGTTTGCTAGTATTAAGAACTGAACAAGAGCTGAGTGTTATTAGCCTGCTAACAGACTGGAACAGAAAGTGGTAAAGCTGTGAGTTTGGCTTGTACTGTTTTTTGGCTCACAAATCTGTGCAACTGCTCTTTATCCCACTGTGTACTTGTCTGTACACAATTCAAAAAAAGTACAACATTTTATTCTATCTGGTGCATAGGAGAAGATAAAGAGCAGATAGCAAGCATTGGATTGTAACATTGTCTTCCTTTTGGTGCTTAGATTTATACATGAATCTTCAGTACCTGAGATAACCAGAGCAATTGCACAAACAACACATACAAAGATCAGCTGCTCCGGCTTGACTGAATAGGTAGCAAAGGCTGAAGTAGTTACTAAAATTTAGAACCGGTGTTTAGGTTTGGCCTCTGGGATTTTTGCTGGATTCCTAGCTACTGTTCAATAATCTCACAACAGCGGTATTAAAGAAGTCAGCTTTGGAAAGAAAGCAGATTTAGTTGCTATACACTGTTCTCTTGTTCCCTGGGGACTACAGCACTGCAAGGAATGGCATGTTAAACTACATCTTAGAGGTGACCCAGAATACACTCTGGTGGTAAAAGAGGTGTTCTAACTAGAAAAGAAAGTTGAAGGTCAGAGTAAATATGAAAAACTTCAAGGAATTGCTTGTGCACTGCCTTTTCAGCTAGTATTTTGTAAAATGACATATTAAGGCCTGAAATTTGCATGAAATGCAGACATGATCTGGATATCACTTTATTGTGACTGGCTATTTCTTTTTGGCCTGCTGATTAGGCACAGCTGCTGGCTTTAATTTAAATTTCATGTTTTATTTCTGGCAAAGATTCCTACTTCTCTGGATAGATGTCTTTTTTCAATACTTTCATGCATTTATTAAAAATAGAGAAAATTATATAAAACAATAATTGTGAGTAGCAAAGATACAGTAGAGCCAGGTGGCTGACTGTGACTCAGTGACCTTTCAGTATGAGAAATCATCTGCTGCCGTTAGTTATATTAAACTTTTGCAGCTGGTTTGATACAATGACAGGAATATCTCAGGGCAACCAATAAACCTCTTCAGGATGGGAAAAGGAGGTTATTCAATGGATTTCAAAGGAACTTCTCACGTGGATAATGCCAGTTAAGTGGAAAACGATGTTAGCGGATTCCCTGGGTAGCAGGTTGGCCTTATGGAAACATCCCAGTGGTTTTACTGCTTAGTAAATCAAATTTTGCCTATAAAACACTGTGTTTTTACCATTCTGGGTCCCAAGCTATGCTTATAATCCAACGTACATATGGTGACCAAGTGCAGAGATCGGTCAGACAAGAGCACTGACCAGTCCCATTTTAGACATGATCAGTCCTTTTACAACCTTTTCTTCTTATCCTCATCTTTGTTCTTCCTGCTTTCTTTACTCCCTGCATACTCCCTGGTTTTGCAGAGTATTACATTTTCCTGCATTCTCCCAGTCTGGATCTCCTCAGTTCACAGTCTTAGCAATTGCAGAAGTTCAGGTTGATCTTAGAAGCAGCACCTGTGTTTTACTGAGAGCCCATCAGGTGTGACTGGAAGGTTTTTCTTCTTGTTGTCTTCAGGGTTTTATCCTTGTCATTACATTCAGGTCTGTGTCTCGATATACTTTTTTTTTTTTTTTCATTTGGATTTCCCCCCCCTTTTTTTTTTTTCCTTTAGTTTCCCAAAAGACAAGATCTCCAATTAGATAACCTTGCTGAATTAAAAATTCTCACATTCTCACACGCACTCATCGTTTAGTGTGATTGACAAAGTTTCACTCTCATCACCACCTCTATTATCATTTGTTGGTCAGATTTGCGTCTCTGTGGCTTTCTCCCTTTTTGTATTTTCTACACTGAAAATGGTTCTTGAAACTGTTCTTAAAGGAATGGACGCTCTCTTTCCACATGTCTTCAGAGAAATGATCTCCACAGAGTGCACTATACAAATACCACTTAGTGTACGAGAAAAACATTGAAAGTTTCCCTTCAACAGAATTATAATAAGAAAGAGATGGAAGTGTGTATTTTCCTGAGACTTCAGAGCTCTCCTTTTCTCCTTTTCTCTTCAGTATTTGCAGTTTAGACTTGTATGGACAGAATTCCCATGAGACAGGAGTCTTATTTTCCATTACAGCCATGATGCTGGCTGGTCTCTTGGAGCAATTCAGCCCAGCCTGAAATATACATTTACAAGTTAGAGAAATTGTCACTTGTGAAAACAATTACAACAATGAATCTCAACGTTTGTTAGAGACATTCAACTTCATACATTTCTCCAAATAAGTATTTATTACTTGAGGAGAGGGAAAAAAAATCTCGATGTTAATTGCACAGACCAAGTTCACACTTTCTAAGAGTAACGAAGTTGATATGTTCTTACACAGAAGAGTGAATTTAGGCAATACTGGGACATTCCCATGAGTCACACCATGGCTGGTACCAGGGGGAATGTGTCCCAGGCTGTCTTTCCATCAGATTTCTGTAACACTCAATATTGCTTTCAGAGATTAGTAGGGCGAGGTCTACAGACACAAAGCCCAAACTGTTAATCTGTAAGCTTTGCTTCCCTAGGAAATACAGCTAATACAATCGTTTATGAACTGCATAGTATTCCTATAGCATTTTTCCATCAGACAGATAGGAGTTGTTTGACTGATCTCATGACAAACAAGTAGAGCAATATAAAATGTAAATTATAGAGTCTATCAATGAAACTGATTTCACCAAAGGCTAATTACAACAAAAATAAAATTAGAAGTTTAACAAGAGAGCAATGAAGAAGGAATTTATTCTAAGTGTATTCAGACATAATACTTAATTGATACTGAGCAAGTTTAAGTTAGCTAACAGGATAAACACTTTTGATGACAGAAAATTAATGTAGTGGCACAGCAAAATACTATTTTATTCCCTATTTTACATATATTACATGAAAATTTAATTAAATACTGAAGTCATCCAGGCTAGTAATTTCCCAATGAAGTAAACCAAGAATGACCAACTTTATTTTCCTTAAAAGATCGACGTGGTATGACACTCACCTAATTTAGGCTTTATGATCATAGAGTTGTAATTTTTTTTTTTTTTGGTCAAAATTAATGAGACAAATTAGAATTCTAAGGGCTTTCTTTCCACCATCACATACTTACGGTAAGTCAACTCATTCTTGTGGGAAATTAGTTCAAACAGAGAAACTACCATGGTTCTTTTGATGTTATTACCTTGTAATTTTTATAAAAGCATGTTGCTAAAACTCAGTATAGGGGGAAAAATGAAAGGCTTTCAGTCCAGGTGAGTTTGTTTGCTAGAAGAAATTTTGGAACATTTTGACTGATGCTTTAAGCATGCTGTGTAATCTGTTGCTTTTAACTACAGCTAGTAGGAAAAGTTCTCAGAACATGACATGTGAGTAAAGGAGTTTATTTGAATAAATTAAATACTGACATTTTCTAAAGCAATAATTTTTGTTTCTACTGAATTCTATTAGAATATTAACAGGCATAAATCTAGTAAACTCCATTAACTTCTACTTTCTACTGTTACAGTTTCAATCATGTGAAATTCTGTTTCCTTTGCAAACTAGATATAATTTAACAATTGTACTCACTTGCTTAACTTCAAACAAGTGGAGTATGTGTGCATGTGTTTTATGCATGTTGTGCTTATCTGCAGAAGCGCAGAGTGTCTAACAGCACTAATGAAAGGTTTGTTTGCTGTCTGGATTGGGTAACATGACTTATCACACAAAGAATGACCCAGTAAGTTTGTACTACATTTTTCTTCTGGTAAAACTGATCAAGGATGAAGAAAAACAAAAAGGAAGATAGACGTGCCCAACTTTGCAACAAGACAATGGCACAAAATCTATCTTTGGTTGGATGAGCTCCTCAAGGAGGAATGAGGAACACCTACCCAAGAGAAGCAGCTAATTTGCAAGGCAGACAATGATGTTGGAAAGATATTCTGGGCAAGATATTCTACAATTGTTTTTATTTGGATTTGTCTGTTTTCACATTCTAAACTTTTACTCTCGCTAGAATATATTTTGTTTCTTTTTTAATGTAAGACCTTAACAAACTTTTAACTGGCAGGAGCATCAGAAATCTACATCTTCTAGCCAAACAAAATGTGTTTCTAAATTAATTTTAAGAATTACCATTACTATTTTATCTTTTTAGACATTGTGAATATAAATATTTTCACTCCAATAGAATGCATACTTACTTTAAAATGTTAAAAGACTATACATTTTATTTAAATATTTTCTTTAAGAGGTAATAAACAGGAAATATCTTCTTAAATACTTCAGGAACAATAATTTCTAATAAACCACATGGGAAGTTATATGAGCAGCTTTATCACATTTAATACACATGCACATTGTCATATCCAAAATATTTCATCTTTCATTTTTTGATATTATTTTTCTTTTTTCTTTACATGTTATAAGTCCTTCAGAGGCTTCCTAAAATATTCTGATGCTGATGAGCACCTTTTTATTCTTTTTCTTAATCAAACACTGTGGTGGTTCAGCAATGTTTGGCAGCTATGCATCACTACACTGCTCTCTCACTCTTCCTTCTCAGAAGAGCAGGGGGAGAAAAAACAGAACAAAGCTTATGGGTTGAGATATGGAAAGGGAGATCGCTCACAAAATACTGTTACAGGCAAAATAGAGGAACACTCTCCTCTGCTCCAGACCAGTCCCATGGGTGGCAGCTCACCCAGCCTTCCTGCTCCACAGCCTGCAGTTCAATCTTGGGGCTGTTCCTGTGGGGGCTCTCCATGGGCTGTGGTTGCCTCCAGGCTACATCCCATTTGTTCTCTCTGGAAGCATCAAGCAGTCTACTTAGTCTTTCCTGTTTTGCTTCCTATCTTGTATTTCCAGTAAGATCCTGACATTTTCTTTTCAGGTTACAGCCAAGATTTATAAGCAGATTGAGATGTCAAATGGTAGGGAAAAGAATAGAAAGAAAAAGACAGCAAGCAGTCTATACCATCTTATAGTTTTGAATTCTACCATAACACTTTGTCATGTAAAAGCAATCTGATAGAGATGAAGTGATAGAGAAGGAGATCTTGAAGTCTTAGAATGATTGAATTTCTGTGTAATACAGTCTTTGAAGAACAATCCATCTAAAGAAGCAATGTAGCAACGTAATGAATATTTTCTTTTAAAAAATCCTTTATTTTGGAAGAAGGCACAAACAAACACATGGTTGCATCTCACATTTATGTAAAAGGATGATGACATGAGTATGGGATTATGAGAAAAATTTTCCTGAAAGAAATGCCCCAGTAATTTGCACAGGAGATGCCCAGGATTAAAGATATTTTAGCATTGCAAGAATAACAGATGACAGAATCTAGCCGAAGAATAAAATCATGGACAAACTGCATCTGATAAAGTCTTTTTACTGCACAAAGTTTTTCACAAAAATAAAATAATAAAAAACATATAGCGGGATTGGTGACAGTGCATACCAAATGTGTCATGGATAAGGCAATGAAGAATGATGGAGCACTAAAACTCATTGGCAGAAGGATGCACTTTAAGATCTAGAAGTGCATATGAAGATATATGCAGTCAGGTATTGATGAAAGCCACCAGAGGCTGCAAAGCAATGATGGTAGGAGTTTTGAGAGCCACAAAAGGAAATAAAATTTCATCTATTGGCAGTGACAGAAGACAAGAAAACATAAAGAAAGAAGCAATTCTGTATGTCAGTTAACCTTTTCTCCTTTTTTGCTACGTCTCTCATTTGAAATTTGGGGATCATTTCAGATTATTGTTAAATGTCTTACTGTATGTAGGACGCCAAGAGAATAGGCAGCTACAAATTTAAATACTGAAGTAATTTTGCAGTGATTCATACAAAATGTACTAAATCTATTCTAAGTGTACAGCTATGAGTATGAACCTTAAAAAACATAAGCTTTGTTCAGAAGAGTAAGAATTAAAAATAGAACTGAGTAAGTAATTTGTAACAAATAAATTCTGAAGAACAATTTGCTTTTCTTTAATCTGAACAATTGTTAGTTTTTCAGCAAGAATATTGTTTTTAGTTCGCAGGTAGCTAGTGAATTATATGCTTTAACTCTTCAATTTGTGCCATGTTTGCTTGTGAAGTTGCATGATGTTGTTTCCTGGTATTTTCAGTACTCACTTGTTCAGTTAACAGTCCAGGGCAGTGGAAATTTTATCCTTTTAATATGATCTCATTTCTCCACTGTTGTTACATCATAAAGTTAAGTTTGTGTAGCTCGCTTTTTGTGCTAGACCGGACTGTGGTAGGATTTATATCACTGTTCCAGAATTCTGAACATTACTCACTTTCTTAATTCGATGAACAAAACTTAATTCATACTGAGACATAAAAGTTGGTTATAAAGTGCTGTAGTGTGAGTGTGAAAGCAATTGGTTGCTGCCCAAGATTTAAAAGAACCTGTGGCTTTCTGTATCAGAGGTGTGCAGTTCACACTGCAGTTTCACAGAGGACAGTTAGGAAATGCATGCAGAGATGGGGATAACTACATACCACATGACATTAGGATGCTTGTACAGAAAGCAAGAGACCTTATCTGCCTCCATACTCTAAGTAGAGGATTTCAGCCCTTCTAACCACAAAAGCAGAGACTAAGCAATGGGATAGAGAAATGAGACATAGATTTACACACAGTAGCCAAAAAATACCTATAACTTGAGGATATCTGTATGTTACTTCATAACCATGTAGCTGGCAGGGCCAGAGACACATGGCCATTTTAACTCAACTGCTGTGCAATGTGATGAGGCACAAATAATCATGTGTCCACGATCCAACATCGAACAAGAGTCCTTTTGACTTTCTTTACAGGACATAAAACTGTGTTCTCTCTTATAGAATCATAGAATCACCAAGGTTGGAAAAGACCTCCAAAATCATCCAGTCCAACAATTCACCTATCACCAATATTTCCCATTAATCATGTCCCTCAGTATAATATCTAAAAAATTCTTGTACACATCCAGAGTCAGTGACTCCACTACGTCTTTGGGCAGCCTGTTCCAGACCATAACCGCTCTCTCAGAGAAGTATTTTCTAATGTTCAACCTGAATCTCCCCTGGTGCAACTTGAGGTCATTCCCTTTTTTAATATCGTTAGTTACCTTGAAGGAAAGGCTGACGCCCACCTGGCCACAACCTTCTTTCAGGTAGCAGTAGAGAGCAGCAAGGTCTCCCTCAAGCCACCTCTTCTCCAGACTAAGTAATTCCAATTCCTCATCTGCATCTCATAAGGCTTGTGCTCCAGAACCCTCACAAGCGTCACTGCCCTTCTTTGAACATGCTCCAGGGCCTCAATGTTTTTCTGGTAATGAGGAGCACAAAACTGAACACAGCACTCAAGATGTGGCTTCATCAGGGCAAATTAAAGAGGATGATCACTTCCTTGCTCCTGTCATTATTTCTGATACATGCCAGGATACCATTGGCTTTCTTGACCACCTGGCCACACTGCTGGCTCATGTTCAGCTGAGCATCAACCAATACCCCTGGATGGGCTTCTTCTACACAGTCTTTCATCCACTGTACCCCAAGCCTGTAGCATTGCTTAGGGTTGATGTGGCCAAAGTATAGGACCTGGTACCTGGTCTTATTGGTCTTCATCCCACTGGCCTCAGCCCAGTGATTCAGCCTGTCCAAATCTCTCTGTACAGCCTTCCTACCCCCAGGCAGATTGACTCTTTCTGCCAACTTGGTGTCATCTACATTCTTGATGTAATATGATTCTCTTTTATTGAAAATTTTCATATATTCCTTGATCTGGTTGTAAGAACACATCTGCTTCTGTGACAGTAATCATTTTTTTTCTTATGAAGTTTAATCTGTGACAGCCTAGCTCTCAGGAAGCAAAACACCACATTTGCTTAATGACTATGCTTTTATCAATTAATGTGTGTGCTATGAGTCTTCCAAGGTAGTGTATTGGAGCCCTGTTTGAGTGTGTTTTGACTATTCCCTCTAAATCTGAGATGTTAGGGCATGCAGAGAGAAAAAAGGAGGAAGAAAAAAGATTTAAAATGTTTCATTGTTTTTTCCCAAACTTTTCTACACTGTTACATTCAATTGCACTATTTGGTTTAGTAATACGTTATCAGTATTTTCCATCAAAACTTAAAAATCATTACATTTGTCATTCTGAAAATTTTACTCTGTTTTTCTTCCCATTTGCATCTCTGCTGCTCTGTCCAATCACTGAAAACACAATCAGATAAGAGATCTTTGTCATTTTTCTGATTCCAGGGTTTAACACAATGATTCAGGATGTATCAGATATAAAATTATGTTCTAATTAAACCTTTCTTCCTAGCAAATAGAGGCAGAGCAGCTTGCCCTACGGATAGCTGAACTTTACTGTTCTATGTGTTTGAGCTGAATAAAGATCTTCTTAAATAACTAGCTTTTTCTCTCCAGATTTTTGTGAAAAGTAAATGTCTTTGCATCTTAGAAACTTAAAAATAATACAGTTCTTCAGTTGTACTGATAACGGGATAAAAATAGTGAAAAGAAATCCTTGTTTTCTCTTGCACAAGGGTGAAGTTGTTCTCTTCGCCCCTGTGCAATGAATCAATGACTTGGCAGTGTGGGCTGATGATCCAGATAACTGAAAGAGTTTAATAAATGTCACATCTCAGATGGTGTTGAAAAATCTCCACATGTACCGGATCCACCCAATTGCTTCTGACACTTTGAATCTACCTAGCAACATATGCAACTAGATAATGGCTCTGTATTACATTGTTTAGCATTTGAATCTCTATCACATCTAAAGGTGGAACTGAAAGTCCAGTGCCTGTGGCCTTTCTGTGGTCTTGTATGTAAAAGGACTAGGGCATTTTTAAGCATTTCTATTTGCTGACACTGGACTAGCATTAGCTATAAGTCTCAGCTGTGCTCACCACACCTTTCAGCTCACATGCATGGTGTATGCATTCTTCCCAAATTGACTGTGCTCAGAAAACAAAACAACCTTTCTTGCTTGGCATTTTAGACTGCATGCAGATGACAACTGAGCACAAGTGTGTTCTGACACAGATTTTTTTTTCCTCTAGTATGAGGATCTGGAAAGGAAAAGAAAAAGGAAAGGAAAAGGAAATAGAAATAGAAAAGAAAAAGGGTTATCTTCTAACAATCATGCAAATGTTTTTGAGTGTTTTCCTTCTTGGTGCAAACCTAATGATTTCAACTGGACACGTTCTAGCATTGCTCTGGAGGAACAAGACTTCTGGTGTACAGAATCTGTATTAATGCCACTCCTCACTGAATAAGGCAGTCAGTACATCAAACTCTCAGTGTACTTCAGTTTTCCTGCCTACTTGACAAGACTTTGAGGTAAAAACAAAATAAATAAGACAATCAAACAAACATTGTCCCTGTTTAATACCTTCCTGGGTTCAGTCCTACTGAGTGCTTTCGATCTTGATTTTCTTCCAGTACAGTGAATCATGTGTTTCACTTTAACTACATGGAAAGTCTCAGCAGTTTAAAGCTAAATGTGTGTTCAAATGCTGTAATAAAGCTGTGGTGTTCTGCACTTCATAAGATAAAGACTCTTCAGAGAATCCTGAAATCTTTCCGAAGCATTACTTAATTGATCTTTGTGATATCTATGCAACAAAGGCAGTATTATCCCATTTTTTTTTGGACAGCGAGCTGAGCTATAGGACAGGAAATGACAAGATGCATCTGGGAAACTGTAAAGAATAGAATTAAAATGTCATCTCATAGTATAAGCACTAAACAATATTAACCATCCAAATGCCATTATGTCTTCTTTTTGTAGCCCTGAAGGCCAGCAAATACAATTTTGCCTTTTTCATAGATACACCATAGGCTTCAAATTAACTCTCCAAAACCAGATTTGTCAGGTTTAGCTGCACCTTGACTTGGCCTGCCTAGAGCTTTGTTTTAGCTTGTTCAGTTGTAACAGCAATTTCTAAAGACCAGGTGGCTATTGTGTAATTTATTTTATGTTTGCTTATATTTGCATAATTACATGATACAGCCATGATTTTCATATAGATAGTGGCAAAAAGTGTTTGTTCCTTGTAGACTGAGCTACTTTTGACCCCAGTATAATGCTATGTTTTGGAGGAGTGTTACTATAAGATAATAACTGAGACCTCAAAGGTGAGGATACAAAGTGCAGAAAACTGTACACCATGATGCTGAAAATGTAGATACTATAAGCAGCTCAAAAAAGGTCAGCTGGAGAAATGCATACCAGATAGGGAGGAAACTGATCTTAGGAATAACAACAAGAAAAAAGAGAAAATATTGGACTTAGATAAGATACTTCAACTACTATAGAGTTGCACACAAAGGAAGAAAGAATAAGGTATAAAGCACCACTGAAAAAGTATAAAATGAAATATATATATATACATGTATATGTATATAGCTGTAGTACTTTGGTTTGGACTAATAATGATTCTTTGATTAGGATGTTAAGATTTTAATTACTCTAATAGGACATGCTTGGCTTTTTTCTCATAACAAGGTTTTGAATGCAATATATTTATACTTCTGATTAGGAGGAATTACAGAGATTCTTCTCAATATAGCGTTTTTTATAGTTTTTCAATTGGCAACTAATGCAGCAATCAAAACAAATACATAAAGAATATTCTCTATTTTTTGAAAATATAATAAAATAGCATCAAGCATATTTGCATATATTTCATTTTTTAAATGTAAAGCTGCACTTTGACATCACAGAGGTTTAGAAAAAATATACTCACATTGAACTAATTATTTTGGTGGGCCAAATAAAATTATTTTTATTTTCCTCTGTTCCAAGACAATCTCACCCACAGTTTTTGAATAGCCAGTGATCTGAAATTATTGTGTTTCTGTTTTGTTTTGTTTTGTATTCCCTGCTTTGCAGTTCTATTTTGTTCCAGATAATATGAGTCTGAGTGATAAAAAGCTACTTCAGATGGGTTAAGCAAAAGAGAAGTGGAATTCATCTGACTAAGACAGACTTGACCAGGATGAATCAAGCTTCTTAAAAACAGGCATTTAGAATAGGTACTCTATGGTTCTAAGGTGGCAAATGCAGCACAGGACTTAGGAGACCCAAACTCTTCCCCAGCCTAAGATGAAGATTACCACACAGTGGAAATGACACCGAACACACAGAGAAAATCTTAGACTGCTGAGCAACAAAGATGTATTCTCTGAACTAGTTTTCTGTCATAGAATCACCAAGGTTGAAAGAGACCTCCAGAATCATCCAGTCCAACCGTCTACCTATCATTGATATTTCCCACTAAACCCTGCCCCTCAGTACAACATCTAAACATTCTTGAACACCTCCAGGGTTAGCGACTCTACCACCTCCCTAGTCACACTTAATTTACTGTTACAATTAATGGAATGTTGAGTATTCTGAACATGTAAGAAACTTATACTAACATTAACATTTACTGGCATGTCAGCTGAATGAACCTCTGAACTCCTATATTTCTGCTTGATGGATTCAGTTCAGTTCTCCACACACAGGCAGCTACGGCCACTTAGAATGCTTTAGAGTATCCAAGATAAATATCCATAATGCAGGCAGGTATGACACAGGAGAGTTATAACCTGCGTATTTCTGGAGTGGATGCTGGAAGTCAGCTAGAATGCTGAACACACAAATTACATCATTCATGCAAAAAGCAAATAAATCAGATAAGAACAGTAGAAGGAAGATTACTGGGGCCTCCTTAACTGTGAGGAAATGTAGTGCTTGGTGAGTGCCTGGTCAAACTGGATGGCATGTCAGATCCCTTTTCTTTAGCTGAGTATGTGTGGTGCTTTAGAACTCAAGAATTCCACCAAAATAATAATAATAATAATAATAATAATAATAAATTCTATTTCATTCATTCAATTTCTTTTCTTTTTTTTTTCTTTCAGTTTATTATTAGTTGAATTTCACATAGTTAGCTATATCAGTCCATGTAAGACTATCTTTGTATACATTAATACCTTTAAAAGGATTTACCTTTCATTGGAAGAATCAAGTAGCTCAGAATTTATTTATTTACCCTGCTAAACCACCAGTACTTGTCATCAAATAACAACTTCAGTTAATGTGTTTTTGGTTGTGTTTTTGGAAGAGGAAGTTTTAACTTAAAGTCAGGTAGAGCTGGAAGAGAGAGTGGGAGACCTTTCCACCAATGTCGCAGAATCATAGAATGGCTTAGGTTGGAAAGAACATTGAATTTAATGTGGCTGTCTGCTGTTATGCAGAAATTCCGCAGTTCAAGAAACATTTTCTAACATGAGCTGCAACAATATTTTAGTCTTGTAAACTCTATTACGTTAAAAATATGATTTAAAATTTTTTTATTAAATTATTCTCAGGCAGCCTAGTTAGGACTTGCCCTTGAAATGATGTTCTCTATACTGTGTGGGAAAGTATTAAACTTGTGTTATGAGAAAATATTCTGACTTATAGTTAGTTACTTTTAAAGTTGATTTAAACCTGCAGAATCAAAGAAATCATTGCAAAAATCCTTGTAGTGAGCTAAATATCCAAGCACTCTTGTAGAGTGGTGTTCCTACTTCTGTGCTTTAGGAGGGAAGAGGAATTGAATTAGAGAAAAAAGAAAAAGTTTTAAAAGAGCTTTATAATTTCCAGAGCTTGACTCAGAGTGATTGCGAGCTTGGCCTTTACTAAGCAATGCTCATGCATGTTTTTTCTTCCATGGCCTGTGTTCTTCTGCAGCCTAGGAAACCCTGATGTCAGTTTTCACCTACGTAGCCACACGCAGGAAAGTCCCTTTTCATTTATTGAGATTTTCCATTGTGGGAAACACAGTTTTCTGTTTAACCATGGGAGCTTGCTGTTTGCTTTCTATCTCCCTCTTTAAGAATATTTATTCTTTGTGGTTCAGCTCTGAAAAAAAGACTAGCATTTTTCTTACTTCGTTGTTCAGTTTGGAGTGAGACGGGTTTTGATGATAGGCTTTTTTTCTCAGGCATGGCTTATATCTACACTTGTTCAGAGCTCAATACAAAAGACAGCACTAACTGCTAGCACAATTACTGGTCTGTTTTATTGTGTTTTGTTCCCCTAGGGACACTGGAGAATCTTCAAGAATCTTTGAAGTTTTATATGCAGGAGGGAGGAGGAAAGACACACAGAAAGTAAATATTTCTATTTAGTATCCCCTTTGTAAAAGAGATCATAAGATTATTAGAAGCCTCAAAAGTTCTTACAGTTCTAGTTCTGCTTTTGTTATGATGGAGTTCAACTAGAAGCTCCAAATAAAAAAGCTGTGCTCTGCTGTGTTGGTTCCTAGACCAACTTTAAGTAGGAGACAGCTCAACATACAGAAATGTAAAATTAAAATATATATTAAAAAAAAGATTAAATTGAGTAATTGTTTTTGACAAATGGGGAACAAAAGCTTACACAGAAAATACTTATAGAAGACTGCAGATATGTTCAAAAACGGAAGTTATCAATTAGGCAGATGAAAGAGGGAAAGTGAAGGTTTTAGGTTCTTCTCAAGATGAGTTAAGTGATGAGAAATTCAGGTTAAGTAGAATTAACTAACTAACTAACTAAAGCCAGGTATTTATAAGTCAGCAACAGAGCAAGGATACACATCTGGCTTGGATCACAAAAAGGTATGAATAACATGGAATGGAAAAAACTGTGAAGTTTGGCTGCGTACTGACCTTTTCTGGATTTTCCCAACTGAAGCAGCTGTAATCTTTGTGTGTACTATTCATCACTGCACTGAATATTACCTTACATAAACCAGAAAAAGTATTTGAAAGTCATACGTATAAAGTTCAAATAATTTGTCATGGTTTATTGATCTAACATTAAAAATATCGATATGAGCTGAAAATAAAATTATGAATTATCTTAAAGGATAATAAAAATTGATATAAACTTGGGGAAAAAATGTTTGCCATACAAAAAGTCTTGCCCAATAACAAAAACATTTAATAGATTGTCTATTTCAATTTGTTCTACATTTTATAACACAATCCTAGTTCCAGAAAAGGTAAAAATAATGCAAATATGGACAGATGATGATATATCAGAAAGTAAAGCATGTGAAAGTAAGACATAGATGTTGATACACTGTTGTTTTAGAAAAATCTTGGTTAAAAAAAAGGATCTGCAGAACCATTTACCCGTGATATCTGTAAAGAATAATAGCGAATTCTTAACAATGATTGTCTCTGTGCCAAAAACTCTGAGTTATTTTCACAGGAATGTTATAGAATTACCTACTGAAGGAATCTATCTAAGAATTCTGTCATCCTCAGTAGTAATAGGAATAACTGTTTATTAATTCATTATTTCCATCTATAGAGCTAAGACATGAATTATATCATGGACTCATAGAATCATTATTGTTGGAAAAGACCATTAAGATCTCCTAGTCCAGTCATCAGTCCAACACCACCATGCTCAGTAAGCTATGTTCCTCACTGATACGTCTGCATGTTTCCTGAACTCCCCCAGGGATGGTGACTCCATCACCTCTCTGGGCAGCCTGTGTCAATATCTCCCCACTCCTTCAGAGAACAAATTTTTGCTCATATTCAATCTGAACCTCCCTTGGTGCAATTTAAGGCTATTATCTCTTATCCTAGCAATACCCTCACAGTATAGTTCTGCTTTGGGTTCCTGGCATGTAGTTTACTTGTTTGTTTGTTTGTTTTTCTGGTAAACATGGATTTGTATTAGAAGCACAGAGTAAATCCAGAGTGGAGCCACTGCAGTGGTTAATATACCGCAACATTGCCTTGACACCCTTGTGTAGCTTCAGTAGGAAGAAATAGGAGTAAAAACAGTAAAAAACATATAACTGCCTAAATACCAGTAAACGAGCAGTCCTGGCTCTGAAAACAAGCAAGAGGGAAAAATCTGAAAAAAGGTGTTATTTTTACTTAAATTCTTCATTCTTCAGTTAGAATAGTGTTTGCAAAGTGTTTTCTTAGCTTGGATAATCAGCAATAAATAAATTGAAGTGAAAATGTGCTGGAAAAGTGTTATTAGTAAAAAATATG
The DNA here is from genome assembly GCF_987193195.1 of Phasianus colchicus. NCBI lineage: Eukaryota > Metazoa > Chordata > Aves > Galliformes > Phasianidae > Phasianus > Phasianus colchicus. The sequence continues at coordinate 88,486,807 of NC_143438.1, forward strand.
GATTGCCAGTTGAAATGATGTTTCATGATATAACAAAAAATAAACTCATACTCTTGAGGTTGAAACTATTTTGCATTGAAAAGTCAATGAGCATTGATTTTAATATGAACTATGTTTATTTTATATTGTTAGATATGTAAAAGATCTCGATAGTTTAGAAGATGATTTTTCTCATTAGACTCACTGGAAACATGATAAAGCAGTTACAGAGCTTACAAAGACACAAGGCTTCTTATCTATTGAAATACAGAGGTTAAATGTTGATTCTTTTTATAATGCCGTTTAACTGAAATATAAGCTATATCAAAGAGGTTATTAAGAAATGAGATTAACTCAGTGGAATATTTCTTTCAGTGTCAGTGACCGATGTTTTCAGATACTCTGAAAATGCAAGTGCATTGAGGAATCAGGAGAGGCAGTGTTAAGGGTCTGAAGTTTGGAAGCATAACCCCCTGGCTTACGGAAAGCCCCTTTCCTTCCTAAATAAAATTGATATAATCAGTAGCTGCCTACCTTGCACCCCTTTGCAATACTAAAAAAAAAATAAAATAAAATAAAAAATCAAATTAGCGGGTAACTGTGTGTTTATTTAAGTAATAAGTATATATAGCTATCCCTACCATTCTTAAGTGTGATTATTGTCATGGTGGGTGATTCAGAGGCTTCCTAAGCCAGAAGAGTTGTTTTTGTATTTAATAGACTATGATAAATATTTTCCTTCTTAATTTGTTTAATTGCTGGAAAAAGATTCCTATCTTAGAAATCCTCTAGTGCAGAATTGTTTTCAGTTTTATCCCATACGCTTCTCTACTTCACATCTGATTTTATAGGCCAATATTGCACCCTTCCTTAGCTCCTTTTCCTCCACACTCCTTACTGCTGTTTTTCAAGTGAAAGTCTCTTTGTCTTGTCAACTGCTCCTTACGCAGAAGCCAGTATAATTCATTCTTTCTCCATAATGAAATGGTTCAACCTTTGCTGTAATACTCCTATTCATAATCTCACTCTTTCTAATAGAAATAGGGCCATATACTGCCATAGATACATCCAAACAATTCCTGTTGACAGGTACAGGAATGTTCCATAAAACAATATGAGCTGTAGTGTCTCTGTGTACACAGCCCATCAAGATTAGAAAGATGCTGCTTTATCATGGCTGTACTTCTTTCATAGCACAGTTTATGTGAGATGGCCAAGTTTTCTGCAGCTGGAATTTGTCAAAATGAGCAACAAATTTTAGTTATGGAAGTGTAAATACTGTACATCCTAAAGTAATGTAAACAGAACTACTGTTGACAGGTACTAGGACTTTGATATCAGAGTTATACCTCCTCAAGTCATATTCTGCTGTAGGCAAGTAAATTTTTTTCCCCACATTAGCCTAAAAATATAGCTTGTTGCTCAAGAGACTAGAGAAAATTAAAGGTACTTCTGGGTCTAATAATCTATGCTTTTGTCTCGCTTAAAACAATCCAAGTACACATAGATATTTATGGGCTTGAATTGTTTACTTTTACTTTCCAAATTTTTGTGTGCTTTTAGAATCCTGTTAGATTAATTATATATCACATTAACATTCACTCTTGTAATTAACATTCCGTTATCTCAATAGGTAGCAATTACTACTTACAGACTGATAAAGTCTGCTAGTTATCAAGACGCTCTTATGAAGTCACATTTGGAGATGGTCAGCACAGCTTTTTTAAATGTCTTTATGGCAATGGCAATTCTGACCATCTCAGATGCTACCCATGCTGCTGAGATCCATCCGATATTGTTGCTCAAAACGAGATTACAAGGTGTTTTGTATGGGGCTGAATTGGAACTGGTGAAGAAAACGAGCTGACTGAACTTACTGAGCTCATTGAGTTATAAATCAGCAGAAGAACCTAAGCTGAAGCTGCTGAGCACAGAAACAGACGGATTCTGGCAATCATGAAGGTTCTTCATTGAGTCTCCTGTGCAGCTGCATCTGTTGAATTTCAAACCACTATGTGCCTAATAAACAGAGAAAGGAAGGGTGTGGTGTCGTGGCTACAGATGCCTTTAGCAGCTAATTGGCTGAATTACTGTAGTATTGTTATAAGCACCAGTGCTCTGTATTTCAGTGAAAAAAAATTAGAAATTTCTTTAGAAGCAGACTTTCACTGGTTCTAAACTTACAAATCTTACAATTTTACCATTGTTTTACAAAAGGAAATTATATTACATACACGGCTTACTTTGTACTTTAATGTTATTTATTGATAGGCACAAGGCCAAATCTATGAAAAAACTTTTTAAAGGCTATAGTTCATAAATCTCAGTGACCTTAGGTAAGCCTGTGAGTATCAGCCAAACAATCCACTAAACAGACTTCACAGAAGTTAATGCTCTAAACCTGAAACTATCTTTCTCTCTTTCTCTTTTGAAACCCTTAAAAAGTGCACAGTAGCTGTAGGTCGAAAGGGCTGTGCTGGGTTGACCCTGACAAAGTCTAACTTGCCTCAGTTAAAATTATTTTGTTCCTGGAAGGAAAAAGAGTTGGGTTCGTATCTATAAACAATAATTTCACGTTTGGATTCAAACTTCTCTAAAGAATGATTGCTCTGTTACCTATGTTCTATCTGCCAAAACACTGGATATAAAGTCTGTTAATCTTCAAAATCATTAGCCTTAAAGCAATAAGTGTTATATTTTGACTATGCTTTTAATTATGAAAAGAGTGTCTCTAAAACTATCGACCACTGAATGAGAGTCTTGTTTTTACTCTGCTTGATCTCCGTTATCTAAATGCGTGTGAAACAGAAGAAGGAAAGCGAGTAAAAAAGAGTGGGAGAATCTGGATTGCCATCTCCAGACAACCGTATCTCTAGAATAATGGATATTTTATTCAAACTCTTTCTCAGACATCTAAAGCTCAGTGAAATATATGTCATAGAACCATAGGATATCAAGAGATGGAAGGGACACAATAAGGATCATCAAGTCTAATTCAAATCCATGCTATATATTTTCAAAGAAGAGGTGTTGAAATCCACAGTTATGCAAAGAGTTAAACAAAGTTAACTCTAAATAATGTGTTCCTAGTAATCTACAAATGTACCTTAATGATCATAGATCAGCTGAGTTACTCTTGACCTTTGCTCAACTTTGTATGATGTGTGAATTGTATGTGAATGGTGTTCTTTATCATCTGAAGTTACTGACTGAGCCTCTTACAAACAAGTTTATCCTCAGTCACATTAAAATAAATAAATAAATAAATAAATTAAAAAAAGCTTTAAAGTATTTATTTATTTGCTATTTTTTCAAAGTCAGAAATGCACTAGAATAAAACGTCCAATATTGCCTTGATGAATTTGGATTCTGTGCTGGTGAAGTAAGCTACAAATAACAGGAATGTTTCCTCATTCAGAATCACATGAAAAGCACTTTTCATATATCACATTGTACGTAAAAAGTAGTAGAGCCTTCTAAAAACCTTTAAGAATCTTCAAATTGTTTTATCAAATCCAAAGTTTGAAACCCCAGAAAACTATGAAAATACATACAGTCTCACAGTGAATTTAGAGAACTATTCAGATGATATATTTGCCACATCTTCAACCTTCTTGTAAGTAGCTGTGGCTCTATTCATAGGTACCTTGTATGAGTCCTGAAGAAAGATAGCTGAAAAAAGGGATTTTGACAACATAAATGTTTCTTTGTTAATAAGTTCCTTTGGAAATCTGAAAAATCTTCCAGGATGTTTCCCCTTTTCATTTCCTTTCTCTGATATTAATTAATTTTCAGCTTGTCACTGATGGATATGTTTCAAGTAAGCCACAGTCTGTCAAACTGATTTATAGAATAAAACCTGTATTTTCTATTTCTGGATCCTTCTTCAATTAATATAATAAAAAGTGTGCTACTTATACATTAAGGGAGGCAGTTTGTCAGGACAATCACTACTACTTCTTCCACACTTAGTAATAGTAGCTTTTACAGCATAACTCTAGTAAGCACATGAGCGACTATTCTAGTCACAGTCTTACACTCATATAGCTTCAATTATTTCTAAAAAATATAGAAATTATAATTATTTTGACCACAAAGACTTTTAGATTTGAACACATGAGTTTGTGTCTCTGAAATGAAAATTAAGCTCCCTTAGATCAAAATACCTGTGGGATGAAGGGAACAAAAAGTAAGATACAATATGTTAGCCAGGGAAAGATATTATTTATTTTCAGAAATAGTTTTTAAACAATATAGTTCTAGGTTTTCTCTGGGATCTGTCTCACGCACTTGAAAAGAGCAAACTATTGAAAAAAGTAGGAAAAAATTTTAGACATTATCAAAAATAGTGTTTGAGAGCTGTGATTCTCACGGTTATTGTGCTGCAAAATGGGTTTATATTTAGCTTATATTTTTGTATATCTAATTTCAGCTTTTGATCTGGAGAAAAGCAAAGTGGAAAACAAAAGCTAACTGTGAGCTGGTTCACATCACCTTCACAAGTGAATTATTTTTATTTACAGGAACTGAAAATGTTGACTATTGAGATGAAATATGTGGAAGGGTTTTTGGGAGTTGTTATGCTGTCTATCCTGGACTTCAAGCAAGATTGCTGCCATGACAGCAGGATTGGTAGAACACAGTAAATACCAAATCGACTCCCACATTCACACGTTGGTTTATTACTGCTAATAACATGGGTGTTTTAGGACTGTCACATTCAATGTATTTTGTAACAAAGTCAACAAAGTAAACCTTCCTAAAATGATCAGATGAGTTAGTTGGCACTAGCAGATAGCAGGCATTGAGGTTAGTTGGATCACATAATCAGTTTAATCTTATTACACTGTATAGAGAATATTTTCTCTTGATGAGTGGCTGTAAGTATTATTAGCAAGCTGGATGAACATCAGGGAGCCAGAAATTGTACTGAAACATCTGTTTTTCAAATATTCAATTAATAGTAACGGTCATTAACAGAGCAGTTCTCAAAAAGATTTAAAAAGAAAGATCAGAAGCTTTCTCTATGAAACTGTATTTCATTGCCATAAACCCATTCAATAAAGCCCTTGACTTTCTCAAGAAGTTAGGGTAATGGAACATGGAGATTTCACGGTATGTCATTAGTTTAATTTAGCCTATGATGTCTGCAGTCCAATTAGTTACCAGGTTGTGACTAATGGAAAGGAAATCACTGAATTCAAATGGACATGGGCTCTGGACTTCCAAAGTTTTGTTTGTTTGTTTTTTGTTTTCCTTCATAGTGGCAGATTTGTTATTTAGTCATATTTTAGGCTACAATTTATGCAGGAATATGAGCAAATAAAAATTTGCCTAATATAACTGAGTAGAGCTCTCGAAGATTAAAGCTGGAAAAAAGAGGAAGATCTCTATTTCCTTACTTCTACTCCATGAAGAAAAAATGTGACCTAGTGTAAAAAGAATCTAACATTTAAGACTCTAAGAAGTGTTAAATCCATCCAAAGCAGAATTTAGCATGATCATGTTACTTCATGTTCCAGTGAAAATGTATGGAAAAGAGATTATTAGTTATGCCCTTAATTTCAGTGGCAACAAAAGAATCATGGAATTATAGAGTGGCCTGGGTTGGAAGGATCCTTGAAGATCATCCACTTCCAAACGCCTGCCATGAGCAAGGGTACCCACTAGATCAGGCTGCCCAGGGCCCCATCCAACCTGGCCTTCGTCACCTCCAGGGATGGGGTACCCACAACTAGTAAGGGAAACCTGTGCCAATGCCTCACCACTCTCTGAGTAAAGAATTTCCCCTAATATCGAATCTAAAGCTTCTCTCTTTCAGTTTAAAACCATTTCCCTCATCTTATCACTATCTACCCATGAAAAAGTTAATCTCTCTCCTGTTCATAAGTTCCTTTTAAGTACTGGAAGGTCACAATGACGTCTCCCCAGAGCCTTCTCCAGGCTAAAATTCCCAGTCCCCTCAAGATTTCTTCATAGGAGAGGTCCTTCAGCCTTCTGATTGACTTGTGGCTCTCTTCTGCTGCAAAAGTTCCACAACTTTCTCATGCTGCGTGACCCATGCCTGGATGCAGGGCCTCAGGAGGGCAGAACAGAGGTGTACAATCACCTCCCTCACCCTGAAGTCCAGCCCTTGTTTTATGCAGTTCAGGATACTGTTGCCTTTCTGGATGGATGTGCACAAAAGGGTTAGTTTATTTTTTGACAAAGTTATACCTTGAGGCAGAAAAGACATATTATATTCACAGGTCCAGAAAGGAAGAATAAGATAACAAACAAGAAAGCACTCTATGCTTTTTACTAAGGCCACTAACCTGTAGAGAAAATCTGAGATTTGAGGTTTTTTTTACTTCTCTATTGCACATTGATAGAAAAGAGTCCTTGGACCAGGAAACAGATGTCATATTTGGAACCAAGACTAAAGCCTAGGCTGAATGTCCCAGTTCATCACTTCAAATCAACTAGTTCAGACTCTCAGGTAAATACTGTAAAAATAACCTACTTCTAAGAAAGAGTAAGTAGACTGGCTTAGTTTTTTAAAATGTCATTTTTAAACTTCTTCCCATATATTAATTTTCGTGGCCAATGTTTTGAAATAACAAAATAAAGGAAATGAGTAAATAAATAAAAATGGAGCTCCAGTTTGTTTGTTTTTTTCTAACAGTTTGTTTCACAATAGCAGTAGCCAGAGCTTTTTAAAAATCACTAGTAACCATTTGCAATTTGATGGACGACTGACTAATAAATCAGCTAATTCCGATGGTGAAAATTTGGATTTAGCATTTTTTTTTTATTTTCTTTTGCAGGGTGTATCTGAATGATTCATAAGCACACGCCTACAATACAGACAGATTTGTACATAAGTTATTGATTGATGTGAATCCAGTATATCTCAATTTCCTGTCCAGTGTAAGCATTTTGAACTTAAAGTTCTGTGGCCAGGCCAACATTTTTAGCTAGCTGGAAACTTTTCATTTACTCAGTGGGATAAATTTTCCCAGTGTCATATTTTAGATCAGTGCCTGAGTGGGTGCTTTGGTGATATGTAACTGTGAACCGTTGACCTAATATCCACTGGAAATTATGCTTCCAAGAACAGTATTTTTTTCTGTCTCCTCAGATTGTCTTCAGTGATGGCTGACTCAGTATTGATTAGTAAGCTGAAACTTTAATGAAGCTGCAGTAAGGTACACCTGTTTGAACTTGTTTGCATGTCAGTGTTGAATTTCACTTACTGCTGTAGCAAAAGCATACTGTCTTACTATATTCATTGCTCTAATGCTGTACTTTAGAGCAGATTGCATACTGAAAACCTTTGGAACTAGTCCAGTTCTAAATTTAACTTCTAAATAAATAAGTTGGACATAGATAGAATTACTGTTCAACAATACAGCAATAGTTCTTCATTTACTATACAGTTCTACTTACAATGCAACATGAAGTTTTTATTTCAATACAACATGAAGTTTTTATTTCAATAGATAATTAAGGACAGGTTCTCAGTTTCACTGTAATAGATATAAATAATAACTTTTTCAAACTATATTGTGTTGCTTCAAACATTGTTAAGAGTAATTTTTTTTATATATATACTTTCCACAAAATCTTTGGTAACCTAAGAGACTGGGTTATTAAAATAACTTTTTCACAGATATTAAAAACTTTAATATCTGTTCCAGTGTCTCACCAACCTCACAGTAAATAATTCCTTCCTAATATCTATTCTACATCTACCCTCTTTCAGTTTAAAACCATTTTCCCTCTTCCTATTGCTACCTGGCTGTATGAAAAGTTCCTCCCCAGCTTTCCTGTAGTCCTATTTCAGATACTGGAAGGCTGCTATAAGGTCTCCTTGAAGCCTTCTCCAGGCTGAAGAGCCCCAGCTCTCTCAGCCTCTCCTCATAGGAGAGGTGCTCCAACCCTCTGATCATCTTCATGGTCCTCCTACGGATCTGCTCCAACAACTCCATGTGCTTCTTGGGGCTCCAGAACTGGACATAGTACTCCAGGTGGGGTCTCATGAGAGCAGAGTAGAGGGACAGAATCATCTCCCTTGATCTGCTGGTCACACTTCTCTTGATGCAATCCAGGATATGGCTGGCCTGGGCTGCAAGCGCACATTGCCATCTCATTTTGAACGCTCCCACAGCCTTCTGTTCAGAGCTGCTCTCAAGCCGTTCTCTGCCCAACCTGTATCTGTGCTTGAGGTTGCCTGATCCAGATTCAGGACCTTTCACTTGGCCTTGCTGAACTGTGAATTGTTTTTGTTTTTGTTTTTTTTTTTTTTTAAATCTTTTTTCTATAAGAACAAAAAGGAGTTTTTGGAAGGAAATTAAGAAAAAAGAATTAGTCTTACACAAACAGGTTAGTTATTTTCCACCTTAGTGTAAGAAGAACAATTTAAAAATGGAGTTTGAACCAGTGTAGTGGAAGCCATCGTAAGAGTTAAATTTATCCAGTACATTAATGTCCCCATCCTTTTTCAAGGATAAGGACAGACTGTTCTTCATACTTATTATGCATTGGTTGAGCTCCCCCTTATAAGCATGTATGGTGTCAGTAACTTCTAAATTGTTTAGTGCATCACTGTGTGACTGGACAGCTCCTGTGTTGTATTCATCTATACTTTTTCTCATGGATTAGCACTGGAAGACATATAGAAAAATGGCTACAAAATTGATCAGAAGGAAAAAGTTCCATTTCCATGGACTACTGAAATAGGATCTGTAGTCAATTCCCATCATTATTTTGCCTCTTACTAGTTCTAGTTGCTGCAGAAATATATAAGGACAAAAGAGAAACAAATTTCAGTATTCTAGAATCATAGAATCACTCAGGTTGGAAAAGACCTTAAAAATCATTAAATCCAACCATGACCTAACCATACTACACTGACTAACAATCCTCCACTAAATCATGTCCCTGAGCACCACATCCAAACAGTTTTTAAACACATCCAGGGATGGTGATTCAACCACCTCACTGGGGAGCCTATTCCAGTGCTTAACAACCCTTTCTATAAAGAAGTGTTTCCTAATATCCAACCTAAACTTACCCTGGTGCAACTTGAGACCATTTCCCATTCTGTATGATTTTGTAAATTCAGTATAGTTTGCTCTGATAGCTAATGTCTCCTATTATTATTATTTTTTTTTTTTCCCATGGAAAATACAACCAATGCAAAGAGCACAATAACGCTATTTGATAAGAGAAAATTCTGAGCTACAAAACTTTGTTTTTCAACACAATCACCATTATTAGCTATGCATTTTCACCAGCAGTGAATGAAGTCTTTCATGCCTTGCTTGTAAAAAACTGCACACCAGTGGATATGCCCCACTGTCAGTGCCACCAACACTGAAATGCACCACCCACCGCCTCACCGCGTTCACATTCACTGTTTGCAAGTATTGATGATTGTCAATGAATGCAATTTTTTCTGCATGGAGGAATTCAGTTCCTTCATCCTTTTGCCATCCTGTCAGACTGCCCCTCTGCTGTCATTTGTCACATAACAACAAAATGTAGTGAAATATTGGTGGGAAGGTTAAACCTCTACTGCCATACCACCAACATCTGCCTCTGACATTGTGGGCCAACATGTGGGCCACAACAGTGATAAAATAGGGGGCGTTACCTTTGGAACAGCCCTCATACTTAGTAACTTCCAAATTAATATCCTCCCTTTCATTTACTGTAGGATTGTGTACATGATTATGTTCTTTTATGTTTTATTCTCTCCCCCCTCCACTCAAGTAGAGAGAAAAATCCTTTTCACTTGTTTTGTATTACTATGTATCCACCTAAGTTTTTCCTTGTCTTATAAAACTCATGTGTGTTGCTTCTAAAATACAAATCACATAAAGTGCTAAAAGGGCATTCTTATTTTAATATCCCCTTGAGTCCCAGAAAAAGCTCTTATAGTCAGACAGTGATAGATCCTATTTCACTCAGTGGTTTGATAGAACATGTCATCATCATTTACTATTTTATATCTTCTCAGTTCAGGATGTTTATGTGATTGTGGAGGAAGACCAGCTTAAAAAGAAAGTAGAAAATAATGCTTTCATTATGTGTTTGGACAAGTCATACATTTTAAGTTCTCTCTTTCAGAATCAGACAAAACACTGCTAAAGTTTAAATGACTTCTTAATTGTACTGGGCAATTTAGATGCACTTAGAAGTGACACAACTTCCATTGCTGGCCAATTGCTGGAGGAAGTATCATTTGTCAAAACAATTTTCAGAATGCTCCATTTAGTAAGCGTCTAACATACCTACATATCAAAGTCAATCTAAAACATTTTCCTAAGTGTTTAAAAGATATGTAATAAATTTTGCTTCTGTATATTCTGTTTGTGCCTCAGAAATCATTTGCAAAGCCATTCTCACAGTGACAGCCTCATGGTACGCAGAGTTTTAATTCTGCCTTTCCACTTCCAGAGAACTTCTAAATTGCAGCAGTTTTAAAAATCTGTTGAGTTGCAGACTTTGTAAATAATCTAATCCATCAGTAGATACCAGCATTAAATGGGAAAAATTTGATGGCTACAGGCAGGGAAACAATGAACATGGTAAACAAATTAATGGGAGATATTACTGAGTACAGTCACATGGCATGTGTGGGACAATCAGGGAGATCAGGCCCAACAAGCAAGGGTTCAAGAAAGGCAGATCCTTCCTGATCACCCTGATCTCTTTCAGTGACCAGGTGACCCACCAGGTAGGTGATGGAAAGGCTGCTGATGTAGTCTACTGAGGCTTCAGCTGCACAAAGAAAAAGAACCTGGAGGAATTTGCTGACGGTCAGCTGAACATGAGCCAGCAGAGTGTGTAGGGGGCCAAGAAGGCCAATGGCATCCTGGCCTGTATCACAGACATTGTAGCTAGCACGAGCAGGGAAGTGATCCTCCTCCTGTACTCAGCTCTGGTGAAGTCGCATCTTGAGTACTGTGTTCTGTTTTGGGCCCCTCACTACGAGAAATACACTGCAGTCCTAGATTGACTCTAGAGACAGGCAGTAAAGCTGTGAAGAGTCTGGAGCACAAGTCTTTTGGGGAACGGCTGAGGGAATTGGGATTGTTTATACTAGAGAAGAGGAGGCTCGGGAGATCTTTTAGCTATCTACAACTACCTGAAAGGAAGAGGGCAAGGAACCCAGGGAGGTGGTAGAGCCACCATCCCTGGAGGTGTTCAAGAAACATGTATACGTGGCACTGAGAGACATGGTTCAGTGGATATGGTGATGATGGGTTGACAGTGAACTAAATGATCTTAGTGGTCTTTTCCAACCTTAATGATTCTATGATTGAATGAAAACCAACGTCCTTCAGAATAATTCTTTAAATGTAATTTATTTTTCCTGGCCTTTAAATCTCCTCATTCTTTGACAGTGATTATAATATTAGTGTTGTTCCTCTTATTTTTCCCTTTGCAAAACAACTTTACACCAGGCTGAGTGTCTTCATTTTTCCTAAGATGACAGAAAAGTGGAATGCAAACGTGGAATGACAGCTAATTTTAATAATTTTATATTTATATCATGTTGAAATTTTGTATCTAGGAGGGGACAACATTGAGTTTGAAGTTATTAAATCTTCTTGTTTTCCCCAGAAGTAGAGAAGTAATTAGAGGTGGGTTTGAGTACAAACTGATTTGGGTGAACAGTTTAGTGAACAGTATAGTTCATGCCTACTTGTTTCTTTGCCTATCACCTAAGATATTTGTGGGAATACCAGAAAAATACCAATTAACTCAATTAATGAAATTATTACTTTTTTTGTTAACATTTACATCCCTCATTATTTTGTCAGAGATACTCAAATGTATGAGAAAAAACATATACAATATACAGATATGCTTTATTCAGCACTGGACGGGCTGTAGGGAACAGGGCCAAGCAGTTCATTATTTAGCAAGCTACTGAGCACCATTCTGTTCTAGTCTGCTTTGGGCTCAGGGCCTAATCCTAATGGATTAGGATTTCCCACGTGAATAGCTTCATTCACAGCTAGGATTTTATGGAAACAACAGTCATCCAAAATGCGTGTTAGAAATCAGCACAGTCAAGTTGTTAAGACCTCTGCCTGGATGTGAAAATGTGTTATCTCCTGAGCTCTGTAATGGACTTGCCCTGTGACCCATGGCAAGTACTTCAGCTTTTGTGTTTGCACATACTTTGTCTAGCCTGTAAAATCATTAGGACTGGAAGAGACCTCTGTGAGTTATTGGCCTTCTGCTTACAACATGCATCCCTATAATACAAATAGCTAACTTGCAACTTAGAACTATGAAGCTGTGCACATTATTTCTTCTACCATCCAGAAAAAATCCCCCTTTCACAAATCTTCAAAGGCTTCAGGAAAGTAGGAATGAATAAATATAAGATTTATTTCCATGTGCACTCATTATTATGGTAAAGACAAAAAGAAAATCAATTCTGACTAAATGTTTGCAAGTTTTGCTAAGACTTACATTGCCAGAGCAATTTTGCTATTATTGCTTACCAATACATATTCTGGAAATCAGAAACATGAAAATATTTGCATTATCGTATTCAGTAGCCTCTTGCTTTTTTTTAAAGACTCTTTGTTTAGAAATGTGCATGTACTTATATATGTGTGCGATTCAGCTTATATTAAAACATGAAATGTAAAATATGAAACTTAAAAAAGAATATTACAGTATTGATTATCAAGCAGGGAGGGTAAACAGTCTGAGAGACACTGACTAAAATACATCGTATGAAAATTATTTTACAGAACAGAGAAAAAACACAGAACAATTCATTTTATGTAGTGTAAGTGGATTTGTGGGATTGGATTTCAGAAAATGGATTGCACTCATCCCTCCCCTTCCTCTCCTCTGGGGAACCTCTGCAGCAGCTCCTGGCTCCACCAAGCCTTCCAGCATCCTGGCAGCTCAGTGGTTTTATTTAAAAATTTTTAGCAGAATATAATTGGTCATAAGTGGTCTTTCAATACAAATCATTATTTCTCCAGTGGCATCCAGCTGGTGCCTTCCTCTGAAGACATGCCTCTTGCCTCTTATAATATGGAGTGGACAAAGGTAGTTATGAAGGCCACAAGAAGGCAACATGAAAAGAGGGTTAATTGACTGTGGCAGACCTGCAATCCTCCAGACTGAATAAAATAAATTAATTCTGCAGGCACAGAAGTATTTAAGGAGAGTGGTGATAGTATATGGAGATGGACAGAAAAAAAATGAGATAGGCAGTAGAAAATGAGGTCCAAAATATCATTAATTTAACAATATTGGGACGCCAGAAGTAACACAGGAGCCTGTCCTTCCCTACAGTAATCAAATCTTCTAAAATTGCAATTATTTTATCTTATATTTGACCAAATTTTATGTAGTTGTTGATATTAAACTTAACCCTGTGCAATAATTAGTGAGCAGTATGTGTTTCAATGAGTACTGTACAAATACAGCATGCAAGTCCACAATGGGACTTGAGCAAAGGTCACCTACATTCTGCAGATTATCATCTCAAGTTTATTTTCATTTCCTGAAATATATGACAGGCTAATAAGTTGAGAAAAATGCCATTCCTCACTGGAAAGACAAAAGGAAGCAAATATACCTGGACTAGACAAAGCCCTTGGGACTCTTGTTTAAACTTGAGAGAAGAAGATAATTAACTCTTGTTTTTCCATCAATACTAGAAATAAAATGTTTTTACCTAAATGAACTATGTTTCTTTTTTCAAGTTGTTAGCTTTTTTAACACTCAGAAAAAATACCTTTTTGGGAGGTTGTGGTGAAGAGGGGTTTGGCCTCTTCTCCCAGGCAACAAACAGGACCCAGGGAAATGGCCGCAAGTTGTTTCAGAGGAGGTTTAGGTTAGACATGAGGAAAATCTTTTTCTCTCAGAGAGTGGTCAGGCACTGGAATGGCCTGCCCAGGGAGGTGGTGGAGTTGCCATCCCTGGCAGTGTTCAAGAGGCGTCTGGATGAGGAGCTGCAAGATATGGTTTAGTAGCTTATGGTAGCAGTGGTAATGTGAAGACGGTTGGACTAGATGATCTTATAGGTCATTTCCAACCTTGTGATTCTATGATTCTATGATTCTATGCTTCTAATTTGCAAAAGAACAATAGAATTTTTCAGCTGAAATAAAATTCACGTATGCACTTGCATAAATAGAAACAAAAATGCTGTTGTTCTTTTAAAAGTCTTGAAATAAATCCACTATTTTTTGTCGCTTTTAGATTTTTTTATGTTATTGACACAAATCTGTATTTTTCAGCAGAAATATTTAGGTCAAAAAACATTTCATCCATCCCCACTCAAGAGACTATAGATCATACAGCTGAACTCAGCTCAAAATACTCAGCTCCTCTTTCAAATTTTACTTTTTTCTATTCATTCTAACTTACTCTGTTTTGCTAGCACTTTTTAACTAATTCCATGTAGTTATTATCCTTCTAGGTTAACAAAGTGCATATGAGAATGAAATGTGCTACACGAATCAGTTTTACTGAAGAGAACTGAAAAAGAAATAGACTAATGTCAGAAATGTAGAAGGAGAAGTGCTTTTATTAGGGGCATGATCTTCTATAGAGCAATCAAGAATTTTGATAGAATACTATGCATAGAAACAGAACCATCTCTCCAAAGCTGAGAAGTAATTTAATTCTTTCTCATGTTCGACATTTAAAGTCACACTAGCATCAGTGTTCCAAATAATGTATTGATGTATCTTAGAGAAATTTGGCATAACATCTGAAAAATTTTATTCTATTAATTTTGGGGTGTAGGAGTTTTTCTTTCAAATACCTGCTGTCCTTTTAAATAGCAAGGAACTGTTTCACAAATAATTATAGTGGGAAGAAGTAAAGTTAATAACAGTACATGCAGATTCTCTGCAAAACAGCAGATGCAAAGGTTCTCAGACTATCTGAATTATTTATGGTTAATTCGGCATAACTCTAGCAATGTCTGAGGCTTTTATAGGTCTCCAAAGTGTATCTGAGAAAAATGCACCCGCATTCATGCACCTGCATACTTTTAATTATAAACTCTATGGATTGTGTGACCGAGTCATTTAGAACTTTTGGCTGAATCATTCAGATAGCAATTTGACACAATTTGTGCTGTGGTTTGCAAAAGCCTCACATCTATCCAAGCATATTCATTTTAATTCAATGACTTTCAAACGTGATGTGATTCAATAGCACAGAAACAGAGGAATCACCATACCGTCACAGATCAGTGTTCCCTCTGTTCTGAATTTGGCTCCAATTCTGCTCTTGGTTTCAATAACACAGAATCAGACTAAAATCAATAACACTCTGCATTGACGTAGGATGCTCAGTAGCTGAGTTGGTCATGGTCCTATGATAACAATCAGGAAAACATTTATTCAGAGGGGAGAGGGCATTTTTGTAACTTTCATGCACTGAAGTGATTACTTAGTAATTTTCTTTAAGAATGTTTTTCCCTCCTTTTGCATAGACATATGGATCAACAAGAATTTTGTGAGTGTGAATATTACCTAAAATGTTATTCAAATGATTTCAATCAATATCAAACACTTTGTATTAAAGCATAAACATCTAAAACCTTACAACGAGTAGATGTACTGACATACAACAAGATTATTAAAAATTTTAAGGACAAAATTTAAGACCCAGATCATTTTCAGTCTCCAAAATTTTCAGAATATACATTAAGCGTAGGATACAAAAACAGCAGAAGTCCAGAAAGATTGTTGTTTCCATATCCTGAATATCCTGAATATTCCACTCATAAATTACCTACCTCATTTTAAATGCTGATTCCTTCCTTTTCTATACGTTAGGACTTTTCTTTAAAATTTAACATTTTCTTCCTTTATAGCGAAGTTGCTAACATAAAGTCTATTAAATAACTTGAAGTGTTCAAACAACTCAGTTTATGCTGTCCATAAAGATACAGTAATTTGTTGTGATTTTGCCCATATTTCCTGTTTTACTCAGCAACTGTCTCAGTGTCCAAAAGATTAGAAGTAGCATAACCTGAGACCGAAGATTTGTAGCTCTAATTTTGTTAGTAATAGCAACACAAGAAGGCATTAGGTTATTTCACACTACTTTAATTCTGTAAACCACACTAAAAAGAGATGAGTAAGTCCTGGACATTGTCTGTACAAAGTCCTGTATGACATCATTTGTAACAGTCAAAATCTCTGTTCCTGGGCTGAGCACACTACTACTTTCTTTCACCCATATTCTGGCCTTCACAAGGCTCTGTTCAAACACTCGTCTCTCAGTTAACAAGATGTTACAACTGATGATATTAATAAAACAATACCATGGCAGATGAAGTGAGGATTCCTTTTTCCCATCAGTCTATTAATATTTCCCATTTACCTCACATGCAGAAAGTCAGCTATACTGTTATGTTATCCTACAGTGTACAATTTAGAAAAGATCAGCAGTTTTAACACATATGTTTTGGGAATAGATAACTCCAACTGTCAGTAAACACCTTTGAAGACATAATAAGCTTGAAAATTGGGCCCATGTGAATCTACTGAGGTTCAACAAAGCCAAATACAAGGCTTTGCACTTGAGTTGGGGCAATCCCAGATACGCATTCAGGCGAGGCAAGGAACTCACTGAGAGCAGCCATGAAAAGAAAGACATGGGGATTCCGGTGGATGAAAAGCTGAATGTGAGTCAGCAGTGTATGCTTGCAGCCTGGAAGGCCAACAGTATCTTGGGCTGCATCAACAGAAGGGTGGCCATCAGGGAGAGGGAGGGGATTGTCCTCTGTTCTGCCCTTTGTGACCCGATCTGGAGTACTGCATCCAGGCCTGGGGCCCTCAGAATGAGAAATACGTGGAGCTGTTGAAGAGGGTCCAGAGGAGGACCACAAAGATGATCAGAGAGCTGGAGCATTTCTCCTACAAAGACAGACTGAGGGAAATCTCCTGGAGTAGAGAAAGCTCTGGGAAGATTTCACTGCAATCTTCCAGTACTTAAAGGGAGCTTATAAACAAGAGGGATTTAATGGAAATGGTTTTGAACTAAAAGAAGGAAGATTTAGACTAGATGTTAAGTGGTGGTGAGGAGATTTAGACTGGATGTTAGAGGGAGGTGAGGCACTGGAAAAAGCTGCTCAGAGAAATTGTGGATTCTTCATCCCTGGAGGCATTCAAGGACAGGTTGGATGGGGTGGGCAGCTTGACTTAGAGAGGCAACTCTGCCAGTGACAGGAGGGTTGAAACTATGTAATCTTCAAGGATGATTCCAATTCAAGCCATTCTATAGTTCTATGATGTGGCATTTCTGAGTACCTTTGTAATACAGGCCTTTAATAATCTCTCCTCTCTTTCAAAAACACAGGCTTAGTGTGCATGTAGAAAGAACACTGTGACTGTTGATGGGTCACAAGTCCATGTAGAGGAATTCTTTTGTTGATGCTTTTTCCAGATCCTGCTGTAGTCTGTATCTTTAACCACCTCATCCTCATCCTCATCCTCATCCTCATCCTCATCCCATCCTGGAACTGCTGCTTGTTGCTGCTCCTATATTTTCTCCTATACTTCAGCCATCCTAACTAATCTCAGAAGCGTGATTGAGAAACACATGTGCTTTGTAGAGCCAAAACAAATTTGACACAATTTATAAGCTGAGGCTTCATTTACTGTCATGGCTTCCCACACACATCTTGCTGCTGGGTGAAAACAAACACACAGTTATAGACATGTTGTTCTAAGAAATCCACCAAGGTGCAAAAGAGACAATCCAAATTAAAAAAAAAAAAATAGAGAAAGAGAGAGAGAGAAAGTAATAACATAATCTCCCATGGCTCTGAACTGCCTTGTTGTAAAAGTCCTTCTAATCTCCCTAATCTAGGCACCTAGAAATTATCCAGTTAAAAAATACTAATTATGAAATTTTTGAAAACTCATTAAATCAAAAAGCAGGAGAAAAATATTTAAGTCTAGATGGTAATAATGGATTCAGATAGATGTCAATACATAGGTGAAACAGGATATGTCTATTTCGTAAGAAATATCTTTTGAAAGGGACTGAAAGCATATATGTAGAAAAATTGTTAAAGAACTGTATTCATGTGTTCAAGAATGTTCTAACCTAGCACACACTACAGTCGTTGCTTTGGTATTGATATAGGTAATGTGCCATTTACATATCTAAAGTTTAGTTCTAGATTGCTTAAAAGAGACTCCTTATATATTACTGAGTAGACCTAGGTGCTTTTACAGGTCACTGGAGATTAACTTTGTTAACAATGGCAGGGTATTGTTCTTTTGGTTTTCTGTACGGAGATCCCAGAACTATCAATTAGGCAGGGAATAATTAGTAAACAGACAAGAAGAAACCTACTGTTCTGCACACCTCTAAGATTCAACCCTCCAAAATTCTTTCCAAGAGGAATTTATTTATGTGGTTGAGCACAACATTAACAAGAGGTGTTCTACAAGAAGGAGAAAAAGTAAGGAATGTGATGAGTGGTTAAGTCAGCAATACAGAAGTAAAGGAAACCTCAAAGGACCTGTGAGAAACTTTGTTATCTTAACTGTAATGTTAAGATAAAAAGTCTCTGACAAGTATGGACCTTTGAGACACTCCCAAGGGTTTCCAGAAGGGGAAATATGAGGTGTTGATAATTAAAAATAGATAAATAAATAGATTCATCAAGAATGAAAGCATTCCCTGTGAAAATTCCAATTCTGCAGGTGATTTTATTATATCACACTGTACTGTACTGTCTTTCTTGTACTGCATTGTATAATATTGTGTATTGAGGATATGCTGTTTGATCTCCAGTTATCAGGAAGGTGAAGACCTCTTTCAGTTCCTAGTAATATTTCAGATACACTGAAATGTTTTGGTTATTCTTTGTGACTGTTTTCGATACTCTTGATCCTCTCAATCAGCATTGGTTGATTTTGTTTGTTTGTTTGATTGTTTGTTTGTTTGTTTTCTTTCCAGGCAACTGAACTGATATGGCAGTGAATGGTATCAACCTAAATATATAATTTACTCATATAGACTACAGAACATACAGCATAGATGGCTTATGCTGCATACAAATTCCTTGCAATCCTGTGTACACATAATTCAGTCATGTTTTCTGAAAATCTACTTTGCTTGTCTTAAATGTAAGATATAAAACTGTCATGAGGATTCAGTGTTTTCTTCAGTGTTTCTTCTCCAGTACTCATAAATTTTGGAAAACTAGACAAACCAACACTTTAAGACCTTCTCCAATTGCTATTTTACTTGCAAAATAAACAAACTAATTATTCAGGCACTAGTTTTTTTCAGCACTCGGTGAATTTCTTGCAGTGCTGCATTCAAAACTACAAATAGCTAAACACAGTGAGTCAGAACAGCCTAGATTAGGGTTTTCTTAAGTATTTCTCAAAAAGAATGAGGTAATGATTTTCAAAAATGAGCTATTGAATTTGACTTGATTAGTTTTTATTTAGTGTTATGAAATCTGATGAGTCCTATTGATTTTAAAATCTATAACTTTTCCCTTTAATTCCCTCTATTATTGGTATTATTTATATTAATTACCGATTATTATTGTTAAAATCTTTCATACCTTTACAAAATGATTCTTATGATTAATTTGAACTATTTGATGAAAATCATAACATTTGGCAATTTCAGTATCTCATTATTTGATTGACATCTAAATTGATTTAATTGTATCAGGAGAAATTACCTTAAAAATGCATTTATCAAAAGGGTTTCTACTATTTTTTCTATTATTAAAAATAGGAAATGTTTTGGAAGAAGGGATCCTTCTATTTTCCTGCACTGACAGAGATAAATCAAAGTAGTAAGGCTATGGTTTAAACACCCTCATGAGACATCTGCGTCTCCAATGACTATTCAAGGAACCTTATGTGGTTAGCTACTATTTACCAAAGTAGATACAGACAAGGTTAAAACACAATATATAATTCCAAAATTCTCATTTTCCATTTAGAAATCCACTGTTAAGTGGCTGTTAAATTGCCGACTCCTAATGACAATTAGTTTTTATTTCTTTTAATCTGATTCATGGTATTTTAGATATAAGATGATTTCTTTCTCCTCTTACTCTTGGAAGATCAGTGTTGATCCGAGGACCAAAATGTGACCAGAAATAATTCATCATCTTTATTTTATATAAATAAATATAGAGAATTTGAGATACTGCTATTTTTCTGATTCCTTAACAGAACTAAAATAAAACCATATGGTATAAGAGTAACTTGTTTGTTTTGTTCTTTTTGTTTGTTTGTTTCTTTTAATAAGATTTTTAAAAATAGTTTATTTTGCATTTAATTAATAGCAGTTGAGCTAAGTTCTTTTAGACTCAAATTAGCAATAAAATTGTGATGTACTTATTAGAGGTAGGCCTTTGCCACTTTGTGTGGGGGAAAATCAATAGTAAGTTATTTTTTCATTACCGTTTCCATGTCAGATAAAATAGCATTCTGTTGGTCCAGCATTTTACATATAAAACATAGGAAGTCATTATCATGGGTGAATGGTTATTTGCTGCTCTTACTCCCAGACACTTTCCTTTCAGCTGTCAAGAGGAAGAACACTGTCAGTACTTTGCCAAAGCAAAAGTGGTAGACTTTTATTATTTCTGTTAATGAGGTGGGGAAAATTAGATAGATAAAAAGATAACCAAAGTCTGCTCAAGTTATTTAGGTCCTAATTCAGCAGAGCCCATAAATGATGAGGCATGATCAGAAATGCCATGTGTCCCAATTCTAAGGATGAAACAGCTGTCGTAATGGAATATTGAGTGTGTGCTGCTTTTAGGGTGGAAATATGCACTTCTATCATGCAAACCTGATATGGAGTTTGAATAGTCCTGTGTTTTGATCCTTTTTTTTTTTTTTTTTTTATCCCAGTGAATAAAATCAAGTTCTGTATGTATTTTGGATGTATTTCATGATTATTTTTTGTTGGTGGTGGTG
Source organism: Phasianus colchicus (assembly GCF_987193195.1). Taxonomy (NCBI): domain Eukaryota; kingdom Metazoa; phylum Chordata; class Aves; order Galliformes; family Phasianidae; genus Phasianus; species Phasianus colchicus. The sequence goes on from NC_143438.1 coordinate 88,507,746, forward strand.
GTTCATTTGTTTGTTTTTCTTTTGTTTGTTTTTTATTTCTTCAGAAAAAGAGAGATTAGACAGAGGCAAAGATAAATGCATATTGATAATGGTACACATTCCCAATCTACTTTACACTAGAAATCTCATGAGAATAACTATTTTCTCCCTCAGATTTCTGACACTTCAAAATCAGAGATAAAAATAATATAGGCAAATTCTTATGAAATGAACATTGACAGAGGATGTTTTATGTCCCATTTCACTGTTTGGTTCACTAGAGACTAACAGCTCGTTACTTCTACTATCTCATGCAATTATTCCCCTGGGAATGTGTTCTAATGCTGTAAGTTATTGGTGGAGGTGCATAGGAACTCATTCTCCCATTGTAAGGCTTTCATTTTCCCCAATTTTATGAAATTATAATTCCTTATAGGGAAAAAATTAAGATTCTTATTTTTTCAGAGTAAACAGGATTTCTCCTACAGGACAGTTTGAGAGGCTTTTCATATGAAGCAACCTTATTTCCTGAGTTAGGGAAGTATTCAAATGTAAGACTCTCAGGAGCTAGCATTTTTTTGTTTATTTTTGCCTGTTGATAGAAATTCTGAGAAAATCACATTTAGTCTCTGTGTTACTCCATATTTCTTTCTGATGAAGTACCAACCATACATCAACCCACCGATCTGAGTAACAAGACTCAACCTATAGTTAGCCTGAAATTTACTTATTTTAGGTATGAATATCGGCTCCAAATATCTACAGCTTTTTCCCTAATAATGTATAACAGTAAGTTAAAAACAACAACAACAACAACAACAACAAAACAGGTATTATCTTCCATATAGAATTTACTTAATAATGGTTTCAAACCATGTTGATACCCTTTGTTGCATTTGTTATATAAAAAAACCTGCTTTACTGATTCTATATTATGTTCACATATATGTTGCTATTCAGAGGGACCTCGAGAGGCTAGAAAGGTGGGCCCGGGTGAACCTGATGAGGTTCAACACGGCAAAGTGCAGAGTTTTGCACTTGGGCCGGAGGAATCCCAAGCATCCCTACAGACTGGAAGGAGAGGTCCTTGAGAGCAGCCCTGTGGAGAAGGACCTGGGGGTCTTGATAGGTGAAAAGCTTAATGTGAGCCAGCAGTGTGCCCTTGCAGCTCGGAAGGCAAATGGGATCCTGGGCTCCATCAAAGAGAGGTGGCCAGCAGGGACAGAGAGGTGATTGTTCTCTACTCTGCTCTCGTGAGGCCCCATCTGGAATACTGTGTCCAGGTCTGGAGCCTCCAGTATAAAAAAGACAGGGAGCTGTTGGAGAGGATCCAGAGGAGAGCCACAAAAATGATCAGGGGACTGGAGCACCTCCCCTATGAGGACAGGCTGAGGGAGTTGGACTTGTTCAGCCTGGAGAAAAGGCTGCGGGGTGACCTCATTGCAGCCTTTCAGTACCTAAAGGGAGCCTACAAAGAGGAGGGGAATCAACTCATTGAAAGGATGAGTGACAGCAGGACAAGGGGAAATGGTTTTAAGTTGAGGGAGGGGAGATTTAGGTTGGACGTCAGGGGGAAGTTCTTTACAGAGAGTGGTGAGATGCTGGAACAGGCTGGCCAGAGAGGCTGTGGATGCCCTGTCCTTGGAAGTTTTCAAGGCCAGATTGGATGGGGCCCTGGGCAGCCTGGTCCCTTCCAACCCTGGCCATTCTGTGATTCTGTGATTCTGTGATTCTGTGATTCTGTGATATGTTCAGGTATGAAAAAAAATAAATCTTTTACAATAAATTTGGTTGAAATGAGTTTTACCTGATCTTCTCCCAGCTTTTGTAGACTTTCCTGAAGTTTTCAGAATTCAGTTTATTTTCAAATGAATGCTAAAGAGCCTCTCTGACTGAAGTATTAATGTTTTTTCTTTTATTTGCCCATCCATAGTAAAAGATTTATTGTCTTAGAATAATGCCATCTCTGATCTGATCTATTTAATGTTAGGGTTTTTTTAATCATGAGGTGAAGAGGATGGAAAACACAGCAATATGATATCATCTCTTGTCAAACATGTCAACGGGAATGTGAATGTGTCTCTGAAATATATTACAGCTGTGAATGGAAAAAGGAAACCTAATATGGAAAAATAGTATTAAGTTACTATAGAGTATTCAACTTATAAAAAATGTCTCTAAGATATTTTTTATTTGAGATTCGCCACCTAAATAAACCACCATAATAAACTACAAATATAGCACATAAAGAAGGAGAAAGCTGCCCAGAGGGATGACGGATTCCCCATTCTTGGAGACATTCAGATCAGCTGGACAGGGCTCTGAGCAACCTGCTCTAGCTGTAGGTGTCTCTGTTCACTGTAGGGAAGTTGGACTAGATCACCTTTGAGGTTCACTTCCAACTCAAACAATTCAGTGATTCTATGGAGGTGCTATGGGTGTGCAGTGCTGTTTAGATAATGTTGAGTTAGAAGTATGACAGATATGCAATATAGTTTTGAGAGTGAGGTGGCTGCTGCGTGTGGCAGATAACACAGAAAAATCCCTAGTAGTATTAGTACAGAAGTACTAAACAAGTTGTTTCAGGTTCAGTCAAAGAAAATTGTCTATACATGTGGTCATGTATATCTTTCTTTTTCCTCTTCTTTCCCATCATTTTTACTGTCAATAAATCTAAATTCTTCAGAATGGGCATTAAATAAAAATCACGAAATATTCCATTCTGAGAGGAAAAACAAAAATACTGAAATGAAGCCTGTAGTGTTTGCAAAAGGTGATACATGCCTGGAAATGTGTGTCTTACCAAGAAGAACCCTATCAAACTGGAGTAGTGAAATATCATCCTTTTTTACTTATGAGGCTTTAACACTAAAAGGTATTAGAAAATGCTGATTCAAGAGTGAGTGGTTATGATGACATTCTTCTTTACAGCCTACTTCACATCCCTTGCTTAGAAATCTAGTGAGACCCAGTAACAAACTGTGAATAATAACCTCTAGATTTCATACATGTCCTTTGACTTTAGATCCTACATGCGTTCATCAGAAACTTTGCAGGGATCTGATGAAGAATGCTTAAAATATTCATTTATTGAAGTAGTTGTTCTGTTAAAATAAAGCTAATTTAGTGCTAGAAGACACATGCATTGAAGGATATCAGTTAGGATTTAAAGCCTACCTCAGCTAATTGCCTGACGGGCCAGTTGATCTGAAAGTTAATAATGCCAGCAGAACTTAAAAGTCAAAGACTGTCATCAGCAGTTTCTCAGCTATGTGTTTCAATAGGTTATGCTACAGTTAAACTTCACATATTAAATGCTGGGAAATCTGTGAGAAAAATCCCACCAAATACGCAATACTGAGGAATCAGGGTAACCTTTAATTTGAACCGAGCTGTAACATCTCATCTTCCCTTGTGAGTTGCACCCCAAAAAGTGGACACTGCAGATCTTTCTAGCCCTGTGTGATTTCTCTGAAAGTGTCCAGCTGCAGATACTAAGAGAAAAGGATAAGACCAATTTTCTAAATAGATGCTTGATCAGGAGAGTCTTTCTGTATGGTCACAACTGACCTGGAGAAGATAAATAGAAAATGATAATCTCCTATTGCAAAGAAATAATCCAACAAAATTTAAGCAATGGAAGCCAAAAGATACATGTACTAAAAATGGAGAAAAAAAAAAAAAAAAAAAGAAAAAGAAAAGCTTATCAACCTATTGAAAGGAAAAACACCATCTCTGGCTCAGGGAGTCCCAGTCAAAGTACTCTTTCTGATCCCATGGCTACTTAAATTCATCATAAGTGTTTGGTAATGGACCTTGTCAAATACCTTTGGAAAGACACTGAAAAGGCATTTCACAAAAGGCATTATTAAATTTTCCTTATGAAAATTTCCTTCCTTCCTCCCTTCCTCCCTCCCTTCCTCCCTCCCTCCCTCCCTTCCTTCCTTCTTTCCTCCCTCCCTCCCTCCCTCCTTCCCTCCCTCCCTCCCTCCCTCCCTTCCTTCCTTCCTTCCTTCCTTCCTTCCTTCCTTCCTTCCTTCCTTCCTTCCTTCCTTCCTTCCTTCCTTCCTTCCTTCCTTCCTTCCTTCCTTCCTAACAAATCTGTAGTAATCACAGAATCACAGAATTCTTCCTCTCACTATAAAGAAGTTATTCTGCATGTTTGTATGGAATTTCCTGTGTTCAAGTTTTAGATCTTTACTGCTTGTCCTATTGCAATGCACCACTGAGAAAAGTCTGGCCTCATCCGTTTGCCTCCCACCTCTCTTCAGATATGTATAGATATAAACCAGATCCCCCGTCAGTCTTCTTCTATGAGGCTTAACAGATGGAAGTTACTCAGATTTTCCTTATGCAGGAGGTGTTCCAAGTCTCTATCATCTTTGTGGTGCTCCACTGGACTCCTCTAGGAGAGGATACCTGTTTGTTTTTTTTTTTGAGCTGGGAAGCTCAGAACTCAACAAAGTGTTCTAAATGTGGCCTCACCAGGGCAGTGTAGAGGGAGAGGATCACCTCCCTTGACCTGCTGGCCATGCTATTTGTAATGCACTCCAGAATACCATTGGCCTTCTTGGTCACTGCTGGCTCATGGCCAACCTGTAGTCCACCAGAACACCCAGGTTCTTCTACACAGAGCTTTAATCTGCCAGGTCTAACTACTGTGCAAAATCCTCCCATATTTTCTAAGGAGCAGTGTTAGCAGGTTTCATTGTCAACCGCTTAATCGAGCTCACAAACTTAACCAGCTTCTTGCCTTCTCCCAGACTTCACATAGTCACTCTGACTGCCACCAGGCAGGATGCATTTGGTTGCTTTTAGGCTTACAATTCAAACAGAGATTGAAATGATTGAAGCGTGAGGAGATGGCTGGTGTAGCACCTGAGGCTGATGAGTCTGTCCACCAAAGGTGAGAGTTAGAAAACGCTAGTAAAAAGTGACTGTTTTCATATTTTAGAGGTCGTTTTCTGTAATTGCTTATAACTAAAATGATTTAATCACAACAAAATTAACATACAAGTTAGTACTCTGTCCCTGCAATATTACAAATAGCTCCCAGGTAGAAATAACTCCGTATTTTCATTATGTGAAAAACTTCTATGAATTTCTGATTAAGGAATGTATCTTTCTTCTCTCAAAACTTGTTTCTCTAATTTGCATAATGCCTAGATGAAAACATTATTATGCCTTCACAGAGACTTTAAGAAACCTTTCTAGTCTTGCTGAAAACCTAGAAATTCAATCATAAATCACTCCAAACACACCTATCTCAGCTTTTTTTTTTTTTTTTTTCTTATCAATGCATTTGGATGCAATTCTGCTAATTCTGAATGCTTAACCAGAAACTGTTAGTCCAAAAACACCCATTTTATGCTTAGTTAGTGTTCAAGTTAAGGTATTGAAACACCCTTGAAGAGTCCCTTTTGTCAAAGAGACTTAGTAAGAATTCAAGAAAAAGTCTCTTATATTTATAGATTTTTCAGATGAGCATGAAGCTATGTGAGAAAAGGGAGACTGAAGGAAACGCTCAGTAAATGCAGACTTCTTGAGCCACAACTCTACTAAAAGTGAACTGGTGGAGTTAGGTAGGATTACTGGTAACCTCTCCTGTTCTCTTTTATTCTTCTGCCCCTGTGAGTTTTCATATCTATGTTTGGCTCAGGTCTCCTTCTGCTTTACTTATGGGCTTATTTCTGCATTTAGAAGGCTTCATGCCTTTCCAAAATTCCATTTTACTTTTTTACGGGGAAAGGCCAGGAGTAATCCCCACCACCTTCTCAAATAATGGCTTGGTTGTCTGTCTATGTTCATTTTCCTTGGAGCCTTTTTTTTTTTTTTTTTTTTTTTTTGATAGGAGTGGAGCAGATTTACAGACGCTGAGAATCTGCTAAATAACTCTCTCACTGGTGCAGTCCCATGTCTGAAAAAAATTGATTTTACAAGTTACATGAATATAAAATTACTTCTGAGTTTTCTTTTTAGTGAGTCACTTCAAAAAAAAAAAAAAAAAAAAAAAAAAAGAATAACTAGTTGCAGTTTTGGTCACAGTTCATTGTGTGAACCTTTGAATGTTTCAGAATGGCTGAGTTAGTATCACGTTTTTGTGCCTTGGCTGTACACAGTCCTCCAACATTCTCAAGCAGCCAGTACAATATTATATATATATATTTTTTTCACTCTGCTGGGGATATCTTTGCATATGATCACATGGGAAAGGGCTTGCACCTTGTCCTTGAAGACGAGTGGCACAGTTCGCTTCGTATTCATATAGCCAGTTCTTTCCTCATACAGTCTGTTGAGAAAAATCCTCAAATATACCTGAGCATTGCCTGAAAAAGTGCTAGCTAGCCTGGGAAAAAAAAACATGCCACAACTGTGCTAATAATTAATCTGTAATGACAATCACAGAACAGTGTTCAAATTTGTGCCTTGACTGATTTATCAGCTATGACATAGCTGGAAATTCTGCAGAGAATTTGAAGGAAAATTTGGTAGTGTAGACATTTCAACCCTTTGTGGACCAAAATCACTTTTGCCAATTTCAATGTAAATCTTTGTATCCTGGATCCACTCTTACGTGGGGCTCTCTCTGCCCATCATTTCTTAGGAGTGAACTGATATATTCTTCAACATGACCAAATGCAGTAGGTTGCACCTTTGGTAACAGTTGAGTTCATTAAATTCATAACCAGGGCACAGAGCAATTGTTACATGCCCAGGAGCAAGAATTGTGCTTTGCAAACATGGCACCTATTTCTGAAAAATACCCACGTGGTAAGAGTTGATTCCAGTTATTCTGGGAGAGCAGGGAATATGGTAAGGTTGTGAGTAGCATGGAGGCAATGTGCCTGGAGCTCTCTACATTCAGACACAAGGCAGCATGGAAGTTGTGTTTATTTTTATAGAGAGGATTGCATGCTACTTGAGCCATTTGTGCCAGAATACAGCTCATACAGCAAGATGCTGTGTCATATGGATCCTCCACAGTTGAATAAATGACTGGCATGATTTTTAAGGGCATAAGAATGGCCAAAGATGCAGGCAAGATAACTTAGAATTGTTTAAACTTTTCTTCTTGACTAACTTCACTAGAAAGACCATATATCCTTTAAATTTCACTCCTTTATCCAAGCATGTCAGCTATTTTTTTATTTTTATTTTTTTTCTGCAAAGTGTACAACAGATAAAGCATTGCCTTCATTCTGAAAAGACAAGCTTGAACTCTGAATTTCTCTCCACGTTGCAAATGAATTTTAGCTCCTTGGCCATTCCTTTCAGCTTTGTTTCCTTGCAGGAGACGAGAAGTAGTTGCCGAGGGTCATAAACCTTATAAGAAATATTGGAGCTTTTAAATGCTTCAGATTAGATAGTGCACTGAATTACAGCTGGGAAGGTCATGGCATCCCATTCTGTAAAATTTTTGATTTTTTTGTTCTGTCTTCAATAAGAAAAGAAATCTTCCATGTTTCTCATGGAAGAGGATGGGGAAAGATGAGAATAAAGACCCTTAAATCATAGACTTAGTGTTTCAAGCACATTCTCAGAGGATAAGGAAATCCAGCAAGTGCAGTCTTGGTGAATAGTTTAACTGCCAAATTGTTGGCAATTCTTCACATTTTTCAAGTTGTCACAAGCCTAGCAGGTCTCAAGGATTTCTGGCTGATAACAAGTCTGTCAAGAAGAGGAAATTCTGATTTCAGCAACCCATGTTGTGATGAAAAGGGTTTTGCTGGACAGTTCTAACCAAAACACACTCAGTCCTGAAGCACTGCAGGAGGAAAGATAAAAGCTTTGAAAATAATGTCTCCTGATCTTGTAGATCTTCTCTGTTTTGTTTTTTTTTTTTTGCTAGCTGTTGGTTGTTTTAATCACTTCCTCTTCTCTTAACATATTATTCTTTTAAGCTTTTTGGAAGTACTGCTTTCTACTTGACTAGGCTGAGATTGAGACTGATGGAAAGCCTGTGGGTGCCGAACAAGCAGTCCCTAAAGAGAAATCTGCAGCACATGAAAGCTGGGGAGGTAACTTCTGCTGTTAGCATTTTTCAGCAATTGCAATAACATATGTAAGAGACTTAGTGGTACATAGAAGTGGAACAAAGGCAAAATGAGCTAGTAAGAGATTAAATGAGGGAAAGCTTACTGGCTGTTCTGTTTATAAGAATTTTTCAGTTACGAGTAACAGAAGAAAAGCAATGAGTTAGGGAAAGCTATCTGCTTATCTGCTCTATAATATTATTAGAATGGTGCATTCACAAATGTTTGAAAGAAAAGACTCAGTTTAGCAAAAATAGCAAGGGGAAAAATATTGGAATGAATGAAAATGACCTTTTCTAAATGAACACTTTATGGTGGAGTTAAAGATTTTTCATTTTGAAATATACCTTCATCTAGAGAGAAAAAAAAAAAGGCAGACATTGAAAAGAATCTAAATAAAATGAAATGACATATAGCAGTTCAACTGCATTTGGAAACTTTTACAACTGCATTCGGAAGTTTTACAAATTTCTGTGAATATGTATTTCAAGACTTTCATGTTACTGTCCATTTTAAAGCACTTTTTTTTTTTTCTTAATTTCACATATTCCTGATTAAAAAAAAAAGAAAAAAACCACAACAAGTAATTTCTTACAATTTTCTTCAGTTTATTTTAGTTTTGAAGATTTTATTTTCCAATGATTTTATCATTTCCATAATAACATTTGACATATATCACATAGAAAATTCTATTTTTTAACTGTGGTAAGTTCTATTTCATTGGGTCAAGAATGCTTATTTACATCAGTTTTTAGTTTAGTTTAGGTACTACTATGCAGAAGTAATACAGTGAAATTAAAACTAGTGATTATACTAAAGAGAAAAGGATCAAAATAGAAGGTCACATTAAATTACAGTAGTATAATCCATGAAGCCTGTTGTGAAATATATCAGAGTAGATGCAATATAACATTACATTAAAATTAAAATTTTTGTGATACAGCAGCATTAAGTTTATTTTGCAGTCTTGGATAAAAGTCCCACATTATTCTCATTGAAACAGACATGAACTAAAAGAATATATCTTTGTAAGGTAAAGGAGTTGAAGACCAAAGGCTGTTTCAGCCTGTCCTGAGCTAATAACACTTCTTGAATCATGGCTTTGGTCTGGTAGATCAACAACTGCTCAACCACTACAGAGCTATACACACCTTATACTCCTTCAAGGGTCTTCTCTGGAGATAAGTATTTGCTGTGCTGGTTATGATGGTAAGTGAAAAAAGGGCAAAGGGCTTGTGTGGACACAGCTCTATTCAGATGAGTTTTCTGCTGTAGTATTCTCAGGGTAACCATGGGAATATGAAACTGTTTGGCCAAACTCCTCTTCCTTTTTTTACCAGCTCAGATTAGGATAAATTAAATGCATTAAGTGACGTGTTCCAGATTTCTATTGGTAAGCTATGCAGCATTTGGCATCTTGTGTGAGAAATATCCTCCCATCTGTAATTGTTACCATCTGTTTGGTATTCAGGGTGTAAAAACGTAATGGGGATGAAGTCATATTTCATATTCTTTTCTCCATTTGGAGGTAAGAATGAAGCTATAACAGGCTGTAAATGCATCTGCTGCTGATAAGATAGTACAGCTGGAAATGGAATGCTAGATTCTGCACGGTTCAGAAAGCTTGTGTGTAGAAGCCGTTACACTGCAGTGTTCTTCTGCACTGTGATCCCATGAGGTGATTGATGTATCATATAAATAGGGTGACAGAAAAGTATTTTTCTTGGTGTGATGGGAATAGCAAGTGCAAAATGTCAGAACTGCCCTGAAAATAACCATTTAAATTTATGTAAATTGCTTAATTAATTGACCTCATTTGGGCTTGCAGATTTCTTTTGCATTTTCCTTTGTGAATTAGTTATTTTTCATTGTATACTGAGACAATATTCCAAGGCTAATTAAACCCTTTAAAGCTATAGGTTAATATCCAATTCTTATGTAAACACATTCATAAACATTAATCAGATCCAAATTACTCATTTTATAAATACCGTTTTATTCATTTGCAGCTAATAGATGTACTGCCTGTATTTATTCTTCTTTGTGCTCAAGGAGTTCATGTTACTGTGTAAATGTTATTTCTTTAAATGATATCATGCTGTTTACTTTTGCTTCTATTTCCAAGTGTGTGTGATGTTTCATGCTATCATGGATATTATTGTCTCAGAGTCAAATTGGGGTTAGAGAGACCATTTGCAAGCACCTTCTGAGTCTTGTATCATGTTGATGACTGTGGCTGATAAAAAGATGGTCTAGAGAGATCCTCTGCCAGAAGTAAGGCAATATGAGCAAGTTACCATACTGTAATACATATAGTGAACATTCAGTGAAGTACCCGCTTTCTGGAAATTGGTCTCTTACTCTATATGAAATGTAAATGAACTCCACTTTCAGTAACTGAGAATGGAATAAATCTTGATGCATGAAGTTTAATATCCTCTCCACACTGTTCTGTTAGTATTATCATGCAAACACTGGAAAATATAGGTGTTTTTTTTACACCATCTTCCCTTGGAATTGCTTCTGACTCTTGGCAAACAATTGCAAATACAAGGGAAAGACAGGAATTCAGTTTCTCAAATATGTAAAATCCATTTTCTGTTCCTTATTTGAATGAATGGTGAATAAATGTTACTTCACAAATGACTGACTCTACATGGAGAAGGTGGAGATAAACTGTGGATATTCATTTTGGAACATACAGTAGTTGTTCAACCACATGAGATTTCAACCTCTTGCTAGAATGTATAACTAAATTTTAACTTGGTTTGAATTGATGTCATGCTTTTGCTCTCCATTTTTATTTGCATGACAAGAGTTGACAGAGGCTGTGGTCCAGAGCATGTCCTGGTGTCCGAGGTGCTGTGCAAATACCAAATAGGAATGTTTCCTGTTATGAAGAATTTTAAGTCTGTATTCATCAAATAAGCAACAACTTGAGTGAAAAGAAACACGCAAAAGATTTAAGAGTCCTGACCCATTCTCATGTCTAAAAACTACTGGAGAGCTAAGTTTAACACCCAAATGTTATCATTCCTAACATAACGCCACGTTTCCTATTTTCACAGCAGCATATTGCCTTGTATTTTCATAACAAACTTACAGATTTTCTGTTGTTGTTGTTGAATTACATGGCTGCTGAATATCCCTTTTTGTTAGAATTCATGTATGCTTGCAGCATCCCTTACGTTGAATATTTTCTACATACTTCTCACCTTCTTATGTTAGGCCATTACCAGGAAGCTTGATAAGAATGAGCCTACTGTTGATTTTTGAGCTTCTTCGGATTTTTCCCACCAACTTTCTGCTGTGCTATCATGTTTTATGTGCTATCATCTTTTATGGCTCCACAGCCTGTTTCTTCTTTGATAATTTTTGTACTTAAGAAAATGATTTAAATGAAATTTCCTGTGATGCCTTAGCCATTACTGTAGTACAGTATGTTCTCTGTTTCGTTGTTTTTAATTTTTTTACTCAAGAGAAGTAGTCTACTCTGACTGATACAATATGTTTTTCTATAAACTCACAAATGTTATTATTCATTGTTCTTTTATCTCCTACATGACTTTGATTTCATTTGCATATTTGGTTTTGGGCACAATTTCTGATAGTTAGAAGGGTTGAAAATTAGACTTACCAAGAATTAATTACCAGGGTTGAACAACAAAAGATTGATACCACATCTAACTTGAAATTTCTCTGTAACATTTTCAATAGCTGTTTGTAGTTCTGTGCACTTACTAGCAAATTCAGCTGAAATATCTGTATGCACTTTATCTGAACAACTGATACAACTTTATTCAAAATTTAGAATTTAGAATTGTTTGTTTTTGCTTACTTTTATTACAACTCTATGATCTGTCTTACTGTCAAAGATAAACTGAAGTCCTCATTAATGGACGCATCTTTCCTTCTCTCTTCCCATGAAGTGTAGATCTCTCCAAAAGTAATGCCTCTTATTTATTTCCTTGGAAACAACAACCGATACAAAGAACACAACAACATTATTTTACAGAGCAAATTTTCAGCTACTAAAAAATACTTTTCATTAGCTATGCATTTTCACCAGCAGTGAACAAGCCCTGCATGCCACACCTGTAAAAATCTGCACCTACTATCACCAGTGCTGAGGGGCATCACCCACCATCTCACTGTGCTCACATCCACTATTTGGTCTCTATAACTGTTCAGCAAACATGGAGGAATGTCAATGAGTGCAATTTTTTTTCCACTTGGAGGAATTCAACTACACATCTTTGCTTCACAAATAATTTAATGGAATATTATCATAGAATCATAGAATCATCAAGATTGGCAAAGACCCACAAGATCACCCAGCCCATTATTGGGATCTTTCAACCTCTGACACTATGGACCAACATAATAAAATAGATGGCATTACTTTCAGAGCACCCTTTGTACATACATGTACATATAAACATATACATATATATATCTAGTTCATATTTTGAAGAAAGAAGGGCTGATGTTGTATTAGAGTTGCATGGCTTTCTAATATTTATTTACCATCTTGCTTCCTAGACAGATATGTACATCTAACTAAGTAAAGCACTTCAGAAAATCAAGAGATGTGTCAGGCAAAGGGACCATTCCATTCCACTTTGAGTTTTTTTCTCCACCTCAAAGCTAAATGCTCCTCTCTCAGGAGATTGTCTAGGACTTGTGGGCTTAATATTACTTATTGTGAAAAGGCAAGCAAAAGCAGAAAGTACATGCAACAAAACTCTGAAAAATAAACACCCAATTGCATATGAGCAAAGACTACGTAAAACAGAGGATTTCTTTGCCAGAGGGTTTGAACAATGCTTTATTATTTTCTTTGGTTTATATTCCATAGGCTCATACTCAAGAGTTTTGGATCTGATCCCATTATGAAGGGGCATAAAAATGTATCTCATCTGAAAATAGTGAATTTGGCCTTGCTATGTCTTTGTAACCACACAATCAACAAGTTGATGTGACATCCAGATGACACTGAAAAACTTCCTGGCAAAAGCATCACTGGACAAGTGTCAGCAAAACCTGGCAGAGAAGTGTGCCCAGAATTTGAACACAGGTTGACTGAAACGTAGACAGAAGTTTCTCCAAGATTGCTGAAAGCTTTTCAGTATTAATTAAAGGGAGTTAATATTTTCTCAGTCAGAAAAGAGATGACCAAAGTAAGCCTTCTTGTTTGTTCAACAGTTGGTTCCCTGAGATATTTTCTCTAGATAGGTTGCACTGGCATCCAGTGCAATAAAGACACTCATATTTCTTAGAGGGTAAAGAGTCTTGTGAAAAGGTTATTGTTTTTAAAGGAAAAAAAATAATACTACTTTAAGAACAGTACCCTTCATCATTGTATTTTACTTACTGCATTCTCTATTGCATAATGTTACTGAATTTTCACCATGTATTATTACAAAATAGGATGCAAACAAATTATTAATGACTCTTTACATGGGTGGATAGTGATAGGACAAGGGGAAATGGTTTTAAACTAAGACAGGGGAGGTTTAGGTTGGATATTAGGAGGAAGTTTTTCATTCAGAGGATGGTGACATGCTGGAACAGGTTGCCCAAGGAGGTTGTGGATGCCCCATCCCTGGAGGCATTCAAGGCCAGGATGGATGTGGCTCTGGGCAGCCTGGTCTGGTGGTTGGCAACCCTGCCTGTGGCAGGAGAGTTGTAACTAGATGATCATTCTGGTCTTTTGCAACCCAGGCCATTCTATGATTCTGTGATCTTGTTTCTCTTTTTGAATAGCTTTCTTGTACAGCTTTGTGTGTGTGTGTGCTTTTTTTCCTCAGGTATGAAAGAATTCCCCATTTGATTTATTATCTTTCATTTTTACAGTGTTTTCCATGGCATGCTACTGCGTAATCATACCAGTGCTGGTTGTAAGAGCCAGGATTATCATCAAAATAAAGATCTGTGGATCAGGCAAATTGAGTTTGTGATGCCAAGATGTAAAAACCTCCTTGGACAGAGAGTCTACAGTTAAGCTATATGCTGTCCTCCTGAGTATGAGATTTATCTTAGTACTCAATTTGAATATCCCATGCCAAGCTGCAGCCTCATCTTATATATCATGCCACTGGGAAGGACAGCTTGACTCTCACCAGTTTTCTTCCATAACAGTAACCTAGTCATATTCCTAGTCATGCTGCACCACTCAGCTCTGTTTCTTTGATTTGGTTTATGAGTTTATAAACAGGACAGAAACTGACTTTTTGTACAGTTTGATAGAGATAGGACAAGGAAAACAGTTTTAAACTAAAAGATGAGAGATTTAGGTTAGATACTAGAAGGAAATTATTTACACAAAGGGTGGTGAGGCACTGGAACAGGTTTCCCATTAGAGCTGTGGATGCCCCATGTCTGGAGGTGTTTGAGGCCAAGATGGGGTTGGTGGGTGGGGTAGGAGTTGAAACTAGGTGATTTTTAAGGTCCCTTCCAACACAAACCATTATATGACTATATGATTCTATTATATGATTCTATTATTTTCTTTCAATGAGGGGAGAAAAACAAAACATGAAAAAAAAAGTTAGAAAATGTGTGAACACTCCATAGCAAACCAACCAATGAAATAAAACCCCCAAACATTCCCTTATACTTTTGAATATGTATCTTGCTGCCCAAATTCCTTAGACAACCTAATTTTTGCTTATGCTTATGTGATCTATCCAAATAAATACAAATAACATTATATTCAGCATATTGAGGCTCTATTCAAAGAGAAGTTTCCTAGAAATGAAAGTAGATGAATTCGGGCTGCTCATTGCATAGTTTGTGTCATTTGAATTTAGGGTACAAGAAGGTATAAATTCCCCATTCAGTTTCTGCTCAGAACCAGGATAGAAGATTTCAAATGTTGCTTCCAGCATGGACTTCTTTGTGGAATACATTATGTGAATTAACTGATACATACCATGTTGCTTCTGTTGTGAAAATTATTTCTATCACAAAGTTAGTGCTTCTCCTGTACCAGTATAGGAAGAAATTTATATTTTTGTGCTCGCAGCCATAAAATTATGCTAAGATTAGACATTTCTTCAGGTGAGAGCTGCCAAGCTCCCTCTGATGACCCCATAAATAAAGGGTCTTATGTTAAGCACTTTTTCTGTTCACAGCCATAAGACAATAATTTCCCTCTGGACCTGACTCTATTCTAAGGAAGACAAAGAAAATACACAGCTTCACTTGACCTTTTTTGGTCAGACAGGAATTGGGCAGCCAAAAGGGAAACTGCAGAACCTCCTGTGCTGGCTTTTGAAGTGCTATTTGCTGATGAGGCCAAGAGAGCTACTTGCCTGTGTCAGTTACCTTTCTCTTTGTGTGGTCTCCTGTGAAGTTAATAGTGTAAAATCTCTATTGGAACCTCTGTTTGTTTACACAAAGATATGGTGTGTGCTGAGTCAAACCTAAGCAAAGTCAAGGAAAACAAAATAATTGAAAAACTGCTGCAGGAGAAAGGAACTTGTGGGAATTTTTATTATATTTTTTCTTACATTAATAATTACAGGAAAAATGTCTTGCAATTTTCTTGATTAATACAGTGGAAAAATATTTTTCAAACATTGATTTTTGGTTCGTGTATTTCAATCACAGTTTCATCCTCGTAAGATATATGTTCTCTACATTGTTCTGTATGTTAATATAGTTGACTTCTGGAAGTTACATTGTGGTTGTTGACATAACATTATTTCAGATTATAAAGGACAACTGTTTTTTGTATAGATTGACATATTTCCTTTGTTGAATCAGAGCATCCTCTCAGGTACAAGAAAGATGGGGCAGGACTCTTTACTAGGTTGAGTAGTGAAGGGGCAAGGGGTAAACTAAAAGCAGTTGGATTTAGATGAGGAAAAAGGTCTTTACTCAGAGGGTGGTGGCTCAAACTTCCCAGAGAAGCTGTGGATGCTCCGTCCATGGAGATGTTCACAGCCAGGTTGGACGGGGCTTTGAGCAAGCAGGTTGAGTGGAAGATGTCCACGCCATGGCAGAGGGAGTTGGACTGGCTGATCTTTAAAGGCCCCTTCAAATTAAATCATTCTGTGATACTACAAAATCATGAAGTTTCCTTTATGTACGTCACAATATCAGAAGAAAATTTTCTTGTCTTTTATTCAATAGTGTTGACAAGAAAATTTGCTTTGTGGCTTGTCTATTTTTTTTACTTTTCAGTTGCTATGTGAAATTCAATCCTTTTGTTGGCCTGCTGCGTGCAAGGGGTGCATAGTGGATTGGATGGATCATGATAGGACAATGGGGAATGGTTTTAAACTAAGACAGGGGAGGTTTATGCTAAATATTAGGAGGAAATTTTTCATGCAGAGAATGGTGATGCACTGGAACAGGTTGCCCAAGGAGGTTGTGGATGCCCCATCCCTGGAGGCATTCAAGGCCAGGATGGATGTGGCTCTGGGCAGCCTGGTCTAGTAATTGGTGGCCCTGCCTGTGGTAGGGGGGCTGTAACTAGATGATCATTCTGGTCTTTTTTAACCCAGGCCATTCTATGATTCTATGAATCTACGAAAAATAATACACAACATTGAAGTGCAGCAGTATAATTACGATTTGGTGAATAAGTGAAGGAGACAGCAGCTACCGTTCATTTTGATAAGTTGTATCTGGATCCATCATTCAAGATAAAGAGGTAAACCTCATAGAGAAAATATATACATGTGACAGGAGCTAATGGGAGATTATACAGAAGCATGCATTTCTTCAAAGTTCATTTCCATCAAAAAGGAAATTGATGGGGTTTTTTTCCTGTATATGAAAGAGTAATTGCATATCTTCTTGTTGTGATATCTTTGAAATCTAATTCTTAATCTTTTTTGTTTGTTTGTTTGTTTTGTTTTGTTTTGTTTGGCTTGGCAGACTGAGGAAAATAGAAAGGCAAGAACTGCTCATTCCTTATTATGATGTATTATTGGCAATCAGTGACAATAGTCTTTCAGCAGTACATTGAATTAGTTATGAACAGCTACATAAAACAGCACAAATAACATGTGTCTAAGTAACCTAAATATCTACCTTGACCTTGTTTGCTTCACTTCATCTGCTGTTCCACAGCCACTCCCTTCCCAAAGCATTTCAATTCTGCTCCTAATCTCTGACTGTAAATCTTTTCAAATCACAGCAAAATTCAGCATTTCTGTTCCAGGTTGGAAACTTGGGTGTACACAGCTGTCTCTGAAAAGGAATTTCCAAGAAGTGTCCTTCATTCCCCACAGCAGCATTGGAGGCCTCAAAATGGATGCATCAGCAGACAGTGGGAGATGATTGGTTTAGGTTAGATATTTAGAAAAAAAATTTCAGAAGGAGTGGCAGTGCACTGGGACAAGCTGCCCAGGGAAGTGATGGATTCACTGTCCCTGAAGGTGCTCAAGAGGTGTGTAAATGTGGCACTGAGTGACATAGTTTAGTGGACATGGTGATCATGTGTTGATGGTTGTACCAGATGACCTTTGAAGTCTTTTCCAACCTGAATGATTCTATGATTCTGAAATGATAGCTTTGTTAAACAGTTGCAGGTGCATAGCAAGAAGGCTCCTTGGAAAAGTGGAGATGCTTCACTTCTCTTTTCCATTCCTCTTCACTGCTCCGCAATTTCTGATTTCCTTGTCAAAACCTTAGAGGCACTACTAGATGATGTGATAGAAGAACCATGAAATAAGACATAGGTATTGGGAACAGACCACATGAAACAGGGGAAGTTTTGCCATTAACTAACTGTATTGGCACTGCTTCCTCTGGAAGCACAAGCAGCAGAACCTGTAGCTTACTACTGTAAGGTGTTGTCCTCAAGGCAAAAAAGGTAGATTTAATTAATTCCAACAAAAATTTCTTAGGATCGTAAAAAGCAGAGCCCAGAGCCAACAGGATGTTTCTTAAAGATCTGTTATCCCTCTGCAGAGCCAAAAGTAACAATACATGAAAACAAAGTTGACCCTGCTAATATTGAGGCTATTTCATGAAGAGCCTTAGATATTTTTTTTTCTCCTTTTAATTCAGTGTCATTAACATTTGTCTAGGGCTTATTTAAAGGGAACGTAAAACTGATAAACACCAGAGAGAAGAAAAGAAGTG
Organism: Phasianus colchicus; assembly: GCF_987193195.1. Taxonomy (NCBI): domain Eukaryota; kingdom Metazoa; phylum Chordata; class Aves; order Galliformes; family Phasianidae; genus Phasianus; species Phasianus colchicus. The sequence continues at coordinate 88,525,859 of NC_143438.1, forward strand.
CAAAGCTAATAGAAGTGGATAAAGTTTGCAACCACAAAATGGCATTTCATAAATAGGAATTTGTTCTTAAAGAGAAAGTGGAAGATGTGATAACTTCATTTCAGTGGCCTACTACGAGCATTACATGAAAACATCTTTCATGGATGTAACAGCTTCAGTGCTTGTGAACAGATTAGAGTGTCTTGGTCTTTTCAAAACAGCCTGCCTGCAAGCATTATGGAGCAAATATTTTAATTACTGTGATTATGAAGAGGTCTTTCCCTATGCTATTGTTTTTCATATTGCTTCCCCATGTTTTGGGTTTTTTTCTCTCTCTTTTTCCCCAATCCTTGTCTCCTGGGAGAAAGCAGCTGCAATTAGTCAAACTAATAATTTCTTTTGGGCATCAAAGTAACATTAATTGCACTGTGCATGTTGCTATAACTGACAAGTTGCAGAAAATGGCACTCCAGAGACTGAAACTAAAATAAGCATGACCTGTATGTTCAACTTGTTTGGTTTATTGTGATGTTTTTGTTTTGGATATCTTTTTGGATATGTATATGTATATATATGTATATAAAGTAGAAGGTCTCTTTTAGCAACAATAAATTCCCTTCTTTCTTGCTCCCCAGAATTAGCAAAGTAGGAAGAAAGATTCCCCTTTGTCTTCTATTTCTGCTGACCTCCAGTATGACTTCAGACCTCCTTTTGAGAGGTCTAACAAGAAATACTCAATTATTCAATTGTAGTAAGGGCAGAATCAATTCTTCTGTGTTGAGCTTACAGGAAGTTCATCCAAAGTGTTTTAGGAGACAATGACAGGAGGACATTTATTTTAAAAAGCTACAATTTTAGCTTATTGAGTGTAACTGAGGGGGTGGGAACTGTTGTTTTTTTTCTTTTGATTTCTTTTTCTGGTTAAAATAAGAAATAAAGATGCAGAAAAAATGAAATTCTTTGATTACTCTGTACAGTAATGAAGTCATAGGTATCAACACATCAATTATGTGTTATGTGAATTATGTGTTGGAACATATGTCTTTGCATTAATACAGAAACAGCACCTTAACAAAGAGAGGTAAAGAGAGGCAAAAAATTTATGATAATTAATTTATAATAATTACTGTCCCACAGAAGTCATGAGATGGTCACTAAAATCTTGCAAAAACTGTTAGAGAAAGAATATAAATTCAATCGATATGAACAGTCAGTTTTGCTGGACACTGACAGTATTACAATTCTTAGGAAAAAAAAAGATGCTCTTTAAAATAGCAAGAAGAGTTGAAAAGAAAAAATAGTGTTGTACTCTACTGTTATTGGCTGAAGATTAAATATTTTTATTTTGTAGTACTTCCACAATTTTCTAGTAATAAAGGGAAAATATTGCCATTAAACAATGGGATTTAAAGTGTATTTTAAAAAATTAGAGACAAAAGTATTTGTACTCTACCTTGCAATACAAATAATTTTGTTCTGATTATTTCCTGTTTTAATCTTTTTCATATTCATATCTTGCATCCCTGCAAAACAAGTGATGCTGCTATACATGTATTATACGTTACTGGTGCTACACTATTTCTTACACCTATCAGTACAAAGTCAAATCAATTTTTTCTAAGAAACTTAATCTTTCTTAGCATAAATTAAACACAAAATATTTTAATTTCTAAATGTTACCAGGGGACATATTAGTAAGCATAATAATTTTGTCATCTGTGATGTGGCAGACTTCTATCCATGTCAGAATTTGTGCAATTTTTCAGTTTCTGTTCATGGTGTGAGAAGAGAAATAGAATGGAGATAAATCTGACCAATTGGAAATGGAAAACACCCATGAAAGATTTTTGACAGAACTACTTTGATCTAGCAAAGTTGACCAAAATCAACAATACAATGAGGGAGCTTTTCTAACATTACCTCTACATGCTTGGACAACGTCTCTACATTCTTCTGAGGCTACTTCCTTTCTTCCACCTTCTGTATGATTCCTCTTTATGTTTGAGTTTGGCCAGGAGCCCCTCATCCACACATGTAGGCTTCCTGGCATTTTTGCCTGACTTACTGTTTGTTTGTATGTGCTTTTTTTATGTTAGATGAGGTAATTTTTGACTATTAATATGCTTTCTGCCTCATCTTCTCTCCACGGTCTTATCCCATGGGACTTTTCCAAGCAATTCTTTGTGTTCTTTTCACTCCTGGTTTCTGCTAGCTTTATTCACGCTGCCTTTTCACAGAGCAGAAATTCAGCCCAACTGATATCTTATACATTTGCATTTCATTTGTGATTGGATTTAGTAAACCTCAGACATTACTTGAATCATTCGAACCATCCAGTGTAATGTATCCAAACCAGTTGTGGTTCAGAAAAACAGCATTGATAAACAGTGTGTTGCCTTTCCATATAATTTCTTTTGATGTTATATATGAAGACTGTAGCCCTTGTCCATTCTATCCCATTTCAGAAAGAAAAATACTCCTGGAAGAAACTTTCTGTGTTGTATGGACTGAGACATCTGTACAGTCTGTGAAATCAACAGTGAGTGTACAACTTCTGGAGAAGTAACTTAGCACACTAAGCCAGTTACCAGCTTTCACAATTCTGTCAACTCACTATTTTGAGGTACCAAAAGTCCTAGATAGTAACCATCTTTTTTTTTTTTTTTTTTTTTTTTTTTTTTTTTTCTGAATCTCTCTGTCTTTCTTACCATTTGATGAAGGATAATTCTAAGTACAGCAGCATCAAATCAGATGTGAATTGTACCATTAGACAGAATGTGTATTCATGATGGTAACAATCAGCCTTATTAGCCATAGTAGAAGAATCTTCCTAGCTACCCAATGACTGAAATTACATTTATATAATTACATATTGTCTACGTGAAGGGATTTATAAGTAAATGAATTTTAAATATTGCCACTGAATCACAGCCCTTGCGGGACTATAATGGATATTAATGTTATGTTGGGTTTGTGGATCATGGACAAGCCCCCAGATGTCCCTTCCTCGGCCTTGACCAAAGTCGACATCTTCTTCCCTCTCAGACAGGAACACTCAGTGTAAGGAGACCAAGAGTTTATGGCTAATATCAGAAATCTCTTCATGTTCTGATTCATATATCCTACCTGGAAAATGCTGGCTCACGCTCTCCAGCTGGGCTCTTCAAGAAAAATATTAAAATAATCACTTGCACAGCAGCGTCCCAAAGGCCATATGCATTGTCACAGTCTGCTGCCTGTTACAGAACATTTGCTAGCCCAGCGGGAGCCATGCCAACAAAATTGGTGAACAGGGCACCTCAGGCCAGATTTGTTTAATCCAGTGCAGTTCCAGACAGCAGTCCAAGCTCCCACGAGGGAAGTGCAGATTGTAATACATTTATTTCTTCCTCAGAGGAAACCAACGTAAACTGTGCACGCAAGTTAGAAGGATTTCGTTTACAGCATGTTCTCTCTCACAGAACATCTTAAAACAAACCTCTAACTTTCCTCCTTACCTTCACAATTTCTGGGCTAATTGGGAACTCCATGTGTAACCAAAAACATTTTGATACTGGATTTGCTCAACAAATTTTCCATTAAAAAAAAAATCAACTACATTCCTTTGAAGACTGTGTATGCTGTAGTCATGTTATCCTCTTTCCTGTACTGACTAACCATCAAGCTTTCTCTTTACTTTTTCTCTTTATTCTATCTTTATGTTGCTCTTAGTTCTTTTTGCCTATATTATTCCTTTGTTATTGACGTAGTATTTAAGCGTTTTCATCACTGGGCTGCTGATCTGATTCTGACTAAGAGGATACCCAGAGGATGAATGACCGCATATCCTAGAATAACCTCTAAAATGAAAGACTAACAGTTTAACTGTTTAAATATATTTATTTCCTCAGTAGAATTACAAGACAGAGTCTATAGCAATAGGTTACAGTGGAAAACAGAATTCACAGAATTACTGAGGTTGAATGGGATGTCTGGAGAACATCTGGTCCAAAATGCCATCTCAAGCAAGACAACCCAGAGCCACTTGCCCAGGACCAAGTATGGGTGAATTTGAATATCTCAAAGAAGGGAAACTACTTGGCATGTTTGGGTAACATGTGCCAGTGCTCAATCACCCATACAGTGGTGATCTTAATGTTCAGACAGAACCTCTTGTGTTCCAGTTTGTATCCATTGCTTTTTATCTAGAAAAATATGTACTTTTGCATTTAGTACAATTTATCTGTGTTTGTACATACTAGAATTATACTGTCTAGCTCTGGTTCTTGTCTGTCTCCAGAAGAGCTTTTAACTCCTCTGCTGCTCTCCTCTGCCAGAGAACTGGAGAGCAGCAAGGGTAGCTTCCACATTAGCACCAGAAGGTGCCTTCTGTAAGCAACAGCAACACTCCTAGTACTGACTAAGGACTAGAAATACCAACAGAGCTGCATCTCCATGTATTTTTCTTGTGCTGCTACCTACTCCAGAGCCATTGGTAGCTCCTGTTTTTTTTCTGCTTCTTGAGTCCCCTCATACTTTTTACCAGGCCATTCCTTTGGCTTTTGTGGTTTTCATACTTCTCAGAAATACAAAAATCTTCCAAATCAGAGTATCAGAATTCTGAGATCTGCCTATGGGGTCACAGGGTCACATTGGCATTTAAAGGTTCACTATAAGCTCTACCTGAGGAGAGGGAAAAATTTGGAGTTGTATGTGGCTACTAACTATAACATAATGCATGGCAGTATGCTGTGCTGGCCATGTCTGCCCAACAACTGGCTGTGCGTTTCAAGCTATGGTCATTACCCAAGCTGTGTCTCTGATTTTCTGTCAGGAAGACAGACAGAGCGTTGACTTGATCTCAGCTTAGCATAGGCCATGAACAAACACGGGCAATGTGGCTGACCATGAGGAGCCTGGACTGAAGTACAGTCTCAGACTTGAGCATCCCAGCAGCATGGACAGCCTTTGGTATATAATTTAGACCTGTCATAAACCAGATGAGCCTTTAATGGAAATAATGCCCAGGCCACCTGTGATGGATTAGCCGCCTTCCTGGCTGACTCTTAGAACTGAAGTCTCTGTTGATGGATCAGAGCCAGAAGGATTAGAGGTATTAGATTTGTCTCAGTGTGACAGTGCTTATGATGGGAATTATCTCCGATGAGAGGGAAAAGAAACATAAATCTGGATGTTGAGTATGTCCTGTAGTTGGAATGAACAAAAGAACACGTTGGAAGGAGAGTCCAAGAACTGGTGGCTATAGCACAAAGCTATTGGTGCACTGGGGAAATGGGTCAGCCAGCTCCAGCTCTGGTGCGTCTATGGATGACTTGTGCTGGCCTGAAAATTCAAGGCTGCTAAGAGCAGCTGTGTTTCCCTTGGTGCTGCATTTCCTGCAGTCTACTAGTTTAGACCACACAGCTTCTATTTATGGGATTTTTTTATTTCTCCTAGCCACGAGGGTGCTTATCAGATAAAAGAGCCTGGTGAAGTGACAAAGATTGATTAACAGTGAGGTGGAATGGGATTTTTATTTCTGCCTCCATAAACACCTGAGTGACAGCTGTGTGTGGTTATGGTCTTACTAATAACAACTTGTGTGAGATAGGCTTGAACTAAAACATTTTGTATTTAAATATTCCAGTCTTTGAATTATAGTAATATAATCCCCTTGATGAGGGGATTGAGTGCACCCTCATTAAGTTTGCAGACAACACCAAGTTGGGAGGGAGTGTTGATCTGCCTGAGGGGAGAAACTACAGAAGGATCTGGATAGACTGGATTGATGGGCCAAGCTTAACTTCCCATGATAGCTCTATATGGAAACAAATTACTGAGACACTTTCAATCAAATTTCAAAATACAGTAGATTTTAGGCATCTCAACTTTAAAAACAGCCCAATGTGAATAGAAGCAGCTTTATTTTCTGTGTGTTATGAGAGCTAGTAGAGGTAAAATAAAAAAGCACTTAATGAATCAATGTTGACAAATAAAAATGTTATTAGTTCACAGAACACACATGCAGGACAGAAGAATTCAAACTATCAAACTATCCAACCAGTGACAGAACAAAGCAGAAATCCTTCTTCAGTCTAATTGTGGAAAGGGCAGTTATGAAAATGAAAATGAGTGACATCTTGCCTTGAAGACAGTTGTCCAAATCTTGAGACACTTGCTGGGAATTTCTTAGATGAAGGGAAATTAATGCAAATGCTCATAACAAATAGCAAATAAAGCTTCTGATTTTCACATTGGTCTGCTAGACAAAAGTCTAGGGCACACTAGGGTGATTAATGAGTCTTTGCTCGTACTAATCCTATTCCTATAGATAAAAAAATTAAGATTTTTTTTTTCATTTTTTTTTCAAGTCTTAATTCTAGGATGAAATACCCCTTCTCCCCCGCCCCAACCCAAATCAGAGTTATTCAGAAATCATTTGCTCATTTCCATTGGCTTCTAACTTTGTGTTTTTAACCTTCAGACCATCTCAAATCATATAACTCTGTATAAATAGACTTTCTGGAATCAACATTTTCAACAGTTGAACAATACATCACTGAGCAACATGAAAAGAAAAGAAATAATTCAAAGGACTGAAATAATTTCCTTTGTGGTTAAAAATTTTTTTGCACGTTTTCAAAGCACAGCATCTTCATTTCAGCTGCAGCTTTATTGTTCTCAATAGGGAGAAATGAAAGATTTGATATTTGCCTTTGTTATTCTTTGTGTCCGAAGAACGTGCCTGGATAAAAAGAGTTACGCTACCTGTAAGAAATTTGTGAAAAGGGAAAAAAGATAATACAGAAAGACATACAACTACATACTGCACCAACGTCAAAAGTTCTGCTGCATTTCGTTAAGTGAAATAATTGAAGTTGTACATGAATATGCATATTGTCTATGCACTGATGTGTTTAAAAAGTGAAATTCATGAATCTACAGCTAGTCTCACCATTTTTAAAGGGCTCAGTATGGTTATTTCCTATGACATAGTAAACTGAGGTAATGGTAACAACCTGCTGACTTCACATGCACGATCATGAAGATTGAACTTTTTTGTTTTATGACTTTAGCTTCAAAAGAAAATAAAATTTCTGATATATCATGATCAGAAATTTTCATCAGATGAACAGTATTATGACAGAGGAGCTGAAAAATGAAAAGCTCATCTTATAACTCCTAATCTGTTTTTCTTAGCTGCAATTTCTGGAAGAACTGTTTCTATTTTTCTTAATTACATTAACAGAATTGCAGAATGGTTGAGATTGGAAAGAACCTCTGGAGGTTCTGTCTTAAGGCAACCAGAACCTCCTGCCCAGAACTGCCCAAGCACCTTTTAACAATCTTAGAGGGGGACTCAACAACCTTTTTGGGCAACCTGTGCCAGTGCTCCATCACCCACCCAGTACAGAAGTGCTTCCTGATATTCAGACAAAACCTCCTCTGTTCTACTTTGTGACTACTGCCTCTCTCCTGTCACTGAGCACTACTGAAAAAAGCCCGTCTCAATCCTCTCTGCATTCTCCCCTCAGATATGTGTAGATATTTATAAGATCTCCCCAGAATCCTCTCTTCTCCAGGCTGATCCCTTCCCTTGAACATTTCTGTGGCCCTACACTCAACTCTAGACATAGACTCTAGATATAGACTGTCTATATCTCTCTTGTACTGAGGAGCCCAGAACCAAACACCACACGTCAGGTGTGTGCTCACCAGTGTGGGGAGAATATAGGAAATACAGGGAAAATATAATCTTCTTCGACCTGCTGTCAGTGATTTGCTTAGTGCAGCCAAGAATACTGTTAGCCTTCTTAGTAACAAGGACATATTGCTGCATGTTCAACTTGGTGTCTAACAGGATCACAAGATCCTGTTCTGCAGAGCTGCTTTACAGCTGGGTCATCCTCTGCATGTACAGGTGCACTGGGACTGTTCCTCCCCAGGCAATGGTGTTTATCCTGTATTCCTTGAAATTGCTGTCAGCCCATAATTCTTAAGCCTATCCAGGTCTCTCTATCCTATCATTCAGATCAACATTGAAAATGTTAAATAGCACTGCACCCCGTATTGATTCCATTGATTCCTGAAGCACACCACTAGTTGCTAGCTTACAAATAGACCTTGCACGACATTGCATTTAGCATATTACTACCTGCAGAATGTGTCTGAAGGAATGTTATTTATTGAAATTTTAATTTTACAGTTTAATTTACAGTTAATCTGTAAAGACTGACTTATCTCCTTTGTCTTTTAGGTACACTTGTACCTACTAAACTAACTGTGAAGTGTTTTGAAGGAAATTCTTTGGAGGTAAGGGATATGAACTGATAGGTATTCCTTAAGCCCAGTTTTTGTCCACGAGCATTTCATCACTTACATATAACTACAAATATTTGGGCTTTGGAGAGTTGTTGTAAATAAGTAATTTCTTCCAATAGGAATAATATTAACTTCTCAGTTTCCAGTAAAACCAAACAGAGAAGAACCTGTTACATTTTATACGTTATTTTCCAGCAGGCATAAATGGAATCTGATTTAAAATATATATATATATATTTACCAATATGTTCATTTCAGAATGTTTACTAGTATCATCTGGTTACATGTTTGCATGATTATCAATTTCTTTGTAAAACAGAAGACTGAGAAAAAAAGATGTAAATCTTAGGTAGAAATTAATATATGATTGCTTCAGTTCAGTACATTTCTTTTTTCAAATAACTTTTTTACTTGTTTTTAATGTTACTTTGGATGCTGAGAGCCAAAACTGATCAGACACTTTCAATAAACTTATAGGACTTTGGAGTGATTTTGGAGGTTATTAAGCAGTCTAAGATGAACAAATCACATCAGAAAAAGTAATGGAAAAGAAATGTAAAATACATTTTTCTGAAGGAAAAACTTGGAAAGCAATATATTATTTTTAAAAAGTTATAAGATTTTATTTAAAAAAATAACATTTTAGGAGTCAAAGTATGCTTAAAATGAGAAAATAAAATCTTATTACATGAAGATAAATAAAAAAGCTTTTCTTCTACCTAGAAAATATTTTTAAAATAGAGTAGGTCAGGCTGAAATTTCTCATTTTTATACAAGTTACATATTTAAAATTCTATTGTGTAGCTCTGGCAATTAACTAGCAAAATAACAAAAGGGATGGAACATAGATAAAAATTTAAGTATTTTATAGGAATTGCTTTGATTTTCTTGCCATCATGTAGATGGATGCCTGATGTTGATTTTTTTTTTTTTTTTTTTGCTTTAAGTTCAATAAAAAACTTATTAACATAAAAAATGCCTTTTCCATTCTTATTATCGTCTGTCATTATTTTCTACAACATTTGATTACCTAAAACTGAGGTATAATACAAGTTCCAGAGAGTGTAGATAAAACTGGAGGAAATGCTCATGTCATTTAATTAATGACTGAGATTGAAATTTTCCATAAAGTGACTTATTTGTGAATTGGTGTTTTTGTATTCACAGCTGAAGTTCAGCTGCATGCAGAAGACTTCAAAGATGGTTTAAGTGTCACTTTCATCTGAGTTAAAATGCATTTTCAGGACTCATGTGGGACTTGCATGATGAATAGATCATGTTCTGGTCTAAAGCACAGGGATGGGTTTCATCCTTTCTGGCCAGCTAAAATGGTAGGAACCTTAAATACTGCACATATTGACATTGTAAGGCACTATTAAGGTCCACGGTGTACTGTGGTGATGAACCATTACCAAAGTACTCCCAGGGTTGTAATAATTCATTACTGAAATGACTTCCTTCTAATGACTAAAGCTGACTGTGTCAAAGTACTTGGACTCCTAACCTCAAGGATTGCTATGTAGCATTAAATAAATCCCACTTTCTGTTCGTTTACCTGTTTTATCAAAGGTCGTGAATCATAACTGACAACAGGATTTGGAGTAGTATCTTTTAAGGATCTTCCTCTGATTATTGCATGAAGTCACTATTGAGCCAGTTGTCCTTTTTTAACTGCTTTATTTGCATTTGTTTATTTGTTTATTTATTTAATATTCTGTTGAACATATCAGCTATTGATGAACACAGTCATGTTTCCTGAACGTACTTAAAGTCCATTGAACTTGAGCTTTTTCCAGCTGTGCCAGGAAGCAGCTTGATGAGAAATGGAGAGTTAAGCTCCTCTCAGGCACCACCGCTGGGTATTCCTTCGAGCTGAGGGAGGTAGAAATTAGTCCCTATGAACAAAGTAGAAAGTGGAAGGTGAATAGTTCCACCCTGGGTCAGTGCTCTAACTACTGCATTACAAGAGAAAAGCACTTCTTACAGCATTCAAGCTGCTCTACTAAATGGAAAGTGACAGCTAGCGCCTTATGAATATCTCAGGTCTTTCAGTATATATTTGATATACTCTGAAAATACCCTATTTTAGGAGCACTCTGAGATTTCACAGGATATCTGTCTTGAGAGAATCAGAACCACCTCCATCAGCCTTGATCCTGGTCCTGGAATGTCTGCCCCTTCTCCAAATAACCATTCTGACTCATCATTCTCATTGACAGACGTGAACCACATGTAAATAATTCTAAATCCAGCAACTGTAAAACACTCTGACTAAACCAACATAGTTTCCCTTGTAAACAAACAAGCAAACATTTATTTGAGCTCTTAAACTTTTACTTGCTCATCTCAGAACTGAATAATTTTCATGTAAAGAATCAAATGGCCTGTAGAAACTCTTAGATGAAATTAAATAACCTTTTCTTCACCAGTATACAGCAATCATAATGCATTCTGACCACTGGCTTTTCTCTATTTTATTCAAATGGATCTTAAATTAGACTTCAATTGACAAAAGATATTCAGTCTTAGAAATTACATTTCATGTTATAGAAGATTAATTTCTCTTAGAAAATAAAGTTGAGTAACTCATTCATAAGCAGAAGAGATATGTCAATTACTTTAGTTAATTCAGAGAAAGTTCAATAATGCAAATACTCTAGCTATCAATCTTAAAGTTTATCTCAAAGAAAGGGTGAGCTTTGGAAGAATGGTAGAACACCATCCACAAGAGAATTCAAGTCTTCATACAAGGGTATCATTGTCTGCCATGTAAACAGATGGTTTGAGTCATCTCAGTCTATAAGCACAAATGTCTCTTCTCCAGAGCTTAGATGGGCTATTGGAGAGTCATGAAGCTGTCACCTCTCCCAGTATTTTGAGTAGTTAACTCTTCATTGCTTAAACTGTCCCACCGGCAGAGTATTTTATCTGAGGACTAATGAGATTACGTCAAATATAGTAACCTGTTTTTTCCCAGGGTTTCACTTCGGGAAGAAATAATGAAACATTTATATACTTGTTTAAATGCTAATCAGCTTTTGTTTGGCAGCCAGACCAAAATATTAATTATTCTTACAGCTTTAGTCAAGGACAAAGAGCCTGCTGATGAGCTTCAGAGAGACTTCATCTTACATAAATGGGTTATTTAATGGCAAATGAAATTTTCTGCTATAAATAAATAAATAAATAAAGACAAGGAACTCTTAAATCACTTGTTAAACCCTGAAGCCTTCATGACTCAGAGCAGTAGACTGAGAAAGGGACAAAGGCAACTCTGAAGACCATTGCTTAATGATCAGATGCAGTAAAAATTCAAGCACAGTATTAGGATAAAGAATGGGATTGATATATTTCAGATCATACTATAGAGTCTGTCTATATTTGTATGGTTCCTGATGCTGCATGGTCTTGATTATTGTACTATGTGGCACGGGTGGAATATTTCTTTAGAAATTTTTTCAGGCAATACAAAATGTGAAAGGATTAAGAAAATTAACAGAACTAATAAATGACATAGAAAGAATATCTCAGCAGTGTATTGTGGATGTAGTTAACTACATTCTCAGATTTTCCATATTCACTCTTTAAGAAAATCAGCTATGTCTTATTATTGCCTTTTCCTCCTTTATATTCTCCAAAAATCTGAAAGAATTATTATTTTCATTGATATACATCTAACCACTGGTCACACTGCAAATGAACAGAAGATAGCCACCATCTATAAAGTGAATAGCTAGTTTTCATAAAGACCTTGGTGTACGTAATAATCATTAGAGCATGCATGAATTGCACATTTAACCATCCAAAAGATAAAGACTTCTTTAAGAGCAAAACAGTGAACAGGCCCAAAGTATAAATGATATGGAATGTGAACATTTGGAAACGTTTAATAGTCAGTGAGTTATCTTTTCCCCTATCATCACAGATGTAAGAATCTAATAGTATCACCTTGCTTAACCTCTAACATAAAATTAATTTCCTTTGCATAGACTCCATTTAATTGCTCGTAAAATTGATCTGACTTCCCAGCTTTTATTGCAGCCAGTGTGTCATCAACAAAAGTGCTTAAAATAAATACAATTTTTTTCCATCTCTCTGACATAATCGTGAAATTAAAATTGAGTGTACCAATGTATCTTGACACGAGCAATAGGTATCACAAGAATGCACCAGAACAATGTACATACTCATCCTCTTTAAAATTATTTTCAGAAGAAAGAATATATGAAGTGAGCTATTTAACATTCTGACACTGTTGAATGTCTATTACATTTTATAAAAGCCTATTTTTTGAAATAAATTATGGTGAGGACTTTGGTAGCATTTGTATGGAGTAACTGATATGAAGATATATTTTTAACCTTTTTACAGAATCAGTCACAGAAAATGATGAAAGAACATACTGTCAACAAAGACATATGCCCACACTGAATGCACTTTGAAAAATTATGTAGATAAATTCTTACAAAAAATCTAGAAAAATCTTTCCCACAGATTTTCAAAACTCAAAATATTGAAGAACTTTCCGTACAATGCCATTTTATCATAGGTTAGCTTTTTGAAACATTTTTATTGTTTAAAATAAAGTCAGTATCACTTCAAAATATTTTTATTTAAAGGAGGCTAAAATTCTAAATAAATCTTATAGTTTTTCTTCCTCTTTTTCTTCTTCTCCTTTTTTATATTATAATTTTTATTTAGATGGTTATATTCCCTCTCTGCTCTGCTCTTGAGTCTATCTAGAATACTGCATCCAGATCAGGGACCCCCAGTACAGGAAAGATGTGCAGAATTTTGAGTGAGTCCAAATGAGGATCTCTAAGATGATCAGAGGGCAGGAGTACCTCTCTTATGAAGAAGGGTTGAGGCACTTGAGCTTGTTCAGCTTGGAGAAGAGAAAGCTGCAGGAAGACCTCATTTTGACCTTCCAGTACTTGAAGTGAGGTTATAAATAGTTTGATAGTCCTATATACAGTCTGATAGTGATAGGATAGGAAGGAATGGCTTTAAACTAAAAGAGAATTAGATGTTTTACTCAGAGTCTGGTTAGGCAATGGCACAGGCTGCTCAGAAAACTGTAGGTGCCCCATCCCTGGAGATTGGATGAGGTCCTGGTCAATCTGATCTGCTGAGTGACAACATTGCCCTATATTCATTCTATATTCGTCCAAAAGGACTATTGAAGACTAACATGAATCTGAATACTATTCATTGATTATTCCTAATTATCTTATTATATTCTTACTAAAAATTATATCAATAGGATTGGTCTTTGACCTGTTGATTTACAGTCTGATGTCTGTGATTCAAATACTCTGGTATTTAATTACTTGAGATTAAAACAATGCACATTATTTTAATGCAAATTATCTCCTTGTTAGATAATGCAATACTGGTAATTTGGCTAAAATCACTTGTGTTTAAATGTGTTCTGACTCTTTTGATTCAGTTACCCCTGTACACTGTAAATTATTATATTGACATGGAGATATATAACTGGTTCCTGCCAAATACATTATAAAAGGTAGTACCTGGAATGACTTTACCACAGTTACTGTAAAGAGCAGTTGGCAGACAGAGCTGGCATGTTTTGTAACAAGTGACAACATTAACTGAGAAGAAAAACAAAAGAGTATTTTCCCCCAGATGCTTCTAATCTGTGAAAGTCATTAATCAAAATGTATAATGAAGAGAAAATTTTACAGTCAAACTCTATGGAATAAGAATTGCTTGTATTAATTACAAGTGGACAATGGTATCTGATAGCTATTAAATTAAAAAATAAAAATTAAAAAAAATTGTGAAATTGCAAAACTTTTTAGATTTGAGGCTAGGTTCACATTCTTCTGTACAAGTGTTACTTATGGTATTACTGCTTGGCTATCTAAACTGTTTTTGGCACATGGTCTAACAGAAACATAAACCTCCTATCCAATATACCAATGGGCAAGTCAAGTCCATGTTCTTTAGGTCATTCCTGACAGAAGCTAAAGAACTGCTCAGATAACCAAGACTAGTCAAGTTGGCTAAACGTCAGAATAAAACCTTATTCTTCTACTTTAGTCTGCTGCTTCCACTGTTGAAAATGCAGGCACAGGCAGAGCATCCCATGAAGACATTTAATGAGATATTCACATTAGGTGTAATCATAGGTACAACTTCAGTGTTTGTAAGCTATGAGGTCACATTCTACTCCGAAGCCTGCTCACTTCTACAGACACAACACCTCTCTCATCCACACCGCTTTTGTTTTCAGAGAGTAGGTTTCCCATTTGCTGGCAACAGCTCTGACACTGCCATTCAAGCAATTACACCTTGATTGCTGCACGACCTGAATGTGCATACACATCAGAAGATCTCTTTCATGAGAAATAGCAGTGAGATCCTCTGGAATCTCTCTGGAAATGAACACCATGGTTGTGCACAGCCAGGAGCCCTTGAGAGCCCTGGAGGCCAATGTCCACTGGAGGTGTACACTGCTTTTGTTACACAGGTTTCACTGTCAAGCAGGGCATCAAATGGTATGGGTTATCTCTATGGTGATTCTAGGTCAACTCTCCTGGTTCTATCCTCTCCCAGCTTCTTGTGCACCCTCAGCCTGTTGCTGGCAGAGCAGCATAAGTGGGAAAAACCTTAGCTCCATGTAAGCAATGCTCTGCAAGAACTACACATTGATGTGTTGTCACTATTATTCTCATCAAAAATCCAAAACACAGCACAGTATCACATGAGCCTCTGTGAATAAAATATTATCTCAGCCTAAACCATGACATATAGTTACTTAGAAACCACACTGACTTTCATCTGTCTCAGTTTATTTGAAGTCTTCCTAATCAACAAGACTGGCACTTGATAAAATGTTCAGGATATCTCCAGATAAACATAACAGCATGGTAACATAGGTGTCAGGATGAATCATCTCGTACAGAAGGCATGGTACAACCCACACCTGCTCGGGTGATGAGCCATGATCCTTCTCCTACTCTTAGCACCTCAGCAATGAGAGATCATTGGAAGGCAGAATGAAGTATGAAATACTTAATACTCAGTATTAAGCAAAAACACTGGTTTCACAAGTGTTGTTAAATCAAACATGCCTTGCATGGTTCCACCTTTGATTTAGTTTCCCTAAGTAAAAAATGTATATTTTCTTTCAAATTCCATTGCTCCCTCTTCTTTAATCTCAGGGCATAGATCAAATGCCAAGTATTTTCTTTCATTCAACCTGAAATATATTCTCTAATAATTTCATCTTACATAATTATGGAAAAACTGTAGGGTTCTTTGACTTGTTTTCTTACAATTTTTTGTATTAATGTTTTCTTATCTTTGCTTTTGTAAATAATCTTGCTATATGTAATTTCTCATTGATTATTATACTACTTTTTATTACACGCCTTTTCAAACTTTTTTTTTTTTTTTTTTCCTGATAGTCCTGTCCATTTTAAGGATAAGCTGGCTGCACAGTATTCAAGGTGAGGAAGTCTCACTGACCTCTATGATGACCAGACAAAATTTTTTGTCTAACTCCAGTGCAAAAAGAACACAATGCATTTGTTTTCAGAAATGTAAATATTAGTTAGTTGTTCCTAAATGACATCAATTTACTAAGTGAGGAACCTTGGAGAGGATTTTGAAAAAAATAGTGCGTTACACTACTGAGAATCTACTCTCTGCAACCTCTAATTATTTCACAGTACACGTGAAATCTCACAGGATGATTTGGAATTGAAGTTACATGCTAGCACCATGACTGCATTTTCCTTCTTTTTCTCTCAGTGGATTTTCATCTCACAGATGGACAGGATGGCAGAAGAGGGTGAGAAAATTAAAAAAGGAGAAAGGGCCTTTTAAATTCTATTTCTCTATGGGGCCACAAAAAATCACTCAAGCTAAACACAACACTGACTGAAAAAGAAGTGGGAAGAGATTATCAGGAGCTTGACAAAGAGGGAAGTGCAGCCAGTGGTCAGGTGAAGGCTGCTTTGGAGGATAAGCAATTTATGTGTTATCAGTGCAGTAGAGAGAACAGTAGCTCCCTACACTGAAAGGAGATTAAAAAGCAACAATAGCCTTTTCTGTACCCCACAGGCCAATCTGCTAACTATATGAAAAGCTGGGAAGCTGCTTAGCTACAACGTTTGTTTAATTCTCACCTGCACCCACTTGAACTGTGTAAATGACATGGTGTTTTCAGAACACATGCATATGTTTGCATTTGGAATCATTTTGTGACGGAGATTGTGACCAGTTAATCCAGCAGTGCTATACAATTTGCTGCACATTTAAAAGACAACATCTGTTCCTAGCCCTGGTTCCAGAAAAGAAGGAAGATTCTTTTCTTTCATTTTAAAATAATAGAAAAATAATAGCAACCAGAGGTGTGTAATTAAAAAAAATAAAATAATAATAATAATAAAAAAGCCATAGTATATGTGACCTCCTTAGATGGAGTAGCATTTGAGCTAGAAAACTCAAGCATAGGGTAAGCATAAGGATAAGATTGGTTGAAACTAGATGATCTTTAAGGTCCCTTCTAACCCTGTGATTAGAAGATATAGCCTGTGATTCAGTGAAGTCAAGTCCAATTATAAATAATATTCTTGATTAAACTGTACACCACATACAAAATGTGAAGAAGGAGTGGTATGCTCAGGTTGTCAAAGCATTAGAGCTAGAGTTAAGAGATTGGGTTTTTTAGCTGTTACTGACTTTCATTTCAACCTTGAGCCAACCATTTATCCCTTCTCTCTGACTTTTGCCTCTACAACATGAGGCACACTTTTCCTACTACCGCTTCCCTGCAGGCAGAGAGACATGTTTCCAAGGACATGCTGGACATCTACAAAAGGAATATGAAAGGGCAGTTTCTGAAAATCCTTGGCACAGCAAGTTCCAGAAATTGTAAGGCCGTAGGTGGGGGCTGAGCTTCTCTAATATATACTCTTGCACATGTGTCTGGTCCTTCCTCTCAGCATCTCATCAGTCTGTGACTCAGCTGCCTCTGGATACATGCAGACAGTAATCACAAGAGCATATTTAGAAAAATACCTAGACATTACCTAGACAGCTGTAAGCTATACACAATGAATTCACTCCTGTGTCCATGTCTGATATGATTTGTTCATAGGTAATCCGGGTCAGAATCTGTTTCAGTTCCCAGACAGTTCCTGGAAATATGCTTAAACCAAAGCATATACTGTGTTTGTAATACCATGCTAATAAGATAATTGAGTGACACAGAAACTTACAGTACAACAACATCAAGATTCTACTATGAGGGCAGTAGACCATATCCTTCTTGAAGTTTTTGATCTCCATCCAAACATATTTAAAGCATACTATATTCTCACAAACCAAGGCACTGATCCAGATCTTCATTGCTTTGTTGTTGAGAAAAAATATAAAGAAAGATTATTTATTGTCAGTCCATCTTCATCTATTAGTTCTTGTTACATCTTTACTCTTTTGCTGAAACAATCTTGCTCATTTCTCACACATGTGTTCCCCTGGTACTTATGCAGACAACACTCAGATATTTTCAACCATCACTACAATGTGTCATATAAGGTTGAACTTGATAATTTTCTTTGTAACTGCCTATTGCATAACTTCGCCCTACCAGAGTAGAAATTTCCAGACCATTAATTGTAGATTCAGAAAATCTGCACAAATATCCACCCCATTTTATTGAAAAAAAGATGAGATGGAGCCACAGTTTAAAAGAGAGGTAGATATAGTTTGAATGAAGAGGTTGCGCTCACCTCCCATTTTTCATGTCCAAAGGGAGGTACTGGGATTTAAACTTTCCATTTCTGATTTAAACCTCCTTGCTGAATACAGTCTTTGTTAATCCACTGACCAGAAGGCAGGGATAGGACTCATGACCTTGCCCTGATTTGCAAAGATCCTCCTCTGAAATTTTGAACGTTTCTGATCTTTCTTGGATCTGCTATCATTTTTAAGGACAGTAATACTTAGAGGCTCACCTGTTTTTTTGTAAAATGCAGAAAATACAGCAAAAATGTATCAAATATGTATTTTAATTTTCTAATCTTATCTGAAGTCTGAAATTTTGAAAAATGAAAAAATTATAATAGCTTCACTTTACCTTCTGGGTTGAGGAGTTCCTGATTTATAGTATATAGGAGAAAATCATTCCCTTTTGCGTTTGATCCCGATCTGTCAACATGGACATGCAAGGGCTGAATCTCAGTTGTATAGAGTATAGCAAATTACTTCAGCTCTACTGTACTATTTACAAGTCAGCTTTAAAAATGCTGCTGGATAGGCATCTTAGATGTGTAGGCAGGAAACTCTACTCTCTTACAGTCTTTTGTTTGCTAAGCAATGGTACAATGAACACCCAGGAAACCTCATCACTGCTTTCATTGTATAGTCATAGTATTTCTCAAATTGCAACCTAATAAGATGTAATCTATCATATAATTGTTCATAATTTAATTATCACACATTGCTTTTTTTTTTTTTTTTTTTTTTTTTCTAGCTGAATTACTGATTTCTTATTTAAGCTGTTTTGTTTATAGTTTGTGATATGATTTTTGTTCACTGTTTTTTTTTCCTAAGTGGATGTTCTATGATGGCTTGAATTTCGTTTTGTTCTATTCTTTTTTAACCTACAATCACTTTTGGTTAAAAAAAAAATAAAAAATAAAAAAAGTAAGACTTGTATTTAAACAGGTGCTTAAATCAGCAATTAACCACTACAAGCTTTATTGGCTTTCTTGTACTGAAGGCCCTAGATCTGGAAGCAGTACTCCAGATGGGACCTCACAAGGGCAAAGCAGAGAGGGACAATCACCTCCCTGTCCCTGCTGGCCACTCCTCTTCTGATGGAGCCCAGGATACCATCTGCTTTCCAAGTTGCAAGAACACATAGCTGGCTCATGCTCTTTCAAAGTGTTATACTTTCTTATGGAGGCTGAACAGCAGAGAACATGGATGTCATTCTATTGATTTACTACTGCACTCATCTTCAGAAATACCTACTTTCAATTGTCCTTGCTGAAATTTCTCAGCTCTTCTCTCATATCTGAAAAGTAAGCAACAGTATTCAGTGAGAACCCATCAAAGATGATTGAATGAAAACAGACAAACAAACACTCTGATGCCAATCCTGTTTCTTTTAGAAAATATAGGTGCTCTGAGTGCTATTTTCAGTCTATACAATACATCAACCTATTGTGAAAATCCATCAAAGTCTATCTTTTTAAAAACTGAAAAATCTGGGGACTTGCTATGGGGCACTGCTACTGAAACAGAGTGAAGTAAAGTTGATAAAATAAAGGCAACAAAGACAAAATGAAACTGTAAAACAAATGCACTTGTCATGGTTTACTTGCAGTCTATCCACAGAGTTGAAGCTACGTTAGGAGTGGCCACATTAGCCATTTCATCAAGGTCAAGAATCCGGAATAAGTTGCTATGGGAAACAAATTACTGAGGTGTCAGCTGAAGCTGAAGGTTCAGATATGAGGGAACTTTGCCCATTATACGCTTGAAAGATTTCCGGAACAACAGAAACTGGAAAAGAGCATACTGGTAATAATAAGATGAGGAAAGCAGATGTTTCATTGACCTTTGCTCTATTCATTCAGACTATCCATTTACCAGCATGCCTGAGTGGACCAGAATGGAATTGCAAATGAGTACTCTCCTGAGGCACAAGTAAATAAATAAATAAATTATACATATATCTATGTATATAAAATATGTATATGCATTTAGGATGATATGGAAAAAAAAAAACCTCATGTCCTGCTGTGAAGATGAAGGCAGACATTTCTAATTTTATTATGGCATTAATTTCAGAGAAGGAATTGAAAGTTTAATTTACTCATTTAATAGATGGTCATTGTGAACATAATCTTGACTGGAATTGTCAGTGGAAAGAGAATTAGGAGGACAAAGCCTTCTACCTAACCTTAACATCCATTTTTCAAAGCAAATTTCTACTCTTGACCCCATGGTGCTTACAGCAAGATTTGTACAAGTTAGGAGAATTTAGGTTTGCACCATGAAGTAAACTTCATGCAAGAAAGAATTTATGCTTAATTACACACACGCACTAGATCAGAAAAGTTTAGGGTAAATCACTCTCACTAGTGTGATACCAATGATATAGCTGTTCACTCAGCAGCTGTGAGAGGGCTCCCAGAGAATAGTCTGATCACAAAAGAATGGTGCATCTTCTCCTTGTGGCATGATTTGTCTATGTTTTCTCACTCTTTCAACTTTTTCATGGCAGAATTTTACATTATCTATAACAAAACAGAAAAGGGACTTCACAGTGAGTAGAATGGTTACTACCAAGAGTAGTGTTGATGCCATGGTCTGTTGCTAAGCATAGGAGTGAATCAATGAAAGAGCTGTTGTTTTGATTCTGAACTCAGAACTCAATTGGGATGGAGTCAAAAAAAAAAAAATAAAATCTGCTTTCAAGACTTATTTTGGATGTCGTGAATGAAATAGGCTAAATTAATTTCCATTAATGAAGAAATTTTGATACAGAACAAATGAATTCTGGCCTTCTATTTCATTTACTTCAGGCCATATAGCCCAAGTGCTATCTTCAATAGAGGAGTATTTTGGAGATCAGGCTGGGATAAAGAATCAGAAATGGATGTGTCTAGTTTAACTCCTTCCATTACTTCTAAAACTTCTGCTCTACTAAGAAGTTAGAAACAGACACTTTTTTGTTAATTTTAATAGAAATATAAAAAGAACAGGAGAAAAAAAGAAACAACAACCAAAGACTTGTGAAAGAGGTCTAAGAATTACATCAGCTTTTGAGAAACTGTATTACAGCATGGGACTTTACTGGAAATGCTTTGAATGGACACACACTATATCTGCATCTGTATTTATGTATCTAGTATATCTGGAGCACTGCATCCTGTTTTGGAGTCCTTTTTGAGTGCATCCAGAGGAGGGCCACAAAAATGATCCAAGGGATGGAATACCTCTCCTACAAGGACAGACTGAGAGAGCTGGGGCTGTTCAGCCTGGAGAAATGAAGGATCCAAGCAGACTTGAGAGTGGCTTTTCAGTATCTAAAAGGGAGCTATAAGAAGGAAGGAGACAGACTCTTTAGCAGGGTCTGTTGTGACAGGATAAGGAGAAGTGGTTTCAAACTAAAAGAGGGGATTTCTAGACTGGATACAAGGAAAACAGTTTTTAAAATACAGATGGTGAGGCACTGGAAGAGGTTGCCCAGAAATGTGGTGGATGCCCTGTCCCTAAAGACTTTCAAGACCAGGCTGGACCAGATTCTTAGCTACCTGATCTAGCTGTAGGTGTCCCTGTTCATTGCAGAGGAGTAAGAGTAGAAAACCTTTAAAGGTCCCTTTCATCATATACAATTCTATGATTATTCTGCTTTAAATATTCTGCTTTAAATATTTGTCTTGTCCCTGTGTTTTAATGATGTGAAGTGAGTTAAATCTGAATATTGCATTTTCATCAAGGCACTGAAAAAAGTCTTGAAGTCTTGGAATCTTTTTTCTTTGAATTAGGCCTTACTGCACTTAAATATTGTACAAATGTAACTGAACGTAACGACACATGCATAGCAGAAGTTCCCTGCAGCTCAGGAGAGCTGCATGTTGGTGAAGGTTATCTCCCTGTAGCCCATGAGCACCACACAGAACAGATCTCCACATGCAGCCATGGAGGAGAATCACAGAATCACAGAATCACAGAATGGCCAGGATTGGAAGGGACCTCAAGGATCATGAATCTCCAACCCCCCTGCCACATGCAGGGCCACCAACCATCCCACCTAATGCTAGACCAGACTGCCCAGGGCCCCATCCAATCTGGCCTTGAACACCTCCAGGGACAGGGCATCCACAGCCTCTCTGGGCAGCCTGTTCCAGCACCTCACCACTCTCTCTGTAAAGAATTTCCCCCTAACGTCCAAACTAAATCTCCCTTCCCTCAGCTTAAAACCATTTCCCCTTGTCCTGCTGTCACTCACCCTTTCAAAGAGTTGATTCCCCTCCTCTTTGTAGGCTCCCTTTAGGTACTGAAAGGCTGCAATGAGGTCACCCTGCAGCCTTCTTTTCTCCAGGCTGAACAAGCCCAGCTCTTTCAGCCTGTCCTCATAGGGGAGGTGCTCCAGTCCCCTGATCATCTTTGTGGCCCTCCTCTGGACCCACTCCAACAGCTCCCTGTCTTTCTTGTACTGGGGGCTCCAGACCTGGACGCAGTATTCCAGATGGGGCCTCACAAGAGCAGAGTAGAGGGGAACAATCACCTCTCTGTCCCTGCTGGCCAGCCCTCTTTTGGTGGAGCCCAGGATACCATTTGCCTTCTGAGCCGCAAGGGCACACTGCTGGCTCATATTAAGTTTTTCATCTATCAAGACCCCCAGGTCCTTCTCCACAGGGCTGCTCTCAAGGACCGCTCCTTCCAGTATGTAGGGATGCTTGGGATTCCTCCGGCCCAAGTGCAAAACTCTGCACTTTGCCTTGTTGAACCTCATCAGGTTCACCCAGCCCTACCTTTCTAGCCTCTCGAGGTCCCTCTGAATGGCATCCCGTCCTTCAACTGTGTCAACTGCACCACTCAGCTTGGTGTTGTCAGCAAACTTGCTGAGGGTGCACTTGATTCCGTCATCGATGTCATTGATAAAGATGTTAAAGAGCACCGGTCCCAAGACAGACCCCTGGGGGACACCGCTCGTTACCGGCCTCCACCTGGACATAGAGCCATTGATGACCACCCTCTGTCTGCCCACAGTGCAGCAGTGCATGAGGCTGAAGGAGGCTGCAGCCCATGGAAAACCACAGGAGCAGCCCCAGGCCAGAGCTGTAGCCCTGGAGAGGAGCTTTCAGTGGGGCAGAAAGGCTGAGGGAGCTGCCACCTGTGGGGATCTGTGCTGGAGCGGTTCCTGAAGTATGAGCTCTGCAGTATGGACCCATGTTGGTGCAGTGCTTGGAGGATTACAGACTTTAGAAGAACTTGAAAAAAATCTCAATTTCAGCCACTGCTCTGCAGTGTCGGATGCACAGACTCAGATGTGAACAATCCAAATCGTTTATTACAAGTTCTCACATCACTTATATATCTTCACAAGTTTTCTTTTTCTAGCTTTCCCATCCACCCCTACAACTTTCCCATCCACCTTTACATGTCAGCAGAGCATTCTACAAAACACTCTTCAACCATTCACACAGGTGCTTATCCAGTCAGAGCCGTGAGATGTTCTTTCTTCTTCTAGAGGTGTCCTTGATTCTCATGCTGTTTATCTTGCTCCACAGCTGCTGCTCTGAACAGTTTTTCTTGTATTCCCACACTGCTCCTAGGATTGAAAAGCAAATGCCTTTGTATTACACAACTTTATGCAGCTGGAGATTGGCGTCACTGAAATGGAATCACCTGGGGGAGTGGAACAGGTACTTAACAATGCACTTCTGTCAGAGCAAAAGTAGAGAAATACCCTGCTTTCAGGACTCAAGGAAATAAAAGAGAGCAGAAAGATTAAATACTGCAAATTTCATTATTTCTTGTGTGAAGGTAATGGGGAAAGATTAGATATTTTTGATCAATTAAGGGAGAAGAAACAAAGGTCAGGTGCTTTCAAGAATTAGGATGCTTATTTATACCCTTCATGTAGGAAAGCTAACTGGCTTTAGCAAGAAATTATAAATTAGATTGATGTTACTGAAATGAACTTTAAATTGTGATGGAAATGACTCTTCTGAATGCTTAAGTATAATATAAGAAATGTAAGTTCACAGTCTGAGACTACTAGAAAGATAGGGATCTTCTTGAATGATTATGTCATGCTTGATAGTGATTTAACAATGGATTAACCAAAACACATCCTCATCCTATGTTGGGTAGCACAAACTGATGCAACTGGAATTGCATAGTGATGTCTTTCAGCTAAGAGAAAGCAGGGAAACTGTCTCCGTACCTCCAAGAAAGGGAGCAGATAAAGTTGTTGCCTGCCATACTAGGAAACGAGCGTCAATAACTTAGATGACCTCCCTTGTTTTTTCTTGTTCCCGTTTTCAGAATTTTCTCTGTAAGGATGGGAAATACTTTATTAGTTGATTTTAAGGTGAACATATTCAGTAAATTACAAATGGAAAGAAGTAATACTGGAGGGAGAAAAAAGCACAAGATCAAAATCAAAAAGGGTGCAGTGAATAGGTGCAATAAGTGGTGAGCTAGGAAAGAACAAAAAACCCTATGAGCACGAGGAAGAGGAAACTCGGGGAGCCAGTGCAGATTGTGGAGAAAAGATATGAGTGAAAAGGAATATATTTGCTCTGGTCTGTTAATACTTTGCAAGATTGAAATACAAAGGCAGTAAGTAACTTTTCCAAAGCTAGAGCGCACTGCCATGCAAAATCTGGATTCTTAGTAGGGGAAAGTTACTTTTTATAGAAATCTTTACTTACAGCAGTTTTTACACTCTATCTTTCATTCTTTACGTATCCTGAGAGATTAAATACGAACCCACTCCTTTTATTATTATTTTTTGTTCTTTTAATAACAGCCATTACTTTGTTTCTACTATCATGTTTACTCATATAAATGCTTTATTGAGTCATATATGCCTCTTCCTTTTTGCTGGCTTTTCTTTTTGGTCACTCTGGATGCTATTGATTGTCTTGAAATGGAAAACACGGATGTCCAGGTCTAGCTTTCTTTCCTACAGTATATAAATTCTCCATTTCACAGAGAGAGCAGTGAAGCACTGGAACAGGTTGCCCAAGGAGGCTGTGGATGCCCCATCCCTGGAGCCATTCAAGGCCAGGCTGGATGTGGCTCTGGGCAGCCTGGTCTAGTGGTTGGCCACCCTGACTGTGGCAGGGGGGTTGATCATTACGGTCCTTTTCAACCCAGGCCATTCTGTGATTCTATGTGTTGAAGCTGAACATTACATCCAATCTTTTGCTTTCTATCATTACTGAGGAGACTATCTATTACTGAATTCAGTTAGCTAGTTGATTTTTGTTCTTGTTGTTTGTTTTTGTTTTTTTAATATTGTTTGCAAGATAAATAAGCAGTAGTTAGCACCATACAGTACTATGAAGTAACAAAGTTTTCTTCCTCCAAGCACCTTAGACAAAGAGAACATAGTGAAGCTGTATCTTGCAAGATGGAAGAAGGATTTGAACCTGGGATATCTTTAATTTTTTGGAAATTTATTAGGATATTTGGAAAACATCAGCAGGCTAATATAATCCTCACCACAACTAGGAGAATTCAAAATTAGGTAACTTTCTTCCCCAAAGAAATAATCATCTGATGTTTGCTGAAGTACTGTTTGCATATGTATAGTCATGTGGAAAATACTAATGCTGCTTTTTCTCCCCCTCTGCTAACGCACATCAAAATATATTTTTTTTTTGGAAGAGTGGCAGGGAGCATCACTCCTAATGCAGCAAGCCAGCTGAAGTTGTGTACAACATGGTCCTGGGGCATTTTTGGTATAGAAAACTTCAGCCTGGACATTCACATCATTGCTACTACCAAAAAGTCTTGTGCTTTGCCTTTGTTTACAATAGTGGCATACTGAGTAGCCTTCTCTAAGATGACTCATAGCTGATTGTATTTTCTTTATTTGTGTGCAGTTTAAATTCTGGGGAGGACTGTTTTCTGACATGCAGAAAGCAAAATTATGGAGAGAACAAGTATCCATATTTTGCAGTTGTTGTTAGTGAGAGCCATTACCTGATCATTTGAGATGTTATATAAAACATTGGTGGAACTGATACTTCATTGATCTCCTGGTAGACTCCAGTTGTATTATTAGCTCAATTTAAAATACACTTAAGTTATTTTAAAGCATTGCTGACCAAATGTTTTATTGTTTGGTAAGACCAAATATATATTTTTTCATACATACTATAAAGAAATATATATTACAGAGGAAACATCTGAGTTACCTCCACATAAATGATAACGTATGTAATATGAAGAAGGAGGTAAAAATGCTAAAAGCCATATCATTTTTCAGTGCCTGATTAGAGAGCTGTCTTCATAGTGAATGTACGTTTACTCTGTGTTTTGTAAATGATGCATTTTTTTTTAAATTAGTCTTAAGTAGTACTGTTATGCAGAGGATAAACTTGTTCCATAGGTGATGTAAATAAACTTATCCTTTAATCCTTGCCTCCTTCTTGTACTATAATAAAAAGCTGGGTTTTTTTCAGCTAGAAAAAAGGAGATAAAAGATCCAACTAAATAACTTGCATTAGAAGGAAATTAATAAAAGTAAGTCATTTCTTTCTTGCTCTCCTGCTAATCAATACTGAAATTAGTTTTAAACCTTGTTTTTAATCCCTTGATTACCTTCTTTTATTAGTAAATTATTTCATTTTTCATGTATCCCTTTACTTGCAAGCAAGCAAAACACTTGCATCTATGTACCAATGTGTTTAAGGTCTCAACTTAAGGTGCCATTTTGTGAATGATCTCTGCTCTGTGCAATCCTTTTTTATTTTTTTTTTTCCTGTGTTCAGCATTTTTTAAAGCTTGCCTAAAATATAAAGTACTTCCTGTTGCTACCTGTTGGAAGTCTGAAAAGCAACAATACCTCTAATTTCTGTGGAAAGTCAAGGAATTTGTGTTGGCACTTATTTCTGCAAAGTTAGGCATAGGAATTCAGGTTTTTTTCAGTCTTTTTTTTTTTTTTTTCCCACTGAAACTGAAAAACGCACCCTTTTCAAACATACTCAAGTCCTACTTTGAAAACATGAGTTTAACTTCATAGAATCATAGAATGACCTGGGTTGAAAAAGACCAGAATGATCATCTAGTTACAACCCCTCTGCCACAGTCAGGGTGGCCAAGGACCAGATCAGGCTGCCCAGAACCACATCCAGCCTGGCCTTGAATGCATCCAGGGATAGGGCATCCACAGCCTCCTTGGGCAACCTGTTCCAGTGCATCACCACCCTCTGTGTGAAAAACTTTCTCCTAATATCACAGAATCACAGAATCACTAAGGTTGGAAAAGACCTATAAGATCATCCAGTCCAACCATCCACCTATCACCAATGGTTCTCGCTAAACTATATCCCTCAACACAACATCCAAACGTTCCTTAAGAATCTAACCTAAACCTCCCCTCTCTCAGTTTAAAACCATTCCCCCCTTGTCCTATCACTATCCACCCTTGTAAACAGATGTTCCCCTTCCTGTTTACATGCTCCCTTCAAGTACTGGAAGTCTGCAATGAGGTCATTCCAGAACCTTCTCTTGTCCAAGCTAAACAAGCCCAGTTCCCTCAATCTTTCTTCACAGAAGAGATGCTCCAGCCCTCTGATCATTATATTAGTGGCCCTCCTCTGGACCCGCTCCAAGAGCTCCACATCCTTCTTCTACTGGTTGCCTCAGGCCTGGACACAGTACTCCAGACACGGCCTCACAAGAACTGAATAGAGGGGGACAATCACCTCCCTCTCCCTGCTGGCCACTCCTTTTTTAATGCAGCCCAGAACACAGTTGGCCTTCCAGGCTGCAAGCGCACACTGCTGGCTCATGTCCAGCTTCTTGTCTACCAGGACCCCCAAGTCCTTCTCCACAGGGCTGCTCTCAAAGAGATCTTCCCCCAGTTTGTATAAACACCTGGAATTGCCCCTACCCAGCAGCAGCACCCTGCACTTTGCCTCATTGAACCTAATTAGATTCTCATGGGCCCACTTCTCCAGCCTGTCCAGGTCTCTCTGGATGGCTTCCCTTCCTTCCAATGTATCGACCATACCACTCAGCTTGGTGTCATCCGCAAACTTGCTAAGGGTGCACTCGATGCCATCGTCTGTATCACTGATGAAGATGTTGAAGAGCACCTGTCCCAAGACCAACCCCTGAGGGACACCACTTGAGACATGCCTCCCCCCTGACACAGAACCATTGATCACAACCCTTTGGCTGTGTCCAGCCAGCCAATTCCTAATCCATCGAACATTCCATCCTTCCAATCCACCCCTCTCCAATTTAGAGAAAGGGATGTGGTGAGGGACCATGTCAAAGGCCTTGCAGAAGTCCAGGTAGATGACATCCAATTTCTGTGTATGAACTAAGGGTGAAATGAAGTATGGAGCTATGGTTTTGCTTACCTTCCTTAAGATCTCCATGATATGCAAACATATTTGAAAAGGAACACTACAATAGACACAAACTAGAAAAGATAATTAAAAAGAATTTCTTTTCACTGAAAGAAGGGGCATGAACTCACTAGTTATAGTTTGTAAACTGAATAGTCATGAAACAGTTTAGTAATATTTCCTGGTACTTTCTGGGCTATTGAGTTATTTATTTGTTTATTCATATTCTTGAATTATTCTTCCCATTCTTTGAAATAAAAATTTACCTTGCCTAGAAAAACAAAGCAGTAAACATATTTTTTTTGTATTTGAAAGACCACTTTTAGTTTCTATTACAGGATTATTTATTTAAGTTGAATTTGTGAATTTGTGGCTCAACAACTGAACATTTAAAAAAAGAAAAAAAGGCATTTGTGCTTCTTTGTACTGAATCTATGGAGTACAAAAATTACGAACGTGCCTCTTTTTTTTCCATGTAACAGATTTTAAGAAGTGAGGGGGAAGGATGGGAAGATCATAAATGGCAATGCTTTACCTTATATGAGCAGTTCCTTAGGTATATCTCTTAAGTTAAATGTAGTTTAATAAGATTATTATTCATATCTGTGCTTTGTATTGATGTCTTGAGTTCACATTTCTTTTTTTATCTACAGACACATAAGAAGAAAGTTAGAACATTTTGTTTCTTAATTTTTTTTTCTTTAATAATCACTACTTGTGTTAACCTGGGCAGGAAGGCAAACCTCCTTCTGTCTTATTTCTGTAGAAAGAAAGCAGAAGAGAAGATGGGAAGACATAATGAAATTTCAAATAGGTGGTCTAATGACTTGGATGATTCTCAAGGCTTATTTGAGAAAATGTCTTTCACAGACAAGCTGACAGTCTGTGCTTTGCAATAGATGCATAAAAATCACCAAAACAGTTCTGACAATGGTTATAGCACACAAATGTTTAAGATACAACTGTAGACTGTCAGAATGTTCATTTTCTATGTTCTTTGATTGTTACCAGTCCTTCAGACTTCTCAGCAGGTGTACAAGCTACTACATAGTTAATATCATCAATCCAGATTATTTTCTTCATGTGAACTTTTTGTGGTTTAATTAAAGACTCTCTTGTGGCAGCAGTGAATTTGTACATCCATCCTGAGCCAGAAAATCATCAAACCGTGGGGAAAAGAATTCCACTAGAGAAGCCACAACAATCAAGGTTCCTACTACATTATCTATTTATCTATCTACATATTTATTTTCTTCTTTCTCCAGATTATATTGGCAGTTCTAGGCAATCCCTCTCCCAAGGTTAATGCCAGATGTCTGCTCTCCACTCTGGCTTATGCACTTTGATTCTTCAATCTGGCATTGACTTCTCTGTGCTTTAAACTTTCCAGCTATGAAAGTGTTTAAATCTTCATATTCCCATGTGCTTATAAAAGAAAAATACACTTCTGAGAGGAAGTTTTTTTTCTTATTAGTTTTTTCTTTTAATATTCCCTTCTCATCTCATTTCCTCTAGTTATTTTTATGTATACATGCATAAAAAACACCTTGGTAACATTCAGCAGAAGTTGTCTGGATGCCTTATGAGATCTACCAACAAGCAACTTATGAGTTTGATCTCTGGCTTGCCATGCATGCAATTGTCAGTATTTTCAGGGGTCCCTTTCCTTATGATACTAACAATATTTTTAAAATTAAAAATATAAAAAAAGCCAACAACACTATGTAGTCTCCTACTATGCTCACCCTTGTCTGTGAACATGCTCCCTTTATTGTGGGGAAAATATAGCAGCTGGAGCATTGAGGTAGCCACCATTGCAGCAGATCAGCTTCCTAAAGTATTTTCCCTATGTTGATGTGCTACTGCTACTCATAAAACTCAACTTCCATTCAACACTTTGAGCTTCAGCTTTACTTCCTTGACTGGGAGCAAGAGAAACAGACTGTTCTGCAGGGAAAACAATCTTGGACATAAATAGAGCAAGGCCTGAACTCCTTTGTGTTGGTAATCTTATATCTTTATCACGTCAGATATCTTGTGGTCATGAGGAATTCTTGTGCAGTGAAAATAAAGCTGCAAATTTTATTTTTAGGTGTTTTTTTTTTAGGTTTTTTTTTGGGGGGGGTTTGTTGTTGTTGTTGTTGTTTGTTTTTTTTTTTTCATTGCCAGACTTTCTCACCACCCTTATCTGTTTGAGAATTCCAGAACCTGGAGTCTTGACCAGAAAGCTTGAGTTTCGTTCAAAACAGAGCACAATTAACATGCCCCTGCTTCCTTCCTTCCTATCACATTTTCCATCTCTCTATTCCAATCTATCATCTGCTGAACGTTGCTGAAAGTTTCCATCTTCAAAATTTAAACTAGATAATTTTGGGGGGGCTAACAATGATTTCCTGTGTGCACACTTATGCAAAGCTTCTGGAGAAGCTTATTCACATATCAAAGATTTTCTTGACTTTTTCCTTTTCCATCTGATTTTTTCCATTTCATCCTGTGTATCTAACCCCAGGCTACATCTCATTTTGTGGTCTCCCATGGTATCAACATAAGGCAATTAAAATATAATGACTGTTTCCATTACTTTTGAATCTTTTTTCCTCCCTTCACCTTCTCCAACATTTGTATCTATTACCTGCTTGTGGAAGTGAAAGGAACATTGGACTTTATTGTCATTCCCACATCACAAAGGAAACATCCTTACCTTCAGAAAATCTTATATAGAATACTATTAATATGTTGTTCGGCCTATTTGTTGTTCTTGATGTAGTGCATCATTTTGAGTCTTCTATGAACTACATACCATAGCACTCTATAGAAAATTCCATATTTTCATAATTTATGATAATTTATGGTATTTTTGTGGAGCATGACTTTGTTACTTTCCATATGCTTCATTCTTACAAACACTGGCATTTGAAACAGCCTCACTGAGCATATATAGGAAGTTCTTTGATATGTCTTTAATGACATTTTATTCGTTCTATCATTGTGTCAATCAACCAGAAGCCTGGTACAAGTGCATGTATTATACTCGAAATGCTAGTGACAGCTACTGTAGAGTTAGGGATTTTGTTCAAGTTCATACATTGCTTTCAGCAACTCTGTTTGGCAAAAGTTTTGTAATTCATGACAAATGTTTACTTAATAATCTGTATAAAGAAAGTACCAATTCTCAAACACTTGTGTATAGTCTTTTATTTTTTTAAAAAAAAATTATTATTATTTTTTAAAAACTCATCTAGCACTGGGCTTAAATGTAATAAAGTAAACCTGAAATTATGTCCACAAATGCATTTATTTAGCAAGGCATGTTTTTTCCACTTACTCCTGGAGAGATCACACGTGAAGGTTGAGTCTGCTCCAGGACACGCTCACAAATTTAACTTTTTTTCTGTTCAGCTCAAGTTGTGGAAACAGATATTCAGTTCTTCAGCACTTAAAACTCTCTCTCCATAAATGAGAATCTTTCCTATATTCTCTTCCCGAGAAAAATGATTACATTTAATGTTGCATTGCCTTTGTTAATAGCTAAATTATTTTTGAAATGGCAAGACTGTAATGAAAGTATGGATCCAAAGGTGAGCTCTTAATATGAAGAAAAACAATCACATTCATCCAGGGACATTATGAAGTGAATCTTGTCTGAGATATTTTGCCTCACATTTATGTAACCCACTAGAGGTAATTACAACGTTTACTGGTATTACTCTTTTAAAAGACCAAATCAGTTAGGAGAAGAGTTAAGGAACAGTTTCTACTCCAGTAATAGATTGCACATGATCCAGTCAACTTAAGGGCTCTATGTTCTTTGTGTGGTGGTTCTGTGTTTTCTGCTAGCGTAGAACTGGCTCATAGCAGGCTCTTCCAGATGATGATAAATTTACTTACTTAACAACTAAATTTACATCCAAGAAGCCATCTTCATTTTTTTTCTGAATGTTTTTCTGAGGAAACAGTAGGTTCTGTGACAGAGTCCATATCCTGCTGAAATCTCTACAGTCTATAGAAGTCAGCAAATGTAACTAATAAGTTGCAGCATTAGGTTTCCTTTTGGTAGCCTGGATGTGCTAAAATGGTAGCATTTCATAGAATTATAAAATCATAGAATAGTTTGGGCTGGAAGGGACCTTTAAGACCACCAAGTTCCAACCCCCCCTGCTATAGGCAGGGGCACCTTCCTCTAGATCAGGTTTCTCAAAGCTCCAGCCTGGCCTTCAGTGCTTCCAGGGAGGAGGCATCCACAACCTCACTGGACAACCTGTGTCTCACCACTTTCACAGTAAAGAATTTCTTCTTGATATCTAGTCTAGTTCCTACAGTAATTTGGAACTTATTTAAAGAGATAGAGCCAGATAGAGCAAAGAGAAGAGAGAAAGGCGAATTTCTATACCTAAAACTATTTTTGTTACAGTTCTAAGTGAATGTGAAGATCTAGAACAGCTTATAGTTTTACATATATTTTTAAAGGTCATACTATGAATTGATAAACTGTTTTGTTGTTGTTGTGCTAATGAAAGTTCTTTTTTTTTCTGAAGTTGTTCTGTGTTCAGTGGGGACTCCAACATAATGGTCTTTGTGACCCAACGTAACATTCAAGGACAAAGAGAATTCGTCAGCTGTGTTTTACCACTTGCCTATAAGATTTCATGACCTCTCCTAGTATGTTCTTAAAGTTTCTAAAACAAGAACCTGAAACTGCCGTTAACATCTCCAGTCAATTCACTCTGATCTTGTAATCAAACAAGCCTGCAAAGAACCTGCCAGGCAATTTTTCTCCAAAGTGTTTGAACCTTAAAGGCATATTTCCAGTGCCAAAAGTCATTACGGAATGGAAAACCTCTTAGTCAGGTACAATCAAGTGTGAATCTTGGTCTCCGGGTATACAATTTTTTAGATTTAGGGCATGTTAGTGTTAACAACTTGACAGCTTGTCTGAAACAATTAATTTTTTAACCCAAAGGATCTTTGCTGTCATAACTTTTTACCATTAGCATAGAAGTGTTTGAATCCAGACTGGCAGCAAGAAATCAGTTTGTACTTTAAATTAAATGACATTTTTGCCAGTTTTTTTAATTTTAATTTTAATTTTTAAGTGTTGAAACAGCTATCAAAAATCTGAACGCTACCTGTCTGGTTTATGCAACATTTTAGTAGTAATCTGTCAAAAAAAAAAAAAAAAAAAGTGAGCTAGACCAGCTATTTCGTGTGAAAAAGGATCCTGCTAATATAGTATAGCTGTAAAATCACTGTGAACCAAGTAAAACCAACAGGCAATGGGACATCACAGACTTTACACTTGGGAAAGATAATCAGAACTTTAACAATTTATCAATATTCTGTAGCATGAAATCATGCTGCGCTCCCATCACTCACTGGATAAAGATCCATAATAATAAATAAATCCAAAAGCTAACATCAGGTAGTCATTTGCAACCTTCTTTATTTTCTCATAGAAAGAAGTGTGACACTTTAAGGTCATCTGAACTGACTGCACAGCTGTTTTGATCTTACAGGGAAATGGTGGAAAGAAATGCATGTTAACTAAATTTTAATGTGTTAAATGATATATGGGCTTTTGTTTTCTTGTAGTTCTTTTTTCTTTTTTCTTTTTTTCTATTTTTCCACACCTGTGTGTATATTTAAACAATGTAATATGACATCAGCAGAGGTCATTGGCCACATTTACTACAAATTCATTTAAGGTAAATTCACAGTGACTCTAGCATTTTAAATGTGAAAGTTTTCCAAATTCATTCTGTAGTTTGTATATTTGCCTTAATACCACGGTATTATTTAGCCCAGAGCATTGTCCTCTTTGAATTTGGATACCATGAATCTTTTGGATGAATAGTTTATAAAGAAATGAGGCTGAGATCACCAACTATCTTCAGATAAAGTTATTGTTTCAGTTAAATTAAGTTTAATGTCAACAAACACTGATTTATTTATTTTTTTTTATTACAACCTTTGGAGAAGTTTTATTTTGAAATTCTGAGGTTATAAAATTGTTTAAGAAATATTAAATACCAAAAAGAAAACATTTTAGTTAGCTTAACCTTCACAATGTTTATTCTCTTCATCTTTCTGGGAAAGACATTTCTCATTCTATTTGCATCCTATTGTAATGCAGATTTGCAGAATAAGGACATACATAGTAAGACTAAATTTAGATCTGACTGGACTTTGTATAAGCCTAAACACCACTAAAACCAGACAATGGTACTGATTTAATAGATCTAAAGTGAATGAAAATAGAGATGTTAACACCATGAATTCCTATAGTATTTCCCCATCTATCTACAGGTTCTCCATCTGTCTATAATTTCCTGTCAACCTCTGAGTCCACTGTAAAGTCCATTCAATTCCTTTACACCTCTGTTGATACACTCCACTTTGCACTCCCAAGGCCCTTTTCTGGCCACTCCCATTCTTCAGAATTTGGTTCAGTGATGTACTGACAGTCTTCTAGGCCTCTTTTGTCTCCCTCAAAATTTGTTTCAAGTTACGGGACCAATTGTTGAAGTGCTCACATCCATAATTTTGACTATATAGACTTTCATTTATGTTAACTTCATTGAGATCTGTGAACCTCCAGTGCCTTTAGCACATAAGTTTTGCTAGCATTCCCAATATATGGAGTTAGGCACTCACTTATCGGCATTTTTGTCTATATTTTCTTATATGAGTGACTGAACTAGTAGTCATGGAAGGCTTTGGCAAGCTAAGAGCTGCTCTCTGGGCATTGTCTCCTCTATTACTCAGACGGCTGTAACTATTGGTTCAAGATGATTTCAGTGGCCTAGAGATCAGCAATATTTATCTCTGACAGCACTGAGACGTGAATTATTATTGATGCTGAAGCAGGCTGCGTGCATGTGGGGGGAGGCGGTTGTTTCAGAGTTACACCACTGTCACAATTACAGAGTTGTCAGACAATATGATTTCTGCTGCATCCTAAGTTCTCTAATTGTTTATCATATTAACCTTGGGTGATCTTGCAATCTCCTGTCTGCAACATTAATCAGCTGACATCATCCAATGCTCTGAAAGGAAGGACATTACTAGAATACATTTCCAATGAGAAGGGCAGTGGGGCTTGGTGACCTGAGAAAAGGGATTGAAAAGATCTTTGCATTTTATCTTTGCCATGAAAGATGAGTCACTTCCATCTTTGCATCCTCCTGCCCTTTGCCTGATATAGTCTTGTCTGAACTAGACTGCCAGCTGCTTGGCACAAGCTGTGGCTGCTCCTGTGCTTAATATTGGTAAAATAAGAAGCAAGTTCAAATTTGCTCCATTACAGGTTCAAGTTATCACCAGACGATACCTTGCTATGCACATGAGCTCAGCCTATGCCGGCCCTGAAATTACAGTAGAGAGCTGGAGAACATTCCAGACATCTCTGTGTGTTTTCAGAATTACTATTATTCATGAACTATTCCTGGGTGATCATTAGTGGAAAGCATTTGCATGAAAGGAATTGCTAAAGTCTTGGATATTCTTTTCTGATCTGAAAATGGTCATATTTGTGATGTGAGCTCACACATGATAGGAAGAAATGTTGAAGCTCAATGGAGCTCAGTGAAATTAACGATTTTTTTTTTTTCTCCAGGAAACTAGACTGCATCATAATAAATATATAACAACTAGCACTGCCACTGGAAAGACAAAAGTGTCATACTTATGAAATGCAAATTATTTATTTAACATTAAAGTGAATATTTCAATAATTCTCACAGTCAATATGATTGATTTTTACTTAATTCTGTTTTGAGGTGGCACTTCATGAGAAGTGAAGTAGATACAACTCACACAAAGAACAATTATTTGATTTCATCAGCAAATACAGTATGTCTTACAGATGGTTTAAGTTACTGGATTTCTGGGATAAACTAATGGATGTTTGCTTTGTGCATTAGTAACACAATCCTTTCCAGGCAATGATGGATAAGATTAAATGGCTTAGGGTTCTATTGGAACCAGACATAAAATAATCCTCCAAATTCTCATCTTGAACTGTGGCAATCTGCCTCAAAATAGTTGACATGATCACTGAAGTGATTCTGCACTCTGCTTTGCCAGTTGAACTGGAGTCTGTCTCCTCCCAGCATTAAATTTACCCCTTATGGTACACCATTTTAAAAATCACTGCTATCAGGCAAGTTCAGGAATGTTCTGGAAAGGGTCAGCCCAGGTAAATTACACAGTTTCACAGCTTTGTTTAGAGGGTTTGGTTGAGTGTGACCTGAGTTGTGGCACCCCACAAGCCTGTAGTCCGAGTCCCTTCACTGTAGGTGAAGTGTTGATACTCAGAGATGTGCCTGAGCTAATCTATAAAAAGCAGCATGGACAGAATTAAAAGTTTTATGGAACATGGGATTATGAACACCACAAAAAAAAAAAAAAAAAGAAAGAAAGAAAGAAAGAAAGAAAGAAAGAAAGAAAGAAAGAAAGAAAGAAAGAAAGAAAGAAAGAAAGAAAGAAAGAAAGAAAGAAAGAAAGAAAGAAAGAAAGAAAGAAAGAAAGAAATCTTAAAACAATACCGCACTTACGGAGAACAAAGAGTAACTGTAAATATTCTTGCTTGGATACTAGCAATATATCTGACACTTGGTTTAATTTTGGGTACCTTGACTATGAGACAGATATTAATTTAGTCCTCAGGCCTGAGATCAGCACTACGTACAGCTAAGAGTTTTAAAGCTCACATTTTGGTTGCAGTAAGCCATTCTGAGTGGAGCACAAAGGAACTTATGCCACTCGCACACGTGAAGGAAGCTGCTTATCGAACTGAGTTGCCTACTAGGAAGGGCCTTCAAACTAAAACTACAAACAACGTCCCCCTGCCCACACAGGGGAAAGATAGACAAAGGAGCATGCAGATATTGATGGGAATCTTTCATTTTTTATTCGCAATTATAAATCCTTAACTCCTGCTACTAAATTGTAGCTCTATTCAGGCAAAGATGCTGGCAAGATATTCATAAGATAACAGTTAGTGAGAAAAAAATCTGTTAGAAAACTATTCAGCTAGGCTGAAGTGGTGAATGGAACAGTTTCATTCCATTAGCATGCATTCAAGAAAGAGATGTTAATTAGTTTCAGGAACTTCTGATATTTCAGCAAAACTTTATACTAATTTTCAGTTTCAGTTCAGGATATTTGCCTTCTGGGGATCCTGTCAATGTTTTCAATTAACAGATTTCCCTGTACAAGTTCTTCAAAGAAATGATGTTAAAAATAGAGGGCAAGAACTGCATTTTTCAATTCATTGGAAGTACACAATTCCTTTCTTGTTATAAAAAAGCAGGGAAAAAAAGAGAAAAGGTTTTCTGTACAAGTTTAATAATTCCGAATAAAGCCACACAAAGAAATTCACTGTAACTTTTTTATCCTTAAAAACTGAAATGAAAAATCATTGCATCTTCCCCATTCTATTCCATTAGAAAACCGCATTCACAGTTCTCATTATTTTTTTATACTAAGTTGAAACATGCACTCAAGCATGGTGTTAACTCAGTTTCTGGATATCTGTGCGCCATCCATGGGATTGTGGCAAACTGAACACCTTGCTTACACCAGCCGGAAAGTAAGAAAAAAAAAATAGTTTTTTGATCTGGCTAATGTTGATCATCTTATATTGTTACAAGAAATTATGTGGTGTATAATGAAACACATTCATCAAGAAGGACAAAATTATTGATGGCCATCCAAACTGAAGTTAGTAACACATTTGAGACAGATAACTTTTTCCTTGAAGTTTAAAATACATACATCATAGTCATGGACTGGGCAAAAAACTTGCAAAAAATCTTTTTAGATGGGAGGAAGACAGCTTCAGAAAATTCAGTCACTGAAGTTTATGGCAAAAAAGCAAAAACAAAAGCAAAACAAACCCACAAAAACCAACAACAAAAAAACTACTTTTGTTTTTGCCTTGTTTACCAATGAGGAGTCTTTCAGACAGTGTTGATGATATTTCCATTCTCCAGTACATGGAAACTCGAGGTAGTTGTATATAAACATGACCATATTCAAAAGAATTAATAACATGATCATATGGTGTTTTCCTCATGCTATGGCCATAACAAGAAGGACTACATTCAAGCTGTATTGCAGTAAGCTCCACTCTGCAGTTATAATTGTAATAGCTTACTTTCTATTGCTAAAAAAATATCCCTGTGTCCTTTCTTATTGCATGCTGCAGTCTTGGTCCTATATCCTCTAAAAACTGGGAAACATGTTAAATATTTCAGACTGACCTCTGCTTTCTGCATACAAGTGAGGAAGAAAGGGAAAGTGGAATTGGATTTGTGCTAAAACAGTAGATATTTTTATTTAAGCTTCTCTAAGGCTGTGCTGAGTCACTCATATTTGCTGCTCTCTGTAGTAGTAGTAAAAAATCAGTTTTTTTTTTTTTTTTTTTTTTTTTAATGTGGTGAAAGCACAGGACAGCTTCACTGTCCCAGGGGATTCCTGCATAAGAATTAGTAATTTCAGTGGCCAATTTCCAATCCACTGAGCTCTCAAAGTGACTAACATCTCATTAGCATAGATGCAGGTCATTCCTTGCCAGTGTATGCTTGAGGGTACATATAGTTTATTGGTGTAACTACTCTGTGCAGACGTTTATCCTTGGATTTCAGATATCATCCCATCAATAACTGCATAGAAAAATCCAGATTTCTGTGGAAAACAGTAAGAATCAACATCAACAACAACAACAAAAACCCAAACCTCATGTTTTGATTGCCTAATATTCCCCAATATTGTTAAAATCGTTGCCAGAAACATTCATAATATTAAAAACAAACAAAAGGAAAACAACAAAAAAATAAATAAAAACAACAAACAAGCAAAACATGAAAATAGGTAAAATTATTTTTTTGTGTATCTTTCAGTCTCGTGGTAAAAATAAATATTGAAAAAGTTTATGAAGCTGTTGGACAATACAGTGACTGTAGATAGTTGAATAACTTGAATCAACCGGAACTAGTACTCCCAAATCATTTTTTCAGGGCTGTGCTTCTTCTTCTCATCTTCCAGTTTGTACTGGAAGAGGGAGTTGCCACAATCCAAGTGCAAGATCTTGCACTTGACTTTGTTGAACCCTATGAGGTTCTCCTGGGCGCACTACTTAAGCTTGTCTAGGTCTCGCTGTGGCATCCCATCCCTCAGCTGTGTCAACTGCATCACACTGCTCAGTGTCACCCACAACCTTGCAGAGGGTGCACTTGATTCCATTATTGATGAAAATGTTAAAGAATATTACTCACAGAACCCAGTAGAACACCATTCATCGTTGATCTCAATTTGGACATTGAGCCACTGACCACCACTCCCTGAGTATGATCTTGTAACCAGTTCCTCATCTATCAAACATTCCACTCATCAAAACCGTACCTCTCCAGTTTGTAAAGAAGGATGTTTTGGGGCACAGTGTCAAAGGTCTTACTGATCTTCAGATAGATGACATCAGTGGGTTTTCCCTGGTTTCCTGATGCAGTTATGCCATCACAGAAGGCTACCAAGTTGGTCAGGCAGGACTTGTCCTTTGTGAGACTCCCCATCCTGGAATAAATTAGCGTAAAAAGTACATTGGGAACATAACTCCATGGGTGGAAATAGTGCTAAATTGGCAGCTGTTGTTATTTTACTATATTTTTGTTTATGACAAACTGTTTGAAAAGTTTCCAACTCTTATAAATGAATTCAGCTTCATTTTGATCAATGTAAATGAAAAGGTAACATAAAAAGAAGCATTTTAAATCCAGAGTAGGCATATTGGGAAAAGATAGCTTACTTTTGTTGAATTGGTGAAGATAAGACATGATATCTTTATGATCCTAGTTATCTCTCTTGCCCCCAGCACCTTCATTACAATCAGCATGTGGTAGGATATCACACTTCAGGGATATACCAATCTGCTCAGAGTAGTTAAAGAATCTCTATATTACACTTTAATGTGCTCTGCAGATACTTTCCTGCCACTATAAACTTCACTAATATCTTTAGCATTAGTTAATGGTCCTCCACAGTGTTTAGTAAAGTTCACTATAGCTCTGTAGCACACTAACAAATATGTTATTGGCACCTCTCCTGGTAATGTGTCAGAATATCGCTGTATCAATCTTCTGAGACATATAGTGTCCATTACTTTTTTGTTTTGTTTTTGCAAAAATATACATTTTAAATGCTACTCTTCTTGCTCAGAATGTGACTCATTTCACAGGGCAGAAGTCTGGTCCTTGGTCTTCGGAGAATACTGAGGACATACCACTGTGTGATACATTACCTCTGTATCAGAGAGTAATCGTGAAATTTCACTAATACCAGTATTGCTTAAGTGGTTTATTAATATGTTCTCCTCTCACTCACTCACCAAAGGTGAATGCTTGTGTTTTTGTCACAATTTTTAAGTGTTTTAATATAACATATACCAATTCCAACAGCTGACTATTATATTAAGTTTTATAGAAAAATGAATACAATGAAAAATCCATTAATATCCTTAAATAATTTTAAATCCTGACATTTAAACAATAACAAGATGTAATGAAGGAGTAGGATGACTTAGTAGAATGAAAGTCAGGAGTATGAAAATACTCCAATTCAGTTACATAAGCCTGGACATTTAAATATGTGCTTAAAACAAGACTTGTGAATCATTTATTTAGAATCAAAATGAAGTCTGTGTTGTAGGAATGAGCCTTATTAGCCACTCTCAGAATAGATGAGTCTCAGCAAACTGATAGTAGAATAATCCCATCTGTTTCTAGACGGGAGATGCTGAGCCCCTCAATATGTATGGCGTGTTTGGTTTAGTTTAATGGTTGTTTTTGTTTTTTTTTTTTTGTTTGTTTTGTTTTGTTTTTTGTTTTCCCAAAGCACAATTTAAGAGTTAAGATTCTAAACTGAGGTTTGAGGTCATAGATTCTATTCTTATTTCACTGTAGATTTTCTTTTTGAGAATTGGCCACTGCTCATTACAATAGGAAATGCAAGTAGATGAAAAAATCTAAAGGCAGTATTAATTTCCTTTAATAATGAATGAAAGAAAGCTGTCTCTGAAAGAGGATAGACAAAGACTGATACGGAAAAGAACAAGAGAGAAGAGAAGAGAATAGTGAGCTTTCTGAAGCTTGTATATAGGTTGGATTTATATACTGGGGGCTTCCACCTTCTTGGAATTCAGATTCATCATCTGAAAATAGATACCTGGGTAGATGTTTATATGTTTAAAAAATGACAGGAGGAATCAGCAAAGCACAGTCTCTGTGGCGCAATGGGTTAGCGCGTTCGGCTGTTAACCGAAAGGTTGGTGGTTCGAGCCCACCCAGGGACGTACTGTTTGGAGGTTGGACCTTCATGAGTGATGTGATGGAGGTTCCTTCTAATCTTGGTACTTGTGGGGGTTGATTTTGGAGACAAAAAAGAAGAAAAAAAAAAAAAAAAGAAAGAGAGAGAGAGAGAGAAGTTGCTTTATCATCTCCTGGAGTGATTTGAAATGTCAAAAAAGCCAGCATCTATTTATTTAAGCAGGCATAAATTTCCTTGCCATGCTGTTCAGGAAAGCTGATGAAGCCCAAAGTGATACAGAACACCGTAACAAGACGGATCTGTACCTACACGCTCCTGACACAGCTTAGACTTTGAGGTATCAGGAACTCTTGCTTTGATTGCTCTATGCTAAATGAGGACAACTTACATTGTGAAATATCTACTTTTCACAATATTTTCTAAAGAAATGCAGGCCACCTGAAAACCCAGGAGTTCAATATACTTCTTTATGACTAAGGTAAGTTAACATTATTCCTTTGTTAGCCATTAGTCATTGTATTATGCCTATCTTGCTTTTTGGTTCCACTTTTACTGCCTCATTTACTGTATGGATGACTGATGTGCTACGTATTCTATCTTCAGTTTTGTACCAAACATTTTCTCAACTGTCTTGATTCTATGACTTCAGCTTTTTTTCTTTTTTTCCAGTAATCCAACTTGTGTGTCATAGCGATGTAGTCCTCCATCACTGAAGCAAAAAATGACTGCCAAATGAGACATCAAGATTGACCCATCCTGGATACTTGACTTCTCCAATGCAATATGCTTTCTGCTTTGGTCAGACCTTTCATTCTCTTTATTTTCACAGAATCACAGAATCACAGAG
This sequence comes from Phasianus colchicus, assembly GCF_987193195.1. NCBI lineage: Eukaryota > Metazoa > Chordata > Aves > Galliformes > Phasianidae > Phasianus > Phasianus colchicus. The sequence goes on from NC_143438.1 coordinate 88,568,396, forward strand.
TGGCCAGGGTTGGAAGGGACCTCAAGGATCATGAATCTCCAATCCACCTGCCACAGATAGGGCCAGCAACCTCCTCATTTAATGCTAGACCAGGCTGCCCAGGGCCCCATCCAATCTGCCCTTGAACACCTCCAGGGACAGGGCATCCACAACCTCTCTGGGCAGCCTGTTCCAGCACCTTACTACTCTCTCTGTAAAGAACTTCCTCCTGACATCCAACCTAAATCTTCCCTCCCTCTACTTAAAACCATTTTCCTTGTCCTGCAGTTATCAACCCTTTCAAAGAGTTGTTTCCCCTCCTGCTTGTAGGTTCCCTTTAGGTACTGAAAGGCTGCAATGAGGTCACCCCACAGCCTTCTTTTCTCCAGGCTAAACAAGCCCAGCTCTCTCAGCCTGTCTTTGTAGGGGAGATGCTCTAGCCCTTTGATCATATTTGTAGCCCTCCTCTGGACCTTCTCCAACAGCTCCCTGTCTTTCTTGTACCGGGGGCTCCAGACCTGGACAGAGTACTCCAGATGGGGCCTCACAAGAGCAGAGTAGAGGGGAACAATCACCTCTCTGTCCCTGCTGGCCACCCCTCTTCTGATGAAGCCCAGGATACCATTTGCTTTTCGAGCTGCAAGAGTACACTGCTGCTGGCTCATGTTAAGCTTTTCATCCATCAAGACTCCCAGGTCCTTCTCCACAGGGCTGCTCTCAAGGACCGCTCCTCCCAGTCTGTATGGATGCCTGAGATTCCTGCAGCCCAAGTGCAAAACCTTGCACTTTGCTGTGTTGAATCTCATTAGGTTCACCCGGCCCTACCTTTCAAGCCTGCTGAGGTCCCTCTGAATGGCATCCCTTCCTTCTAGCATATCAACTGCACCACTCAGGTTGGTGCTGTCAGCAAACTTGCTGAGGATGCACTCAATTCCATCATCAATGTCATTGATAAAGATGTTAAAGAGCACCGGTCCCAAGACAGACCCCTGGGGGATGCCACTTGTTACTGGCCTCCACCTGGACATAGAAGCAATGATCACCACCCTCTGTCTGCAGCCTTTCAACCAATTCCTTATCCATCGAGTGGTCCACCCATCAAATCCACATCCCTCCAATTTGGAGATAAGGATGCGGTGGGAGACCATGTCAAAGGCCTTGCTCAAGTCCAGGTAAATGACATCAGTCGCCTTTCCTTTGTCCACCAATGCCATCACTCCACCAGATTGGTTAAGCATGACCTTCTCCTGCTGAAGCCATGCTGGCTGTCTCGGATCACACGCTCATTCCTCATGTGATCAAGCATGTCATCCAGGATGATCTGTTCCATGATCTTCCCAGGCACAGAGGTGAGACTCACTGGCCTGTAGTTTCCCGGGTCCTCCTTGTTCCCTTTCTTGTAAATAGGAGTGACGTGACCCTTCCTCCAGTCATCCAGGACTTCACCTCCACAAATTTTCAATATGATGGAGAGCGGCTTGTCAACCACCTCAGCCAGCTCCTTCAGAACCCTGGGATGCACGCCATCCGGCCACATAAACTTGAACACATTCAGTCTCATGAGGCGGTCTCAGACTTGCTCTGCCCTTACAGTGGGGGGAGATTTACTGCCTCGGTCCCCACCTACAGGTTTAGGGATGCATGGCTCAGGGATGTGAGAAATATTAGAATCCTGGCCGCCAGTGAAGACCGAGGCAAAGAACTCATTCAGTACCTCAGCCTTCTCTTCGTCCGTTGAATCCAGTTCTTTTGTTACATTTACCAAAGGAGGTACACTCGCTTTGGCCTGTCTCTTCTGGCCAGTGTACCTGCAGAATGTCTTCCTATTGTTTTTCATGTCCCTCGCCAACTTCTGTTGTCTGCGCCTTGGCTTTCCTGATCCCATATCTCCAAGCCTGGATGGCAATCCTGTATTCTTCCCAGGTGACACGCCCTTGTTTCCAGAGCTTCTAAGCACCTTTCTTTGCCCTCAGCATGCCCAGCAGGTCCTTTCTGAGCCACGCCAGTTTCCTACTTCCTCTGTCTGCTTTCTTATTCAGAGGGATGGAGAGCTCTTGTGCTCTCAGGAAGGCATCCTTGAAGAGTAACCAGCTCTCCTCAACATCTTTGTTTTTACAGACAGCATCTCAGGGGATCTTGGCCAACAGTCCATTGAACAGCTTAAAGTTCGCTCTTCCAAAGTTCAGGGTCCTGACGCCACTCTTTGCCAGGCCCACATCCCTCGAGATCACGAACTCAACCAGGGTGTGGTCACTACAACCCAGGCTGCCTCCAACCTTATAGCGTTTAATGATCTCCTCCGCGTTGGTGAGCAGCAGGTTCAGCAATGCTTCACCTCTAGTTGGTCTGTCCAATACCTGGGCCAGAAAGCTATCATCAATGCATTCCAGGAGCCTCCTGGACCTCTCGCAGTTCGCTGTATGATCCTTCCAACAGATATCCGGGTGGTTGAAGTCCCCCGTCAGGATGAGAGCCCGTGAGCATGATGCCTCTTGCAAGAAAGCCTTGTCAACAGTCTCCCCTTTATCAGGTGACCTGTAGTATTGCATATAATAAATCTTTTTGCATATAATATATTGTCTTGGATTTGTCTCCTGCATCCTGAAGCTATACCTAGAAAGCAAAAATACGACTAACTACTGCAGACAACTGCAGTACTAGAGACATTTTTTACTCCCATAGACACTGGTTTGTGTTTGTACTGCAAAGAAAATTAAAGAAATTGTTCATACAGTCTTTTTTTAGAGGCATTATTTGGACACATTGTGAAATTTCATTTTTAAGACATTTATTTTCCCCACAGTTAAATAGTTCACAATACTCTTGGATCATACTGTGTCAGAATTTATTAGAAATCTTGCTTTGTTGGATTGGAGGCATTATCTGCTGGAGAGACTGTATTTTGCATAAGATACAAAGCCAAACCAATATCCAAATCTCCACTTGCTCCTACAGAACCTTGAATTGCCAATAGAAAATACTTCTAGGACATAGACATGGCCATAATTCTTCATTGGAGGCAGTTGAAATAATTCCTATGGTTTTGTAATCTCTAATGGATTATAAGTATATAATATGTTAAAAATGATTTTTATTATTATATGAACTTAACCTTGAAATTGTCTTTAAAAAAAAAAAAAAAAAAACAGCAAAGAAAACAAACAAAGAAAACAGAGCTTATTTGATTCAAAGCTTTGCAGCTCTTTCTTGAATTTGATGAGGTAGTATTGGTCCCTTCTTTGGTAATTTGTGCTCTCTGGTCTGGCTGGGGAGACCAGAAGTACCTCTGATGAAATGCAGATGCAAGGCGGTGGGAAAGAACAAGGACTAGAAGAACTACTTTTATGTACTGCTCTGTATTTTCTGTCTAAGTGCATGGGGATGATCACCTCAGGCAGCCAGTGAAGAGATAAACTATTATTTCCCTGGAAAAACTAATAGAAATAGCCAGTGATGTGTGACTGATCCTGAGACAAATGCTGGTGCAATTGATGCAATTGCCACATACCTTTGTCATCTCTCTCCAGTTTTCATGTCTAGGGTGTGACCAAAAGCACCACCAAAGCTCTGAAGAATAGAATCAAAGATCATATTTAGCATATTTAACATATTTAACAGAAAAATAAATAATTTAGCAATTTTATAATTACTAGCAGAATTCTTGTTTCCACTAAGAACACAGAGGATTAGCTGTACAGTCCTATCATTATCAAGGCTGCTTCTTTGAAGAAAGAGACTGACTGGTCTCTTATATTTTACTTGTCTGTAAAATCTTTTGCACAGCACAAAGTATTTCTTATTCATCTCTATTAAAAAAAAAAAAAAAAAAAAAAAAAAAAACACGTTGGATTTATATATAAAAGGGAATTCCCTTAAAAATTCATTAACTCCCTAAGTACTCATCTTTGATTATGATGACTCCTCTATTTACACAGTGCCTTCATTGTGAATGTAGTCAAAATCTCAGGTTAAGCACAAAAGCAAAGAAAGCTGTATAAACTTTTGCATAAAAACAAAACAAAACAAAACAAAAAACCCTGGAAAAATAAAAACAAACTATTTTGTCCAATATTGCAATGCAGAGGCGAAATAATAATAATAATAATAATAATAATAATAATAATAATAATAATAATAATAATAATAAACCAGAAATAAATGTTGTTCAGCATGGCTTACTTCACTGGAAAGTAAGATGGGCCATATCCAGTTCACTCAGCGTGTGGAATATATATAAAGCATTACAGTCTGACATCTTCCATTGTCCTGGTTGATGAGAGTATTTGTTTGAACAGAAAGGTCATGCCCAGTCATGCGCACAAAATGTTTAGTAGGTAATGCAAAGTCAACACATTTTTCCACCTTCCTTCTCACTTTGTTTAGGTAGCAGAACCTAATGCAGACCTGTGCATCAGGATATTACTTTGATCTGAAATCCTTTGCTGTTGATTAATAAACTTTATTTAGTTTCTGTTCCATAGCAAATATTATCCCAGCAAAGTGTGATCTTATAGAATTTTTTAATTAGAAGTGTAAATTTGTCAGTAATTTTTTGTTGATGTAATTGTATCCTCAACAAAAAATTATGATAAGAAATAGTAGATATTTTTGCTTTGCATATATATTTACACATCTGTTTTAGAGGCGTTAATTGTTACCTATGCAAATAGAGAAATTGAAAAGCCAGCATAATGGCAGTAAATAATAGTTTCTCCAAATAATGGTAGGTAAGAATGAGAGAAACAGTTCTTTTTTCCCATCTCCACCTAGTATTTCTGTTTCTTTTCAAAATGTATGGAAACAGCATTACTAGCAATATGATTCTTATGACACTTTTGCTTTCTTTTGCCGAAGTTGGGAAAACGGTGAGATTTGACATTTGAGATGTTGTGATCAAATTGAGAGACTATTTGATTTCTGATGGAGCAGAAATTCCATTTTCTCCAATAACAAGTGCTAGATCCAATGAATTATTATGACCTGAAGCAATTCCAGTTCTGTCACTGATGCTTGAATAATTCTGTGTCCTGATTTCCCCTCCTGTGCTTTGATCATCTCACCTACTCAAAAGGTGAGCCTGGACTGCCCTGTTATTTACCCGTACAATGTATAGTGTAAGAAAGTTCTGAAGACTTCTAGAATTACAGTTCCACTTAGAATTTTAACGATAACTCTGACTTCATTTCTAAATGTGGGATCTCTTGATATAGCAACATAGAATGGAGGAGTTTTTGGTCTTGGCAGATGTGATCAGAATTCAAATTAGAATTTAAATCTTCATAGAAAATGAAGATATCAGCCACTTATTAAGACCTCTATGAGAAAGTCATTGGGAAGCTTACAACACTCTCAAACCTGCTTGGCTAATAAATACTTCTCTTTTTCTCCTAGTGATTTCCATCTATCACTTGAATGTTTTCTGTAGAAAAAGGAGAAAAAAATATTTTTTTTTCGGTATCAAAATACAGATACTATATTTTGTTCCATGTGTCTAATTATTAATATTTCCCAGATACATAATAATAACCAGACCTCAGCTCTCACAGAAGAAATACAAACCTGGCCGAGTCATCAGTTAAAAAGAAAAGTAATAGTAATAATGTATATCCATATTGTGGAACACTGCTTATTGTTCTGTTCTTTCATCCAATATGCTTTTAGTTTTCAGAAAGAAGTAATTCAGAAGAGTGAGTTGTGGTCAGTGAGCTATTTTTTGCCTTTTTTTTTTTTTCCTGTATGAAAAACTCTTATAACCATACATTGCTAACAGAAGCCAAGTGCTGGAGAAAAATATTAATTATGTAAAGTCTGGGGTGCTCATATATAATCCTTATACAGCAACACATTTTTCTCTTTCTTAAGATGAAGGGGACTGCCCTTTCCACCGTGTAAAAGATTTATCAATATTACCTCAGCCTATACCTGTAGAAGAGTTAGCCTTCAGCTATCTCATAACCTTTGGGAAAAACCGTGGTGCTGGTCAGAGAATCATAGGGGTTGGAAATGACCTCTAGAGATCACCGAGTCCACCCCCTCCTCTTCCCAGCTAAAGCAGGTCATGACCCTTTCTCAACCATGATTTAATAAACTGTTTCCTACATAAGGTAGACAAGCGTTGTCGCTTATTTCCCACTTCTTTATGATCTGCAGTCCTGAATGCTGCCTCCTTCTTCATGTGATGCTAATAGGCTGAGTGTAGAATGTTGTACCTGAGTTGTATTTGAAAGCCTCTCGCCACTGCTGAGCCTTGCAAAACAAAAGAGACCCAAATTTTCTCTTGGAAAAGTCTCAAGGTGTTCTTGGTACAGATCACTTCAACACAGAATTTCTCAGTCCCATCAGCTATGTAATAAATGTTCAGCCAGACCAAAGTATCTGTATGTTAAAGACTGGATACTTAGTAGGTAGGTGGACAAGAAGCAAACGACAGTAATTCTAATACCAACACTATTACTATTAATTATAAAAATGAAGATATATATTTAATCCAATATCAAATATACTTTAAAATTTTCCTTTTTAACTTCTCTTTGGAAGCAAAAAAGTACCATCTGTCCAGCAGGAAATCAATACAGTACTAGGCATAAACTGATCCAAAATGTTTTCTCCAATTCAGGAACAAAAAGTTACATAAAGTTTTCTTCAGTAAATGCCCCTAGGCAGCATATATATCATATATATATGATTTAATTTTGATTTAAGCTGGGAAGAAAATGATGAAGATATCTGAAGAAGCTAACTTACCGGCTTTCATTTATTTTCTCTGGTTCCTTTGATATGTTCATACCTTCGTTGGCAAAGCTAAATATTAAAGCAGATCCAATTAGCAGTACAATATTCATTTATTAGGAAAGGTCATGAAACAAGCCCACACTTGTCAACAGAAAGGTGAACGTTTGCCAAATTCTGTACAAAACTGACTTAATAATAATAATAATAATAATAATAATAATAATAATAATAACTGCACACTGCAGTTACTAGATTTATACTGTCTTTGATTGGGTCAAAGGCTAGGAAAGAGGACTCATCAACAAAGAATACAGTGTGTTTACAATGTCAATATTGAAAACTGTAGCACTCATTAAAAGAAAAAAAAATCTTTCAGACAAACATAATACGTTTTGAGTTTTTAATTGTTATACAAATATCTCATTTAAAATAAAGAAAAAGAAATAATTTCAATTGCTAGTGTCTATTTATGCTAATTATATGCTGCATTCTGTTATTCATTTGACTTATATCAATATATTCTTATTCATTTCAGTCATTAAATTCAGTGGGACCACATAGTAAAGCACTTCTCAGTCTCAGAAACGTGATGTGTTTTGTCCAGTGAAATAATTTGCAGAATAACATACTGATCTTCTAAGAGGCCATCAGAAATTACTGTATAAAACAATAAAGAAAGGAGGCCAAAACCTCAGTAGAAGCAGAGCTATTAGCTGGACACTGATACATAGCCATATACACAGCTCAGGAGTTGCTTTGGAAACAAACAGTGGTAAATAAAAAGGGGAATGGATTTATCTCTGCTTTAAGCTTAGAGTCTAAGACAGTAATCAGTATGACTAGATGTAATTGAATCAAATCATATACTAAAATAAATTTTCACTTGATTAATTGCTCTCATCTGGAGCCCTTAAAGAATCTGGTGATGAACAAATCTCAGCATGCACATAGTATGCATGAATGCAGAAATTTGCTTTTATTGAATTCTTGACATAAGCCTCAGAACCATAATGATTCATAAACTAGACATGAATTCAAATAGGAATTTGAGTTTTGCAGGAACATCACTCCATGCCTGCATGTCCAAGTATTCTTCTCTGCTGCTAGAATGCTGCTAGAGGCTATATGTGTCATAAACATTGAAACTAGCTTTCTCCATTAAGGTGAACTGTACTCATTTAAGTATATATTTCATATATTTTGCTATAGACATAACTGAATGCATCGGATTGTTGATCTTATAATTACAAAAACGTTTTCTTATAAATGTTAGGTGAGAAAGGAGATACTCCTTCAGAACAGTGGCCTATCACATCACCAGTGGAAATCTTTCTACTGTTTTACTACTGTTCTACTGTTTTTCTACTGGTAACCTCTGTGTAAAGGCAGCCCTCAGGTGTTCTTAGATGAACAAGGTCTAAGCTGTCATTCTTCATATAATGACATGAGATCATGGAAGACAGATCAGTAATAAAACAAAATATTAATCACCATTCTGTAAGAGTATTCAGGTGACATGAAATTACATATAAAGATATCAATGGCCAGAGCATTTCTCCTATGAGGAAAGGTGGAGAGAGCTGGGACTGTTCAGCCTGTAAAAGAGAAGGCTCAGTGAGGATCTTACCAATGTCCTTAAATACCCGAAGAGAGGGTGCAGTAAAGAGAGAGACAGGCTCTTTAAAGTAGTGCCCAGTGCTACGAAAAGAGGTAACAGGCACCAAGTAGAACATGGGAGATTCCCTCATCAGGAATCACTTTTGTGCTATGTGGGGAATTGAGTTCTGACACTGGTTTCCCAGAGATGTTGTGGAGTCTCCGCCTTGGAGATCTCCAAAAGCCACTTGGACATGGCCGTGGGCACCCTGCTCTGCTTGTCCCTGCTTGAGCAGAAGTTGGACCAGAGAAACCACAGGTCCCTTCCTACCCTCAGTTATGTTGGGATTCTGTGATTCTGTAATAAAAGAACTTTAGCTGATGTTATAGCCAATAAACAGAAACATATTCCTTTCAGCGATTGATTTGTTCCATCTGAGGTACAAAATAATTTTTTTCCAAAAGTGTCTGCTTCTCATTAGTGACTCAATTGTGAAACCAGAAGAGTAGCTCAATAGGTCAAGTTGCTGACGTGAATCCTACATTCAAGCTGAAGGAGCTGTAAACCCCACAGAACTATCTTGAGTCTCAAACTAGAGATGTGCTAACAAACCAAGGATATAAATAATGTTTAACGTGCATTAAAACAAACAAACAAAAAAGGAACCCAACATAGAATATTACGCAGAACCCACTGCAAAGGCAAGATCAAATTACTGTTGCACTGTTTGAAGACTGCACTAACTGAAGGTTCATCATTCAAGATCTCTTGGATTGGTTGTTAGGAAAATGGACAAGGGTTGGACAGTTAAAATCCTCTAACATTAGAGAAAGAAATGGGAGGGGGTTAGTTTCATATTTTGATTTAATCAAATACAAAATTTGATTTCCCTGAGAAATGGTGGGATTATTATTGATTCAATCACTAGGTAAACTTATATAGCAGTTTCACATAGTATAACCTTTGATGGCCCAAAACTCCATTTTTGAGCAAAAAAATAAAAAATAAAAAATAAGAAACTATAGCGTAAAGAGGGGAAAAGAGCTACCATCTGTCTCCTTGCTTTAAATAATCTGTCTTGCTGGTGACAGTGTTTCATAATAATGTCAAAGGTTTCTGTGAGGAGAGAAAAAAGAAAAGTAAGGAAAACAAACAAACAAACAAGTCTGACACTATATTTTTCTTAGTCAGTCTCCCTACTTATATATGGTTTTTAAAAGATTATTTTAATTGCCTACCTCATTCAATCTAAGATATATTAACATATTCATTCATTCCACACATTATGTATTCATCTAGCCTAAATTTTTCCCTCCCTATAATATCTTCCAAAGGATGCAAAGTAAATGAGTTCTTGATAATAAGACCTAATAAAACAGTTCATATGAGAATATTATGAACAGATTATTTTTTTCAATTAAATTATCTTTCCATTAGAAGTATATCTGTTGGATATTTTTCACCTCTGCTTTAATGTGTTCCATTTATTTATTTAATGAAGATGTGGATGACAATGCATTTACTATAAATTTTTGTTTTCATAATGGAGCGGCCTTTTCAGACCTCAACAGAACCCATAATTTCCTGTACTGAGATCTGTACAAATATCCAGAAAGGAGATTGCTCTTGTTCTGATTAATTTATTATCTAACAGATAAGCCAGATGTAGGATACACCTACATAGGCTCTTGCTTTCTCTATTTGCATCTGAAGCAGATGGAAATTTTCTCTGACAGTGCTCCATGTTAACTAGAAGCCTTGTGAATACAAAAAATGTGGTGCTTAGTCCAAGCTACCAAGCTCTGATGAAAGATATTATCTTAACTTGTGCTTTGAGTTTCCCTACAACATCTGCTCAGGAGTATAGACAAAATGAAGTCTTTCTAAAAACTGTTATATAGTTATTTCTGAAGAGTGGAAGACAGCAATATGGAAGAGGGTGATAAGATTTTTGTGGTTGTCTGGGTGGGCAAGATAAAGAGCAGGAAAAATTCTCTCAGGGAAGAAACATCTAATTCAAGTACAATGCCCAGGCTAAGGCAGAATCAGTTTCTTTGAGTTTAGTAGAGTTAATTATGAATGAGAGTCATTTAACTCATTGCATGAGCATTTAGCTAATAATAAGCTTTATTAACTCAAATTATTCACTTCTATTCTCTTCCAGTGAATGGAGGAAAGGAGACACTCCCAGTTAAGATATTTCACCTCTTACCTCAGATACATTATGATGGACCAAATAATCTGTGGGCAGCACTTTTCTCTCCATGTTGACTAGTGAGAAAACCTAATGTACTTGGCATTTTCAGGTGCATACAACTCACAAAGGTTAATCTTCACAAAACTGCTTCCATGCCTTTGTAATGTTTGATATTTCCTCTGTTCTTACCTGAAGCTCATCACACAGCTAATACAGGATGTCATTCATTATTTTTACTCTGTCAATATCCTTACTTTCTGGATTTTTTATCCTATTTTCTGTTGCACTGCTCTTTAGATTCCCAGTCACTTCCCTCACCCTTTAAAAAATCAAGCAAGAATGGTGAGAAAAATAAAAGTGATTACAGATCCATTTTACACTCGCCCTCACTCCAAGCTGAAATTATCCTGTTCACTGAGGCACAGGTGGTGATTTTCCTAACTTGATTTGGTCATTAAAAATCCTCTAGCTGCTTCAATACTTTCTCCCCGAGGCCCCTATCAACACTTTCTTCTCCAGTGATTAGAATAGAGCCGATTGGCCCTCTGAACTTATTACAACCCTTTTTCTAATGATCTCATAATGACTGCAAGCCTGAGTCCAGCAACTTGACAGATAATGATGTCAATTATGCAGAACAAAAATGATGGCTTTAAATTTAATCTACTGGATTTGGATCAGGGTGGGGGTGTGTGCTTATTTATAGTTTCATTGACTAACTCTGTCATATTTCAAAATGTCAGTAAAAGTTAATAAAACGGAGGTTGAGGAACACACAAATAGAAGCTGGTAATAGGGTCCTTGATATTTTTTTGAAAGAGAGTTAGTTCTTCTTCCTACCACTCTTCCCTCAGAAGATTCAAGTGGTGTTAGCCTCTTGAAATACGCCAGTGAGATTTTAAAACTTCAGTCACCTTTTTTTTCCCAATGGACTTCCCAGGCTTGTAGCTGTATCAACAGCCAGTGCCAGTGAATTTGCTTTTAATGACTACTTATTAGTGAAATCACTCTGTAGCTATTTATTCATGAAGGCATTCACAGGAAAGTTCCAAATTCCTCCTGATTAAAAACAGCAAACCCAACTGTTGTTTGTTTCTTTTGTTTTTATTGCACCACTAATTATGGTTCAAAATATACAAGAGCGTTTGAGGAAAAAATAAGAGAGATTTAGCTTTCAGTGCATAATAACTCAAAATTTGTTTAGCTTTCTTGGAAGACTCCTGTGATTCGCAAGCATGATGCTCCTATCAGCTGTGCCACATCAGAGCTCACTTAGAATTAGGAAATCATATCACACAGCCCGTGTTTAACTAACGCAGCCTGTTTAACTAACTTGATGTTCTCCTACTACATGGTCACCCATCTAGTTGAAACCAATTGATTTTATCTATTTGGATTTCATTAAGCTTTTGATACCGCTTCTTCCAGTATTCTTCTGGATAAAAGTCCAGGATGCAACTAGACAGAATTTTAATGCAATGGATGAGAAATGAGCTGACAGGTCAGGCTGAAAGGGTTATTGTACATGGGGTTAAATCAGGCTGGTGGACAGTCACTAGTGGGCTTCCCCAGGGCCCCCTTTTAGGGCCAGTTCTCTTTAATATTTTCATAAATGTCTTGGATGTAAGATTAAAGATGTTCTGAGCAAGTTTTCTAGCAATACTAAACTGAGAGAAGCTGTTCACTCCATCGAGGATTAACAAGCCTTGTAAAGGGATCTAGTCAAATAAGAGAGCTAGGCAATCAGCAACCACATGAAGTTTGATGAACAAGTGCTTTAATTACAGTCTAGGCGATGAGATGCTGCAGAGCAGCCATGCTGAAAAGGATCTGAAGGTCTTGGTTGACAGCAAGTTGAACATGAGTCTAAGTTGTGCCCAGGCAGCCAGGAAGACCAATCGTATCCTGTGGGGCATCAAACATGGCATTGCTAGCCAGTCAAGGGAAGGGATTGTCTTGCTGTAATCTGTGCTCTGAGGCCTCATCTTGAGTACTGTGTGTGGTTTTGGGCACCATAGTTCAAAAAGGACATGGAGCTCCTCTCCAGCAAGTCGCCTCCTAACTTGCACTGATGCATGTAGTTATTCCTCCCCAGGTGCAAGACTGCACGTCTGCTCTTGTTAAACCTCATCAAGTTCCTCCTTGCTCAACTCTGCAGTCTCTCCAGGTCTTGTTGAATAGTAGCACAGCCTTCTGGTGCGTCCTACCTCACCCTGAGTTAATACATCATATCACACAGTCACTGACAGAAGGCCATGTTTCTTGACCAGTTTTCTCTTCACTAATCCAAATTTTCTTTAGTACTGTTTTTTGCCACCCTCCTGTGCTCCCAAGACAATAGTGATCTCATAAATCATTATATTATGACAACCTTCAATGAGCTATTCTTTTTAGAGCTCAAGATTGCGTTCCTTACTTCTAAAATTTAATACTTTTCTATCAGAATATGAATATGTCCCAAAGTAGCTAAAGAAGTTCTAGATTTAGTGCATCATTGCATGATAGTTTTGTGGGAGAAAGTGAACTCTTAGCCCTACATAAAGGAAACTGCAGTCTCAGAGATGCAAAGAAATCAATGATCTGGAGAAGGACAATTGTGTAAGGGGAATAATGTCATTACTGAAGAGGGAATGTGCTTTGGAGTATTGTTTCAATATAAGTTGAGACCTGGGTAATGTGTAAATTACATCCACTTATTTCTAACCAGGTATGACCAGAAGGCAACAATCTTTTTAACTGACATGCCACAATGCTGTTGCTAAAAAGTACTGTGAGTATTGCAGCCAGTTCCAGGAGTGGGAATAAAAAACACCTTGTAATCAATGCAAATAGATGCATAATATTCTGTAGACTGGTCCAGTACATAATGCAATAGACAGACAAGCTCTTATTGTTTTCTTTAAATTTAGAGGAAGCATGAATGCAAGTGGTAGAGATGAATCCCAAAGGATTATATTTATACTATATACTTATAAATTTTATTATTTTTGCACTTTCTGGAAAAAAAATGCATGAACTTTACACAATCAGATACTTTTTACTGGGCTTTTGAATCTAATAATTTGTATTGAATTATAAGTGGTGCTCTTTATACAATTTATTGGTGGCACATGTTTGCAGATGAATATTTAAATGGTGCTATTTATGGTAGCATAGGAAACATACTTGTAATGATCTCAGTATTTTCTGTCTGAGACATGGTGAGAAATCCTGCTCAGGGATAAACTCAGAAATCAGAACTGAAAAATAAGTTATTGAGCCATCCCACTGTAATGTCATCTCACCATAAATGTCAGATTTTTCTTTACAGTGCAGACACTAAAGGTTTTAGCACAAAGGGTGACAGTTTCCATTATTGATACACAGCACTCTGAGAAGATGCTACCTGTTTTAGGGAGCAGCACCTCTTTACTGCTTCTGCAACACTTGTCCTCTATGCCAGCTCCACCTTGTGATACGAAACAGAATTTGTTCAAGCTCAGTGACTTCTCACTGAGATTAGTGCAATATAAAGAAACAAAATCATGGGGAAAAAAAAAAAATGGTAGATGCTAAAGATTGAGATTTTAAATGCCATTTTCATGCCTGTGCTGTGTAGCTGCAACCAGACTGCAAGTCATAGCTTTTCTCTATTGCAGTGCCAGTGAATTGGAAACTTAACATTTTTTCTCTGTGCATCTTTCCTAGAGATTAATGGCTGTTGCAAATCTTCAGATAATTTCACTGAACTCATGGATTTTCACATATGTTTTCTGTGAGTTGTCAATTAATAAAACAGGGAAGCAAAAAAAAAAAAAATTATTTTGCTGCAGTTTGTATATAGACAAAGGAAATAACAAGGCATTTTATCTAAAAATATGTTCTTTAGTATTAGATCTCTTTAGACTAAGATTATTCTTATTCCTTACTGTATCTCTGTATCCCAAGCCTGGATATCTTTAGAATGGAAGTTAGGATATTTTGTGTACAGCTTCTTTTGTTAGTGATTTCAAACTACAATCATTTGAATCTTATTATTTCTATTATTTTTTCTTATATGTGAATCTCCTTTTGCTTATTTTTTGTTGTTCTTTCATTTGGATGCTTGAAACTGGCGGTAAGATTCTATCCATACTCTGAGTTACAATCAACTTACTGTTCAAAATTTTGTGCCTGCACTCAGAATGCCACTGAATGATTTGTACTCTTGTAACATGTTCGTGCACAATTTGTTCTTCATTACTACCTCATAGTGCTTCACTGCAGCAAGCACACTGACTCAGAAGGTGCCTACACATGGGTTCCAGTGCTTTGGATTTGATAACACCTCTAACTTCTACAGGAAAAGAATTTTATGAAGTCCCACTTTAAACCACTTTATTTCAAACAGTGCAGTGCAAAGACAAGGTGTGGAACATGCAGTAACGACTGTAGCACTCCAAAGGGAAAGGTATTTAATTTCCATCCTACATTTAATTGATTGTTTAAGAGTAGCACTTGTTGCTGAGAAGTATGGTGAAAATGGAATTGACATTGAAGGAAACAAATACAATCAAAGATACATCTGTAATACCAATGCTTTTATTTTCTCTACATGCAGTTGCATCTTTTGTGTGATGGACAGGAGAATTACTCTTTCTATCAATAGAAAAAAGATATATAGCAAGAGTTATTAAAGAGCAACAGGGGAAATAGATATCACATACTAAATTTGTCCAGCACACTCGTACTGTTGGGAAAGAAAAGTAAAACCTTAGGTACCAGGTGTGACTGATGTTTTAGTTCAGCTACTGTGCCCATTTCACTTAATATTTTATTTCCAGACAGAATAGCTTTTTGTCTTCTGAAAATTACAGAAAGTTATTATTTCTCCTATAAGCCATAAATTCTATCAGGTTTAGAAATAGGCTCGTACATTTCTGAGAATATGACTAACAGTGATATTGGTTTTCTCAGCTTAAAAAAAAAAAAAAAAAAAAAAAAAAAAAAAAAGTTTATTATTTATTGTCTACTCTGTTAAGAGCTACCAGTTCTGGACTTTGAAAGTAAAAAACAACATTGTCATTTCAGGAATATATTAAAAAAGATGCAACCCTGAGAGTGTAAAGATGAAACATAATACAGGATGCAAATACGACAGGTGGTGGGAATGCCAGCTACCAAGAGGACAACCACTATTTGTGTCATAAACAGTTGTGACCCACCAGCTGCCTACCTGCTGTCAGGAGTAATTCATAGTTGCACTGACAGAGACCAGAAGAGAAAAATGAGTGAGGAGACTGTTGACTAGAAGTATGACAAAAAAACTTTAGTGGGAGTTTTGGTTCCTAGTGTATCCCTTGGGCAAGGCGCTGAATAAAGTTATACATTCGCCCTTCCTAAAACCATCCTTGAACTAACTGGCTTTTCATAGCTTTGTTTGTTTCTTGTCTCCCATTAATAAGACAATGTTATTTATAATGGACATGAATATTAAAACGTATATATATATATATATATACACACATATACATTCCTGCAGTTCTTTATTAAGCAGTCATAAAATATACTTCCAGGGTGCGACAAACAGGACACCTATAACCAACAATGATAGCGTAACGTTATGCAAAATGAGACAGTCTTCATTAAAGGTATCAGGTAAAAGATCTTTTCCACTGCAAGAAGGGGTAGTAAGAAAGGAAGGCAGTGATGAGAGTCAAGTCTGGTCAGACACTCTTCTAAAAGGGCATGAGAGAATGTGGGAATATTTAATCCAGCAGGATTATCTGACTGAGAAGTCTGGTTGTTCAGAGACAACAACCAAAAAAACTTGGTCAGTCATATCCATTGATAAAGAAGGAGAAGGAAAATGGAAAGTTGATTCAAGCAAGGTTGTCTGAATGAAGATTTTTGGATCTGGATGATAAGTAAAGAAGGGAGAACCATAAGAAAAATGCTGAGACATTTAAACCTTACAAGAAAATACAAAGCAAAAATGGAGGCAACAAGGAGTAAACTCCAAGGCACACAAGTTGATGAGTTTTTAAATGACAGGTGCCACTTACCAAAAGACCAACCTGGACTTTACAGCTGAAAAGACTGTGAACCAGAGGGACCCAAACAGAGCAGCCATGCTGGTACTCAAGAGATCCACTAATGTCTGTGTTTGTGAACCTAGAGTGCTGTGTCTGCACCAGTGAACCTCCTTCTCTACCAGTGGCAGAGGAGGGAATCTCTGCTGTCTTTGTTTTGCCTGAGTCTCGTGTGTAAATGCGACTGAAAGCAGACAGTAGGAGGGGCAGCCTGTGTGACCAGTCATGCCAATGTCCTATCTGTCTGTGTACTTCTGAGGTACATTCTTAACTTTGCTACCAGTCAGATCTGCAAAGGAGAAAGTGAAGTCTGTGTTCCCCAGACTGGGCAGAGACCCCAGGTCCCCAGGCACCAGGTTCACCCGATAGGCCTGAAAGCAGTGGCTCTGGGCAGAAGTAGGTGCTGAGGCAGACATGCTCTGTGGCCTTTACCTCCCTTAACAGACAAAAACCAGAAACTTGAGGAGGCAAAGGTTGATACATTCACTGCAATTCAATCACCTCTTTCCCTTATTACAAATATAGATATGCTGCTGTGTAAACAAATCATGAGAGATCACAGATGTCAGTATACTTCAGTGCATGCATGTTTGTATCACTGCTTATCCAATGCTGCTCTGATCATGGCTGGGTAATCTCAGAGACACTCTAGCAAATGGTCCACCATGCAGTGCTCCATGCTGACCACTGAAACTGAAAGAATGTATGTGGGACTTAAAACAATTTGTGGTTGAGAGTGTCTCCTTCCATTTGTCAGTGATGACAAAAACAAATTTCCTTCCCATATGTGTGCCAGCAGCTAATGACCTCCTCCCTCCTCAAACAGTGAGCAGTGATATCTTAAACCAAAAATAAGAGCATCTTATTAACACAAAGGGGAAGCTGATGACCACAATTTATTCTTATGTGGTTTTGTCTCATGGGATGATAACTTTCAGAGACAAGCTGACGTGGAAAGCTTGATCTCCTTGACAGTCAACTACTTAGTATTGCAGAGGAAGTGAAAAAATGATTTGGAATATGCATGCAGAAACTCCCAGTGTCTGATCATGCAGCACCCACACACAGCCTATGGTCAACAGGAAAACTGTCACTTGCAAACCTGCCTGTTAGGAGATGTACTTACAGTGCAGAATGAGTACTTGGGAACTGTATTTTCTGAAGCATAAAAAAAAAAAGTAGAAAAAAGGCTGCAGAATCCTATCCTGCTACCATCCTTTTCTAAGTTCAAAGACAGATGAGAAAAGCATTTTAATGTGATCTGAAGGCTAGATATTTTTTTATTTCTGATCTTCAGCACTAGGGAAAAAAAAAAATAAGGGGGGAGAGAAGGGAGAAATGGAAAAAGAAAAGGGAGAGAAAAGCTAATTAAAGGCCACTTAATACACTAAATATAAACACACTACCTTTGCTTGGGACTTCCTTGATCCACAGTACATCAGTGAAGGACAGGAGAAAATACTGGGAATAGTACCATTATGTCATGATTCAAAAGAAATTGTAGAATCATAGAGTCACCAAGGTTGGAAAAGACCCACAGGATCAATCCAACCATCCACTGATCACCAATAGTTCTTACTAAACCATGTCCCTCAACACAGTGTCCAACCGTTCCTTGAACACCTCCAGGGTCAGTGACTCCACCACCTCCCTGGGCAGCCTTTTCCACTGCTTGACCACCCTTTCAGAGAAGTCGTATTTCCTAATGTCCAGCCTAAATCTCCCTTGGCGCAGTTTGAAGCCATTCCCTCTAGTCCTTTCACTAGTTACATGAGAGAAGAGGCCAACCCTCCAGCTCACTACAACCTCCTTCAGGTAGTTATAGAGAGCAATAAGGTCTCCCCTGAGCCTCATCTTGTCCAGATTGAACAATCCCAGCTCCTTCAGCCTCTCCTCATAAGGCCTGTGCTCCAGATCCCTCAAATGTATGTTGGGAAGGACCCGTGAAATCATCTCGTTCAACCATCTACTTTGAGAGGGACTACTGTTCTCACTGGGTCAGCAGATGATTGCATAGCCATATTTGGAAGAATTTCAAAGAGGGAGATTCCACAATGATGGATGTTTCATCTAAGATGCCAGTCTAATATGGTCATCCTTACATTCTCACCTTCTGTTCTCATTTACTGTTTATATTCCATCAATAGCAATGAGTCTTAACAGCCCCAAAGATTCTCATAAGCTTTGGCTTTCTAATCAAAAGCTTTCTTCTTATCTTTAAAAATACTAAACTTCAGTCATTCTTTCAGTAGAATTTGAGTGCAAATCATTACTCTGAGACTACTCTGGAAACAGCCAGTAATCTGGGCTCTTGGTTCTTTTTTCTCTCCTGTATTCTTCATTTTCAGAAAAAAACTAAATTTTTCAAAGGGAAACCCAGTTTCCCTTTAATAATAATAGTTTAAGTTAAACAAACAAACAAACAAACAAACAAAAAACCAAAAGACACCTCTAGCAATAATCATTCAGTATTTCCTATGCTGTGAATATTTGGCAGTAGAACTGGGATAAATGGATCTTTCAGTTAAATGAAAGTACATGGTTTGTTGCATCTATGAATTAGCAGCATAAAGGTAACTGAGGCAGGTAAATGCTGAATAAAACTGGATGATGTACATTACAGAATGAATTGCATTGGTTAGCAAATAGCCTTTATGTGAGGGTGCCCACTGCGCAAAGATGCCAACTAGCACTTAAAATTAATTGCTATACAACCTGAATTGATAATTAGTATGGGTATGCCAGAAGCAATGGAAGTATGATGATTTGGGCTATTTAGTAAAGAATAACCGATGCCTTAAAACAAAACATTGTTCTGTAAAGGCTGAACATCTGTGTTCTCCCTGTGACTGCCACAATTGAGATGAAACTTCCTTCCTTTGAGCTACAGGATATATTTAAATTGGGTGATTAGACCTTTCATCTACTGCATGTGTATCTAAATCTTGATGTTTGGAATCCAAACGTCTCAGTTAGTTAAGGCCATACTTCTGGGTTAAGGTATTAGCCAAGCTGTCAGCCTTGCTGAATTTAAAGGAGCTTTTGGGAAATGTCTGTGATGTTTTAACTCAGATATTCTCAATGAAATTCATCTTAGGGAACACCATTGTCCTACACCCCCCAAGGAAATTTGAATTTGCTATCAGTATGTTTTTTAAACTTACATTTTCATTCCAAGTCACAATGTGGTCATTCCTATCACAACTTTGCTGTCACAGATACCATCAGTCTTCGGTTTTACAAAGCATTGCTGTCCTATAACAATTTTCAGGCCTAAATAAATGGACTTGCTAAGGCAGACAGAAAGTCCAATAGAATAAATAACTGGAAATGATTAAACATTGTTTTAAATTACAAGCTGAAGAAACTTTTTTATTATTTTTATGCTCACAAGAGAGATGCTCCAATTCAAGCTTGTACATAATCTCACTTTTAGATTAACTCCACTGATTTCAAAAGTTTGTCTGGTACAACTATCTTGCTGAAATGTGTCCTGCAATGCAAAGGCATACATAGATCAATTTAGAGGATGTCCTACTAAAGTTAAAGATCACTGAATATATATACTGGGATCATATGCTCATCTATACACATTCCTGCCCAAGGTCAGCTTTGGGGTCAGGCCTTGTTGCTCAGGGTTTTATCCAGTATGGTCTTAAGAACTTCCAAAACTCACAGTCTCCCCAGTAACAGTTCACTCCTTAACAGTTCTTATGGGGAAAAGTCTTTTCTATATCCAACGTGAGCCTATCTTATTTCAGCTTATGCCTATTGTGTTCTCATTCTCCCACCATGCAAGTCTATGAGAAATCTGGTTTCATCTTCTTGATGACTTCCTCATAGTTTCCAGGAGGCTGTTGTTATGTTCCCCAAAGCTAACCATTCTCCAGGCTGAACAACATGTAGTCCATCTGCTTCTCCTCACTGGGCAAGTGCTCCAACCCTGACCAATACAGTGATACTCATTTAACTTTTTCTAGTTTGTAAATGTCTTTCTTGTATGATAGGAGGTGAAACTGGTCACAGTATTTTACATGTGAACTGATTCTGATTATGAGTCAGATTCAGATAATCATATCAGTCAATTTCTGATTATCAATTAGAAATTTTCATGTGATACTAGCCTAAATATTCATCACTAGGGAACAATTTTGAGCTGTCTCTAACTGACTGGAAAATGATGGGAACCTGCAAACAGACAATCATCTACATTGGACTACCTTCGTTAGAAACCTCTCTGTCCATTGACTGCAGAAAGCAGTAGAAACTATAGAGCCTGGCACTTCAGTTTTGGCTGGATGATAAGTTACTCAATGGTTAGAGATAAGCAAGATGAACATTATATGTGTAGGCTACCCCATAATGTACAGTCAGAACTGATTCTTCAAGTAAAAGTTGAGGCAGAATCTGAGAGCTCATAATAGCACACTTTGCTCTTGCCCTGCTTCAAGAATAATGAGAGGCTTTTAGTTTCCAGAACTGTGGAGCTATGAGCCTTTGGAAATTAAAAAAGTATTTTCCCTCTAATTACTTATTTTTTTTCCAAATAAGAGGATTTCGACTTTTAGCTCATTACCCAGAAAGGAATTTGTGTCCCCAGGGATAAGGAAGAAAAACCCAGATTAGCAAAATATTATTTATCATCTATGAAATCTTTTCCATATCTGAGACAACAGTTCTCTGTAAAATAATAAATAAATAAATAAAAACAGAAACAAACAAGCCAAAATGAGAGAAAGTAAATGAAAAACACCATTTTCTGAGGTTAAAGGAATCTCTACGGAAAGTGGACATCATGATGTGTAGATGTGAATCATCTCACTCTAAATATTTTACAGTATCTCTTGCCAACACATTTTTTCTTCATTTCCTTGTTCTTTCATTTTCCTGCTCCCATTATACATTGCATACTCATCCACTTCAAAGATATGATCACCTTCAACTTCTGAAGCTTAGACAACACTGTCAGCCCTCAAAATATCAATTTTTCTGCAATTATAATTTTCCGACCACCTGGAAATAACTCAGCATGGCTTCGTGAGTCACTAGTGCCACTTAGATTACAGTATAGTAATCGGTAGTCTAGGTCATTGCAACTCCTTTCCTATTCAGAATATATGTCAAAACCAGCTTATTTTGTTTGCAGTGTTAATTCAGTGAGTTTTTTTTAAAGATGGAGAGAGCTGTTTAATAATGGACCTGTCCATTAAATAATAAAATGGTACACAGAAAGTTAATGGAGACTCAATTTCTCCGGGCAGAAGAGAAACTTTTTCAAACTTGATACAAATGACAAATTAACCCATGGCTGTCCAACCTTTTGGCTTGCCTGGAATACGCTGAGTGAGGAGGAATTATATTGGGCCTCATATACTTAACTTGCTCCAAAAATTTTGCCTTTTATTTATTTCCTGGAAACTACAACAGCTATAAAGATCACAACAACACTAACTGATAGTGCAATTTCTCAGATACAAAACACTCTATTTCAACACAGTCACTAGCTATGCAATTTCACCAGCGATGAACAAGAGCCCGTGTGCCATGCTCATAGAAGTCTACACCAGCATTGGTGACCCACTTTCACTGCTGAAAAACACCACCCACCACCTCACTGTGTTCATATCCACAGTTTGGTCTCCATAAACATTCATCAAGAGTCAATGAATGTCAATGGATGCAATTTTTTTTTCTGCATGGAAGAATTTAATGACACACCCTTCCTTCATATGCACTTCCATGACAGATGTCATTTTGTCAGACTGCCCCTCTGCTGCCATCTGTCACACAGCAACAACGTGTAACAGAATATTGGTGGGAAGGTTCAAGCTCTACTGCCATACCATTCGCTTCTGATGTTGTGGGTCAACATAATAAAACAGGAGGCATTACTTTTAGAGCAGCCCTCATAAAATGTAAAATATCATTAATATGGAAGTAACAAAACTTTTTAATTTTTAATATTTTTCTTTCAATATTTTAAAAAAGAGAATGCAACAAAAGCATAAAACTAGTGGGATATCTGACCTTGTTTTTGTGAAACTAAGACACCACTGTGATTTGATGGCAGCAGTTGCAGTTCTTAGTGAGTTCTCAAGGTGTTCATCAGAGATTTTTGATCAAGTTTTCACTCTTCCTGTACTTCCCCCTTGACGGGGAGGGGGGGGGGGGGGAATTTGTTCACAAATACACACGCTGCCAAAAAACGATTACATGAAATAGGGATTTTGAAAGTCTGGTAAAGAGACATGATCAAATTATTGAGTAGAACATCTGATTGCAACTCCACATTCCATTTCAAAATTTTCACGTCATGTATTTATATCAACTGAAAATGGTGTTGCAAATGTAAATTGATTTTTTTGCAATCTTGAAACCTATTCTCAATTTTCTTTATCAAACAGGAAAGCATGGCTGTATGTTCTTCACTGCTCAGAGCACTGTGTCTAGCCAGTGTGTCAAAATGTGTACAATATTTGCCATTACTTGATTCGGCACTGTACAGCACTGCTCTTCCCACTCCCTGATTTCAGTCTACACAGCACTGAGAGTGGAATAGCGCAGTGATGGTTTGGTTATTGCTGAGCAATGGGTGTGTGCCTGGAGCTACTCAGTGTTGAAGATATGTTCCCTTATAGCACAGGGCAGGAGGCGGGCTGCATTGCCAGTTAGGCTGGGCCATGGGTTGAACATGCCTGCAATAACCTATTTCTTATTAAAGGATGTAAAAACCATAACTGAATGCACGGATGTTTTTAAATTTTAACTGATTTTATGGGGACAAAGGACATTAAAATCTTTTTAAAATACATTTGTGACCTCCCATTTCATGCTTAAACACACAACTTATGCTTGCATGTCACTTAGAAATGTTTTGGAAGTACAAAATCATCTGCTTATCAAAGTAAGATGATCTATAAGCTGCATCTATGGAACTTTCTCCTCACCTTCTCTTTCCAAACAAAGTCTCTTCTGCCTTTACATCTCAGTCACTTGTTTTTTGTTCAGATCTCGAATTTTCCAGGCCTGTTTCATCCTCACCGTAATTTTCCCTCCAAACAACAACAACAAAAAAAACACAAAAAGCAACAAAACAACTGATCCCTGCAGATTTTGCCAAGTGATTCAACTCCTGAAGCTGAATATATTCACTTTCAAAACAATCAAACTCACTAATCTCAAAAAATCATAAGGTGTTTGTTGTTGTTGTTGTTGTTGTTGTTATTTTCCAATGGTTTAAATTATTTTCAGTCTTTGTTGAAGGCTATTGAGAAATTTATGAATTAAAGTTGATCATGTTTCTTGGAAATGTTACAATGCTGATTAACTGCCTGTGAAAATAAGGAATAAATACAAAGCAGTTCCATGTAATTAATCTTTTCTATTCCTCATTTCTTCCTTATTTATTGACTAAGATATGCTTTCTGAAAGAGGAGTTCATGCCCAGGAATTATAATGGAGCAATATTTAGAACGCTGCTCAGTACTTTGCTTATAGAAATGTGATTTGTGTATCCATCTGACACATTGTAATGATTGATTTGGGGAACATAGGATTAATCATACTTCATTCTCGAGAAATGTTTGCAAATTGCTGTAAGATATCCAGGTAGCAATACAGGAAATAAAGAATTTTGGATAAAGTTGGATTTTCAACTCCATGAGTCAGCTTCACTGGAATTGCACTGCACTTCACTTTTGCCTGAAGTTCAGCCAGGCAAAAATATATTTTTCCTAATCATAATCCTAACTCAGAAAGAACAAGTCTCTGCTCCTATAAAGACACAAAGAACATTAACAGTTGAGATTTCAAATTCCTCTTTCCCACAGAACCATACTTGGGATGTAGCTACCTCTGACCCAGTCTTTGGGATGGGTTTCTTTCCAACAGTGAAGTCATGGCTTGGTTTCCAGCCTTGCCACTCTTCAACTTGTCAAAAAAAAGCAGCATCAGAACACTCAGTGGAAAGTTCTGCTACCAGCTAATAGCAGTCTGGTTATGGACTAGTGATTCACACTGATTTATGGAGAGGTCTTAAATCCTCTGTCAAGCTACATTTACAGTGAAAATGAGCCAATGACTCTTGTCTATTTTCCTTCCCAGGCTATCAGAGCAGCCATTTCCTGACCATGTTTCCTATCCCTAGGGAAGGGCATAATTATGCTGATAATCACTTTCTTGATTCAGTCTGACATGCAATTTCTCTTCTCCTCCAAACCCAACATGCCCTTTTTTAACACACATCTTCCAAAACATGTTTAAATTTTAGATCTCACATGTAGAGACATGCACTGCATTACAGAACTTGGTGTTCACAAATATTAGATTGAATTAATAACAAATTACACAAAAGAACCTCCTTACTTCCCTCTCCCCCTTAATACAGTAGTATAACATTATCATTTCCTTGTGCCACCCCTCTTACTTCGGTTTCCTTGCCTTTGTTTGGGAATTGCCTGTTTGAAACTGCAGCTCTTCATGGAGACAGTACATTTGCTTCCCACAAGTCTGCAAAGCACCTAGACAGCTTGAGCGATAAAAATAATAGCTAAGTAATAACAACTAATGAGTACTGCTTGTGTGGGAGTTTTATTGTTGAGCTAGCTGCAATAAATAGAATCAGCTGAAAATTCTTCCACATAAATGATTTTTGATAGAAAATTAGTTATTTGACTGAAAGAACACTTTCACCAAATAAGACTGCATTCTTTGGGGAGGAAAAAAAAAGAAAACAAAAAAGCAAAAAACAAAACAAAACAAAAAAAAAAAAAAAAAACAAAAAAAACCCACAAGCAGAAACTATTTAATTTCTAAACACCTGTAATCTAAAATGCCCTCTCTGAAAACATTAAATTTTCAGTTAAATGAAAATTGGCTTTATTTCCCACTCAGACATACATATACTACTACATACCACTACACATACTGACATTTATTTACATATGACTTATTCATTCTTTGTGTTCTTTTTTCTCCCTCACTTCTTTTCATTATTATTTGGGTAGTTAATACATGTTTGGAAGGCTAAATCTTAGATTTTTCACCACATAAATGTTTATTATGGTCTAATTATCTGAGACGATAAATGCTGCTGTATTTGCCTTGCATGCTCTAACTGATAACATTAAGTATAAATACATGTATGTATGTATGTAATTTTGAACATGTATAAGATATATTGGCCTTGAATCGTCATATTTCCTCTCATTCTGTTTTAAAGTCAGGCATCATTAGGTGTCACATCTGACATCCCATATCCATTCTGCCATAAGAATTTGAAATCTTACTGTTTGAAATGGACTTGGGTGGAGAGGTGTTCAACTGCAGCAAAAGGTTACTGCTCCATACCTTGTTCAAGATGATGGTGCAAAACTGCCCAGTTAATTCTGAACTGCATAAACCCTATCCTCCAAACACAGCTTAAATTCTGGATCCCAAAAGAAAGACATAGCCAATCTCATAGAGACTGTGCTTAGTTTTTGAGCTGAAGCTGTGCAAATCAACCATGTTTC
The DNA here is from genome assembly GCF_987193195.1 of Phasianus colchicus. Lineage (NCBI taxonomy): Eukaryota > Metazoa > Chordata > Aves > Galliformes > Phasianidae > Phasianus > Phasianus colchicus. The sequence continues at coordinate 88,594,463 of NC_143438.1, forward strand.
ATCTATGCCTTCATTTGAAACTCTTACCATGTTCCATTAACTCCTACCTAATGTTCCATTAGGATTCCAAATGTTCATTCAGAGGTATCCAAGGTGAATTTCCTTTTAAATTATTTTATTTTATTTTATTTTATTTTATTTTTAATTGAAAGAGACTTGCAAAGACTTGGACAAGTTTAGCTGGGGAAGATTTGGTTTAATTTTAAGAAAACATTTATTTTTCAAAATCTTTTCAATCCTCTTTTTCTTTTATTTATAATTTTTTGGGGGCCACACACACATGAACAATGTGTGTGAAAATGAACAATGCACACTTGTATGTTTTCCTATTCCTGCCTTTCTGTACTGAACATGAAACTGTGTCAAAAGAGATTTCTGTCTATTCTAACTTGTTTGTACAACACACACCACAACTAAATTTCTCTCTCTCTGTTTTGTAGAAAAGTTATTTTATGAAATATCATGGAGATAGTTCATTTTTCAACTTAAAATTATTATGGGGAATGCACAGAGCTGTGAAGTCCAGCTACTGAAAGGAGAGACTTTTAATTGGTTTGTAACCAATAGCTGAGGTCACAACTGAGACCAGCTAACAGTTCAGGTTGAGAAGGGTCATGTAGTAAGGTCAGAGATAATTTGTTTCAGAGGCATAAAATTAAAATTTTGATTTATGTAATATGCCTCTTTGGTCACTCCTACAGGACTGCTAGCTATTTTAAATTTGCCTTTTTAGATTAGGCTGTAATGATTAAAATGATCTCTCCCACTGAAAATAAGTGCTTAAAACTGAATATGAAATGATGTACTTAAAATTTGCAGTATGAAAATTCAATAATAATCACACTTTACAGCACAAAACTACAGGGTCCGATTAAGTTTGACATTAGCAAGAACTCTAGCATGATATAAGTAGGAAAAATAACACATTCAACTCAGACTATTCAGCTCTTACTACATTAAAGGAGTAATAAGCTTCTAACATTTCTCCTTCAAGACATAGCAAAAAATTAAAGAGCGTCTTTCCTGTCAGATGTTTCAACAGAAAGTCTAAACAGAAAGAAAAATAAATTTAAAACATACAACCAAACACACACACACAAACACACACACAAAATCAGCGAGGAAATGTACCTTAAGCAGAAACCAAACAAACGTAACCAGAAATTGACATACATTTGAAAAATAAGAGAGTACAACAGCAGTGCTCATTGGAATACAATTTCAAAAATTTTTTTGCATCTTCCTATGAAATGGTGGTTATAGAATCATATAATGTTTTTGCTGGACGGGACCTTAAAGATCAGTTACTTCCAATTTCTCTGACATGGGCAGGGATACCTTCCACTAAACTAATTCAAAGCTCCACCCAACTGGACCTTCAGCAATTCTGGGTATGGAGCATCCACAGCTTCCCTGGGAAACTTGTTTGAGTGCCTCACCACTACCATAGTGAACATTTTCTTCTTTATATCTAATCTAAATCTAACCTCTTTTAGTTTAAATCCACTACTGCTTCTCCTACCACTGCATGTGAAATATACCTCTCCATCTTTCATGTAGGCCCCTTTCAGTACTGGAAAGCTGCTATAAGATCTCCCCAGAACTTTTTATTCTCCAGGTCGAACATCCCCAACATTCTCAGCCTCTCTTCATATGAAGGGCTCCAGACCTTGTGGACTCCTGTTCACTCCTTCCAGCCAGATCACGTCTCTCTTTTGTTGAGAGTGCCAGAACTGATGGAGTCTGAATCAGTGCAGCAGTAGTTGTGATGGTCTATAAAAATTATCAGTAACAAGTCTCAGAGGAGACTGAAAACCTCCCAATCCCTTCTCCTCTTACTGAATAGTAGTTCCTTCTGACTCAGACCCACAAGCAAGAACTACCAGAGAGAAACTGCCTTGTTATTTTACTCCTCTGTGAGCAATATTATTTTATAATGAACCTCAATCAGACTTCATGATTTTTGCAAGTCTGTTAGTCAGAGAACCTGTTTCATCTTGGCCCCTTGTAATGGGATTTGCAATGCAATTATATATACCTGTCTCAGTTGATGTGCCTCGGATTAAAACCTTACGCCTGACTGCATTAGTTTATCACAGAACCGCACACACTCTATAACACACTTCTGCTACCTGTCACAACAGTCAAAGAAATAAAAGAAAAAAAAAAAAGAAAACTGGGAAGTTTCTAAGTGTTGTTGCTATAGCTGTTCTCCTAGTCAGTCTTAATTAATTTCCTTTAAGATTGACAGTAACTTATGTTTTCATCCACAGATCTCAAAATCCTTTCAAAAATTTGGGAATGTATTCATACTTCTTCCTTAAAGAATAACTGAGGATAAAGAAATGATTTTCTATAGAAACAAAGAAATGTCGTCAACTGGACAAGCATCCAATGAACTTCATAGAATCAGAGAATGGTTTGAGTTGGAAGAGGTCTTAAAAAACCATCTAGTGCCAATCCTCCTGCTTGGATAAACCAAACCCATAGTACAGTATGGGACAAAGACCATCTGCAGAATCCAGATTTCAGCCAGAATATTTTTACACTCCAAAAAGATAGGCAGCTTTTTTGTGCAGTTACTAGACTGAGATTCTTAGCTGTTTAAAATGGAACTAGAAAGGATGCTGAATAAATTGCTGATGGGTTGGGATAAGGAAATAGACACATGGGATTTAAGAATAGTTTAAAGATTTCCCATGAATCCAATTTAATTGTGTCAAAAAAAAATATCTGCTGAGGATGAGCAGAGCAGGGATTCTGGATTCTGACTCCTGTCTTGGAACTCCTGCAGTCGGGGAGAACCAAATTAGACAGGAATTTATCTTGAGTTTCTTATAAGCAATTTTTATTTGTTTGTTTGCTTTTTTGTTCTGAAGAGGGCAAAGGGAATAGAAATAGCTGTGATCATGTAATGCATAAAGGTCTGTATATGATAACTTCCCAAACAACATATTTTTCTCAGTATTCTGACCTTCTTTCTTTCTGTTGATCTCTGTTATATGTTACAGTACATCTGTTCTCCTTGGTTATTTTCACTGCAGGCTGGTAGGATTTGTTTCTCTTCCAATATACCAAGTATAAAATAAAGAAGTAATCCTACATTGTGTATAAAATTAATTCCCATGAGATACACCCTATCCTAATGAAGTCAAGTTTTTTAATTATTTTTCTTTCGTACACCAGATCATTTACTCTGAGATGATATTAATTTACTACTGGAATTACAATTGACATCTGGCAATGCACTAAACAATATGGGCCTTCCAATCTATATCATTAGTTACTCATGGTTTTCTGAATTTCTGTTCATTAAGCTCCAAACCCTATTTCCAGTGAAGTCGCAGCTGCTTGCTAGTCACAGGAGAGTTCCTTCTGAAATAAAGAAGCAGGGGTATTTCCCTGCAACAAAAATCAAGGGCTAGAGCTGAGCATCTGTCCAGATGCTTTTGCCTCTGGCTTCATCTATTCTGGCAGTATGCTGTATGATATGCATGATGGTGGAGCTATCATTTACACTTTTCCCTTCCTTCAGTTCCAACAAATCCCTGACATGTGCTGGCAGACACAAGCTTTAGAGATGAGCTGGAGATATTCATTTTGTAGTCAACCTTCTCCAATCAGCAGAGATCTTTGCTCAGAATAGCTATCACTTCCCACAGAGATGAGGACCAAAGGGAGATACATCCAAAGCTGTAAAAAGATAGAAATACATTTTTGGAGTAAAGCAGTTACAAAAGTTTGCTTTCCTGCCTTACTTCTTTACAAATAACCTGTGGACATAGTATTTCTATGACTCAGAGCTCAAGTATGTGGTAAATCTGTGAACTTCCATAGATGTCGGTACTGTTTCCATATGTGGTGTGTGGTTATGGAAAGAAATGGTTGTTATTTAAATGGAAACTAGAGTGGCCTAGTTGTCTCTGTGATCTAGTATTGTCATTGCTAATTGTTTCTAAGGGCAGACATCGCAGGAATGTGGAGTTATTTCTTCCAGCTGAGACAAGCTACTGGCTTAGAACCAGAGGCAATGTTGCCTTGACTCATCCAGCAGATTTTGAACTTCCATCAGACTGCAAACAGTGCTGCTAGATTAGGTCTTAGATGAGGCAATACAAAAGAACTACTTGAAGATCAACTATAGGCTAAGAAGCTCCTTTCTGGCTAAAGCTCTCTTAAGTGTTTTGTACCAGTGGGCATGTCCTGCGTAAGTAATAGCAGAAGTAGAATTGGATGCAGTTGATGTAATGTGCTGAAGTAATTCATGTTCACAGTAGAAAAAGTGATTATAAAACAAAGAAAGAAACAAATCCCTAACATTATTAAATAGTGAATGTTAAAGAAAAATGAGATTTGGAATGCAGAGAGAAGTTTTGAAATTGCTTTCAGGAGCAATGGAGGTACTTAAGAATTAAAAGGCAGTTGCAGACTGATCAGCATCATTCTGTAAAACTCATCTTTGCAGTAAAGAATCCACTGTTTCTGTTATTCATAGACAGGTCTTGGGACTAAAGAAAACACCAGTTTGAATTTATTAAAGTGTACACAAGTGTACACAAAGTAACACAAATGTAGGCAGATAGTTATTTTATGTGTGTATTTATCTACATATGTATTTAAAAAATAAGCATTTGGGTTGTGAAGAATTTTTTTATTCCAGTAATGTTTGACAATGATATTCAACATGAAAAAAATCAACATTGACTGTAAGTATATAGACTGGATAAACTCTCATCAGACTTCTCTTCTAAAAGAGTAGTAAATTAACCACTAAATTAATTTGTAGCGAATAGAAAAAGTCAGGAAGAAGGAGGGATGGGAAAGCTAACAGGCTCACAGAAAGTGAGAAAAAATGAGTGGTTTTTGATCTGTAGTCTTTGAGTTCCCTATGGATGTATGAGATGTACTAGATCCATGAATTTTATGAAAATCCAGCCTATTGGTTGTTAGTATGCTAAAACTCAATTCAGGAAGATATATATTTCTCATGGAATTTTTTTTTTAGGAATCTTTGTACTGAGAAAATTTGGAAGAAATTTTTACATTAACTGAGGTGTATTGGTTGCATAAAACTCATTTCTGTGATTCTTTGTCACACCTTATGTTCTCATATTCTTCCTTTCGTTTCATCGAAATAGTTGAAAGCAATGAAAACTGTTCCTTGATTGTCATCTAAATAATCTAATTTTTTCTTTGTTTTAACTTAAGAATTGCATAAATTCTTACTTAAAATGCATTTCATTCTTTATCTGTCTGAGACCCACATTATTATTCCTGAGAGGAAAAGACTTGTTTTATTTGTTATGTGACTGAAAACAAGGCCTTTAAGAAAAATAATAGAGGGATGTCCATGGACATTATCCTAGTCCTTTGTTTGTATGTGCTCAACTTGATTGCCCCAAAGGAACAACAGCTGAAAATGATTTCTCCTGGTTACACAACCACATATGTTTATCTTATTGATGTGCTCATAGTAACCGTTAATCCCTACAGCTTGTTGAGCAGGTTATCTCACATGGGTGCCACTGAACAAGCTTTGACACAAAAATTGCTCCAGTTTCTTACAAATAAACCAATGGCTGTTAATGAACTTTTCAAAGTATAAACTGAATAGGACTTTGAGAGAGAAGGAGGACAGCATTGGGTAAGAACTCTGAGCCAAACAAATAGGCAAGTTTATACTGAAACTTAGTGATGACTAGACAATAACTGAGGCAACTAATTAAAGTAATCAAGTAAGATATTAAGTAAAACTGGAATAGAAATGCCTCTAGGGCTGAGCAGAGATGTGTTACTAATATGGTCTCCCCTTTTCCATCTTCTCTTCCCATCAGTTTTCCAATCAGTATTTTCCATTCACTTTCTGGAGTACTCAGAGCTGTGACTGGCAATTTGTTCCAGCTCAGCTCTTGGTAAGTAGTACCACCATTTGAAACAAAGTCAGCTGACAAGGATGATTTACTAGTGGAACTGAACTCAGCTAGTGCAGGCATGTGATCATCTGATTGAGAACATCTGGAATTAATCACAGTTTTTGGATGAAGACAGAGTAAGGGTTAAAATACACAGCTTATTAACACCAGCACTATGGAGAAAATATCTAGACTATGGAAACCAGCCAGACACAGGATGATGCTTACATAATGAAAGTCACAAACCAAGCCTTCAGTCTGTGTTAATTGGGATTTTTGTTGACATAATTATCCAAGACACTGAGTAGTATATTCTGCTCAGATTTCCAGGGTGCGTGTGTGTCATGACATTTTCTTTCTTCCTTTCTTTTTTTCAAAACAAGTATGCTGTGTCTGAGGAAGATTCTTCCTTTGCAATGACTGATTTGAATCTGAAAAGCAAAAATAAAAATATGAAAGTAAATCACACCAGTTATGGGAAGATTATTAAAGAACATAAGCAGGAATGAACAGTTCACTAAAGCACTGTTCCCTTTTCTTAGGCCAGCTTTAAAAACTGTTGCAGATAACAGATTTGAATTTGAAAAGGAGTAACTTATAAGGAGGCAATAAGAAAATAAATTTTAAAAATCAACTTTTTTCACATAGCAATTCTTCAATCCAATATAGTCACTCTATACTGTCCCCATGTAGCCCATCTGGCATTCAAATTCCAGAAAATAATTTTGACACTTTATCAACAGAAATGAAAACGATGTATGATCCAAAATAGTTTTTGTTAAACTTAATTGAATTACCTGAGTATAATTCTATCACTGATTCTCAAGGCTTTGGCTGTGCAGTCTTCTAAATACTAAAGGTATTTCTTGTGATTGTGTTATCTCTACTTTGCCCTGTATGCAGTTAAACAAAATCCTTTTGAAGCTTTGCTGTGGAGCTTCTGTTCAATAACAATTGACTGAGGTTTTGCTACTTGTGTGCCAGTATGACATGTACAGTAGCATGCCTCCTTCTGTAGCCATTAGATCTGAATGCTCCCTCAGCCTGTTTTGAACTGCTGTTTTCCCTCAGTACATGTGCTTTATTTACAATTCTTTTACAGTACCCCCTGTCTAGGTCTTTAAGACTCCTCTTAGCAATATGCTCAGTTTCATCCCACATCTCTCTCTTGATTCACTTCTGGCTCCACTATCACCCCTAGTATGTGTAATCCTTCATCTTATTTTAGCTCCAAATTCAACTTAGAAGTAGTTTGCACATTTCATTGATCATTATTTTACAATGTCAACTTAGCTACTACTATTATTATTGTTATATATTCTTCATACTATTTATATAGAATATATATATTACAATAATTATTAATTATATAATAGTTATAACTATTATTACAGGTCTGCCAGAGACGTTGTGGATGCCCCATCCCTGGAGGCATTCAAGGCCAGGCTGGATGTGGCTCTGGGCAGCCTGGTATACTGGTTGGCGACCCTGCACGTAGCAGGGGGGTTGAAACTAAATGATCATTGTGGTTCTTTTCAACCCAGGCCATTCTATGATTCTATGATTATCTGGGCTAAGGTAATTTGGACATTTTGCACAATACTAATATGTTTTTATGAAATAAGTAAGGAAGGCATGTCCTATGGAAAGAGGCTGAGGACACTTGGGTTGTCCAGTATGGAGAAAAGGAAGCTGAGAGGCAACCTCATTGCTCTTGGTAACTTCTGAGGAGGGGAACGGAAGTGACACTCTCTGCATCCCGGTAAGCCATGATAGAACACACAAGAACTCAAAGCTGTAACAGACGAGGTTCAAACTGGATATAAGGAAAAAATTACCTGCCATGAGAATTGTCAAACACTGGAATAGGCTTGCTAAAGTGGTGGATGATGCCCCATGCCTTCCATTGTTCATTAAGCATTTGGATGACACCCTCAATATGTTTTAACTATTGGTTTGCCCTGAGTGGTCAGGCAGCTGGACTTCATGATCTTTGCAGGTCCCCTGCAACTGAATCTATCCTATCCTATCCTATCCTATCCTATCCTATCCTATCCTATCCTATCCTATCCTATCCTATCTGTCCTGTCCTGTCCTGTCCTGTCCTTTTTTAACCCATTCCATTCCACAGAAAGTGAAGTGGCATAGAAAGGTTTGCATTTTGAGAAATAATAGATTCCTAGGCCAGCAATGCTCAAACATCTCTTTCATCTCTTTCCATAGGTGTATTATAGCAGAGATTATCTTGTGGGTAATGTTTCTTTGCTTATTCTCTAAATTTTGTGGAGTTAGAATCACTTCCCGCCTTTCTTAATTTATCACTGTCCGCAGAAGATAATGCATCTGAAATAAGTCACTAGTTTTCTGGTAACTTTATTTGAAATTTTACTTAATTTATCTACTCTTGTACCACAGCATTCTTATATGTTCAGCATCATCAAATTACCTTAATGATAGAATTCAATTATCAGCATTTGACTCAGTCCCTGTGTGGGAGATAAGTATACACTTAAAGTTAAGGATACACTCAAAAGCTTCACTAAATCAGGGTCATAGTTAATGATATTATTTCATTCCTCCTTTTCCTAAATTACATGATTAGACAGTGCCAATATTCTTCTTTTAATGACTGGAAAGCCAAGGGCAGTTTCATCATTTAGTTTTTTCCATACCCATCTGTTTTATGTAGAATACTCTCTTTGTGTCTGAAGAGATGAATTACTGTAGAGACATTGATTCTGTGTAATTTCCCTTCAGGTTTAACACAACACTTTATTCTTCAAGCAAATATCTCCTCCGAGCTGATAAATTACACTTTCACTAGTATACTACTGTTGCTCTTACAGTCATGACAGTGTTTTTCAGGTTGTTGGCCTGGTGATATCTCTATGGATATTACATCAGGTTATCATTTAACACTGGAACTACTTACATCATAAGTGGCTATCTGATGCAGCACCATGATCTAAGAAAAGGGAACATTTTATAATCAATTGTATGTGTCTCATGTCAAATATCTGTGTAAGAACCCTTGTACTTAGGGTGATACTTGCACATAATTAAAATATATAATTAATAATGTCTAATAATTATAATGCAACTCTACTGACAGAACTTGACTAGCAATATAAGTTAGCTTCTAATTTGAAGACATCATTATTAACACACTCTTTAGAGCCTCCATGCAGAAACCGAAAGAAAACTAAAATAAGATTTTTAGTGCTTAGTGACCTAATTTTCCCCTACTCAAAGATTAATTAGTTTAGGAAGCAATATTTATATTAAGTAGAGTAAATAAAACACCAACAAGACAGATAATCAAGGCAACATGCAATACCTGATTTATAAACTGTAGCTGCAGTATTTTTAGCAGTCTTTTTCTTTGGGGAAGTAACTGATGGGAAATTTTGTGGCATCCAGTATTTCCACTCCATAGGAATTCTATAGGAATCTTCCTGGAAATTCTCTATGGAAGACAGTCATGGATGAAAGAATGATCCAGGTGCACTGATTGATTTTAAAGAATCACTTCCTCTAATTTGATATATAGGAAAGCAAGAAAAGTGAGAAGAGTTCCAGTGTGAATGGATAGGAGATTCTGAGAAATCTCCTGAAAAGAAGCAAGGTGGAAGCAAAGAAGGATGATCCAAGAGGAAAAGAAGAGACAATGGCTGATAGTGAAGAGATGGGGGTAAGGAAAGCCAAAGCAAAGTTGAAACTGAATCTGGAGAGAGCGGTGGAGGGTGAAAATAAATATTTCTTGAAGTTATATCAGCAACAAAAGGAATTCTAGGGAAAATGTAGACCTGCTACAAATGGGGCAGAAGACCTGAAGACAACAGGGGATGGGAAAGGTACAGGTAATCAGTGCTTTCTTTGCTCCAGTCTTTACTGGTAAGACGGATGTTCATGAGCCACAGACCACTGAGAGCAAAAGATAAGTTTGACAAAGAAAGACCTATCTTCTATGGAGAATGGTTTGGTAAGAGAACATTTGCACAAACTGGACATGCGCTAATCAGTCCATGATATATCTCAGAACATAACTGCAGCCTACTGTAGGGAACCTGCTTTAGCAAGGGGGTTGAGCTTGATTCCCAGTCACTTCCAATCCATATGATTCTATGTGACTCTCTGATAATTGCAAGTGCTACGGGAGCTCACTGATGTAAGATAACGCTTTTGACCATCTCAGAAATGTTGTGGCAACTGGGAGAGATTTATGAGGCCTGGAAGAAAGCAAATATCAATTCTATCTTAAGAAAAAAAGGATGCAAGGAATTGCAGGCCAGTCAGCCTTATTTCCATTCTGTGGAAGATGATGGATTGATTAGTTCTTTAAAACATTTCCAAAAATATAAAGGACGGTGTGATTAGGAGGTGTCAGCAGGTATGTGTGAAGAGGAAATTCTGCCTTACCAATCTTCTAAGACAAAATAACTAGTTTGCTAGAAGAGAGGAGATCAGTTCATCTTTTTTTCTTGACTTTAGCAAAGTTTTCACAGTGTTCCTTATAACAACCCCATAGAGAAATGACTGAAATAAGGACTAGGTAAGTGAACAGGAAACTATGCTAAATACTGGATGAGCTGCATAGCTGAAAAGTTATAATATGAGGGACAAAATCAAGACAGTGACCAAGCACTAGTGGTAAATCCAATGGTTGATACTAGGAACAGTACCATTGAACTCCTTTATTAATAACTTAGGTGGTGGGACAGAGTGAGTTTTCAGACACTAAGCTGGGAGGAAAAGTTGAAACACCAGGAAATTGCGTTGGCATTCAAAGTGACTTTGGTAGATTAGACAAATGGGCTGACAGGTGTTTCATAACATGCAGGGTCCTGCACATAGAAATACTTAAGCAGGTTGCTTCATGCCACTAACAGAATTGTAAATGGTATAGAGAGTTTTCTGGGGGTCATATAGTTTTGTAAGTGATTTAGACTTCTTCAGTTGTTAGAGTTCTTTTTCCTATAATGTCTGAATCTGATTTGTGAAACTAGCAGCTTTTACCTAGGGTTACAAATGAGGTAAAGAGAGAAAGTTTCACTGCTTCAGGGCTTTCTTTAACAAAATTCTCTATATTGGTTGATTTGTACTGAATCTTGTAGCTTTCTCATTGACTTTAAATTACAAAACTGTTGTTTCCTGTCATACACTACCAGAAAGTGGTTGATTGCTCAGCAAATCCAGATTTTCTCTGAATATGTTTAAAGAGATGAAAACACTCATTTGCAAAGTTAGCTGTATTTGACAAATAATTGGTAGAACTTATCAACTAAGCAATGCTATTTTTTTCCTGTCACTGGAAGAACGAATCTTCTTAATGTCTGGTTTTGCTGCAGTCTTCTTGGACCGATTCTTTTCTTCCTTAAACATGGAAAAAATAAACATGGAAAGACATATTTCTATACCGAACCAGAGAAACAAAACAGTGGAGCCCTTCAGAGGTATAGGGAAACACTGCTCCAACAGTTACATTCCTGATATGTGTATGTTTATGTATATAAATTATATAGTGAAAAGATTACTAGGAAAGTCTGGAAATGTAGCATCTTTTAGTGAAACTTTAATCCCATTGCATCTGGTAGTAGAATTTCTATTGATTTCTCTCATAATGTCAGCTATAGACAGGAAAAGGCAAAAGTACAAATTTAGTTCTCATTTGCTCATAAGGATCAATATGCAAACAGACATGTAATATGATGAAAGATTAATTCGCATTTTCTTTCACCTTGGCATTTCAAGAACTAATATGGATCCCTTCCCTCTTCAAACATACTATATTGATTTGTCTTAATCTTAATAAATCTTAAAGTAGTTTAGATTACTGTATGCACTTATAATTTGGGCTACATACACAAAAAGATGTAGTTTGAATAAGAAGGGCTTAGTTACAATTTCAGCATCTACACCCAAATCTCTGAACGAAAGATCTTGCTTTTCCACATTTTTGTTGTTCAGATCCAACTTTGCTTTGCACTACTTTAATCTGTAAACTATTAAACTACTCTTCTGAGGTATGGTATGGAGGTTATATGTGGAACTGCTCTCCCACATTCAAATTCATCTGAAAATTACTTAGCTGTCTGAGCTTTTTCCTGAAAGCATTTTGTCTCAAATTAAGCAAGTTAAAACAGTTGTTTTCCAGAAGTGTTTTTGAACTGGCATTTGAAAAAAATCATGATCTGTTGAGTGGCTCAGACTTAAAACTAGGGGTCATCAAAGGAAATTTGGATGTCTCAGGCCATTTCTGAATCTAGCCCATGTCAAGAGTGCTCAGAGTGAATGTTTGTTGCTGTTCCAAAACCATAAAAAATGTTCTGAAAATGCTGCAAAAGATAATTGGTGTTTAGAACTTTTTTTTTTTTCTCTCTGTATTGTAAATAGGAAAACCTCCTCAATGCAAGTAAAAGATTCCTTACACTAAATTGAAACTTGCTTTGCCCAGCCCCAAGGTGGTTCTCTTTCAAGTCTCTCCCCATCATTACTTAACAGAATGTTCTTTGGAAGATATTCCTAAGTGCCTAATCTAAGCATCTGCCATGCTTACAATTCATAGTTTAGCTTCTCAACCAATTTTTCTGCTTCTAAATCATATGAACAGTCGTATTTCTGATGTCTGCTGTTCATTGTACCTCAAGATTTCATTATCCTGTGTCTAATAGTGTGTCCATTCTAGCTAATGCTTTTCCCATACTTTTTGCTGATATGGATTATCTAATGTGTTTTAATTTTGTTGTTGACCAAAGCTCTGGACATTTCCACTGTAGGAACACTACTTTACAATGCTCTCCTCTATTCATCTGCTGTTTTCATGAAACTTCTTTGCCCTTAAGAGCTTTGAGACCTTTTCCCTTTCTCACAGATAGCTGAAGTTTAAAATTAAGTTTTAACAATATTTGGAGGGAGGACAAGCAAATGACAGACAACACACAAGTTGATTATATAAATTTCATTGTCCCAAGAAAACAATTTTAAAAATATGACCATTTTGAAAATGACAAAAGAAAGATCAGAACATCAAAGTGTTTTCAAAAAGCCTGAATTATCATATTCAATAGAGCATAAAATGTGCGGAAAGAGGTGACCAAGATTTTGCTGTGAAACTCAAGAAATATATAAACAGTGATACCAATACAGTATTTTACAGGTATAATAAACACACAGTTGTGTTTTCATTTTGAATTTCCTGTTTATTCCTTATTTGACTCATCTTCTTGTGTTGGATAACTTGCACTCTGTAAGTGGTCATTTAACACCACGGACATCCACAGCTAGTTCAGCTTGCCCAGAGACTTATCCAGTCTCATCTTGAAAGTCTCCAGGGACGGGGCATCAATCACATCACGAGACATCCTGTTCCAGTGCCTCACCACCTTCACAATAAAAGATTATTTCCTTATATCTAACCTAAACCTACTCTCTTTGAACTTGAAACCATTTCCCCTTGCTCTGTCACCAGAGATCCTGCTAAAGAGTCCGTCTCCTTCTTTCCTGCTGCTATCAGGTCACCTCAGAGTTTTCTCTTCTTCAGGCTGAACAGCCCCAGCTCTCTCAGCCTGTCCTCAGAGGAGAGGTGTTCCATTCCTTGGGTCATTTTTGAGGTCCTCCTCTGGACATGCTCCAACAGATTCATGTCTCTCCCGTACTTAGGACTCCACATCTGGATGCAGTATTCCTGGTGAGGCCTCACCAGTGCTGAGTAGAGGGGCAGGATCACCTCCCTTGACCTGCTGGTCATGCTGCTATTGATGCAGCCCAGAACCCTTATCATTTCTCTCCATTCTTCTCAAAATATTTTCATAATCATAGAGCTCATCTGACAAATGTATTCCTTAAGAAGCAGCCTTCTATACCTGTCTCCTTGTTCATACATATGACATTAAATACAGGATTTTCTGGTTTGCCTTCATGGTGGTGAACATTCCCTGTAAACAAGTCCCATATCAATGCATTACGATTATTGAAACATCTTTAAATTGTCTTTCTCTACAAAGTTTACAACATACCTACCAACAGCTAGAACTCTGTTATGTGGGAATGAGTCAATTGATATGGTTGCAGTATTTCCTTACATTTTCCTCTCTTCTGTTAATTGCTTTTTTGCCTTGAGTCATAAAGATGAGAAACTATTCAGGGCAGTGTTACCTTCTTCTCTGGCATGGATAAGATGCAGAATGATTTCACAGTTTAGCTGTGGGATTATAAAAATATTACTGAATAATCTTGTTAAAAAAAGGGATTAAATAAGACGAGTTCTTGTTATGAGCAAAGTTATTTAGAAAATACAAGAATAAAAACTTCTAACTATGTGGCAGGAGTAGTGGATTATCCCATCCTTAAGGCCTAGAAGCGACAGGAGAACAGAGCAGATGCAGGCACCTTTGTAGATCAAATCATGTAATTATATTCAATGAAAATTATTCCTTACTGTAAGTTGTGTTTTTCCAGAGAAGTCTACAGAGATCAAATTTTACCTATAATTGTAATCCATTATCTGTTGATCTTTCTATTTTGATGCTCTGTGGTCCCATTACTTTTAAGGCTGCCTAATGATGAGTCTTGCTAGCTGCAGGCTTTGATGTGTAATGCATTCATTAATCACCTTTGATATTCACCTCCTCTGTAATGTAATAGGTTACTGTAGTGTGGGATGTTTTCCACCTTTCCAGGATCTGTGGCTTGGCCAGCAAACTGCAATCAGTGACTTCCTTTTCATCTGATATGTGCCTTTTCATCTGGATACCCTGACATACAGCTAAGTTTGTTTAGGCTCATTGCTCTAGTTAGGATTCACTCCTCCTCTTTCTCCCTTTTCTCAGTTTAACTAAATAGTCATTATTATTACATCTTGGGAATGCTTCTGATGCTCTTTGGGAGACAATGATGCAACTTTTAGCACAGTATTTATCCAGCAGCTTGTCTAGTCACTGATGTTGTGTAAAGTTCTCCCTCCACTGAGGAATAGTCTACATTTGCAAAGGGTGGTTTAGGGCATGAAATGTAAGAGGTCTTCTTTGTCATGCAGACCTTCTCTGATTCAGATTTCTGTTTTTCTTGTGCTGCTTGCAATATATTTGGTTGTTCTGTGATTTATGAATAAGGCATGTTTTCTTAACTACAGATGACAAGCTTTTGCCCAAGCCTGATTTTCCTCCTAACTGAATCAAAACACTCTGTAGCAGTTGCTTTGCAAGTGATAATGCAGCTTGAAAAAGTGAGCAAAGCATGCCTAAACACATCTTTCACCCTAATGTCTATGTAGAACAGATGCTCAGGAGTGCAATTGCATGTACTTCAGTGTGGGATCAGCTGTAATACACAAACTTGCCACTTGGGGATTGTGAGAAAATATGCGTTAAATGGCTCATATCCAGAAACTGCATTAATACTGGATTTGGGCCAATAGTATTTGTAGTTGTTACTTTAAAGGCCATGGTATATCTATAAGTGTGGAGAGTAAGAAGAATTCAGACTTGCTTAAAAGAAACATCTGATTAGTCTATAAAAGCCATAGTCACAAGTGACCAAAGCAAGAGTTTGTAATTAAAATTAAGGAGCATATTTTTAAGTTGGAGTCTGATCAAAAGTTGTGAATAGTGTGCTTCCACACTACATAGACAGAACGGACTTCTTGCCCTAACTACGTAGGTCACTATGAAAATAATGTCTCCTATCTATTTCTTTCCATGGAACCAATAACAGATACAAAGAGCACAACAAAACTAATTGACTCTCAGCTACAAAACACTATGTTTCCAGCAGAGTCACATCCACTGTTTCATCTCCATATATGTTCAGCAAGCATCAGTGAAGGTCACTGGGTGCAATTTTTTCTGTTTGGAGGAACTGAGTTACGTATCTTTACTCCATACACACATCCATGTCAGACTTTGTCAGATTGCCCCACTGCTACTATCTGCTGCAATGCAACAAGCTGCAATGGAATGCTGGTGGGAAGGTTTTGCCTTTACAATCATAGCACCAACATCGATCTCTGATGTTTTGGGACACGTTTCTCTGTCTTTCTTGTATCCTCCCTCTATGAACAATGAGTGTTCTGCAACCCTCAGATCCAAAAAAGACATATTATTGTGCATTGAAATGTAATTCAGTTAATGCTCTCAAATTATCTACACCATAGAAAATGTAGTGACAATCACTTGAAGAACAGAATAATATTACTCCTGTTACGGTATGGTCGTGTATGTGATTGTTGGTTTGCACTATAATCCTCTAGGTAAGAACTTGATGATAGGTAAGGAAGGAGGGGTGGTGACATGGCTCTCTATGTTAGACAGTGTTTTGATGTTGTTGACCTTGGGGCTGGGAATGATAAGATTGAATCTCTATGGGCAAGGATTGGGCAGAAGGGCCAGCGATTCAGGTGGAAAAAGTTAGAGTCCTATTTTTCCACCTGGACTGAAACAAGTCCATGGAGCTCGATGGGATCCACCTAAGGGTGCTGAGAGAGCTGACAGAGGTAATTGCCAAATCACTTTCCATTATTTCTCAGTGTTCCTGGTCAATCCCATAGGATTGGAGCCTTGCCAATGTGATTTGAATCTACAAGAAGGGTTGTAAGGAGGATCTGGGGAACAGCCTCTCCTATGTGCCATGAAAGGTTAATGGAGAGGGAGAAAGGTTAACTGAGGGAGATCACACAGCATATGTGGAACTACACAGGACTAGCCTGCATTGGTTCATGAAAGGCAGGTCCTGCTTGACCAACATGGTCTCATTCTATGATCGAGTCACCTTACTGCTGGATGAGGGAAAGTCTGTTGATGCAGTCTACCTAGATTTCAACAAGGTCTTTGATACTGTCACCCACAGCATTCTGGAGAAGCTGGTAGCCTGTGTCTTGGACAGATACACTCTTTGCTGGGTAAAGAACTAACTTGAGCCAGGCCCCGAGAGTGGTGGTGAATGGAGATAAATCTAGCTGGCAACTGGTCATGAGTTGTGTTCCTCAGGGGTCAGTATTGAGTCCTGTCCTGCTCTTTATTGATGACCTGGACAAGGGGATTGAGTGCACCCTCAGTGAGTTTGCAGATAGCACCATGTTGGGAGGAACTGTCAATCTGCCTGGGAGTAGGAAAGCCCTACAGAGAGCTCTGTACAGGCTGGATAGCTGAGCTGAAGCCAGTGGGATGAAGTTCAACAAGACCAAGTGCTAGGTCCTGCACTTTGGCCACAACAATCCCAGGCAACAATACAGGTTTAGGTCACAGTGATTGGAAGACCATGTGGAAAAAACACACTTGGGGGTATTGGTTGACACTCAGCTGAACACGAGCCAGCACTGTGTCCAGGTAGCCAAGAAAGCAAATGGCATCCTGCCTTTTACCAGAAATAGTGCTGACAGCAGGAGGAAGGAAGTGATAATCTGTCTGTACTCAACACTGGTGAGGCCTCACCTTGAGTACTGTGGTCACTTTTGGTCCCCTCACTACAAGGAAGACATTGAGTTTCTGAAGCATGTTCAGAGAAGGGCAACAAAACTGGTGAGGTGAGATGTATGGAGCACAAGTCGTATGAGGAGCTGCTGAGGGAACTGGAATTGTTTAGTCTAGAAAAGAGGAGACTCAGGGGAAAACCTATTGCTCTCTACAACTACCTGAAAGAAATTGTGATGAGGTGGGGCTTTTCTCTCACATAACTCATGATAGAACTAGACGGAATGGCCTCAAGTTACAGCAGGGGAGATTTAGGTTGTATGTTAGAAAAAAATTCTTCTCTAAAAGGTGCTGGAACTGCCCATGAAAGTGGTGGAGTCACCGTCCAAGAAATGTTCAAGAAATGTTTAGATGCTCTACTAAGGGACATGGTTTAGTGAGGAAATATTGGTGGTAAGTGGACAGTTGGACTGGATGGTCTGGGAGGTCTTTTCCAATACTGGTGATTCTTTGATTCTTTGATTGCTTTAGAATGTCTTTCTGCTGTCTTTGTCAAAGAGAACATTGTCCTTGTTCTGAAAGAAGATCAAGAAACCTATTTCCACAAGATGTGAAGATATGTTAGGACTTAAAGGCAGCCCTTTACAGGACTATGCCATGAACAGCAACTGCATGTAAAAATTATTTTTTCAGAAATGGCTCTCTAGCTGATGTTTCTAGGGAGACAAGGGTTCAACAAAAGTTATGGTCAGACCTTTAATTCTTCAGTGCTGTCTAGATTTTGATACTTTTGTGTGTTTGAGTCAACATCATGAAGACTTTTTTTTTTTTTCACTAATCAAATAATTCTATGCCTATATAAATGTATTTCCATTAGTGAAAAAAAATATGTACAATACAAAGAGCTTTTATTGTTTGAACTGATGTAACAAAGTCCCAAAGGAAATATATATATATATATATAATAAGCTTTTGTCTTCTACTTGCCATGTTTTTTGACATGGTTTAAACTATTTATTATTTCTATTTTGTGTAGTAAAAAATTGATACCACTACACTATATACTCTAAATGTCTGTTCTTCTGTTGTAATACAACATTCCAGCCCCAAACTCATTTTAACAGCATTTTTTTCTCTTTTTTTTAACTTTCACTTTAATTACCTAAAGAAAAAAAGAACTTTTAAAAGAATGTGATTTGTTAAGAAAATTGAGATTATTTGGAAGCAAAATAAAATTAAATAATTGGTTTACTTTAAGTATAAAATACTATGTTTTGTTTCTATTTCTTATATCTCCAAGATAGCTCTCATAACATCTGGACACGAGTGGAACAGGTTTCCCAGGGTAGTGGTTATGTCGTAAAGCCTACTGGAGTATAAGGAGTGTTTGGGCAAAACTCTCAGACATAGGATTTGAATTTTGGGTTATCCTGTGTGGATCCCTTCCCACAGAATATTCTCTGATTCCATTATTCAAGGAATTATATCAAATAACTCGTTCTACCTACCACAGCTGTTTTAATCAGACTTTCTCATCTCTTTTTCTTCAGTTCTTTCTTAATGGTAAAGAAAGGGAGGAAAAAAAAAACATACACACATGCTCCATGAATGTCACATGCTACTTTTTCTTCTATTAGATATGGAGGTCAACTGTGTAAAACCAGTAGTTGCAGTAAGCCAGTTTAGACTGAGAAAATGAACCATTAATAATAGAAAAAATCTGGTTGGATCTCAGCTCATGTACTGCTCTAGCATGTAGTTAATACCCGGTCACTGAGAAAACCAAATACACTCTGTGTTTGCATATAATGTTTAGGAGAAAAGCCTGAGAAGCTGTCACTTCAGGAAATGTGGATCAGATGGTTAAAAATGTAGCAATCATTCTTTGGTGGGCTGTTAGTTTCCAGAGAGAGTCCATGTGTCCCTAAAAAGATGGCAGCTGCACTGCAAGCTCTGAAAAGGGAAACAGATTTAAAAACTGCAAACGAAAATTTGGAAAGCATCAGAAAGAATGCACATCACACAAATAAAAAGAATGATGTAAAGAAGTGCAAAATTCTTGATTCATTTTATTCATCCTACTCCTAAACATCTCTAATGATGATTGCACAAAGTCTCATGGATACCACCTCCATCATTAACAGTTTTCTAATGTCTGATGTTCCTTCTCCTAAGCAGAGTAGACATGGTAGAAAATAAATATAGTAATATACATTAATCAGTTATGATATCTTATTAAATTCCAGGTGTGTTTGTCAATCTTCATTCCTCTAAACTAAGCAATCCCGATTTCTTCAGTCTTTACTCACATATTCTCAGGGATTGATTTTTTTTGTTGGTCACTTTAGATCATGTCCATCAGGCCCCAAAACTCATTATTATTATTATTATTATCATCACTATTATTATTATTACAATATAGTACACACAAATGAAAACTAATAATGTGAATGTTGTTTCAAGGAAAAAAAAATGATTATTAAATTCCCACTGTACAAACCAGCAATGCTAAGTTCAGTTATCTGTGCACGGGTATCTATAAACATGTTTTGATCATAAAGAGATAAGACTATGCCAAATAGACATTCCCAGCACTATTCTAAGAACAAACTTTAACATAAATTAGCATAAAGCCGTAAAAACAATGTAGTGAAACAGTTTTGATCCACAGCAGTTGAAGAGCTTGCATAGAACTTTGTCATCAATAATTCTTATAAAGGTTTGGGAAATGTAGATAGGACATCTGAAGTAAACTCCCCATGAAAAGAATTTGGAAGCAGTGTCCAAAATGACAGGGATCTCACCTCTGTTAACAGCAATATCCTGCAAACCACTCAAAGAAAGTTTGCATGTCAGCAGTTCTGCTACCATAGGTTTAATATTCCAGCTATTTTAAAATGTTTGGGTCTGAAACTTGAACTATATGTGTCAGTCCACAGAATATTTTCTTTTATTTAAAAAAATGATTTAAATCACTGTCTGAAAAGTGGAAGGCACTTTCGTGTTTGCTTAAAATGAGTATAAGACTTTCTTCTCATCATAGCTGAGATCAATAATAATATTCTGCTGATAGGTAAACTGTAGAGGAAGCGAGCCCTTAATTCCTTTCAAGTCTTTGCACTTTCTTCTTGTTAGTGACACTGAAAAAATAGAGAAAAGGCAGTCATAATGTATTTGACAGTGCTTGGACAGTTAAGCACTTTTGTACATCATTACTGCAACATCTTAGCAGCACAGCCTTTAACACCTTCAGATGCAGAACCCCTGATTCTTGGATATCTTCA
Source organism: Phasianus colchicus (assembly GCF_987193195.1). Taxonomy (NCBI): domain Eukaryota; kingdom Metazoa; phylum Chordata; class Aves; order Galliformes; family Phasianidae; genus Phasianus; species Phasianus colchicus. The sequence goes on from NC_143438.1 coordinate 88,615,064, forward strand.
TGAATGTACAGGGAGTTGTCTAGCAAGATCCTCATGTGGTAGCAGCCATCTGGAGAAGTTTTGGAATAGGTACACATCTAAGCCATCCAAGGCTTTATTTTTTAAAAAAATATGGATGCGGGAAGTAAATCATGCAGTTGGACCAACAGATGTAGACTGAAATATGTTTATAAAATACTGAGTACATTTTAATTTCTCCACCTAGAAAACTAATTTGTACATTCTTGTATTATCTTATACAGAGCGTGGGTGAATAGTAGGTCCACTGAGTGGAAAGGGATCTAATTAAAGCTCTTATTTTCTGTTATGCAAACTGACATCTCCATCTATTGCTGGCAGAAGTTATATGGTTTTACACAAGATAAATAGCTGCCCCCAAACACAGGAATTTGCTATTATTTATTATGTATAACCTTGTATTTATTATTCATCTCTGTAGTGAAATGTTTCTTGTACATTTTTTCCCAGAGAAGACAACAGTTCTTGATCTCTGCCCCAAGGAACTTAGAAATTGGTCTGTAATTGTTAAGAAAAGGCTAAGTCCAGCAATTACTGATTTTGTGCAAGAGGCACTTTATAGTCCCGAAAGAATTTCATGAAGGGAGGAAATGGAGATTAGAAAACACTTAATCCTTAACCAGCAAATATTTATTTCTTTAACTACAGCAAGGTATATGTGTGTTGCAAAAAGATAAAATAATTTCACCACACATTTAACAGTTATTAACTCTTTTATGGATTTTTTTTCTCTGCTATAACATATCTTACCTCTTATTTAAAGAGCTATGCACGTTGTAATTTTAGTACATCCATCGCATGGATGCAGCCTTCCTTAATTTAAGCTTTAGGAAACACAAAGCAAGAGAAGCAGAAAAATGCCTGGCCTCAGACACCCCATTTTGATCTCCTTACTAAACTGACAGAATCAGCGGTTTCATCTCAACCTTAATTAAGTCACATGCTTGTGGCAGAAACAAACATACCTGTGGTTAAATATATGTATATATATACTTTTTATATATATATATATATTTTTTTTTTCACAACAGAGGTGAATTTTGCTTTCCCAGTATATAGGCTAACCCTCTAAACAAATGCAGGACTATGATAAATTGTGAGAATAAAAATAAAGCAATATAGCCAAAATCAGGTGATCTGAATATACTGTGTTATGTTTAATGTCTATTGATAACTCTGTGATTTGTAGAGACTGGATCTTGTTGTGCTTGTGACTACCCATTGCCAGATATAATATCACTAGAGAAGAAAACAGTAATTTCTTTGCTTTTGAATGACAACAAAGGAACATCACTCTGTGTAAGTAAATTGTTTTCTTCAAATAAGGAGGTCACACACTTCATTGTCTTTCCTGTTCTCGCTGTCTTTGTAATTCTATTTCAATTAAAGAAAATGTAAATTCAGCCAAGCTCTTGATTACTATAGAAGTGATATTGTAAACAAATATGTGGAGCAGTGTAAAAGAAAGGCCCAAGTGATACTGTGACACAGAGAAAGGTAAAAGGAAAGGAAAAAATTTATAAGCTTGTAGAAATCTGGATTCCTCCATGACAAGGAAATTTTAAAATAGTTAACTAGGTATCAATAACACTGTAATTTGGGAAATATCACACACTATGCAATTTATTTTCTCTGCAGTTCACTTACTATTACTTATTTACATGATCATACCTGCCTGGCTACTACCAAAGTGTATCAGGGAAGGTCAAGCTCTCTGTTGACTCCTAGTGGAGTCTAGTCAGTCAGCTAGGATTTGGGCACCTACACACACAACTTAAAGTTATGTGAAATTGACTGGATTTAAGGTTTCAGCTCAGCTGCCAAAAGATGTGCCTGGCACCTGGAAAATATCCCCAGAGGAGGTGTTGTAATTTTTTATCTTGGCATGTGTGATACAGAACTTTCTGGTGCAGAAGTTGGAGGTCTAAATCTGGTCACACTTAGTCTATGTACTTAAGAGAACAAGAGATGAGATTTCTTTGATTAAACAGTAATTTTTATTTTAGTATAGAATCACTTATACTACAAACATTGTCTTTATTGATCGGCTCTTCTCTGAGTGTAAAGCAAATCCACACTTTTGCAGTTAAAATGATCCTACTGTTGGCAATTTATACACCAGAATCCTGGATATGGCAGAGTGCACTTGCAGCCTGGAAGGCCAACTGTATCCTGGGTTGCATCAAGAGAATTGTGATGAGCAGGTCAAGAGAGGTGATTCTGCCCTCGTGAGACCCCACCTGGAGCATCCAGTTCTGGAGCCCCCAGCATAAGAAGGACATGAAACTGTTGGAGCAGGTCCACAGGAGGGCCACAAAGATGATCAGAGGGCTGAAGAACCTCGCCTACGAGGACATGCTGAGAGAACTGGGGCTCTTCAGCCTGGAGAAGAGAAGGCTCCAAAGAGACATCATAGCAGCTTTCCATTACTTCAAGGTGGCCTACAAGAAAGCTGGAGAGGAAACTTTTATAAGAGCATGTAGCAACAAGAGAAGGGGAAATGGTTTTAATCTGGAAGATGGTAGATGTAGACTAGGTATCAGGAAGAAATTCTTTACTGTGAGGATGGTGAGACACTGAATCAGGTTGCCCAGCAAGGCTGTGAATGCACCTTCCCTGGAAGCATTCAAGGCCAGGCTGGATGGGGCTGTGAGCAACCTGGTCTAGAAGGAGGTGTCCCTGCATATAGCAGGAGGGTTGGAGCTAGATGATTTTAAAGGTCCTTTCCAACCCAAACCATTCCATGATTCTATGACTCTATGTGGAGAAGGAATACACTGATTAAAGCACAGGCTCCTAAAACACAAACTCTACAGTCAAATGAAAAAGGGGGAATAAGTCCATAAGTGTTGTATTCTGAGAGCATGGCTCTCCATTTTAATTTTCAGACTTATTTTCTCCAAATGTCACTTGAATTTATTTAATTTTGAATGTCTATAGGCATCTAACTTTCTACACAGGCACACTATTCTGTGTTGGTGTTGTGAGTAAACAAAACATGGCTGGGTAGTATGAGGTTTGGTGCCTAAATGCTGCTAATTCCTGACAATTCGTGTTGACTTATTCTTCAGAGGGGCTGTTCATTTCCTGAAAAGTATTAACTCATCTTTTCTGTTCAGTTTCTTAGTGGAAGATAAAACATGTGGATCAAACATAGGATTAAGATTTAATCAGACCATTGGTAAGCTGTGGGTAACTTGTATAGATGCTTCTAAATAGAGTATGGGTAGGGACATTTGTACACACTTCTCTGAATGACTGCTTGATTAAAACTTGATCTCTTTTAGAAGAAAAGCATTTATATCACAGTGCACTTGCATTTATAATACTCTAAACAAGGTAGAGTGGTATTGCTATCTGTTTTCTGTAAGAATTCATATTGGACATGGGCTTTATTGCACATGAGCAGCAAACATTCAGATTCCACTTTACAAATCACAGCAGTCAAGCAAATGTTAATGCAGGTAGCCAGGATCTATTAGATGTGAGAATGAGAGTGATACGCTTAAATTCTAAAAAGCCCAAAACCAAGCAGCCCCAAAGTGTGAAAACTGGATTCATCTTCTGTATTTTAAAGTCAGACTACTTATACTGTAACAAAGAAATATAGTATATTAACAAATACGTTTGTGATATTATTGGAAAGAGACATAGAGGCACTATATTAACACAAATTATGTGCATATATATACGTTATCAAAAAATGTGTTTACCTATATAGAGATACACTGTGCTCACATACTCGAATATCTGTTTTTCATACAATACAATTAAAATCCTGATTAGCAAACCTGATCACAATTCCTCTTTCATATACTTTATGGAGGCAGCCTCCGAGCGGGATTGCATTTTAAATAGACAGTAACTTTCCACTCCACTAGCTTAAGCACATTAATTTTTACATTATCTATTTTAAGCAAGTGGGCATATGCAATTCACACTTTTCTTAATAGCTTTGGATTTTCTCTAGGAAATGTTATGCAAAGATTTTTCTGTGACAGATCAGCTGTGTTTATGGTATAAATTAGTGTGAATGTTATGTTAGCCATTGTAATTATACACCTTAGAAAGAGAAAACTGTGTGAGAGAAAATTGAGTATGCTATAAGAAATGGGTTTTAACACATGATCTACTTGCATATTGCTAGAAATTCTATTTTTACATCATTTTTAACAGAGAACTTTTTGGGCAAGAGAGCAGAGATTTGAGGGGTTGGGAAAAGTCGTGTCTGCTGCTAAAAATATTTTAAGGTACTTATTCTAGAACTGCACAGACCTCATAAATTTACAATGTGACAAATGATACTGATACTGAGAGAGGAATTTTGATTATCTTGATTAATTTTTCCAAGATACTATGGGCCATAGGCCATTACAATGAAATAATTTATTTTAAAAGTTCCTTGCTGTTGTTGTGATTTCTAAAAAAAAAGTAAAAATAATTAAAAAAAGCAATATTTTGCGTGAATTACATTCTTCTGTTAGTTGATTATTCAGTTGTTAATATAATATACATCTATGACTTTTGCTCTGGGCTGGATATATAGTAGCTTAAAATCATAAATAACATTTGAGCATTTGAAGGAGTTTCTCACATTTCCCAGCATTTAATTCAAAGAAAGGAAAGGAGAAAGGAAAAGGGAGGGGAGGGGAGGGGAGGGGAGGGGAGGGGAGGGGAGGGGAGGGGAGGGGAGGGGAGGGGAGGGGAGGGGAGGGGAGGGGAGGGGAGGGGAGGGGAGGGGAGGGGAGGGGAGGGGAGGGGAGGGGAGGGGAGGGGAGGGGAGGGGAGGGGAGGGGAGAGGAGAGGAGAGGAGAGGAGAGGAGAGGAGAGGAGAGGAGAGGAGAGGAGAGGAGAGGAGAGGAGAGGAGAGGAGAGGAGAGGAGAGGAGAGGAGAGGAGAGGAGAGGAGAGGAGAGGAGAGGAGAGGAGAGGAGAGGAGAGGAGAGGAGAGGAGAGGAGAGGAGAGGAGAGGAGAGGAGAGGAGAGGAGAGGAGAGGAGAGGAGAGGAGAGGAGAGGAGAGGAGAGGAGAGGAGAGGAGAGGAGAGGAGAGGAGAAACAACACAGAAAAAGATTTTGAAGATTTCTTATAATATTCAGTGCAAAAAATCACGATGGTTAATGAGATTACTACTGTCCTTGTCAGCCTTCACCCTCCTCTCCCCTCCCCTTCCCTCTCTTCTTTTAATTGATTACCAAGTTTGCATCAGAAGCAACTCTGAGGCCATGATCAATTCTAGAAACCTAAGTGAAGCTGTCATTTTTCTAATACATGATTTTTTACTTAGACCTGGCATCATTTAGAGACTGATATAAACACAAGTGGGAAGGTTTTGCATCAAGTTTTTAATAACCAGCTACCTCAGTTTCATGAAAGTCTTCTAGAGAAGAAAATCAAGCTGGAACTTAGGTGGATCCATCTAGTGTTTTTGCTCTTCTGCCTTCCTTAAAGTATTTTCTTCCTTTCACTATTTCCCACTATATCTGAAATAATGACTATTTTCCCCATTCAAGATACTTTCTTTAAGCAAAAATATTCATTCATTTTTAAAGTCATATAGTATATTTATTTTTACCAATATCTCTAATAGATTTCTTGCAATTAAAGAAAAAAAAATGTATTATTCTCTGCAAACATCTTCTTTTCTACTATCAGACAGCTCTTGTGCCATCTTTGCAGTGCCTGTTGGCAGAAGGGTGCAGACATCTTGCTAAGAAACTATTTTGTAAGAATAGCAGGAAAAGTGCTAAATGTGAAACTATAAAAACAAGTAAAAGGAACAGATAAAAGTGCTAATGTGATTAACTAGCACAGTACATTTTAATGGTTTTGTAAGAAAATTCTGGTAACTTGATTCCATTCTGTTACAAAAACTACAATGTGATCTCATCTTCAATATTCCATTAATTGTAAATACATGCTTTTCCAACCATTGAATCTTATTCTAAAAGTCTGCTTAAGATCAGGGCACCTCCACAAAATAATTGTACAGAACAAAGACTCAGTACTTGGCTACAAAATACCCTGTTTCCAGAAACTTCAATCATTTTAAATGGTGAGTTCACTAATATGTTTTTCTTTAAGCTTACTTCACTGTGGATTCAGCATTTTTATCACTGATGGTCCTAATGGATCTGAAAGAAGAAAATGGAAACCAAGTCATTTAATAGAACTACTAAAACCTGCAGGAAACTGTCATCTGAAGTCTGGGTATTAAATACTTATCTCACTGAAGTTAATGGCATAATTTTTGTTGGCATTGGGAAAACTGGAATTTCAGCCTCTGTAGATTGAAAAGACATTTTGATACTTAGACATATGTATATTTGAGGTATAAGCATTGAGAGATCTGGAAGATTAACTTTGATTATTTGTTCTTTGTTTTCAATAATATGTCCCAGCCATTTTCTGAGAGATTTTGACAGGATTAAGGGTATTTATCCCAACGTATACAATGGCCTCCCTCATAGGAGTGCATTTCAGAGTAGTTTTAGAGTGAACTAGGTGAAGAAGAGAGGAATCAAAATAATACAGTAAAATTCAGTGCGTGCTCAAGATTATATCTCCCAAAGTATGCTAGGGAATAAGAATATGGGGCACCCACTGTTAAAGTTACACCATACTTTTAGTGAGATTATCCTGTAGATGGTTCGACGGTAAACTCTTATCCCAGATATTTCCAAGTTGACTTAGTGATGACATTGCACAAATTCTAGAGAGAAAATGCATAGAGATACGTTACATAGACATGGATGTTTTCGTGGATAAGCCCATGGATGAATGTGATACACGGTCTGGTTTGTGCCTTTACATAAATATATTTAATCTTGTTGATACAACTGTTAATGTTAGCATTCCTTTATATTTGTGGACCAAATTCCTCAGCCAGTCTGACTTCATGTCATCCAGTATGTTTTGTATAGTAATGACAGATGTTTGCCAGGTAAGTAATTCCATGATTCATCTTTATACTTCATGTAGAACATGCATTCATGTGTTTCTTCTCTAATGCCATGAACCACAGCTGAGTTCCATTTCTGCTGTTTTATTCTTACTCAAATCCTGAGTAAAATTCTTAACAGACTGGATGTCATTTTCTTTTTGTTTAATATTACAAACAAATGAGTTTTACTTCCCTCTCCATCTTTTAGTCTTACTTTGTAGTGCTTTGTAACTTACAAAGAAATACTGAGAAAGGGAACAGAAAATCATACAGAAAGGTTATAAAGATCTGATACCTCAGAAATAAAACACTTGATGGGTTCCAGTTATTTAGAATATTATGATCTAAAATATTTTTGTTTGTTTTATACATATATGAAACATATCAAAAACAACTTAGAAGTATAAAAATGAAGATATATGTAGTAAAACTTGTTTTATCTTAATTTTTTGAAGTATTTTGAAGAGGAATATTAATGTTCTGGCCTTCCTTCAGGAGGTATGTTCTGTACAGGCAGTTACTTAGGAAGAACAGATGATTCAAATGAGAATAAAAAGAAAGGAAAAAAGATGAGAATTTCAGGAATTCATAGATGCAACTAATGTTTGGGCTACAATGTTACTATGTTTGGTAGCCAAATGCCACCTCTTCCAGACAGTTACTGTTTGAAAAATATTAATTAAAATGCAATATTCTTGAAAATTCAAAGATATCAAAATTATATTTTGTGGGTAGGAATCAGAAGGGATGACTGCTCAAAAATGCAACCTGGCTAAATGTCCTGGCTCTCACTCAGAGAATATATATGTATATGTTAGTGAGGAAAAAAGAAGTCCTGTGGTTACACTCCACGTATAGGCAGTAGAAGATACAGGCTTGCTGTTTAGATCTGCAGTATTTTGTGTTGTTTTCCTTTGTGTTTTTGATAACCACTGCTCCAGTGCACCAGCTGTCACTTGCTGATAATCTGATGCATTTGTTGCATGATTATTAGAAACTAATTGCTAAATGATTTCAGTCTTGCTATTATATCTGTGTCAGAGTCTCATACTCCACAAATAATGCAGTCCTTAAATGAGTGCTTTTAGAAACTGAGGTCATTTTTAAAAGTGACATTTAATGGAGATTTTTGGTTGTTCTTTTTCCAATGAGAGGCTGTTGAAATGAAGCGTATTTCCTTCCAGAGAAATCCTACCAAAGCAAAATTACAGTATGGCTCACTTTTAAATTTCACAGCAAAGTAGCACTTAAGGCTTATTGCAGTGCATTAGATTTAAAACCAATTAAGTACAATGCTAAATCAGTGTAAAACACATTTCTGAATTTATCTAAAATATAATGAATAACATCTGCAAAGAAAAGATTCATACGGAGCAGCAAAACAAAATGTGTTGACAATTTCAGCAGCTTTCATTGCCTTATGTCATATGTCTTCATTATTTAGTAAAGCTTTACTATAATCCTTCTTTGTTAGAGCAGTAAAAGGAGGGAAAAAAAAAATCACAACACATTTAGGTAGATTCTTCCTCATTTCATTTCCTCTTCTCAGCAAAAGTATATCTTATTTACCTCAGGAACTTCTCCAATCTGGAATCTATACAGTATTTGAGAAGGATTGCATTTTTTGAAGAGCGTTGAAGAAGCAAGGATGATCTTCTGACCTCTGATGGACATTTCTAGCACTGTCATCTCCAGAAAGCCAGCTTTCAGTAAGATCACCTGCTTCACTTATCTTCCTAGACGACAACAGGCAGAAAGTTTGGCAAAAGAAACCAGAAGTCTCCAGTGCTCTTGAATATTACCAAATGCCACCTCAACAGAGCCAAAATTACCCAGTAATTCTGCTTAAATTGTGAACTTACATAACTTAAGGTTTGCAGAAATCTGCAGGATCAACTCTAGAAACTTGTTCTGTTTTCTATTTTTTATTTTTTATTCTTCACTCTTAAGGTAGAAATGATATTTTATTTTAAAAACTCGTCTTGTAAAGCTTTTATTTTTGTGGCATTCCTAGTTACAGACACATACAGCACTGAAATCAATGACAACATAGCTTAGTCTGAACTCTGTAACACAGGAGTAATTATTTCATATTTGTGTCTGCTTTTGAATGTCCTACTGTCAATGCTACAGACTCTCCTATTTATTGATACCACACATATAATAATACAGAGAATAAAAAAAGCAAAAGCTTCAATTGATGCTCCTTTAAGCTCACTGTCAGCAATGTACTTCTTTGGGTAGAACAACAACATTATTATTATTTCATTTTCATTGTCTTTTATGATGGAGAGCATAGAAGAAGAGCTGTTCTTAATGATAATTTCTCTAAGACAGAAATGCTGTTCTCAGAGAGGTAACAAACAAGATATTCATAGGGGGATCTCTAGTTCTCTGTTCCTGAAACAGGGTCATGAGTATGAATCTCAGAGTCTCCCAGTGAATATTTTCCTTACTTGTTTTGAAAGATGAGTCTGGCTGGCATGGCAAGGGAGGTGATTGTCATCCTCTGCTCTAGCCTGGTGAGGCCTCATCTGGAGTACTGTGTTCAAGCCTCAGGCCACCAGAACAGGAAGGATTTGGAGTGGGTCCAGAGAAGGGCCAAGAAAATGATCAGAGGGCTGGAGAACTCCTCCTATGAAAAAAAAGTTGCAGCAGTAAAGCTTGTTTAGCTTGAAGACTCCAGAGAGACCTCACTGCAGCCTTCCAGTACTTCAAGGGAGCTTACAAGCAGAAGGGGGACTGACTTTTTACACAGTCTGACAGTTATAGGACAAGGAGTAATAACATTAAACTAAAAGAGGAGAGATTTAGGTTAAAAGCAAGGGAAAAAAAAATTACTCAGAGAGTGGTGAAGCACTGGAACAGATTGCCCAGAATAATTGTGGGTGCCTCATCTCTGGAGGTATTCAAGGCCAGGTTGAATGGGGCCATGGGCAGTCTGATCAGGTGGGTGACAATCCTGTTCTCAGCAGGGGAATTGGAACTATATGGTCTTTAAGGTTCTCTCTAACCTAAGCCATTCTGTGATTCTATGATTCTTGTTTCCATTGATATGGGCATGTAATCCTTTCATGCTTCTAGAAAATACAGTGCATACTGATGAAAATTGGGTTGCATCAAGATTGACCAAAACTGAGACAATATTTTATTGGAAAGTTGAAATCCTATATCCTCTGTACTCTTAACACCTGGACTTTCTCTTCTTCAGGACTGGGATGTAGCTCAAACTGCATAGCACGAGTTTGTGTTGTCTTGGCATGAAGCAGAAAATGGAATGCCAACCGCAGGTTCATTTAATACTCAATACTTCTTGGATGGCATTCTGCACTGAAAATGCATGTAAAAGAGATTATGACTCATCCAAAGCTCAAGAAAGGGGAGTAGAAGTGATGAATATGCAGAAGATGGAGAAGAATTTTAAAAAATCAATAAAACCCTTTATAAAAACAATGGAAGCCATAAAAATGGTAGAAAGGAGAAACAATGTTTTATCAACTACAAAGTAATGATGCTCCTGCTGCAAAGGAGAGTTCTGTTCTACTCCTGACTGATTACATATGGTGCTTTCAGAATATATTTACAGCATACACTGTAGAATTGGGCAGAAACAACTATCTTTTCTACAGAAATGCCATTTGATAGTTTTTCTGCAGCTTCTAGAGCCAAAGGTAGTACTACTGTGCTGTGTCACATTGTTCTGCAGAGATATAACAACTTGTTCAGAATTATCCAGGTTGGATATGACTGGAGTAGTACAATCTTCCTTTACCAATACATTATGGACCAGTCTGAATGAAGAAAGCCATATCTATATTGGTATATCATGTTGCCCAGAGAAGTTGTGGATGCAGAACCCCTGGAAGTGTTTCAAGGCCAGACTGGATGAGGCTTTGAGCAACTTGGTCTACTGGAAGGGTGGCTAGAACTAGTTGATGTTTAGGGTCCCTTCCAATTCAAAACATTCTATTCTATACTGCTGATTTTTATACATCTCAGGAACTCTCTGATGTAGAAATATCTACCAGATAACACTAAGAAAACATAATGAGGCAAGCAAGATTTTAGAATAAATATGCTAACAATCTTGTCTGTCTGGTCTGTAGTATTCCTCCACAGTAACAGATGCTTTCCTCTGTTGAAAAATATTGTGTTGCAAGTTTTTTGAGTGTCGTGGCTGAAGCGTGAACATTGTGGCTTCAGTCACAGTCTGCAGATTGAGTCACACCAGAATATCCAAAACATCTTTCAGAGCTTAGTAGATGTAATAATAAATCTCTAGGATATCTAGATCCTTCTGGACGTGCAGCTGGGAGTCAGGAATGATGTTTCATAGCATCCCAAATGGCACAAAATTTCTAAATTTCAGCAAATGGATTATCACTACAGTATCCTGAATGCTCACCTTCACTGAGGAAACTGTCAGAGAAATGAAGAAAAACAGGTAAATGAAACTCAGCAAGCCAAGTAGAAAAGTTTATCAGTGAAACTCTGTGGTGGATTTCCCCATAAGACATCTCTGTGAGAAGAAAAGCAGTCCCCCTTTCAAAGATACGGAACCTTGCCATGTGAGTTTGTGCTTTTTGCTGTGGAACTTCATTTGCAAAGGCATCTAAGGGCTTTTATGAAAAGACACTTTGTACCTATCTCTGCAAAAATGCAGTCAGGCTACTGGCAAAAAATTTTTCTTCCTTCTGCACCCAAAAGGTCTTTGGTGTCCTGTGAACAGGTCTGCCTTTCTCTATTAATCCATACTAAGCCTTATTGGGGGCACTGCTTTTGTTGGGTTTGAATGGGGAGGAGAAAATTTATTTCATACATGGTCTTTTTTTTTTTTTTTTTTTTCAATGATGCTGTGCTTTATACCACAAAGGCTTAAGAATAGTTTCATTTTACCAATATCAGATAGCTGAGCATCTGGAAAGTATTGAAGTCTTGATGAAAGATTATTCTTTGTGTTAGTTTTCTCTCCCTTGTTTTCATTTTTGGACAGCCAAACATAGTATCGTGCGATTTTTAATGGGCATGCCATCTGAAGCTGTTGCAAAAGTCCATGCCAAGATCATCCCAATGAACGGAGAGGTAATGTAGCTTTAATTTTAACTTCAATTATGCCCAGGAAGATTAATTGTTGGGGGTAAATCCTGGTGTGGGGCCAAAAGGGAGTTATAAATCATTCAGTTACATGATCAGGTAATTTTCAAGCTCCTGTGGGTTTCAGAAAACGGACAAGAATAGTTTAAGCCTGTCTCTTTCAGAAAGAACCAGTAGCTTGTGATAAATTAGAATCTGTCTTTTTCTCCCTCTTCAGTGATCTCCCTGGATGTGGGTGAAATGTCCACTACCGCTAATTTAATTGCAAGTGGAACCCTCTACTGCCTGAAAGTAATTCACATTTTTCAATAGTAGGTAATGGCAATAGTGGAAGTGTCTCCTTGCTATCAGGTCATTTTATTTTAAGTCAATGACAATGGAACTATTATGTACCAACTGATGAGAATTTAATTTTTTTAAGTACAGAAGAGGATTTCTTAGCAGCAATATGTTAGTATTACTATGGCTCTCAACTCAGAGCTGTTACATATGCATAGGACAATTTCTCCTAATCTAAGCAAATCTAAATTAATCTAGGTAGATGTGTAAATACGGACTTAATTTTCCTTTCTCTGAATTTTGCTCCAGGTGGGTTCTTCAGGGCTGCAGGAGGATCCCTGCTACAGACCTGGAGCTCTCTTCAGGCCTGAGGACCCTCAGCTGCTTCTTCCTCACTCAAGGCCTCCTCATCAGCCTGTGCCCCCTGTGCCTATGCTGAAATCTGTTCTCCTGAAGGTGCCACCAGCTTGCTGGGCTCAGCTGTGCATTGTGGTGGGGCCATTGGAGACAGATGGAACTGCCTGGAACCAGCTGGAAACACCTATTCTTGGCATGAGGTAGCCCTGTCCTCTGGCCACAGAGAGCCTGCAGATCTCTGAGCATGGACGCATGATATGCCATGCAATACCAGTCTGCTGATGTGCTCTTGAAGTTGTCTCCTAAAAGGAAAGATATTGTCTCTTTCAGTGACTTTAAATCCCAAGAGAAAGCATGTGACACTATTCTGGTACCAGGTTATATTCTCTTTTCAATGGGTTCTTCTTAACTCTCTGCTTCCTTGTGTCTTGGCCATTTGTGTATTCAAACATCTTGTCAGCTTTACAGAAATTGAGTTGTCGTCCTGCTTTGATATCTTAGAATCACAGAATCATTCAGGATGGAGAAGACCACTAAGATCTTCTAGTCCAAATGTCAGCCCATACCCACCATGCTAACTAAACCACATCACTCAGTGCCACATCTATCCTTTTTTTTGAACACTTTCAGGGATGGTGATATGATATGATATGATATGATATGATATGATATGATATGATATGATATGATATGATATGATATGATATGATATGATATTGAGAACCCTAATGATATTTTGAGATTAGCTTTCTCTTAAGAAAGGTTGAACAATTATGATAAGGATTAAATTATATATATATATATATATATATAAACACATTAACATATTCCTATTTAACTAATCTTATCCAGTTATGCTCTGGCATTACTTATGAATATGAATATTTCATTATATACTTTTGTCCTCTGAAATATTTTTTTTTTTCATTTATTGAAAAACAAATTATATTGGAAATATTATTCTTGAAAATGAACTCGAGAGGGCTGCTAAGAAATCTGTGTAGCAGTTTTATTTGTCACTGATAGATGACTGATGCTGAATTGTGGCCATATTCTGATATCATTTTCTCTCCACTGAAGCTGGTAGTTACTCTGGCAAAAATAAAGCCGGAATCTATATCTGAATCCTCTTGGAGAGGAATATTTTAGTCTTTTCAAAGATACTTGTGAAGTTATACTGCTATGTCTGCTTAGTAAATAAAAGTTCTTTATTTTATGTTGTCACTCCTGTCTTTCACATGATAGTTATTTAAAACAGAGAAACGAGGACAAAGAGCATCATCTTGCCAGACTGCATTTCTGATGTTTTCTTTTCTGGCTATACAATCCATTTTAAAGAGCAGTTTTTTCATTATGACGTAAAGAGTAGCAAAATTTCTTTCCAGGTATTTAAACTTTTGAATTTTGGAACATTGACAAGATACATAAAAATGAGACAATAATTTCTACAGAAGTTATCAATTGAAAAATAAATTCTAGGATGCAGTATGAACTGCTAGAATTCAGTTTTATTTGAAACGTTTAAGTGAGAAAGCAATAGAGAATAACTCTATTTATTTATTTTGGGTTTTGCTTTGTTTGTTTGTAAATCAGGAACAGGTAATTCTAAATAGATACCCTGTTCCAAATCATCCTGATTATTTAAATATCTTTCCAGTTATAAATAGATACGCTATCTATTTATATGTATGCTATCCCTATAGCATGGGGCCTCCATAAAGCTGAACATTTGCTTTCAAATGTTTATGGCATTCTAATGAACAGTGAAACAGGTAAAAATTAAACCAGGTTAAGAGTTTCATACCGATCGTTGACATGATAGGTACATAGCTGGCACAGAGACTTGGTACAATCTATTTCTGTGTATGTGCTAAATTGTGCCAGTTGGATAGTATTAGCTTAGTCTTAAGTTCACTACATTTTTTCATTCTCCCAGTTTACCTCACGATCAGTTTTGGGTCAAGTTTGGTCATTTTTCTAAGAATACGTTGCAAATAAGCACAACTGGGAGAAACCTCATTAATTCCTCCTAGTGAAGAGCATCCAGGAATCCCTGTGTGAAAAAATGCATGCTGGTAGAATAAAAAAAAAATCAGAGCTCTCTGTTTGGGATATATAATCCGATTGGGAGCTAGGTGAAGTGTGGCATGTGTCTAATAGAGGAAGATATAATGTGAAATATTTTTAAAAGAATTAAAAGGATACACTAAAATGGTAAGAATTGCCACAAGCCTAACTCATATTTGCAAGCGTTATAAATTCACAGCTATGTCCATACTTCTATGTGAGTGAAAGGTTTTAGCCCTGATCCTCCTTAGGAAGCTCTGGTACATATCTGGGATATCATCTTTCTGAGTCATGTCAGGACTGAAATGGTTCATAAACAATATTACTTCAACCTATTATAAAGTCCAGATTTTCAAAAGCAATGAGGTACTTTGTGAACATTCTTGACATATGAAAGGGACGTGACACTTTGGGTACTTTGACTTCATTACATTTGGCATGCATTCTCTCAAAGTTTTACCGATGTTTGTAACCATTTGACTGTGGCCAAATATAGGTGAAGATGTGAGTCAGACATGGGAAAGATACTTCATTTTCTTAAAAGTATTTTCTTTGATAGACTGCTTAGAAGTTTCTGCTTGGTCAGTGTTTAAAGCTTAAGTTATGATGTTTACATAATATTGTTAGGAAAGCCAACCTACAAACAGAACCAATTTTTATTTAATTTTAATTTTAATTTTATTTTTATTTATTAACCCTGCTCTTCATGCTGGGGAATGAAAGAATTGAGTGCAGCTCTGCTGAAAAAGACCTGGGGGTGCTGTACTGTTGGATGGGAAGCTGGGCATGACTAGAGTAGTGTGCCCTTGCAGCCCAGAAAGTCAACCATATCATGAGCTGCATCAAAAGAAATGTGGTCAGCAGGGTGAGGAAGGTGATCCTGCCTTTCTACTCTGTGCTGGTGAGGCTTCACCTGGAGTACTGCATCCAGATGTGGAGTCCTCAGTACAGGAAAGAATGGATCTGTTAAAGGGTGTCCAGAGGAGGACCACAGAAATGATCCAAGGGATGAAACACCTCTACTATGAGAACAGGCTGAGAGAGCTGGGTCTGTATAGCCTGGAGAAGAGAAGGCTGTGAGGTGTCCACCAGAGGGGGGACAGACTCTTTAGCAAAGCCTGTGGTGGCAGAAAAAAGGGAAATGGTTTCAAGCTAAAAGAGTGTAGATTTAGATTAGATATAAGGAAGAAGTATTTTATAGTGAGAGTAGGCACTGGTACAGGTTGCCCAGAAACGTGCTTGATGCTCTTTCTCTGGAGACATTCAGGTGAGGCTGGATCAGGTCCTGGGCTACCTGATCTAGCTGTGATTGTCTCTTTCGTGCAGGGGAGTTGAACTAGATGACCTTTAAAGGACCCTTCCTACATGAAGGATTCTATGATCCTAAGATTCTATGAGTCATCTTTATTTAAGTAACTGCTTTCTCATTAGTAGAGGACACTTTTAAGCTATCCTTTTACCACTGCTTCTTAGTTCTCATTTATTCTTTTTCTGAACATATAATCCTACATTTAAAAATGAAAAATAAGGAAAAAAGTAATGGGCTTCGTGAGCAATCTGTGGTTTTTAAAATCCCATGTCTTTCCCATGGTAGAACATTTCATAAATCTTCTAAGATTAAGCAGACAAATTCAAATTATTGTGGTCCCAGCTTCAGTTATTATTTTTTCTAGTTCCATTTCACAAATATCTATGGCTATTACTGACTTAAATACTTATTTTCATCCTAAATTCCCTCCAGTTTGTACATTAACTTTTTTTTTTTTTTTTTTTTTTTTTTTTTTTTTTTTTTTCCTCTCAGAAAAGATAGATCCAGGTAAAGAGGCGAGGTGGTGCATGAAATACTGTTAACTGTGATTCAGCTCTTTAGGTAGCTCATAGCTACCTGCAACAAGCTATTATGTGACATGTTAGTGACCATGTTCTGTATAAACTAAGAGATATAAACAGATTAAAAAATACCTAATAGACCTTCGACTTCTTTCTGCTTCATGCTGATCTAATCTCACTATTCATTTATGCTCTGCAGTGGAATTTAAATCTATTCCATTTCTGATTATCAACAACTGAAGGAAAGAATTTCAGAATTGAGCTTTCTAGATCCATGGCTTCGAATAAGATCCAGCTAAGTTGCAACTTAAAAATTATTTGTACAAATCAATCTGTGAGCTATGGTTAGACCTCTTTACTTTTTCCACTGTGTGTTCTGTGATTAGATACAAGACTGGACTGACAGAACAATAACTGCTTTGAGTTGTGGGTGTATGTAGAACTGAGAGAAAATGTACTTATATGCATTTGCCTAAAGTAAGAAATTGATAGTTATAAAACACATTTGCGATCTTCAGAGAATTTTTACTCAGCCTTTAGCTGTGGCTCTAGAAAGGTATGTTCTCCCACATGCCTGTGTCAGCATCCAGCAGAAGACTGAGATATATCAGGTATCTTAAAATGTCACTAGGTTTATCCTCTTGGATCAGTTTTGGAGTAGCCACAGCTCACTTGTAAATAACAGTTTAAGATGGGAGCCAGATTAATAAATGCCATCCTGAGTTCTCTACCATATTCACATTTAGATATACTGAACTAAAATTATAACATAGCCAATATATCCTTGTTGTTTTTATTTTCTTTGAACTGTATTTCCTTAAAAGCTTTTACAACATACACAGTAGTCCCAAATATTTGAATGTCTTATGTATGGAAATTATGAATACTAGAGTGGGGCAATACTTTTCCTGTACAAATTCTTTTTAAGTAAAACTTTGGGTGCAAAATTTTCAGGATATTAATTTATATTTTTCAGCTTCTCAAAGAAGGAAAAAAAAAAAAAAAGAGTCATACAAAATTAATTTAAAGACAAGAAACTCCACAAATCCATATGGTGCTTAAGGACAAAAGAGTAAGAGAAAAAGGAGCAAGGGGAAGAGGAAGTTACTTGTTCTTAAACAAAATTAAACAAACAACAAATGGAAATGATATGCTTTAAATAACAGTTCTAGTGGTATTTTTTCTTAAAACCAAGATATTCTGATTTAAAGATGACATTTGCTTGTAAAAAGAAAACTACAGCAGACAGATTAGCTTTCTGTCTACTGCTTTTGATGTTTTTATTATCTTCACATGCAGTTTTTAAAAGCAACATAACAGGAATTTTCTGTGAAAAGCCTGAAAGGTTTTGTCAATAAACTTAAGTAATAACCTGGTACAAAGACTGATATTTTGAATTGTTACTTATGAAATTTAAACTTAAATTAACTCATTCTAGGTTGCTTGTTTGCCTATTTCAATGATAAACATTAAACTAGGAAAAAAACTCAATAGTTTGTTGAGCTCATCCTTGTTTCCCAGGGCAGTATGAACTATACAAGTACTATTCCTGACAAAAATCTAACTTGTTCTTTTAGATGTCTAAAACGAACTCCATAACCTCCCCAGGCAATCTCTGTCAGCATTTTACACTTCCTGTTAAAAGCTTCCTTTTTTGATGTCTATCCTGAATCATTTCTTCTTCAATTTAACCTAGCTGCTTCTTTTTTATTATTCAGCATGGGCAGAGAAATCAGGATTTTTATCTATTTTCTAGTGATGTCTCTGTAGTAATGGACACTTTCCTTCTCTGTATCTGGAGATAAAGTAGCTTCAGCCATTTCAATCTTTTGCAATTATAAATTTTTAATAGTTCTGTGGAAACTTCTGCACTCTTCTAACTTGAAGAATGGGCACCAAAACTGGAATATCTACTTCATCTGAGAGCTAAGAACATTACAGTAGTGGGAGAATATCAGTCACCACACCTTTGGTTCATTCTGTTAGTCATGCTAACCTAAATGGAATACTTTGCTTGCTTTTTTTTTTTTTTTTTTTTTTTTTTTTGGCATTTACTCTGTGAAGCTAGAGTTATCAGATGTTTAGGAACTTCATCTTTTCTTGAAACAATCAAACAAACAAAAAAAAACAACTATAATAAAGACCAAGGAGATACACACTGTATGCTTACATTGTCATTATTTACATCACATGCATCCATGTCACTTAGTTTTGAGGATATCCATGCAATTTTCCAATGATAACAAAGATTTTTGTCCCATCCTTGCTATTTTCTCTTTGTAAGATTGGTGAAACGGGGCTCCAAATGCAATCCTGTTGTGTTCACAACTGTGGAAAAAGTTCTTTTTTTGCTGCCCTACAAGTGCAGAAAAGTTGTATAGCATCCATCTTATCTTTTAAGTAATTGTATTTTAAATTATGGTTATTTGTCAAATACTCTTAAACCTGTAGCTGTAGATCTATAAGTACCATGACCTGTCTCCAATGGAAAGTGCTGATGTAATTAGAAAGGGGCCTCTATCAATCACTGAGATAATGGTGGTTCCCCCTTTCTCTTTCTCTCTCTCTCTCTCTCTCCCTCTTTCCCTTCCTCCCTCCTCCCCACCTCCCTTTATCAATCATTAATTAACCTTGACTATTTTAGATAAAATATTGGACAAATCTACTTTCTTTTGCCTGCAACGGTGTCATTGCCAATGGACGTAGGGTTCCTGAGAGACTGTTCTGAAACAGATAAACTATGGAAAGTGTAATTCATGTAATCACAAAAAAAATTATTAATGGATTTAGTAGATGTGATAAGAGTTGTCGTGCCTGGTGTGGAGTGATTCTGGCATTGGCTATGTGAAATGTGAAGGTTTCCTTTCAGTCTCACTTTGAAGGAAGAGTATTATCCTGTGTTATACTTCATGTTAGAATACAGATTTAGGTTTAATATAATCCTTACCATTTTTTTTATTATTATTCATTCTGAAAAGCCTTCCAAAGATACTGAATACATCAGGCCTAGAAAGGCACAGTGTACCTCCTAATTCTGAGCTATCAGTAGGTGCCAAAAATAACTCTAACAGCAATGTCTTTCATAAATTGGTTCTTAGATGTTGATTCAACAAAGCATGGAAGTATAATGAAAGTACCTGCTAGAATTTAAACATTTGCAGAACGATGACAATTTTATGTATAAGTTACCTAAATGTGATTAAAAGCAAGCATGGAAAAACCGGTCTGGCTTTTGAAACTGAAGGTGTCGTAGCTTTTCCGTCATCAGTTTTGGTGATGGTTTCCTGAGAGTTCATCAGGAAAGGGGAAAAAAAATGCAGGAAATTATCATCTGCTCATTTGAGTATCTATGGCCAAAAAATTTCACTGTCTTTTCTGCATCAAGATTGATCACCTACAGGTAGATGTCTTACCATTTTAAAAGGAACACAAGAAAGCTGGCAGAGAATTTCTGCAATGCCTGCATAGCACAGTGCAAAAATGTTTAGTTCCAGAGTGAACATGACTCTAACCTGCTGAAGTAAAAAAAAATTGTCAGTTTTGAATATTTGAGTGCCAGGAATCTCAGCAGATTAGACCATTAATTTCAAGCTCTCATATATTCTCTATGGTCAGCCCATGTAAACTGGTTGTAGCATATGAGGCAGTTTACCAAGAGCTAGCCCAGCAAATAGAAATAATTGCTGTCAGTGATACTTTAGACAGAAAATGTGACTCCTAGGTGGATGGGGAGGTGAGACTACAATTTATCCTTTTCTCTCTGAGTTCAGAACACACTTGTTAGAGCCAAAATGATCCTCTGAAAATGATATAGATTGATTCTTCACCCTCTAAAGAGTGCCCTACAGCTGCATTTATTTTCAGGGGTGATTTACTTACTGGGGAAGCAGTGCTTGACTTTGCTGCTGTTCCTATGTTTAAACATGTTATGCATTTGTAGTATAATTTCTAGGTATTCTTAGAAATGCAGAAGATAAAAAATTGCTTGTAGCTGAAAACTTCTGAAATTCAACATTTCAACCTTTACCAGGAGCCTCTGCTTATCTCTTCCCAGTAACGAGACACATTTGTTATCAATCTGCACAAAGGGCACTCTATAAAGCATACTGAAAATGTGTCAGAAGCCTACAGCTTGTGGCTTGGCCTATTGACTTTATACCAACTGTATGCATTAAGCATTTTTTCCCAAGTTTTGTGCTACTGCTTGTGAATGTATTACTACAACGTTATTTTTATTTTCTTACTTTTAAATGTTAACTTTATTTATATGGCATATAGTTACCTTCAAATGGAATTCAAAACTGATAAAAACTCTCTCCTTGTCTCTCTCTGTTAAAGTTTTTGTATATATTTATCCGTAAATGTCTGCATGTTTCTTCAATATCCATTGCCATTTAAAAGGTTATAATAAAATCCAGCACATTGCAGTGAACAGAAATAAGCCAAGGGGACACATTTGGTGATCTCATTGTAGTTCATACAGATATTTGTCATTTGTGATATTCTATTTTTTCACAGGGAAGTTTTATTAACCAAAGAAAATGTTAATGTTATGGACAGTCATCTGAATATGAACCAGCAGTGTGCTCAGGTGGCCAAGAAGTCCAATGGCATCCTGGCTTGTATCAGGAATGGTGTGGAGGGCAGGACTAAGAAAGTAATCCTGCCCCTGTACTCGGCAATGGTGAGGCCTCACCTCGAGTACTGTGTTCAGTTTTGGGCACCTTAGTGTAGAAAGGACATAAAGGTGCTGGAGCAGGTCCAGAGAAGGGCAGCAAGGGTTGTGAAGGACTTGGAGAATATGCCCTATGAGGAGAGACTGAAGGAACAGGGACTGTTTAGCCTGGGGAAAAGGAGGCAGAGGGGAGACCTTATTGCCCTCTGCCAATATCTGAAAGGTGCTTACAGCGAGAGTGGGGCTAGTCTCTTCTCGTTGGAGACAGGTGACAGGACAAGGGGAAATGGCCTCAAGTTGCACCAGGGTAAGTTTAGGTTTGTAATCAGGAAAAACTTCATTACAGAAAGGGTTGTTAAGCTGGAACAGGCTCCCCAGGGAGGTGGGTGAGTCACCATCCCTGGATGTGTTTAAAAACTGTTTAGATGTGGTGCTCAGGGACATGATTTAGCAGAGGGTTGTTAGAGTTAGGGTAGTATGGTCAGGCTGTAGTTGGACTTGATGATCTTTAAGGTCTTTTTCAACCTAAGCAATTCTATGATTCTATGATTTAACCTTCTTATAACTCTTGTTTCTTGTGTGTTTTGATGTTGTTGTTTATCTAATGTACTCATTTAAGTAGTGGGAACTATGAGCTCAGGAAGTTCTCCCTCAATTTACTTATGTTGCAGTCATCAAAAATTTGTCCTTATCATTTTCAGGGCTCTGAGAAATACTATTCAGATATTGAAATCTTTGTGTGGAAAGAGCACGCTTCTTATGATCCGAATTGCTCAGTAACATGTCATCAAGAGACAGATTGAGATCCTCTCTTCCTTGTGTAATGACTATGGAACTCTGACATCTTTCCCTGTAAGTCCCATGCCCAGTATAGGTAGAACAGAAGGCATTAAGCCTTCTCATCCAAACACAGTAAGACCTGTCTCATATGTGTAGATTAGATGGGTAGGATTACTGTTTTGATGTGTACCTAAAAGCCTCAAGCAAAAACACATTAGAGCAAAATATTACACCATGGAAGTGAAAACTTGGAGAGACAGAACATCAGCCCCATTTTACAGTCTGAAGACAGAAAAATTAAATTGTTTGTGGTCAAATGAGGGCAAAGAGGACACCTTTGCCAGAGGTAGGAATAAAATCACAGATTACTCTCTTAACCATTAGGTTAGTTTTTCCTCCTGGCTTTTATTTAAGCGTATTTGACAGGAACTGACTGAATTATTCTTTGTGATTAATTTCCTGGATAACATTTTTTTCCCACTTATTTTCTTGTTTGTGTACTAACTGCAAGCTGTTGTTGTTTAACTCCAGCAGGCAGCTCAGCCCAAGATAAGATGGAGGTGAGAAATGGAAAGGTAAAAGTTCTTAGCAACAATGAAGACGTGGTTGTGTAATCAACACTATTTTCAGCAAAAACCAAAAACACATCATACAAGCCTCTAAAAAGAAAGTTAACTCTATCCCATGACACAAACCAATCTCAGTTTCTATGAGTGTATGTTTATTACTATGACATGAATAGTTTTGTTGAATAATGTTGAAGGAATAGATGATAAATTAACATTAGATTATTAACGAGATATGAGCTATCAACAAAATACAGTGTCTCCCTCTTACTGAGGAAATTCATTTGGAAATCCTAAAACTAAGTTGAAGGCAAGGAATAAATAATTTCACGTTGTGTATGTCCCTTACTTTATATATGTCTTTATATATCATAGAATCATAGAATGGCTCAGGTTGGAAAGCACCTCAAAGTTCATTTATTTCCAATGCCCCTGCTTCAGGCATGGTTACCGACCACTAAATCAGGCACTAGACCAAGTTGCCCAGGTCTCCATCTAACCTGGCCTTGAATACCTCCAGGGATGTGGCATTCACAACTTCACTGAACAGCCTGTACCAGTGCCCCACCACCCTCTCAGTGAAAATTATCTTCCTAACATCGAATGTAGATCTCTCCTTTTTCACTTTGAAACTCTTCCACCTTGTCTTATACTATCTATCCATGTAAAAAATTGACTTCTCTCCTGTTAATAAGCTCCCTTTAAGTATTGGGAGGCCACAATGTAAATGTATATACACAAACATCACTGTGTATTCATCACATGTGTATGAGAATTCATCCCCTTATTGCTCCAGCTGCTCAAAAAGTGTGGCTAGAAGAATCACATGCAAAAATATTGTGATAGAAAAAGCAGCTTGTACTAGAACATTTGTTAAAGATACTTAATAACTATGAAGTTTAGTGATGGTCACATCACAAAAAAAAAAAAAAAAAAAAAAAAAAAAAAAAAGGAATTTAGACCTTTCTAATTCAGGAAACTGCATCTGTACAGAATAGCTGTCTCCTCTGAGGAAAAGGTACTAATGAAGTTATATCATTAGCACAGAGATTAATGTAATTTCAAGAAGATATTCTTGGCCTTCAACTTAATAAAAAGACAGAGAATAGGAAAGCAATCATCTGATTCCAAAAACAGCCTTTAGCCTTGTC
This sequence comes from Phasianus colchicus, assembly GCF_987193195.1. Classification (NCBI taxonomy): domain Eukaryota; kingdom Metazoa; phylum Chordata; class Aves; order Galliformes; family Phasianidae; genus Phasianus; species Phasianus colchicus. The sequence goes on from NC_143438.1 coordinate 88,638,822, forward strand.
AGAAGCCATTGAGAAATGCAGAAGGAGAAGATGTACAAATTTTATTGTGGCCGATGATTGCTCTCCTTGGGTAGAAGTCTTACACATGACAACAATCTGATGTAGAAAAGGCAATTAGGAGGGATTTGTAAAATACATGTTTTCTTCAGGTTGCCAGGGGGGTTATTTTACCTACCCCCTCCGTTTATTTCTGAGGAATTTTTGACATTATATATAGCAATATTTAGTCAAACACTGGGACAGCTACTTATCACCAGAAAATGTGCAGGTGGAGTCTGTGCTGACACTGAGGAGGGCAACAGGGGAAGGTGAGGAAACCTCCCTTGCTGCACTGTAGTGAGCGTTTCCTATTGATACATAGGACTGTTCTCCACACTGCTGTTGCTAAGACCGAATAGTGTTTATCTCTTATTGTTGTTCTACTGTATTGGATAATTATTGTTCATAATTATAAGGAAAGGGAATAGGAAGAGAAAAAGTGAAAACAAAGATTTAAATCTTTAATGCATTTCAATGAAGACAAATGTGAAGCTATGAAGAGACCTAATAATTATCTGATTTTAAATAAAAGCAGTGTTGGTGTAGCTGCCACCTTTAAAACTCAACAAATAACTACTGTTGTCAAAGACAAAATTTCTTTAATGTAGTCCAACTAGAGAGTACGGATAAAAAGAAAACATAACAGTTCTTCCAAAGTGAGCAATACTGATGGAGACAAGTATCATGCACTATTGGTTATTTATGAGGAATATTTTAACAATTATATCTAAGGAGCAGTTTAGAAAGTGTATGCTACATGAAAGAGCTTAGCTATTGCTTTATACCTTAAGTAGATGCCAATGTTACAGAATCAAAGAATCACTGTGGTTGGAAAAGACAGCTAAGATCACCTAGTCCACCAGTCAGTAGGCAATTCGGCATGACAAAGCTATATGACTAGGATAACTTATTTACTTTCTGGTTTTCTTTGAACATCCATGAAGCACTTTGAAGATGGATTTTGTTTCATTTATTTTTTTTACTAAACAGAAATATGGAATGTTCCAAAATGTTATTTCATCACTGCTAAACTAAAATAGTATTTCATCACTACTTCTCTTTATGTCATATTATCTTAACACTATGTAGAGTAACTTGCTTTTATTTGTAACTTGATAAGCTTGAAGTTAATTCAATCAGCAGAGAATTTTGTAAATAAGGTATTTAGTTTTCTGCTCCTCTTGTGGATTTATCAACCTATTTAAGGCAATTGAGTTGCAAAGCTGGGAGTTGTTTCTACAGACACCTACTCAGTTCAGAATGAGACATGCAAACTTCTCAAATCAGACAGCTTGTGGCTTTGAAATGCACAACATTTCTGGACTTTATGGGAAAACGCACAGCTAATCTCCATGAATCTTTTTGAAAGATGTAAGCAGAAACTTGTGCATATGAAAAGATAGTGTTAGAAGAGTCCTCATATTAGATTTTTGTCTGGGCCTTTGAAGTCAAATGCAGTCTGATCTTTACCTCGAAGTCAGGTTTATATTTGTGTCTTAAACATTAAATGTTCCCTGCTGTTTTTCAAACATCATTATTTGCTTTTGCTACTTCCAAGAGATGTGTGTGTATGAATGAGACAAGCTATTAGTCTGATCTACAAAGACTGGTATATCTGGGAAAAAAATGAAAGAAAGAAAGAAAGAAAGAAAGAAAGAAAGAAAGAAAGAAAGAAAGAAAGAAAGAAAGAAAGAAAGAAAGAAAGAAAGAAAGAAAGAAAGAAAGAGAGAGAGAGAGAAAGAAGGAAAGAAGGAAAGAAGGAAAGAAGGAAAGAAGGAAAGAAAGAAAGAAAGAAAGAAAGAAAGAAAGAAAGAAGGAAAGAAAGAAGGAAAGAAAGAAAACAACAAAAAAATAACACCATGAACATGTTAACAGTAGCAATCTTGGAAGAAGCACAGGCAAACTGTGTGCTGTTACCAGCTAAGCTGGTTTCAAGAAGAAATTTTGTTAAAGAATCCCTGTGGAAGAAAAGGAACACAAAGCAAGACAAAAACTGTGCTTAATTTACAGTATCTTGATCTTGAGAAGGCTGTCAGATATTTCACCTAATCGTTTAACAAAGTGCCTTCATAACTGTTCTCTGTAACAGGATTGAGCTGGGGGTGTAGTGGGAGTCTTAAATCAGAATTTCATTGCCTAGATGTTATTAGAATCTAGTTCTTTGTCTGTTGTAAACAAAGATTGGGACTCTAAAAATCTCAGCTTCTACAGCATTTATAAAAAGATTTTCTATGCTTTACTTATTTTGGGCTCTCAGATTCCCAATATTTTCTCTATGTCTGATATTCCAGCTAGGCTATGAGTGACAAGACAGTCACTGTTATAACTAGGAAAAAGGACTTTTTCCCCCACACTGGGGTCGTCCGATTATTCAAGACTGTAAATAGAGAAATTATAACCATCGGAAAGTCTGGAACCAAAAATCTCATGCATTTCAGCTAAGGAAATAGATCTGCCACTCAGGACTTGAAGATGATTATGTCAATTGCTGTGAAAATCCAAGAGAGGAAGGTATGATCTTGTTTCCCAGGACAATTAGGACCATTTGGAAATTTGCAGTAGATACTAGGTGGAGTCCTTTTTTAAGAAAGTTGTATTTTTCAGGAAACCATGGTTTCATAAGTTGTTCAGAAGCATGGTTTTCCATCAAAAATTCCAATTTTTCTTTGAATGAGCACGCTTTTGCATGCTCATGAAAGTAATTGGGAAAATGAAAGAATTTGTCCTCGGAGGAGGAGAGGTTGAAAAGTAATTAAACAATTTTCTTTGAAATATGTATGTATTTCTTATTTTCCTCCTGATCAAACATCAGAGCATGACTCTGACTTGGATCCTCTCTCCATATCCCTAGATCTTATTTATTTTTTGGCAATGTGCTGTGAAGTATCACCAACTAGGAGGCTTCTCCTTCCAGTGAACTGCCCTGATTTTTGGCCGCTCAGATTCATCAGGGGCTGAGAGAAAGAAGTCAGCTGTATGAAAAGATATTGTGATTTTAGATCACAATTAAAATTTCAGATCATTGCAAGGCCCTTCTTCAAAAAACTCATGCTAGAAAGAATGCTACCCATGTCTTATCTAGAAAAGTGTCTTTCACAAAGCACTTTATATTCCCATCACTTGATGAATGTGATATCATACAATGAAAAAATTGGAGAAGTCTGGGGAAACTGGTTATGTTAGTGTTGCATAACACTTTTATTGTTACTTAGATCTGAAGAGAAGAGAGGCAATGGTATCCTTTGAAGTAATACTGTCAAGATTTAGGAAAATATATTAAAATCAGGCAAATTTGTTGGTGCAGGGACCATCTGTTTGATGTATCTTTATGGAGCACCTACTATGATTAGTTGCCTGTCTGCTGCTTAATATCTTGCATTCTCATAATGTTAATAGCAGTTAATTGTAATAATTTATACCTTATCTGAAAAGTGAGATGCCTAGGGAATTTAATTAGGGGGAAAAGCTAAGACAAACTAACACAATAACAAGAACAACAAACAGAAAATTAATGACAAGTTCACTTCATCATGAACTCTTCTTTGAGCAGAACAGGTTTTCTTTTAAATGAAAAGACAGATTCAGAGCCACAATAGAAGTGAAATGGACTTAGTAAATAAGTGAGATGTGGAATCCAAGGGCTAAGCAGATAGTATTCTCTCCTGAAGCTCTCATACAATACTGGGATGAAACTGTCTTCTCAGTTGCATTATGGCAAAGCAAAGAAAATCAGCTGACCTTAAATAGAATAAAGAATAAAGTTTTAAGAATAAAACTTCATTCTCCATTTTTGCAAATAACACATTATGGCAGAAGAAAAATTGAGAATTTACTTTAACACATTTTGTTAATGTTTGTACCATCCATATATAGTAGACATATAGATACCATACTAACTTTTTTAAGTTCAGAAAATACTTGTGTGTTAGGAAAACCTGTTAATTGTAATCTTCTTTGTCTAGTATGAGTACATCTCCACAGCCTTCAGTAATATTTGAAATATTGCTGCCTGAAATCAATGAAAGACATTTTCAATTACATCAAAATTTGGCTTCGCAGGTCACTTACCATTTGTCTCACTCCAGTTTATAGGAGGGAGAGAAAGTTCTTTGATATATGTACACCTGATGTGAGATTAAGAAACAACGGTTCAAATATTGGTCCAACCAGTTTATTACAAATCTTAATCAGGGAGATAGGGAAGGGGAGGCAGGTGACTACTTCGAATTAGGGTGATGGGGAAGGGAAAGTTGGCAAATGGAATGATAGGAAAGAGGCAAGAATTGCATACAGTGGGGACAGACACCACCAGGATCCAGCAGCGGTCCTGTTGCACGCCGTTCCGATGGTCCGAGGCAAAAGTGCAGGGGGAGAGCAGCAGCAGCATGGCTGGTCTTGGGCAGCAAGCAGGTAGAGCACAGAGCAAATCCAGGAGGGAGAGCCAGGTCGAGGAATCTAATGTTAGAAAAACCTAATCTCATGGTTGTTCATTCCTTTTTTATCCTCCTTCTTTTGCCAATGAGGCATTCCTGTGTGCTTGTGTAAGAGTCATGTGCAGTACTCCCTGAGCTGGCTATCTCCCTCGAGGCAAGCTCACACAGAAGACTCTGACATTAAGCTTTGGCTTATCTCTCTCTCATAGCCTCTGGCCTTGTCCATCTGTGTTCTCCAGACAAAGGATTTCTCAACCCTTGACCAGGACTTGCTTGGACTTATTGCTTGGAGTTATTTCTGGGTTGAATTTTAGTTTTTCTTTGCAAATACTAATAAAAGGAACAGTGAAGAAAACCAAAACCAAGTAACATTATCTGTGGAAACAAGAGTCGTTATTTTATCATCTATGCTGCCATTGTTTTAAATGTTAGCCTCTTTGTTATTTGTTTTGTAAAAAATGAATGGAAAAACATTTATTTTCTCTCTAGGTGCTGTTATTTTTTGAAAAAATAACCTTTAATATGGTTTCTCGTTTTTAAAGGAGAATGGAATGTCCTTTCTTTCCTGTTTTTCAAATTATTGTATTTCCATTATACCCTAATGCTTCAGTAATTACAGTCACTTAAAAAATCCTACATAAACCTCTCTCTGCACGCTTGGCAACTTGACTGATGGTCATTTAAACCCAGAACATATCTTTTATGTTACTTTTAACACCTAAGAAACAGTAGAAGTGTAACACACAGAAAACACCCAAGTTTAAACTAACACATTGTATTATTGTTACTTAGGACTTATCTTTTTTTTTTTTTTCCGTCAATCTGTCAGGCATTTCTGAGTGATATCACAAACTTGAATGTATTTTGTAACTCTGGTCACACATTTTGAGGAGAGTGATTTGAAACAGATTTTTTTGACCCTGTCTTTCTAAAATGCTAGTTAATTGCTTTTTGAGTATCTGCCAAATAGTTGGCTAAGGGTCTGACTTCAGGCTCTTCTCTTGTGTGGACTTCCAATAAAAAAGCTGGGTTGAGCCATTGTATTCTGTTTCCAATCTTCAGCTAATGGCTCTGTTCTGTTTCATTCCTGTTTGGGGGATAAAAACTGTAAACTTTATTGGGTGCTCAGATATTGTGCTAACAATAAACACTTTAGTTTTAGCACTGAGAGAATGGAACGTTGAATCATGACAGAGGGATATGGCAACTCTTTTTCATGGCTATATGTAGCTAGCAGAGTGAAGGAAAATGCTTTCCATAGAAATCTCTTATGCTTTGTAATCCCAATTACAAGGCGAAACATGTCCCTTAAGATTCTGCAATGAAGAATGTAGCCAATATAATATCATGCAAAAGCCATTCTTCTTCATCTCTGTCCTCTGTCAAAGAATTTGGGCTTGCATATGAAGGACACTTTCTCTGCATGAATGCAAGCCATCCTTTCACCCTATGGCTTATGAGGCTCAATGCACTGCATTTTTTTTCCTTCAAAAAGGAGGGAACATTTTTTTGAAGTTATTGAAATGAAGAGAGTTCATAGAATTTGAAAAGTACAAGCAATTCTCTGTTTTTGGTGGTTGTTTTTTTTTTTCCAATTAGTTCCATCTTACAAAATCCACCTGGACACAGTCCTGGGCATCCTGCTCTGGGTGTCCCTCCTTGAGCAGGGGTTGAACCAGATGGGCCCAGAGGTCTACTTCAGACATTCTTTGATTCAGTGATTCTTTCAAAACTCAAAGATAGAAAAAAGTATGGGAAGAACATGCAATGATAAAACAGGGCTATTCTCTTTACACTGCAAAGCCAGTATACTGGCTCTGGTTACTGTGTTCCAGGAGCTATAGAAATAGTGATCTTTGTGGGAATAGAATATATTTGTGTTGTTTATTTCTTCAAAAATGTTGAAGATGAGGGTGGGCAGTATGTATACACACTAGACATGTAGCATTATGGTGCCTGTGTGGGTGACTTCAGACACTGAACAAAAATAGATTTCTTTGCAAGAATACGCAAAAGAAGGTGTTGCAGCTGAAATAAGTCAGCCTAAAATATATATGATTGATAATAGTTGTGGACAAATAGAACAGCGTCCATATTGCAGTGGGAGCCTGCTAATCTCTTCGTAGCTCTATATTGTGCCATATAATTGCAGATAAAAACACATATTTTTTAAAAACTTGTACTTGCAGAACAATTCCAAAATGGGTTAATTTGATGTTACGTATTCTTTACTTGCAAATATTTTGAAGACTTACAAGGAAAAAAGGAAAAAGAAAAAAAAAGAAAGAAAAAAAAGCTTTTACAGTATTTTTTCCGTGCTCTTGGCCACACTTTTGCCTGACTACAGGGCATTTAAATGTAATAAACTTTTTAAAGCTATGGAGTTTAAGCTGTAGCTTCAACACATACAGAACAACTACTGAATCGTTCAGACAAACAGATTTAGGTAGCTATTCCAAGTTCATAGTTTCACTTCATGCGTAACGTTTTGCTAAGGAAAGGCAAATCCATTAAGACTCAAAAAGTTGTGATTGAACTTCCGCTCAAGCTTTTGAGCGGGTCCTTCAAATGTCTCCTGTTTGGGTTGGTTTGTACATAGGTGTGAAATATTAAGTTTCCTGTATTTTTTTATGTGTTTTTTATGTGTTTATTTATTTTAATGCTGAAATGGTAAACAGATACCCTTACAAACCACTTGTCTTTTTACTCAAAGAATCATGAAATCAGTAGGGCGAAAAGGGGCTCTAGATGTTTTCCAGTATGACTCACTGCTAAAAGCAGAATAAATAAAAGCACTACAGGTTGTGGTCATGGCTAAATACTGTCAAATTTTACGTTATCTCCAAGGATGAAGACTCCACAACCTTTCTAGATTGAATTGTTCCAGAATTTAACCAGCATTACATTAAAAATATTTTTTTTCTTGTGTGTTTTAATTTACATCCATTTCTTCTTGTCCATTTTCTAGGCACAACAGAGGGAAGTCCAGCTCTGTCTGATTTAGTGCCTCTGGCTAGCATTCTCCTAGTGCCTTCATTCTTGACCAAACTGGAACCATTTTTTCAGGTGCCAATACTAATTCTGATTTTTGCTGGTAGTTCTTCAGTGTTTCTGCACTATGAGGTTTTTTTGTTTGTTTTGTTTTGTTTTGTTTTGTTTTTCCCTTCTTTCTGGTGTCTTTCAATGCTTTAATTAAGAGTTGAAATAAGTTCTCTCACACTTCTTTCAAGACAGATTATGTCTCTAAGAGATAGGGTCCGATTCAGAAATTGCTGTGTAAAATTTTATCGCCTATGTTACAGGGTCGTATTGGATAGTCACAAGATGATTTTTCAGCCTTTGAATGTGATTCTCTTTTTTTTTTTTTTTCCTTTTTTTTTTTTTTTAATATATATTTTCTCTGAAACAAAACAGATTTATTTGTCTGTAATCCTTGTCACCAACACTATTCTGTGTTTTAAATTAGTAGACTGGGATCATGTTTCACCATTTGTCTTGATAGGGGACTAGACAGAAAGAATACAGCTGTACTATGAGAGGAGGATAAAGGAAGAAGTATGGCAAAATTCATAAAATCTGTTATTTTAGTTTGAATACTAATTAGTAAAGCTATTTGGATAAGCAAAACTGAGATATATGTCACACTCTGGCTCTGCTTCACTTACTGATGAGGCAGTTGATTCATTTTCTCTTTTCCCTCACCTCCTGCTGTGTGAACACCAGCTCATCAGAGCCAGTAGCCATTCCGATATTCATTTGGTAAGAACAGATTTAAAAGGCAAGGATCAGGATTTCAAGCATGTAGTTATACCACTCCTTCCAGGCCTTTTGTGTTCATAAGGCTTATGGTATCAGAAAAGTGTTTAGCATTTTGTGAACATTTAATTCAACAGCAGCTTTTTGCAGTCTTCTTGGGAGCACTCAGGATTTCTTTTTAGTGACCAGAGGGTGCACACTCAGAAATGTTTTCTTCTGGAGCCTGAATGCGTTACAAGGCTCCACATCTACTGGCAACCATAGGCAGATATAGGAATCAACCCACATGGACTGGTTTGCAATATGTCTGCTTTGGATACCCTTTCAGTGCTCACTAATGCCCATGAAAAGCTTGCTGATTTTCCTACCTGATTAGTAATATTAATAAATGAACAGGTTCTGTCTCCCACGTTGCAATCGTAACTCACACGGACAGCCTCTGTAGTTAAAACACCTTACAAGCTCCAGAAGTTAGACCCCCCATAATAAATACAGAACTATTACCATCACCCAAATGTTCCAGTGATTCCAAAAAGGTGTGATAAAGAAAAATATCAGTTGGACAAATCAATCTTGATTTTGGAGGGATTTTTTATCTACTCCAATTAAAGTGAGCAAAAACTTTACTCTGAGTTCATTTCCTTTCAGAATTTAAATCTCTATTCTGTCACTGCTAATGTTTATGATCTATCTGCTTATCCACAGTGTATATCTATATGAAAGCGACAAATCCTCTTTGTGCTTAAAGTAATAACTTAGGCTGGTGTTCCCTGGGAGTCAGTATTAAGGCCTGCCCTGTTCAATATCCTTATTGATGACCTGGATGAGGACATGGAGTGCACCCTCAGCAAGTTTGCAGATGACATCAAGTTGGCAGGACTTGTTGATCTGCCTGGGGGTAGAGAGGCCCTACAGAGGGATCTGAACAGTCTGGCTAGCTGGGCTGAGGACAATGGAATGAAGTTCAACAAATCCAAGTGCCAGGTCCTGCACTTTGGCCACAAAAACTGCAGGCAATGATACAGGCTTGGGGCACAGTGGCTGGAAGACCGTGTAGAGGAAATGGATCTGGGTGTACTGATAGATCTTCAGTTGAACATGAGCCAGCAGTGTGCACAGGTGGCCAAGAAGGCCAATAGCATTCTGATTTGTATCAGAAACAGCCTAGCCAGCAGGAACAGGGAGGTGATCACCCTCCTGTACGCAGTTCTGGAGAGGCTGCACTTTGAGTACTGTGTTTAGTTTTGGTCTCCTCATTACAAGGAAGACATTGAGGTCCTAGAGAATGTCCAGAGAAGGGCAACAAAGCTGGTGAGGTATATAGAGCACAAATCTTATGAGGAGCAGTTGAGGGAACTAGGATTGTTTAGTATGGGGAAGAGGAGGCTCAGATATGACTTTATTGCTCTCTCCAACTACCTGAAGGGAGGTTGTGGTGAGATGGAAGTCCACCTCTTCTCCCAGGTAACTAGTGATAGGACTAGAGGGAATGGCCTCAAGTTGTGCCAGGAGACATTCAGGTTGGACATTAGAAAGTCTTCTCTGAGCGAGTGGTCAGGTGCTGGAATGGGCTGCCCAGGGAGGTGGTGGTGTCATTGTTGGAGGTGTTTAGATATTGTACTGAGGGACATTTTTTAGAGGGAACTATTAGTGATAGGTGGATGATTGACTGGATGACCTTTGAGGGTCTTTTCCATCCTTGGTGATTCTGTGATCCTACCATCTTCTATGAAATATAGGCTTGCCTTGGCTCTAGTGAGATGTCTCATATACCAGGGTCAAATCACTTATTATCTGCTTACCCCACCAGGACATGCTCTAATCAGACCATTAGCATCCCCTGAAGGTAAACATTACCTTGTCTGAATATGTCTAGAGTTCTAGACTAAGCTTTCTTAACTATTCCTATTAGCATTAATTATTCTTGTTAAAAGAAAAAAAAAAAAAAAAGTGGGTAGCTGCCACTTATCATTCAAATCTGCCAATTGCAAGAGTACTTTAATTTCCCTCTCCATTTGTTCTTCAAGGAAAGTGGACAAGGTGATTCTTATAGTAAAGATGAATAGGTATTCTGAGAATGCCAACACCTTACAAGCAGAACTATCATGACATGCTAGTCATCCAAGATATGATTTAATGATGAACATCCATAGAATATTCTTGCATTAATACACTAACAAATACCTAAACTTGCACACTAAGATAGAGTAGCTATATACAATAGTTAATTCAACCAAAAAGGTTTAATGGAGATAAGGCTGTGAGTATTGCTTCTAGCACCAAGTTAGAAACCATTTGCCTCATAAAACACTTATGAAAGGTAATTAGTGTTTCAATTAATGGTCTATCATTGTTTTATAACACACACACAAATGATCATTCTTTTCTCTGTTTCATAATTGCTCAATTATAGTTCTTTAGAAGCAGTAGCATAGAATCCATGTAAAATATGCTCTATAACCACCTAATTTTTACTTCCCAATTACTATTTTGACAACTTACATTCAGTTGTATTTTACAAATCCAGCTACTCTTTCAACTCCATGGATTTAGACTGTCTGGAGAATTGGCTTAAGAATTAGACATATTTGCATCTTTCAGAAACCATGCTAACTATGCATTGCAGGTTCACTTAGAGCATATTGAGAGTTGATGCTGTGTGGCCATCCTGTCAAAAGCATAGCCATGTACAAAGATATGTATAAGACCAATGATACATTTATTTCATTGAAGAATTGGTGGCATTACATTAGAAGTAGTAGAAAATCTTGGTAACATTATCACTGTTCTCTTCTGAAGTTGAATATGACAGCCAGAGCTGTCAACTTCTTTTGTCTTCAGCAGACTTTATCTGGCACCTCCTCTTTTCCTAGAAATCCTCATCTTGATACTGCCAACATATCATAAGAAATTATCCTGGTCAGGAGCTACAATCTAAATACTCATCAGGCACAAATAAGTGACTCATGAAATATCTGATCTCCTTTTCATTAATTTCTAATCAACTATAAGCATTTTATTAGTTTAAAAGTAACATGTACAGATTCAAGATGTGCCATTTTTATTTACAATGAATAATAACTGAAGTCTACTCATCTTTCTCAGTGGTTCAAGTACTGTCTTAAGTAGTATTGCAAAGTGAATATTTACTTCTGCAAACCTACATATCAAAAAGACAACTGTGGAACAGTATCTTGATGTCCTTTTCTGACAGTGTCTCTGACAGAAAGAAATGTAACTATATAAATCAAAAAGGAATTTTGAAACAAGAAAGTTTTGCAAGGACTGAACATCCACTGTAGCTGATGTTACATTCCCTGTTCTTTCAAAGATACTTTAATTTATTATACTGGTGAAGATGCCTCTGTTCCTGCTCTATACTTTTGGGTATACTTGCTTGTTACAAGCATGATGTCATATCAGGTGTTATTGTTACTATGGCTGGATTTGCTTTGCATTTGTGGACTTGTTATCTCAGCAACTTCAGGACAAAATACTGTTGTCTGTCCTCCAAAATATTCCAGATATTGTTTGTTACAAAAGCTACTGAGTGGTAAGTTATGTTATAGGACAATTTGACTTATTAAAAGAAATAAGCAAACAAGCAAGCAAACAACAAAACAAAACAAAACAAAAGAAACAAACCCCACTCCAAACAAAGAAAAAGAGCAGTGCTTTGGGATTCATCATTTTCTTTCTTCTCTTTGTTTTTAACTTCAGATATTGTTTTTTCCTTGTAGTCTTTGAATTCACTTGACTCCTTGTACCATGATTTATATTATGCATTTTAGCAGTTTTTCTCTGCTAAAAATATATTATAATTGTGAATATAATTAGATTTGTTCCACACAATTGCATATAAATGTAATTCAGAGGTGTTCTTAGAACTCCTCCGTTCCTTATTGATAGATTAGTACCAAGGTATGTTTAGAAATGATGTTTTTATGTAAGATAATGCTATTCATGAATCTCAGTCCTACTTCCCCCTCATTTTTGCTACTGATTCTGCCCAGAATTTTGCTATAACTTTAAGCATTGACAAGTGGCTGCCTTGGCAACTGACAGCAAATTAACTTTTGGTTATCCTACAAGGTATATTTATTCCAGGACTATCAGCTTTAAATGAAAGTGTGGATCATCTGAAATGTGTTTCTTGGAAACGGAAGAATGGGCAATGGTGTCACGTAATGGTATTATCCATATTACCCTGCCAAAAATTCAGAATCTATCATGGGAAAACAGTTCCTTGTGAGCAGATTTGCTGAGAAGACTGGGGATCCAGATAGATGAACAGCTTAATATGTGCCAGCAGTGTGTGCTTGCAGCCTGAAAGGCCAATGTTATCCTGGGCTCCATCAGAAGAGGGGTGGCCAGCAGGGAGAGGGAGGTGATTATCTCCCTCTACTCTGCCCACATGAGGCCCATCTGGAGTACTGTGTCCTTGGCCTGGGGATCCCAACATGGGAATGATGTGGAACTGTTGGAGCAGCTGCAGAGTAGGGCCACAGGGGCTGCAGCACTTCTCCTAGGAAGATGTTGGCTGAGGGAGCTGGTCCTCTTCAGTCTAGAGAAGAAAAGTCTCTGGGGAGACCTCATTATGGCCTTCCAATATTTGAGGAAAGATTATAAACAGGAGGGAAATCAACTTTTTACGTGTTTTGATAGCAATGGGACAATGGGGGGACAGTTTTAAACTGATCTAGTCATTGGCAATCCTGCCCAGGACAGAGGATTAGAACTGGATAATTTTTGAGGTCCCTTCCAACCCAAACCATTCTATAATTCTATGATTCTAAGATGCATTCATTTATTCTTACATCACCATCCGCAATACAGAATATACTAGGTTTGCCTCTGAACAACTTCTATTAGCTGATTGTGTTTTGTGTAGGGGAGTTGGATTAGAACCTCCAGAGGTTCCTTACAACCTCAGCCATTCTACAATTCTATGAAGTAAGGAAAAAACACTTTCTTTCAATTCCAGAGATGTTTTGTTTTAGTTACTTGATATGAGGAATTATTCTTCAGTTTTCAACCTGTATTCCATCTCTGTTTTTTTTCTTAATTAAAAAAAAATATATATATATTTTCCTGTCTTAGTCATTTTGTCTTTTTTTTTTTTTTCTTGCTCTATCTGTGCTAGCTCTTGTGAGAAAGAAGGAAAATAATCTGGCAGATCAGTCAGCAGATGTTAAAGAAATGCTGAAAACCTCTCAAGTTTCACAATAGAGACCAATTCAAGTCAAATAAGATCTCTTGCTTTGTCTTTTTGCCAGAATGAGAACAATGGTGTTTTACTCTCTATATTAATGTGTGACAATCAAAGTAGAACACTAAAAATTGTAAAGGTGCACTTTACATCATTGTAGAAACACAGGCAAACTTGTTAGGTAATATTCACATGTAATGTATGTCAAAAAAGTTCTGAAAAAAAATTGTCTTAGAAAATTGAAAGTTTTAACATTATCTTAATATCACAGTTTTAAACATATCACAAATGAAATGTCATGCACCAGCTCATTTATCTAAGATTTACTGTCATCTGATGTCTGTAATTTTTAAGTTTTTTCTTCTGAGCCTTTTTTCTCCTGAGATCCAGTAGCTAATGCATTTCTTGCCAGTGGGATGTTTCTCTAACAAAAAATATTACTCTCTTTGTTTCCACCATTCACAGGAAAGGGAGGAGAAGAAGAGGGAAAAGGAGAAGAAGGGGAAAGAAAAAGAGAAAAGAAGAAGGGGAAGGGAAAGAGAAAGGAAGGGATAGGAAGAACAGTAAAAACAAGAAACATATGAAACAAAATACTGCCTTATCCTTTTTTTCCTGGGTTCACAGGAAATTGAAAAATGCTTGTTTACTTTTGTATGGTTTTGTATGATTATGTGATTATGGGCTGTTTTTTTTGTTTTGTTTTGTGCTTTTTTTTTTTTTTTTTTTTCTTAATCTACATCTTTTATCATCCATTGTCATAAACATTTTCTAATTTCAATAACTGTCTTTCTTACATCTTGTTTTCTTCCTCCTGACAGCTCTAAGAATGATCTCCAAACACAAAATTTATGTAATTCTCCTTCAATGATTTATCAGAAAGGTATCCTATTTCATAGAGTCCAAATAAGTAAATAACTAGTCTGTAAGTACATTATAATTACAGATTACAGAGTAATTAGAGAGTTATTTATGCCTGAAGATTGCGTACTAATTATACATGAAGTTATTATGGAAAAACTGGCAAGTGCTATAGAGGCAATTACTATAAAATTATAAGTAGATGCCATTTGATTTTATGATTATTTGCACCATATGAAATAATAAGTTGCCAAAAATCAGACCAGGCTGGTTTGCTGCATCTGATATGTTTGCCTTTTAGTAAAATTAAGTCTCCAAGCATGCCAGGAAACATAATATATTCGCTCTGCAAAGGCACAGGCATCTGAGCACCATCTAGTAGTACATTAAGTGCCACAACAAACATCTGCTATATAGAGTTTGTTCCACTCTAATCTTTTCACTGGGGACAATATGTTTGTGTAACCCTGCTTCCCTTCCCCCCCCCCCCCAACTGTGGTTTTAAGATGAAACCTCTTAATGGTAGGAACAGAAGTAGTCATGCTTGAGACACACCAAGGATCCTATCGCTTGAGGACAATCCAAGCAAAGTCCTGTTTCCCACACAAATAACTGAAAATGTCCTTTTATCTAAGGAGAACCAGAGCCAGTATTGGATTTCAATCTCAAGTGTTTTTCAGGGGAGACAGACATTCATTTGTTGAGAACACTTTGAATAATCAAAGGTCAAAACAAAGGCTTAGTATGTCAATTTTATTAAATACATTCTTTTCACATAATTACTTAAATTTCCTTTATTTAGAAAAGCTAGTTCAAGTAGGATAGTGAATAAATTATTTCATTGCTGAGCAAAAAGCCAACAACACCCAAAGAGAAAAGTTAGTTAATGTAGATTAAAAATAAAAAGCAGTGTATGCCTGCATGAGTATGTGCTTTCCTGCTAAAGCACTAGTATTTGAATAAGAAAAAATATTTTGTAGAACTGAAACAAAGTAGCTTATATCTGAAATTTGTATTAAAAATTAAGAGAAGAAAACCCGCTAGAAGTGCTGCAAGATATTCTTCTTAAGGCACTGTTTTAAGAAATTGAGAAACCCAGTTTTCTACTCAGGAGGAGAAAAGTCAAACTCATGATCTCAAGTGACCATGAAGCTGTTTCATAAGTTTCTGACTAAATTAGCATTTAAATATTTTATAGCAAATGGGACAGCATCATTAGGAGAGATTGAGGGACATTTCAGAATAGCTTAAAAGGACATGAAAAAAGCTTGTTTCTAATACTTCTGCTGCTTCAGACAGACCTGCACAGAGACTTAGACATCCTGTCCTCAGTAGACCCCAAATGCATAAACTGTGAATATATAAGGAAAGTCCCTCTCACTCTCCTGTAAAAGCTGCTCTGCTTAGTGTATCTTTTTATCATTCATTCTGCCATATATTTTTGTGCTAAGAAAACCATCCTGAGGGACAAACTGCCTAGATTCTAGTCCCTGCTTCAATTAGTATTTTATGCAAAGGAGCACAGTTTCAAGAGGAGACAATGCAAACATAATCAAAAGCAGAGATGTTGGAGTGCTTTCCTTAGGGGCAGTTGGAGAAAAGCTCCAGCAGTTTTACAAAGGACTTAAACTGATCCCTCACAGGCTGGCCAGCACCCACTTTGTCACCAGATAAGAGAGAAACAATCTCTGCTTCAGTTATTTCATCAATCTAGCTGAGAACTATTCTTCTCTCCGTATGCCCCACTGAAATTATTCAGTGAATTAAAGTCAAATTATCAAACCAATTTTAAGGTGGCTGCAACACAATTACTGGTGAAAAAATTATGCTCTGAAGAAAATACATTCTTAAACTGTACATTACAGCTGCTTCAAAAGGCTCCTAATTTGAAAGAGAGAGCAGGGAATAGTACTACTCATTGTAAAGTGCAACTTTCCCTTAATTATTCTTTTTATCATATGTTAGATCAGTAAAACAATGCAATATATTATTTATCCTATTGGCAAACTGGTCACTGTCTTCTGTTTTACTTAGTTATCCTTTCTGGACGCTGGTTGTATCTGAATCAAATGGATCAATTTTTCAAAAAATAATCATTTGTATTGTTGCTGTATTTTGGCATTCACTGTAAAGTGATTTAAAGAGCTTTACTTTTTGGAGCAGCAACCAACTACAGCTCCTGCTGAACACAGTTGGAGAGATGGTGAAGTAGACTGTATTGCTGGAGACAGGCTCAAAAATATTAACCGCATGGTCTTTTTACTTAGCCAGTTTAAACAAGAAGATTTTTGACCATTTCAAAAGGGCTGTTTCAATCAAGATTAGTTGAATGTATTTTTTTAATGCATAATGTATTTTGCCTCTTCTCCAAGGGCAAATCCTGACTAACCAACCCAGGCCTTCTACAATAATGTCACTGCATCAATGGACAAGGGAAGAGTTACTGATGTTACCTATCTTAACTTGAGTAAGGGTTTTGACACAGTACCCCACAACATCCTTCTCTTCAAATTGGAAAAATATGGATTTGATGGGTGGACTGTTAAATGGACTAAGAATTAGCTGCAGGATCGAGTGGTGGTGGTGGTGGTCAGTGGCTCGGCATCTGGATGGAGATGACTGATGAATGGTGTCTCTCAGGGGTTGGTGCTTGTGCTGATACTCTTTAATATCTTCAGTAATGACATGGACAGTGGGGTCAAGTGCATCCTCAGCAAGTTTGTTGATGACACCAAGCTGTGGGGTGTGTTTGATGTACCAGAGGGACAATACGCCATCCTGAGAGACCTACACGGGCTTGAGCAGTGCACCCAGGTGAACGTCATGAAGTTTAACAAATCCAGTGAAAGATCTGGCACCTGGATTGAGGCAACTCCCATTATCAATACAAACTGGGGGATGAAAGGATTGAGCACAGCCATGTAGAAAAAGACCTGGGTGTACTGGTGGATGGTAAGCTGGACATGAGCCAGCAATGTGCCCTTGCAGCCCAGAAAGCCAACTGTATCCTGGACTGCACCAAAAGAAGCGTGGCCAGCAAGGCACGGGAGGTGATCCTGCCCTTGTAGTCTGCATTGTTGAGGCCTCAACTGGAGTACTGTGTCCAGATGTGGAGTCCTAAGTACAGAAGAGACATGAACCTGTAGAAGCATGTCCAGAGAAGGGCAACAAAAATGATCCATGGAATGGAACACCTCTCCTACATGGACAGGCTGAGAAAGCTGGGGCTGTACAGCCTGGAGAAGAGAAGGCTCTCGGCCTTTCTGTATTTAAAGGCGAGCTACAGGAAAGAAGGAGACAGACCTTTTAGCAGGGCCTGTGGTGATAGAACAAAGGGAAATTGTTTCGAGCTCAAAGAGAGTAGATTTAGGTTAGATATAAGGAAAAAGTCTTTTACAGTGAGGGTGGTGAGACACTGGCACAAGTTGCCCAGTGATGTGGTTGATGCCCCATGCCTAGAGACTTTAAAGGCATGGCTGGACCAGATCCTGGGCAACCTGATCTAACTGTGGTGTCCATGTTTATTGCAGGGGAGTTGGACCAGACGGCCTTCGGAAGTTCCTTCCAACTTTAAGTATTCTATGATTCTATGATTTTCACCTAAGTGAAGTGCTTGACAAACTTCTGTACCTTTGAGTAAGTTCCTTATACTAATTCATTCAAGGCTATATAATTGAAAAGTATAACACATTCATAGCAGAAAAGCTATGCTATAAAATGCCAGTGTTTTTTCTTGACATTGTTATTATGAGAAAATTGCTTATACTATAAGGCCATGTTTATAGAGGTAGAAGTATTTAATATCATTTCCACAAACAATTTATAAGATTCAGAGGGAGCCTCATCAGAACCAGTTATTTTTTATTATGTTTGTTGCATATGGTGCAATTTTTTTTTCTAGTGTTTTAGACTTCTTACTGAGATCCAAAATTGGTGTTCAGTATTGTTAATAAAAAAAGAAAAGAGAACTATATTTGTCCTGTATGCGCTCTGTATGTGAGTCTCCCTGAATACCAGTACAGAGGAAACCATGTGGAATGGAGTCTTGATACTGACAGAGGGAAATTATGATGCCCATTTTCTCCATCTCTAGTGGTCGTTAATGTTTTATGAAGGGAAAAGGAACATTTTGACATTCAATAAGGACGGTTTCTAATTAAGGCTTGGATTCAACAGGGCACTTAAGTTCTAATGGGACTTATAAATATGCCTGACTGGAAACTTGCCCTGCCCTGTCCCAAATTTTCAGTCTAATCACTAAAACACAGAACTGTGTTTTCTCTTATTTACTGTTCTGTCCAAACAAGGATTTCACACAGCACCCTACCCTGCTAGGCAGGCTCAAAGACTGCTACTGTTCAGCGTATGTTACCAGCCTACGTTATACACAATCTACATTTCAGGCATCCTGAAGAGTTAGGAGATGTTATAGAAAAACAAAAGTTGCTGAACATGGCTGCAAGTCCAAATTAAATTACTCACTGAAGGCAGGTCTTTACTGAAGAAATACGTCGATATCTAGGTTGAAGGCTCAGCCTATCAGATAGCATAAATATACACATGACCCTTCTTCTGAGAGAAGAGCTTTTGATTTTCAGAACATATTGAGCTACAAACTGAAATTTTTAAAATGGTAATACTGGTTAGAGTATTCCAACATGGTTAGAATAAATAAGCAGCTAATAAATAAGAACCTATTAAGAAATAAAATAGCAGGTTATCTTTAAATAAGATGTTATGTATAGTTGTGTAACAATCCCTGACAACTATAGTGATGAACATACATTTCTAGTGCTAAGGCTAGAAGATTGATAGTGTGTTAGGAAGTTAAGTGACCAAAGTTCAAGTGTGACACTGAAATTGTGTAGCACGAGAATTAAATTGCATTGTCTTTGGGTACAGGAAGCTCATACTGCCCTGTTTACTCTTCAAATGCTTTATATTAGCACTTCCCATGCGATGTTATACCGATATAAAAAAAAAAAAAAAGAAAGTGAAGTGAGTTCTTTTATTGTGGTAAGGTTTACTTACCCAGATACAAGGAAATAGATAAGAAAGTGCTTGGGAAGAGAAGTCAAGGAAGACTATGACATTAAGTTGATTGATGGCACTGCTGCTTGCCAAAGTGTTTTAGGGAGAAGAGTGAAACTTTCCCAGTCCTTTTGAAGAGTTGTTACTGATATATAACAAACAGCTTTATGTTGCAGATATTACAATAGAATTTTGGTAAAGAAATGTAAGTTCCAGAATGTTGATGTTATGCCCAGTCATTTGGCTGTTTCCCATTGGCTACCTTGTGGTATCTCTTCTCTTAGAATAAAGATATTTCTGAGTGGTACACAAAATTATTTTGCTTTTTCCCTCGAGTCAGTTCTGTTTCTTCAGAGATTTCTGACCGATTACCTACAAACCTGCTGTATATAATCTAGACACTGGTGTTCAACTGTATTTCTGCTTTTTTTTTTTTTTTCTGCTTTTTTTTTTTTTTTATGTCAGTGCTGTTGCATGTTCACTAATTAAAATATTTTACCTTCATTCCTCTACAAGGGCAGACTGAGAGTTAGGGCTTCTCAGCCTGGAGAAAAGGCTTCAGGCTTGATAGCTGTCTTTCAACATTGAAAGGGGGACTATAAGAAAGAGGACAGATTCTTTAGCAGTGTTCATTGTGATAAGACAAGGGGGAATGGTTTCAAAATAAAAGAAGGGAGATTAAGACCTGATGTGCTGAGTAAGTATTTTATATGGTAAGGGTGGTGAGGCACTGGAACAAACTTCCCAGAGAGGTGATGGATGCTCTGTCCTTGCAGACATTTGAGGTCAGGCTGGAGAGGACTCAGAAACCTGATCTAGCTGTAGGTGTCTCTGTTCATTGCAGAGGAGTTGGTCTAGATAACCTTTAAGGGGCTCTTCCGCTCAAATGGTTCTCTTATGAGTTAAGTGTAGAAGACGAGTAAGGAAATGAGGGACTGGTGATGATTTCTCTCATGCAGTAATATCTTAGACATTCTCTGACATACTGTCATTTTCATAGATGAAACAGAAAGATGAAGAACTTTTCTATCTGGTATGTATTCTATCTCTCAAAATGTCCATAGAGTCCCTTAGTCATTTCTGAACTTGCTGGGAAACTTACTCCTGCATTTCTGGCAGAAAAAAATCTTGGATATTTTCTTTTCCCTGGACAATTTCTTTTAACAGTCATAATTCACATATAATTGGGAAACTCTCTCTATCTGTAGCCTCTGTCTAGATGGGATTAAATATGAATGTTTGCGGTGCAGGCAAATCAATCAGAAAAAAAAAGTTGCAGTAATTCTTGTTAGAGTAAACAGAGCCCTTGCCAGCAGCCAAAGAAGCAAAATCCTCCATAAAGTAGATCACTTTCATCCATAGGATCTCATCTGAAGTTGCAATTATTGTATTAAGTAACCTAAATCTGCCTTTAATATAATGGGAGTAAGACTGGCAAATTTAACCCACATAAAAGAAAGGTGATGGGAGAGGAAATAATGTTCCTGGAGTAGTGTCTAGTGCCATTTCTGATTTTGAGAGACATCTTGTGTGACCACCTGTTATTTCCTGTTCTCTGGTTTATTTCACCCAGCAAGAAGATAGTGACTACGGTGCACTTCACTGGCACATATCACGGGGTAGGTAAGGATAAATTAGGTTGGATAAGGTTATACAAATTCTGAGGAAGGTAAATTAAGGTAGGAAAGGTTATATGAGGCCAGATGAGGGGAGCTCTGAAAGCTGTCCTCTAGCATCCTGTCTTTACACCCCTTTTACATGTAGTTTCCATGATAACTGGAGGGGGTAAAGGGGATGGGGGGATGGAGGGCAAACTGTTGCAAGGTTTGCAGACTACAAGATAAGCAGGAATATGAAAAACACATGACTTCAAGGAAAAGCAGGGAAACTTCCACTGGTTCCTCAAGACTTTGTTTTCAGATCCCAAAAATGTGAAGGATTGTTTATGTTAATCATCACATGATTGTATGGTCTCCATGTTTTTATAAAAGACAGCTCTTTCTCTTTTCCCTGACAACTTCCAGCCTCAGAATCAAAGAATCTTAGAGTGGCCTGGGTTGAAAGGGACCACAATGATCATCTAGTTTTAACCTCCCTGCTATGTGCAGTTGCCAACCACCAGACCAGGCTGCCCAGAGCCACATCCAGCCTGGCCTTGAATGGCTCCAGGGATGGGGCATCCATAGACTCTCTGGGCAAACTTTTCCAGTGCTTTACCACCCTCTGTGTGAAAAACTTCCTCCTAATATCCAACCTAAATCTCCCCTATCTTAGTTTAAAACCATTCCTCCTTGTCCTATCACTGTCAACCCATGTAAACAGTCATTACATGCTCGGGTCCTAGAATGAGTGCTGGATTGCACGTTGTTAGGCAGAGGTAAGATGAGGGGAGTGACAGAGGCATAACTATGGTCTTATCCAGACTGCACAGCTAGGGGCAGTTCCTGCTATCCACCAGAGGATGGCTACCAGACCTATGTCTCATCCCATTCTCTGGTAGTGCATAACTTCTCTTCTTCAGCAGACTATGCTTGGGCTATACTCCACACCACCAGCTGCTGCTCCATAAGAACATGAATCTGCTCTAGATTTAGTGTCATACTTCCCAGCACCATTCAAAAATGTTGAATGTCCCAAGTGCGAAATGGCACTAAATTTCAATTCTGAGATTAATTAATTTAGGGGAGATACTTTGAAAGTTTATTCCAAAAAACAAAAGTCCACACCTCCACAGCCTCTGAATATTGTGTAGGCATGTAAAATGATGTTTCTGGAAAAGAGGAGAATATTTCATTTAGGAATATCCACTTCACACTAATCCCTTTTCTGAATCATTGGCCACTTTTTAAAATAAATAATAATAAACAAAATCCACCACAGCAATTAAAAACTGTTGTAAAATAAGAGCAAAATATCTTTACTATGAATACAGATAGTCTAACAACACTTTGTGACAGCTGACAAAGACCTACCTGCCCTAAACAAACAAGTCGAATTATCACAGTCACTTAGAATCACTGGAGGTTATCACGTCAATATAATTCACCAAACATTATTTGAAAGACAGTTATTGGAGGATCCAGAAAAGCTTGGATTTGTTTCCAGGTTATTTCATTGTCTGAATGTTCATTTACAGTGAAAAATGTTATTACTTACAACAAAATAAAGCAGCATTATTGTTTATAAATATGCTGTTAATTTCAGAGTCCCTAATTACCATGCTTAGGAACTGCAATGTGTGGCTAAATGCTTTCTTTATGATTTTGAAAACACACAACTATTAACCATTACACAAAACATTGCTATAACCAATATGCTAAACATTGTAGGCCATTATTAGCATCCCTCCTTTACTACTGGAAATGAGAAAATAGAGAGAAGCTAGACTTTTCCTGAAGTTACACAGAGAATGCTGGAGTCAAGAGAAGGATGAGTAAGTCACAAGGTTAGGACATGGAGCCAGAATTAATGCAGGTGCTTGGATTTACCTATCCTTGCCCTTATCATTTTGAAGCAATGTACTGAGTGTAATGCCTGGCTAGTTATAAACAGCCTAAGTGTTTATATAATGTTAGATCCAGGTTTTTAATATGAAGTCTGAGAATTTCCACTCCGGCTATATAACCAGTCTGCACCATCAGTCTTGTCCAATAATTTCCTTTAAAAAAAGAATAGAAATGCTGAAGTGAATGAGTAAATAATTTCTTGTGAAAGGCAGAAGTAAATATTTTTTTTTCATCGTAAGAACATTTATTTGAGATTCTGAAATTTATTACTGATCAGTTTTGACAACTATCATCATTGTACCTCTGTCTACTATGGAAAATGTGTGCTCACACAGCCTCCTTGGTATATCACAGCATCTGTTGTTCAGGCAGAGGATCTGTCTCTTTCCATTTCCCTGATCAGAAGCTGGCCAATGGAATATTTTTCGTTTTTTTTTTTTTTTTTTTTTTTTTCGTGTGTATATTTGTTAGTGTTTTTTTGTTTTGTTTTGTTTGGGCTTTGTTTTGTGTATGTGTGTGTCTTTGTGTGCGAAGGGACAGGTGGATTGTAATTTCTTTGGTTTAAAAATAACAGCTTTTAAATTGACACTGAGAAAGTGGAAAGCTATGACAATAGAACAGAAGTGAATACTCTGTAAGAAAATGGAAACTGAAATGGAAAGATATGACCTGACATACAGAATCAGCACAACTGGCACATGATTTATTGATTATAGCCTGTCATATAAGAGGACCTCAGCTAGCTGAAAAGCACAAAGCAAAGTAATATTTTTCTCTCTATAGAATTTGGAATTTGGAAATTGCATACACTTTAGCTTTACAGTGATTACTCTCTCCACACAAAGGAATATGTGACTTTGTTTTCACAGTCAGGCATGATGCAAACTGTGTGGTGATTCTTTTTCTTTTCTTTTTTTTTTTAAAATCTGTCAGCCTAAAAAACCTGTTAATTGCATTATTGATTCACGCAGATAACTTTGAGGGCCTGCAAAATAATTGACAGCAAGCAGATGAGTTCCAAATCCAAATGCATTTGCATAAATGCAACAACTTATTGTAAGAATACAAAAAATACCACTATAAAAACATTCTTATATCTCCTTGGAACACATCAGACTTTTGTATGCATGAACTTCTGAGCCATGCTTTTCTAATTCCACCTTCTTTCCCAATTTAGGCAGGCAAATGTACAATCTGCACTCCTCTCTGATTTCAGTATGATGAATCTCTACCTAAGTAACCCCACTGAAAATATTTAAACAGTGAGTGATCCAACTGCATCCCCTTTGAAGTCAATTGGATTTTGTTTAGAGTCTTTGACCCAACATCAATAAACTAGTGGATCAGTGGGGGTAACAAAGGTACTTGGGGCTGGAGAATGTGGTCTTTGAGCAGAAGATGAGGGGCTGGGTCTTGTTCAGCCAGGAGAACAAGAACCCATATGGAACCTCATGAAGTTCAACAAGAAGAATGTCCTGCACTTGGATCACAGCAGTCCCAAACATCAGTACAGAGAGATGAAGGAGATTGAGAGCAGCCCTGCAGAGAAGGACTTTAGGGCTCTGGTGGATGAAAAGTTGGACATGAATCAGCAGCTTGCAACCTGGAAGTCCAATTTCCTATGCTGCATGAACAGAAGGGTAGCAGCAGGGAGACGGAGGTGATTGTCCCTCTCTACGCTGTCTTTGTGCATCCAGACCTGGGACCCCCAGAATAAGAAAGACACAGAACTGTTGGAGTAGGTCCAGAGAAGGATCATAAAGCCAGTGAAGGACCATGAAGATTATCAGAGCACTGGACCACCTCTCCTATAAAGAAGGGCTGAGGGAGCTTGGCTTGTTCAGCCTAGAGAAGATAAGGTTTTAGGGAGATCTTATAGCAACCTTATAATACTTAAAGGATTTTTACAGGGAAACTGGAGAGATACATTTTACAAGGAGAGGAGGTGATCGGGCAAGGAATAATAGTTAAGAACTGAAAAAAAGGTAGGCTTTGATTAGATATAAGGAAGAAATTATTCACAATGAGAGTGGTGAGACACTGAAACATGTTGCCCAGAGAAAGCAGTGAATGCCCTATCCCTGGAAGTGTTCAGGGTCAGATTGGACAGGACTTAAGGCAGGCCAATATGGTGAAATATATCCTTGCCCATAGAACGGAGTTAGAACTAAATGATCTTGAATGGTCCCTTCCAACACAAGGCATCCATGATTCTTTGAGAAGAGATAGCACTGGTGTAAACTAGCAGCAACTCCTGATAAACTGTTGAGAGTCAGGCTTTTCACAGTGGTGTGTGTGAGAGGGTAAGAGACAGTGGCTCTAAGTGGAAAAAAAGTTTCAGACAGGTTATAATAAACTTTTCCTCATGAGGACAATCTGGTTAAAAAGTAAGCAGTCTTCAAATATAACTTCATCCCTGAAAGGTTTTTAAGACCTTGGGACACAGCCTTGAGCAACCTGGTCTGACCACATAACTGGCCTCTTTGAGCAGGTGTTTGGGCAAGAGGCTTCCTAAGGCTGCTCCACACCCAGTTTATCCTGTAACCTTCAAATCTAAATGTTTTAAGAATTCATGTTAGCTCAAAGATATATTAGTGATATGTATACTTACTAGGAGATTAGATATAGAAACGACATTGAGGGCTTCTTTAAATTACTTTCCCCCTAAGATGCCCATATCAAATTTCAGCATCAGAATGTTTTATTAAAATACACTTGAATTCTGGGAGCAAAGATGATTCTCTATACTAATAATTCTGTCTTTCACACAGGTTAGCACCTGCATGTTTGTATGCTCATGGGCTTTAAACAATACTGCTCCATCCCATTTGCGGTAAGAAGCTTTCCCAAATATAACTAGTATCCCAGAAACTATTGCAAAGTGATATTTATATGTTACATATTACAAAATACATGCACAATTTTTCACAATTTTTTTTTTTTTTAATTGAGAAGAAAATAAGAATTTCAATTTTTTAAAAAAGGATTTTAAGTCATTTCAATTTAAGTATTTTTTAGGCTGTAATGGAATGTGCACACTATGAAACCAGGAAAACTATAGACTTGGAAAAACCTATAGTATTCCCTAAAAGTATCTTTGAATGAACTTATGGATTTCCATATAAGCAGCTGAGGGTGCCAAATTACTGATTTTCAACCAGTATACTTCAAACAAGAACAGATATCTGGATATCTAACAGTGCAAAGCACTGCAGACTTTACCAAAAAGATCTGGTACCATCTTGTATTCTTTCAGGTCCCTTGCCTTCTTTGATGCAGGAATTCTATGAACAAAATCCAGCCTAAATATCAAATATTTGAAGTAATAAACTTAGTTTACTTTCACAGGGGATCAAATGCCACTTTAATGGGTTCTAATTTAGATAAAATCAGTGTATCCTATAAAAGTTCTGTAGTATTTTCTTTTTTATATCACCATGATTTCTAGTTTCATGTCCTTAGAGTGATTTTTTTTTTCCTTTACAGACATTTAAAAGAGGTAGATCTATTTCTGTATCTGCTATTAATCTGCAGGCCCTCTGTTAAATGAATAACAGAGTGGCCAGAACACCTAGAACTGAACCTAATCTCATATAGGTTAGCATATAACAATATATCTCATATTTGTTAGCATAAATCTAACATATCTTAAATTTCAGTATTTGAAATGTAGCATCTAATTTTCTATCCAGACCTGCAGATGTCGGCTTGAATGATTTCTTAGCAGAAGTGCTGAAGCTCCAAAAAACTATTTCAAGATGATGCAATCATGCACCATTGAGCCTTGGGAGAGAATAGTAAAACTAAAGAAAAAACATGGGAAAACAATAACATTTCTTCAATATTTTCTCAGGAAAGCAAAATAGAGAACAGCACTGACTGATCAGTTTTGCTGTACAATTAATTATAATTAATCACTAGATCAGAGAGACCCATCAATTTTTATGTCTTTAACATTTTGATTCATTAACTGACATGTTTTCTAGACAAACAAGAACAGAATACACATGGTGTAAGAAAATTTCACAGCACAGAAGAATTTGTCTTTGGTATGAAAAAGCATCTTCCATTTTCCATCTCCTGCTATTCCTTTATCGTCTTCCATTTGTTAATCTGTGTATAATGTATAAAGGAGACGTCTTTCCCATCATGTATCAGCTTAGTGGTTAGAACAGGATCAAATGTAACCCTGTATATCATGTAGTTTTTAAAACCTGAGTTTATAGTTTCTCTTCTTGTATTTGTTCTATACTCTATTTCAACACAGACCAAAGATTATTTAGTTTCTGGGATGTGATGCATTTGGCAGAGCATAGCTCAGACTGCCTAAGCCTACTTCAACTGTGATTTTTTGCAGTGAACTACTGAACTCTTACTAGAGTCCTTAAGCTAGCAGAAATGCCTGCAGTGAAAATAATAAAAGCTTTGATGCATATTCTGGGCTAACTGGAAATCATAGGGTTCAGTGTAAAAGCAGTAGTAAAAAATGATAGACTATCGTGATCTCATGGCTAACAGAGAGCCAACAGTCTCCCTTGCAAATTCTCAAAGAAAGCAAGCTGGCCTACTTACAGATTTAGTATGAGGGGAGAAAACAGATTCTGACATTTCCTTATACTTTTCTTTTTGACAGGGTTTCATAATGACAAATATTTGTTTTAAGAAATTACAAAAGAGAAAAGGGGAATTCTGCCAGTTTGGGTACTCACACATGTAGCTACAGACCAGAATATGTGGCATAGCATCAGTACCTAAATTTGAAAGCAAAATGCCAAAATATCTCCAGAACTTCCACCCCACTGTAAAACCGCTGAACAGGGAATGAAAATTCACAATAGGAATCTAGGGGCTTGGGTAAAACTGTTAAAGACCCATTCATTGAAGCAGCAGAAGTGGGTCTGTGACTGGATGTTATCAGTCTG
This sequence comes from Phasianus colchicus, assembly GCF_987193195.1. NCBI lineage: Eukaryota > Metazoa > Chordata > Aves > Galliformes > Phasianidae > Phasianus > Phasianus colchicus. Next base: position 88,666,576 of record NC_143438.1, read on the forward strand.
GTGCTCTACAACTGACATTTATGAATTTTCTGCACATCTTCCCTGTGACTCTCATTTCCCTTCAAAATATAGTTTGAATCCATGATTCAAATGAAATCATATTTGTTAAAGGAAGGTATCTACTGCAAAGATATTAGCCCTTAAAAATGTCATGAAAAAGGCACTAGAAAGAACAAAGAAAATCAACCTCTATTTGGTAGCAATAAGACAAACATTTTGAATGTCCTAAAGAATGACAAATATCTTTATATATGCCAGTGAGTGCGGCCATTAACATGAGAGGAATGGCATCACCAGCAGACTGTCAACAACTGAAGAAGAAATTTGTAAGAATTAGCAACTCACACCTTGATATCCAACTCTGGTTTAAAAATATATTTCCCAGCAAATTCATATATTTCAATTAAGGGTGTTTGGTTTATCTTAGCATTTAAAATCTGAATGAGTATACAATTTTCTTTAAATTGTATGTTTATTCAGATTAACCTTTCAGAATTCATTACATTCCTGCCACGATCACAAAATTTATTATAAAATTTTATCAAAACAGCTCAGAAAAATATGCCTACCTAATTGCTGACGGCTGACAAGTTAGGAAGACACCTGTCTAAACAATCCAGCAACTGAATCAGTACTCTTTCCCCCCTTAGTAGTAGCTTAAATATTACTATTCCACATTCTAGCCTTAAAAATAGAGCATTTATCAAAGCATAGCTATTATTTTATGATTTTATGTCCTTCTACTCCAAAGAAGTGCATGACACCGTAATAATAAAAAATAAAAAAACAAAAGCATGAATTACCTTTCAGACAAAGTTTCTGCAAGGAAAATATAAAGCAATAACATAGCAAGTTTTATTTTACTGGTTAGGAACCTTAAGCACCAGTCCGTGTATGGTACACTAGTTCAGCTAAAGATTTCAATTGCTTCTGCAGTTTGGTGATTCATTCACAGGTTTTCTCTGAGCTACACAACTACTTTTTTTTTCTGCTAAATAGTCTCGATCCCTTTCCTTTTGCTTCTTTCTAGCTGTTAATTATGAGTATTCTGTCTAAACTAAAATAAGAGCAACAACAACAGACTTAAAAGATCAGTATACAAACATTTCCATATTCTCTTCTGAGTTTTACTCTTTATTTTGCTGTAAGCCTGACCCTGCTCAAATGCTGATGATATAGCTGTTGAAATTAATGATAACTCTATGAATCAGTGTGCTTCCTGCTTACCTGCTACATGCAATGTATTTACGTGGGTGGTGCAGAAGAGGCCTAGTGACAAATACGTCTTAAGTTTGGATAATAATATTCATTTCAGAAGACTGACTTTTCAGTAAGATCAGCACTTTCACCTTAATCTCTTTGCTGCTTTAGGCTTCACAGCCAAACAAAGAAGTTTCCAATAATTTTTAGGAAGATAAGGACACTGAAATTTGACCTATCAGTTGTGTCCTCCATGCTTCAGAAGTATCAGAAATCTTAGTCTCATGGGATTTTAAAAGGCAGCTCTTAAAAAGCAGCCCTCAAAAAGCTGCCCATCAAAAACCTCCCAATTTCTTCCAAATTCTCAGCTGTTGTGAACTGAGATTGTACCATTAATACAAAGGATTAAATTTACATCCAATGAGAGTCTGGTCTTTGTAATTTGGTTTTTTGCTCTGTATAGTAAGGAAGTTTTTCCAGGTGCAAAATTCACAAGTTTTTCTCTAATTATAGAATGATCAACTGAAAGTCAGAAAATACTGTCTCTGCAGCACTGCTCTGAAACATTGAACACTGCCTGCTGACTTCCTGTAGTCAAGAGCTTATACACAGCTATAAGCATACACACGTTTATGTATTGAAAACTTGTATTAGAATACTCCAAATATCTACTTTACAATGGTCAAAAAAACCCTTGCCCAGTGATGGAGAATGTTTAAATTCTAATACATGCATTTTACATCTGAAAAAGTAGGAATGATTTAAATGAGATAAGAACTGAATCTTTGAGAAACTGTAACCATCAGTAGTTATTAGATTTTATTTCACTGAATGGAACTGAGCTTGAGTTAATTTGTAGTTGATTCACCAAAAACTATCATAATTTGAGTGTCACGAAGGCACTTTTTTCACAAAACATAATGCAGTGAGACTGTAGGCTTGAAAGAAATAGGGTAGATGAGAAATCTGACATGATCTCTTGCATATATTCTGAGGAAAATAAATTTTCAATAGCAACTTTATTGATTCAATGCTAATGTGTCCAAAATTTATCAAAAAACACAGTCTCCATTTGGGATTCAGACTTTGATGTGCTAGATGCTATGGACAAACATTTCCAAAAGATGATCAGTACTCTAGAAAGTTTACAAGTCTAATTTATGATCAAAGTAACAGTTGGATAAAACAAAATCTAATGAGTGCAATCTGTTTCATTTATTTAAATAATTATAGTAATAATAATAATAAAAGGATAAATGGGAAGCAACTTGATTATGGTTGATAAATACCACCAGAGGGAGGAAATAGAAGGTACATAAGAAGTAACTAGGAACAGTTGTTGGAACTGAAATCCAAACAAATGCAAATGAAAAATCAGCAAGAAAACTATAGTAAAGATGATTAGACCAAGAAATAAAGTACTGAGAGGAATGACAGTTTCTCCATCTTTTCAAGATTTCCAACAAAATCTGAAACACAAGGTTTGTTCATACAACACTTAGATCATCTCCATGCAGATTTTGCAGCAGATGTGAGTTTTTATATGTATCTGAGGCAGCTGGAAGCAGTGCCATAGTATGAAAAGACTTTTGGCCAATTTAACATAGCACAGCTCTCAGGATGCAACTGTCATAAGCTAACCTCTGCAAAAGACCATGTGGAATACAAGTGTGAAGAGAGAAGATTTTTCTTTATAAAGACAGTATTTTCTGACTTTCAGTTGATCATTCTATAATTAGAGAAAAACTTGTGAATTTTGCACCTGGAAAAACTTCCTTACTATACAGAGAAAAAAAAAAAAAAAAAAAAAACAAATTACAGAGACCATTACAGAGACCAGACTCTCATTGGATGTAAATTTACATCCAATGTAAACATACATGAAACAGGAGACAAGACCGAGTGGCAACTGAAATAAAATCTTCAAGGTAGTGGTCAGTTCAGAAGAATAACAAGAGTTATCAGCTACCATCTTGCAATGACCACAAACCAAAACTGAAAAGCCATGTTTTAGCTATTTGAACCTCATGACCGGCTTTATTTTTGGATAAAGCTTGTGAAGGAAAGCTATGAGATCATGAGCAGGCTTTGGTAGAATTCACACTTCTCACAAAGTCACAATACTGAATATTTTGTTTGATGTTCATGCTTCCTTCCCACTCTTTGCCTTTCATATTCTGTTTACCATATTTAGGATTAACACTTGAACCTTTCTTCCTAAATAACAATTAAAGATTAGAATTTTTCTAGCAGATTACTTTCTCATAGGTCTTAAAATTAGAAGTTCATTGGAAGAGCACTGGAAATCCAGATTAAAGAATATGTACCCCTCCAAATATCTAAGTTTGAAATTGCATAAAATTGATATCTGGAATTGAAAATGGTCACCTTTAAAATAAAATAATAACTAAAAAAGAAAAAAATAATACAATTTCTTAGTCTGTTATTGAGAAAGTGTAGTTATTAACAACATCATTTTTAATTACAATCTGAAAAATGATTTTTTTCTTTGTGGAAAATTTAAACTAAATGTAATTTGGTTTCTTTTCCACACAAAATTATCTGATGCATGCTTTGGTATCCAAAGCTGAACGAGTTACATTTTCTTCATCTTCAAAGTGCACTATTTGGCATAATATGGAGGAAAGCCTCAAGTCTTCTAAAAAAAGGCACAAATAATATTAACTAGTGTGTTGTAGATTTCAGGGCTATCTCTAAATACATCTCCCTGGATTTCCATCTCTTAGTAGCATAGCTTCATGGAAAGCTTTGTTGCTAGAGACAGAAATTCCATTCACATCTTTGAGAATCAAGATGTAGAAGAGAATTTCACTTTTTATCATTGACATGAATTTCAGTCCATGTCCATATTAGCAAATTAAATTATACCAATAACCATTCCTAAAGGACAGTCTACCAAAGGACAGTCTGTTACAATAGCATGGGAATAAGGCATGAATGTGGTCCCATACGTTTCCAGGTTACAGGTTTAGGCAGCACCTCTAAGCTTAATTCTTTTAAAAAAGAAAAGAGAACTTTTAAAAAAGAGAAATGCGGAATAAGTATGCTTTATAATTAAAACTTCTTCTTTTCCCACTCTTTCTTCTCACCCCATGCCATTTGTTCTCCAACAAAGAGTTGCACAGTTAGTTTCAGGAAATAAAATAGAAAGGAATTAATACTTTAATACAGTAGATGCAAGACAGTATTTCTAGTACACTGTGTTCTCTGTGGAAAAAATTCATAAATTCTTTCACATGGAATGGCTAACGCTTAGCTTCCATCCATGATTTAATCAATGAGAATGGTACCAAATGTGAAATTAGTACACGGGCTCGAAAGCAATTGCAGTAAAACGTAGCAATGAATATCTCCAATAGATCTTCCTCTCTTTTGTCCTGGTAGAAGTCAGGAGCAAATCCTTGCTATTAAATGTACTCATGCTGGAGTAAAACGGGTATAAACAACAGTGGACTCCTGCCATCTAAGCTGAAGTGATTTCAGACTTGGCACTAAATTCTGGTAAACATGTTACAGTGCAGCCATATATTAAATAGCAGATTTAGAACAAAAACAAGATACCAATGCCTACATTTTTCTTCAGACTAATAGGTGGCTAAAATACAGTATTTCTGAAATAAATGACAGAGAGTGTTAGGTTTTGAAACATGTTTTCTTCTGTTGCCTATAATAACAGTAGAAAATGAAGGAAAATTGCCTTAGATTCATGGGGGGGGGAAAGGTGCTTTTATGTAAATTGGACATCTGATTCTTGTATGTAGGGAGCTTAGGACAGCTGTGCTGAGATCCATAACGATGTTTAGATACCCAGCTCTAGCTACAGAGCAAATGAAATCTCGACTGGGGAAAGGCAGAAGGAGGCTACAGGAATGTTTCAAAGCAGAGTATCCACACCTTTAGCCATAGTCTGATTCACGTGAAGACACAACATAGAACTCAAGGAGCAAGGATAAAGGTATTTAGTCTGTGCCTTTCGGGTAGAATCCCACAAATGCCAGAAAATTTTGTGAAGACAAATTTCCTTTCTTAAGAGGAGCATACCACAAGTACAAACAAAGCATTCAATATTTGAAATTACATTTCATTTGAAAATGAAGGAAAACAAGATACATCTATGATCCTTTTTAAGTGTCGATCTTAAAACAAGATTTCCAAGAGCTCATTGAGCCTATGAAAACAGTTTCTTCATATTACAGCCATACTGCACTGGGAAGGTACAACATACCCTCCAAACAGAATTTTAATTACAATATTGAAACTAGCTAGCTTCATCTATTATCAGAATCTCAACTCTAATATCAGTAGCTAAGTTGATACAGAATATGTCTTTAGACATCTCCCATATCTCCCAGCATCACATAAGCTATTGCTACAGGCAGTCTTTCAGTAGTTAGAACTTGTATTACTTTCCAGTTATAAATCCAGGTCTTCCAGTTCCTGAAGAATGCTTCAACTACTGGGCTCTTGTGCAAAAGACAGAAATATCTCTAAGCACTGCATAAGAGGATATAATCATGCTAGTGACGGTGATGATGTCTGTGTTGGTTTCAGCCTGACTAATGATTTTGAACAGACCATAGCACCTACTCAGTTTGCTGTACCTCATACTTCCACAACAACAAGAAGGAAATCATATTTATGAGAATCATAGAATATCACATGATAATAGAGCTCTCAAAGTATAATTATTGCAGAAGCAATATCTCTTAGAAAGACAGTATTCCTAGAAATCCGATCCCTCAACTTACCTGTGCCTTTAGCATTTTAATGATGAAAAGGGGCGCTGTATTAGCTGAATTTGTATACAGATATTCATATTCACATATTCAAATTCACAAGTATTTATAACTGAAATTTTTAGTATGAAGAGCGAGAGAAATCTGGTACAAGTGGCTGAATCTGATCTTATCTCTTTTTCTCTCACAGCTGCTGGAAGTATTTGTAATGCAAAAGCCACAGGGTTAAGCAGGTTGATATACTTGGGATTCAGCATTTCATTTAAAGCCTGCTCCCAGAACTGCTGTAATAATATGGGTGAATGTTGATTTCTATTAAATACACTGCAAATATGTACAGCATGTTCTTTCCCTGGGAAGATGCCACTATGAAGAGATATCACAGCTGAATTGCCGGAGAATTCAAGTGTGATGGCGAGGGGGAGGAGGAAGGAAGGAAGGCACAAAGAACAAAATGTCCCCACAGCCACCCACGAAGACACACTCCTAGTGAAATATGAATCAACAACAGCCAAGGAAGACCTGATGCCTAGAGGGAATTATGTAAGGACTGGAGATAAGTGGAGTCACTAGCACCTTTGTGTACTTCTTTGGCATCTAACCATGTCATGTAACATAAGAATAGATATCCTGAGCTCTCCTCTACTCTATGGAGAAAAACAAGCAGCTGTTCAAAGTGATAACTTTAATAAGGAGCCTGAAGCAGATAGGAGTCTCATGTAAATGCACTTAAGGTGGGTTGGATGCAAGCATTAAGCTCAAATCTGCTGTTTTCCTGCATATTGCACAACTTTTTATCAGCCACTCTCGTAGATCCTGGTCTGCTTGGGAATGTGCAACAACTTCCCCATTACAGTACTCTGTAGAGTAGATGGGGTAGATGCTCAAAGAATAACAGTAAGGCATCATTATCATAACAAGATATTGTAAGAATAATCATAAACCAATGAACTGTAAGATCTTCATTAAAACAGTATGTCTCTACATTTCTATTAATTTTGATAAAATAGATTCTTCTGTAGAGTTTTGAGACACAACTGCAACAGGAATCAGCAAGTTTGACTGCTGTCAGCTGCTCAGAGATATCAGTGAGGATCAAACTGTTCTCAAACACCTCACAAGCTCTTATGTTCATCTACGTCTCTGTGGTTTATGAGCACAACCTGCTGCAGGATCTTTCTCCCTGCATTGGAGAGGTCTAGAGTGACTTAACTGTGGTGGTTAAGTGTATAGCAGTGATCACAAGTAATAAATCACAGTTATTGGCATACATCTCTGAGAAATGAGTCATGATTTTGATACTCAGCTACTAGTTTTGAAGCCACTACAGGACTAAAGAGATGTTAGGCTGTGCATGATTTGATAACAGTGCTTCCATAGAAGCATAAGGTGAAAAGCTTTCAGTAGTACATCTGTTGCAAAGTCACTCAGGTTTTGTGTTATTTAACATTCCCTTCAAGAAACATCGAGCAACTGCCTCAAGGTGTTAAAAATGCCTATAATGTGATTCCTTTTCTTTTCTTTTTTTTTTTTTCCTTTCTAGAAACAGCTTCCTGTATTCTTCTGAAATTGTTTCTGAATAGGGGCAGAGTAGGCAGAAATAGGATGGCAGAGGAACATAAATTATTGCAGCCTTCCAGTCATTGAAGGGAGCATGTAAGCAGATGGGAGACCAACTTTTAACATGGTCTAATAGTGATAGGACAAGGGAGATGCTTTAAACTCATAGAGGGGAAATTGAGGTTAGATGTCATGGGAAATTTTTCACCAAGAGAGTGATGAGGCATCAGCACAGGCTGCCCAGAGAAGTTGTGGGTGCCCCATCTCTGAAGGCATTTGAAGCCAGGCTGAACAGGGTCCTGGGCTGTTGGGCGGCAGCCACCATGGCAGGGTGGGTGGAACTGGATGATCTTAGATAATTATTCTGTGATTCTATGATTTTATCTGTAAGGTCTTTAGAGCAGAGTCAAGGATCAGAAAGGACACTGATGGAAAAGTCAAACAAAAATTACTGAATGTATCACTTAGCATGAACTGCTTGTCATGTTATAATTGATGTGATAAATTATTTATTTACATAGACCTGACACCGGTTGATCTTCATGCACTTGAAATGATATATCTCACAAACAGGTTTTCTTATGATTATCCATACTCAAATTCTTGTCAATGTGCAGAAAGACCACATACAAATCAAGAGTGAGATGAAATCCTTAAACATTAGAGAAGACATAATTTAAATTGCTTAATCCTTTACTCTCAGCAAACTTTTTAAAATTTTGCTTTGATTCCAACACTTCAAAAATATGAAATGTGAGATAATCTTCAGTACTTTGTTTAATTCTGTCCAAGAACTCACAAAAGAATGGCAAGATAATCTGTGATTTTTCATTATTATAATTAATATTATTTTAATAAACCTTCACTTTGTCAAAGTACAAATGAGTATTTTGGTAGTTTTCTTACTGTGGATTTGATGGTGTATGTGGTAGAAGTCAGACAAGTTCAGCTTCCAGTTATCCCTAGTACTCACTATTATTCAAAGCCAAATCTGAAGAAGACAACCAAAACCATCTAAAATGAGAAAAGATTTGTTGAAGACATTAGGCTAAAAACACCAAGATTTATAGAGATCATGCAGTGCAAGCACTCATTTTCTGATCGCTGCTGTAATTTCTTGTATAAGATGGGTCAAACTGTAACCTTTTTCAATTTCCTGAGATCAGACTGCTACCTTTAAACAGAGAGCAATTTTTTTCCCACATTATGAGCTGCTTGAGTGTTCCTGGATCAACAACAAAGTTTGCCTGAAAGAGAGAGTCCAAAGCAACTTAGAAGATTGGACACTCATTCTATTTTAGTATATAATTATATCATCAACTTTTCACCATGCTTTCAGAAATCCACAGTAAATATCCCCCTACACCATCCACCCTCAATTTCTTGCAGTTTGCTACAATCTGGTGTGTAAAGCTTACAAAAGTTGTGGAACAGCCTATTTTGAGAGAACTTGCAAGCAGGAACACATTAATGGGTATCAGGTGCAGCTATGAATTTAATGAATGGTTTGTTGGAAATCACATTTAATAGCAACATCCGTCTGCAGATGAGCTCTGCAATGTCCTTATTTCAAATACAGGCAGATGGTGGATTTGCAACACACTTACTGTTTTCTGGTTCATGCAGCATTGCTTGCTTGTAAATACATTCACAATCATGCTTGGAAAGATTTGGAGCTTGTCTGTCCACCCTTTTATTTTTGCCACTTCCTCTTCAAAGTAATAAGCATATCAAGAAAGCAACAAGGTTCATTAAACTAGTTTAGTATTTTGTCCTATTCCAAAGAAAAAAGCAAACTAATTCATGAAACCAAATAAACAACTTCTTTTGTCTTTTTATCTTACAGGTTTCACCTGAAGAATAGAAGGGAAGTTTTTTGGTTTTTTTTTTTTTTAACTGTCAAACTGACATTACTTTCTGATATTATTTTAAGCAAATTTGAAGCTTCATATTTAAGAAAGAAAAAGTGAATTTCTACCATGGGAATCATATCTCACAGTCCTTCGGGAGCATTGAATTATTTTTTAATGCAGATATTCCAAAATATCAGAATTGATTTCCATTTTCAGCCATTTACAATCCAAATATCTCCTTACCATATAAGTATATACTTATATATACTATGTGCTGGCAGAGAAAGAGGTGAAAACACTTCCCTCCAGAAAATGTTTCTATTGCACACAAATGGATGGCCCAGACTACCAAGTACTGGACAGGTTGCTATTGAAGAAGGAGATTCCATAACCTCTCTGGGCAATCTGTACCAGTTCTCTATCACCCACACAGCACAGAATTGATTCCTAATGTTCAGGCAGAGCCTTCTGTGTTCCACTTTGCGCCTGCTGCCTCTTGTTCTGAATCACAGAATCACAGAATCACAGAATCGTAGGGGTTGGAAGGGACCTCCAGAGATCATCGAGTCCAACCCCCCTGCCAAAGCAGGATCCCTACACCAGGTCGCACAGGTAGGCGTCCAGGCGGGTCTTGAATATCTCCAGAGAAGGAGACTCCACAACCTCCCTGGGCAGCCTGTTCCAGTGCTCCGTCACCCTCACTGTAAAGAAGTTCTTGCGCACATTGGTGCGGAACTTCCTATGCTCCAGCTTCTGGCCATTTCCCCTTGTCCTGTCTCCGCACACTGCTGAAAAGAGTCTGGCCTCGCCACTTTGCCCCCCACACCTTAGATATTTATAGACCTGGATCAGGTCCCCTCTCAGTCTTCTCTTCTCAAGGCTAAACAGACCCAGCTCACTTAGCCTTTCCTCATAGGGGAGATGCTCCAGGCCCTTCACCATCTTTGTGGCTCTCCGCTGGACTCTTTCCAAGAGATCCCTGTCTTTTTTGTACTGGGGAGCCCAGAACTGGACACAGTACTCCAGATGAGGCCTTACCAGGGCAGAGTAGAGGGGGAGGATCACCTCCCTCGACCTGCTGGCCACGCTCCTTTTAATGCACCCCAGAATGCCATTGGCCTTTTTGGCCACAAGGGCACACTGCTGGCTCATGGCCAACCTGTCGTCCACCAGGACACCCAGGTCCCTCTCTGCAGAGCTCCTCTCCAGCAGGTCATCCCCCAACCTGTACCGGTGCATGGAATTATTCCTCCCTAGGTGCAAGACTCTACACTTGCTTTTGTTAAACTTCATCTGGTTCCTTACTGCCCAGCTCTCCAGCCTGTCCAGGTCTCGCTGAATGGCAGCACAGCCTTCGGGCGTGTCAGCCAATCCTCCCAACTTCGTATCATCAGCAAACTTGCTGAGGGTGGCCACTACCCCCTCATCAAGGTCATTGATGAAGATGTTGAACAGGACCGGTCCCAGCACCGACCCCTGGGGAACACCGCTGGTTACAGGTCTCCAACCAGACTCTGCACCGCCAATGACAACCCTCTGTGCTCTGCCAGTCAGCCAGTTCTCAACCCACCTCACTGTCCACTCATCTATCCCGCACTTCCTCAGCTTCGTTATAAGGATGTCGTGGGAGACAGTGTCAAATGCCTTGCTGAAATCAAGGTAGACTACATCCACTGCTCTCCCCCCATCCACCCAGCCAGTGACAACATCATAGAAGGCTACCAGGTTGGTCAAGCACGACCTCCCCCTGGTGAACCCGTGCTGACTACTCCTGATAACCTCCTTTTCTTCCAGTTGTCTGGAGATGGCATCCAGCACAATCTGTTCCATCACCTTTCCAGGGACAGAGGTGAGGCTGACTGGCCTGTAATTACCTGGATCTTCCTTCTTGCCCTTTTTGAAGACCGGAGTGACATTGGCTATCCTCCAGTCTTCAGGCACCTCCCCCATTCTCCAAGACCTCTCAAAGATGATAGAGAGCGGTTCAGCAATCACCTCTGCCAGCTCCCTCAGCACCCGTGGATGCACCCCATCGGGTCCCATGGATTTATGAACATTGGTGTTGCCTAGGCGCTCTCGGACCGCCTCTTCCCTGACTAAAGGGAAGTCTTCCATTCCCCAGACCTTCTCACTAACCACCAGGGCCTGGGATTCCCGAGGGGGAGCTTTTTCACTGAAGACAGAAGCAAAGAAGGCGTTCAGTATCTCCGCCTTCTCAGCATCCCCCGTTACCAGAACACCCCCCTCACTTAGTAGGGGACCTACATTCTCCCTAGTCTTCCTTTTACTGTTAACATACTTAAAAAAACCTTTTTTATTATCCTTTACCACCTTTGCTAGATTCAATTCCAGGTGGGCTTTAGCCTTCCTCGTCGCATCCCTGCAGGCCCTGACAACATTTCTATATTCTTCCCGAGTGGTCAGACCCTTTTTCCACATTTCATGGACCTTCTTTTTCCCTTTGAGTTTGTAATTCAGTGTGAATTTGTAATGCAATTGGTTGTGTTTGCTTCTGTAGTGATATATAAGAACTCGTGTCAGAACTTCCCTGCTTTTTTTTCTGAGGCAAGAGAAATGAGATTAGTCTTAAGCACTGCTTTTCTTAACAGCACAGGTCCTTGAGTTTCTAAAACGCTGGTTTAAGCAGTTAGTTAACTTTGAAAAGCTTTGTTCTGGCACTGGGCACTGCTGAACAGAGCTGGGCTTCATATCTCCACACCTAGCCTTCAGCTATTTATGGACTGAGATTCTCCTGGGCCATCTTGTCACCAGGCTGAACAGTCCCAGCTCTATCAGCCTTTCCTCACAGGAGACATGTTCCAATTGCTTGATGATTCTCCATCCCAGTCCTCAGCTATCTCCAGTATGTCCATATCTGTCTTGTACTAGTGAGCCAGAACAGGATGCAAGACTCCAGTTGTGGCCTCACCAGTGCTGAGTACAGAGATCACCTCCCTTGACCTGCTGGAAACACTTTCCCTAACGAAGACAAGAATAACATTTACCTTCGTAGCAGCATGTGCATACTGCTGACTTGTGATCAACTTGATGTCCACCAGGACTCTCTGGTCTTTTTCTGCAAAGCTGCTTTCTGACTGTTTTTCCATTTTTATTAATGATATCCAGAATCTAAATGTCATCATTCAGTAACTGTACTCAGTTTAGTAACCAGTTTAACCTCCTACATAAAGCTGTCCTCTCTTTTACTCTAGAGAGGAAAATTTAGACCAAGCTTTTGAAAGACTGTGTTACTGAGCTGGTGAAGCAAGATTTCACAGAGAGAGGGATAGGAAAAAAAAAAAAAAAAAAAAAAAAAAAAAAAAAAAAAGTAGAAAGCAGTGAAAATGTTCATTGATAAGGTTATATAAATTTATTTACAGAATATAAAATAACTTTCTATAAAATTCAGTTTCAGTTAGAAAAAAAATATTCTTTTTTTCCAATCTCACTTCTATGATTCTAACATAGCTTCATTGACTTCACAATTATACCCAGTAGACAGATAACATAAATATATAGCACTATTGAACTCAACGGGCCTCTGATGACTCACGCCAGTTGGAGTTGCAGTTCAGCTTGTTGCTTGCAGAAATTTTCAAACTTGGAAAATCTTTCTCACATTTCCAGCAAAGTCAAAATAGGTCTTTGTGAAATAACTGCAGCAAACAGCAAATGATGTATGAAATGAAATATCTCATCCATCCCATACAAGAAGAATGCACAGGGGAAGCTTTGTCACTTTCACCACGCAGTTTCAAATGAGTCTCTGATGCAGAACCATCATTTTCTTGGAGTAATGGGAGGAAGGGGGTGATGCTGTCATTCTTATCACATGTCAAGTATGGCACTTCCATATAGAGAGATTCAGATGTTATTCTTTCCTCATTTTATGAAATAAATGCTGTCATACTTTCTCCAGCAACTTCTGCTGAGGTTAGTGGCAGCTGATCCTGAGGTGCTGAGGGTATACCAATCTCTCTCTAAATATATTTAGTTATGTGAAATTGTTATGTATTATAGATCTGTTCTCAGCACATATCACAAAATCATAGAAACATAGAATGGTTTGGGTTGGAAGGGAGTTTTAAGATCATGTAGTTCCAACCCCCCTGCTGTAGGCAGGGACACCTCCCTCTAGACCAGGTTACTCAAGGCCCCATCCAGCCTGGCCTTGAATTCTTGGATGAAAGGGGCATCCACAACCTCACTGGGCAGCTTGTTCCAGTGTCTCACCACCTTCACAGTAAAGAATTTCTTTCCAGTATCTAGTCTAAATCTACCCCCTACTAGTTTAAAACCATTTCCCCTTGTCCTGTCACTATATGCCCTTATAAAAAGTCCCTCCCCAGCTTTCTTGTAGGTCCCCTTCAGATACTGGAAGGCTGCTATAAGGTCCCCCAGAGCTTTCTCTTCTCCAGGATGAAAGGTCCTGCCTCTCTCAGCCGGTCCTCATAGGGGAGGTGCTGCAGCCCCCTGATCATCTTTGTGGCCCTCCGCTGGAATGGATCCAACAACTCCATGTCCTTCTTGTTTTGGGGGCCCCGGAATTGGAGGCAGTACTCCAGAGTAGAGGGGGAGAATCACCTCTCATGCCTATTCAGGTCTGTCTTGATAGCATCTTTTCCCTCCAGTATATCAACTGCACCACTCAGCTTCATGTCATCTGCAAACTTTCTGAGGGTGCACTCCATCCCATAGTCCATGTCTCCTACAAAGATGCTAGATAACACTGGTCCCAGTACATGAGGAATGCCACTCATCTCTCATTTTCACTTGGACATTAAGCTGTTGACGATAACTCTCTGAGTGCAAATACCCAGCCAATTCCTTATCCGGTGAGTGGTCCATCCATCAAATTCATTTTTCTCCAACATGGAAACTAGGATGTCATGCAGAACAGTGTCAAATGCTTTGCACAGGTCCAGGTAGATGATATCAGTTACTCTTCCTTTATCCACTGATGCTGTAACTCCATCATAAAAGACCACCAAGTTTGTCAGGAATGATTTGCCATGTTGGTTACCACCAATCACCTCATCTTTATTTTCCATGTGCCTTAGTAGGACCTTCAGGAGGATCTGCTCCATGATCTTGCCAGGCACAAAGGTGAGACAGGCCTGTAGTTCTCAGGATCTTCTTTTTTCCCTCCTTGAAAATCATCATTATGTTTCTCCTTTTCTGGTCAGTGGGAACTTCACCAGTCTGCAATACACAGACCCTTAAGATTTCCATTGCATATCCAATGTTCTAACATACCAATGTATTTGCTCAGGTGATAAAAATAGTACTGATTTACCAGCTTGATGTGGTGGCTGAGCTAATATTGTGTGCAAGATACTGCTCATTCAGCTCAAACTCTGCACCATGCTACGCTTACATCCTTCAAGAAGTCTTCATTTCTCCTGCATTCCTTTTTTAGGTTAGAAAACTAATTCATGTGACTTAGAATCACAAGGTTGGAAACAATCTGCAAGATCATCTCGTCCAACCGTCCTCCCATTACCCTTGCTACCACAAGCACTAAACCATATCTCATAACTCCTCATCCAGACACCTCTTGAACACTGCCAGGGATGGCAACTCCACCACCTCCCTGGGCAGGCCTGACCACTCTGAGAGAAAAAGTTCTTCCTTACGTCTAACCTAAATCTCCTCTGGTACAACTTGTGGCCATTTCCTTGGGTCCTGTTTGTTGCCTGGGAGAAGAGGCCAAAACCCTCTTCACCACAACCTCCCTTCAGGAAGTTGTAGAGTGCAATGAGGTCTCCCCTGAGCCTCCTCTTCTCCAGACTAAACAATCCCAGCTCCCTCAACTGCACCTCATAAGACTTGTGCTCCAGACCCCTCACCAGTTTTGCTGCCCTTCTCTGGACATGCTCCAAGGCCTCAATGTCTTTTTTGTAGTGAGCAAAAATGAACACAGTAATCAAGATGCGGCCTCACCAGTGCTGAGTACAGATGGGTAAATGAGTTTTGCAGTATGCTCATGGTTTTGAAAACCAGAATCTGCAGATACTTTACATTTTTATTGACATCTCTGCTATGACAACAGTGTCAGACCCACACAGGATATAACATTAAACATGATGGTTCAGCCATTTTCTGCCCAAATCTCAGTCAGTTTTTTTCCCTGTAATGTTACAGATGGGTATGCATTAGATGATTTGTGTGGGGACCAGTTTCCAACAGCACCCAAACAGTCATCAGAGCAGTTCATAATCAGAGTATGAGAGTTCAAGCATCTTTACAGTTTGAACTGTTTTCATACATCACATCTCTAAATTCTTAGCATCTTCTATTATTCATTTGTGAAGGTTTGTTCAGCAGAGATATGGTAGGAAATTCAGCCATCAGGATTGCGCTGCTTCTGATTTCCAGTATGCTCTTCCTGAAGTTTTGTCAGAAACTATTTGCTTGTCTCTGAAATCAGAGTGATCTGGTGACTCTTGGCAACCACATCTTTTCCCCCGCTTCCCCCGTATTTTGTTTTCTTTTCTTCCATGAATGCCAAGAAAATGTTCTTTCTTTTTGAAAATAGTCTTCTCCCTGCAGAATTCACATTAAGATTTTCTCAGAGGGCTTGGCTGTCACCTTCTGTAGGTTAAAAAGCTGGGATGTCTCCCCTTACTCCCCCAGAGTTTGAAGTACCTCGCACTGGGTTTCCTTGAACAGGTTTTGAACTAGTTCTATCTACATGCAGTAAACATCGTGCCAAAGAGTGGAATCTGGGAACCTGAAAACAGCATTTGCATTTTAGTAGGAAAGAATCAACATGTAGAATTATTGGATTTCCTCAGTCTCTTTACTCCTTAGGACAGATGTTACTGTGATTTCTGTGCAATGTAGACAAATCCAAGTTAAGGTATCTTAGCAAACTAGCTTCCCTATTAAACATTGAACTGATGCATTCCCAAATATCATGCTTACAAATAGGAGGGGAATCAACTTTTTATGTGGGTGGATAGTGATAGGACACAGGGGAATGGTTTTAAACTAAAAGAGCAGAGATTGAGATTAGATGTCATCCAGTCATAGAAAAAGGAGAAAGAGCACCTTTAAAACATGTTTTATTACAACCCATGGAAAACAGCAGGAAAAAGAATGGAGTAAAAAAAAAACAGAGGAAGAATCTGTGTTAAATTACCGTTTTTCAAAGAAATAGCCCCTGCAGTTCACATCACCAATCCAAATTGATGATGCTATGGCACAACTTTGATAGTTAGAGCTATCAAAAAATAAAACAAACAGGCAAACAAAAAGTTATATTGAATATTAAGCAAAAGAAAACAAAAGAAGATACTTTAGAATATTAAAAAGAATTCCAAAGAGAAATGAGGTAAAACTCAAAGCATACATTGCTCTGTTTCCTTTTGTTTTGTTTTGTTGTTTTGTTGTTTTTGCTTTGCTTGTTTGTTTTGTTTTGTTTTTGGCTAGAGCAGTAGAAAGTACACTTTGGAAAACAGATCTCCTTTGTCAGGGGAAATAGCTGCATTTCCTTCTATATCTCAGGTTTCACTATATGTGTGGGATAAGTCAATAGAGGAAAGCAATCAGCTCCAGTGCTCTAAAGCACACCTGTGTGCAGATTAGATGTGGCTCTGTTAGTGGGGATTAAAGAATTCATTCTTTTTTTCTTTTTTTTTTTTTTCCTCTAGATGATAAAAGATTTCTGGGCGACAAGAAGTCGTGTGGAGCAAAAAAATAGAGAGAAATGTATATAGAAATACAGCTGTGCTCCTTTTGTTTACTGATGTTCCCAATCCCTCCTTGAAGCACCAGTTTTTTGTGAGCATAGGTAGGGCAATATCTGTGCAATTACTTCAGGACATATGCTTTCTTTTTCTAAGTAGTAGAGTAGATTCATGCTTCTTTGCAACTTCACTGTGAACTTTAATCTTCGTGCTCATGTATGTCTGGTTAAATACCTTCAAGGCTTTTCTTTTCTATTACTTAAGAATGTATTCCTATTAAATCTGGCATTTCCCTGGTGTTTCAGAGAGATTGAATGCAGAATCTCTTATACATATAGCTTGAACCTTTGATATTTGCATCCAAGTGTGTTCAAGTAATGTTACTGTATAGTTATAGAAACATCCTACACAGCAATCACCTTATAAGAAAAATCCACAGGTTTTGATTACAGTCTTTTGTTCTCTGAATAGGTGTATTGCTTTTTATAACACCTCTACACTGTTGACAACCATATTTCATTTCAGATATTTTGAGAAATTCAGGGAAGCTGTTCCATTTTGACAATAAAATAATATTTTATTTGCTTCTCCATAGATCTCTTTTATTTCCACACTCATCCAAAGAGAAATAAACAAAATAATATGAGTCCAGTCACATGAACTTCAACTGAACAGAAATTTTGAAAGTAACAGATAATCAATTGGCAACGATATTAAAAACAAACAAACAAACAAACAAACAACAACAACAAAAAACACAGAAAATATAAATACAGTGTTTATCCAGGCAGTCAACACTAATGCATAAATGAAATATTAATAGTTCATATGTTTTTCATTGCAGCACACTACACCTTTGACGAAGGGAATGGAATACATCCCCATACTAGAATTAAATAGTGATTTCTCAGTCACAGAGCTGCACAAGATTCTTACATTGGTTCGGAACCAGTGAGAGATCAAGACCTACATTTTCCTTGTCTCCTATACAATCATTTTTATTCCAACAAATAGAACTGAGGAGAAATTATATGTCTAAATTCCTTGTACATTTTCATAGATTTTCTTTTTTAAAACAATACTTTCATGGAGGTATTGGTCTGGTCTTATAAGCAATAATAATGTTGCATTTGTGACTTTGCACTAGAGAATTAATTCTGTATAGCCTGCCTTTTTTTATTTTATTACACCTGGCTATGGATATGGAGTATGCAGTTGAGTAGCATAGCTTTTGAAAAGATTAGGGATTGGATTAATTATATCAGCACTTCATTTGTTTTCCGGTTTTAGTTAAACAAGGAAAGGTATTGACTCCATGGCTTCTGATTCTGTCCAAGAGTTTCTGTTACTCTGTTACATACTGGAGTAATCACTGCCTCATACCTGGTTTTATTCCACTAGATGCCAACTTTATGGGGACAAGGGCTTTGGATAATCCATGTTTTATTCAGTTCCAGAATCAAGGCATTAGCACAGGCACAGTCCTTTATTCCGAATAATAACTGACTTCCAGTAGAGTATCAATATATCTGCATCTGATCCTGACATGTTGTATAATTCAGCCAGTGGCATCCATCCATAACTAATAACGATTTTAGATAGAGAACAAAACTCTCTACGACAATGTATGGAGTCACTGTACAAAAGAAACATAACTCCTCTGGCCACATCTACAGACCAGAGATCTTTGCATTTTTTTTTTTTTTTTTTTTTTTAATATATATAATGATGCATTCCTCTGTAAGAACATTCCTTTTGTAGAATGTCAGTATATAATTAGAGATGTGTGTTTTATGTCACTGTGTTAGTATCACAACAAAACACAAAGATTCAGATCTACTCTTGGAAATAAAAATGTCCCCTAAAATTAATAGAGCTGATTTGTTCTTGTAGTGCATGTGAATTTCACGTTTTCCTTCCCTTCATAGTAAAACAAATGACTATTTTCTGAACTCAAATAATTTGTTTATCTTAATTTTATCCAATAAAATGCTTAGTCTTTTATGTAAATAATTAGGAAGAATAGCTATAGTTAACAATAGAATTATAGATTTTTATGGCATGGGGGGTGTGTGGGGGGGAGGGAACAACTTATCTTACATCCCACTCTAATTAAAGTATGTTAATTATGGGAACAGATTTATTTAAACTACACTTTGTTTGTGTAAGTTCAATATATGGCAGATATTTAAATATTTCTGCTAGCATGGAAATAAGGTAATTGAAATTCCTTACCTTCTTGTTTTAGTTAGCTTTGGCCAATTCCCATTTTCTAAATCTATACATGAAACACTATTTTATAAATAAAAAGCTAAGTGAAAATGCCTAGCTACTGATATTAATCTGTGGAGGATGATTTTAGCACAATGATTTTGACACTAACAATAGGGTTTTTGTGTCATTGACTGTTTCCTGATTTGGGACTGATTGGTTTCCTGATTATTTAAAAATAAATTCTCAACTGAAAGAAATCTTTAGTCATTTGTAGTTTGCTTAAAGGCACTCTACTGTGAGTATATGCTGAATGACACGGTCAGAAAGTTGGGCAGTGACAGGCAACTTTAGAACCATACTCAGTTGCCAGAGTTTCCCTGAAACAGTCCTTCCACTTAAGCACAGTTAGCCAGTGCTATCTGAAACTCCTTCAAGGCATCTGAGTTGTTCAAACTGTACTAGTGTATATGAACCCATGACTTTTAGGAGTGACAGCTGAATATAGGCATTGAAGGCATTAAGTGTCTCGATGTGGGCAATTGAATTGAGCCCTCAGGACTCAATTCATTTTCCTTAACTAAATTTACACAACATATGTTTATGTATTTCTGTGTAGGATCTTTACTGACAGGAATAGGTACAGTGCATTTGGCTTGTTTTAGACATCCATATTTGGATGAGACGTTTTGTCCACAGTTCCTTTCTGTGTTTCTGAAAAGATTTCAGAAACCTGGGGCATTGGCATCTGCACTGTAGATATCTGAGCTTCAGTGCTTGAAATGCCATTCTGCAGGTACACTGGCCAGAAAAGACAGGCCAAAACGAATGTACCTTCTTTGGTAATTGTAAAAGGAGAAGAGGCTTCAATGGACTAAGAGAAGGCTGAAGTACTGAATGAGTTCTTTGCCTCGGTCTTCACTGGCAGCCAGCATTCTAGTATTTTTCATGTCCCTGAGCCTGCATCCCTAAACCTCTAGGTGGGAACCAGGGCAGTAAATCCCCCCCCACTGTAAGGGCAGAGCAAGTCCGAGACCACCTCATGAGACTGAATGCATACAAGTCTATGGGGCTGGATGGCGTGCACCCCAGGGTTCTGAAGGAGCTGGCTGAGGTGGTTGACAAGCTGCTCATCATACTTGGAAAGTTGTGGCTGTCGGGTGAGGTCCCAGATGACTGGAGGAAGGGTCACGTCGCTCCCATTTACAAGAAAGGGAGTAAGGAGTACCCAGGGAACTACAGGCCGGTGAGTCTCACCTCTGTGCCTGGGAAGATCATGGAACAGATCATCCTGGATGACATGCTTGATCACGTGAGGAATGGGTGTGTGATCTGAGACAGCCAGCACGGCTTCACCAGGGGAAGGTCATGCTTGAACAATCTGGCAGCCTTCTATGATGGAGTGATGGCATTGGTGGACAAGGGAAAGGCGACTGATGTCATTTACCTGGACTTGAGCAAGGCCTTTGACATGGTCCCCCACCACATCCTTCTCTCCAAATTGGAGGGATATGGATTTGATGGGTGGACCACTTGATGGATAAGAAATTGGTTGGAAGGCCGCAGATAGAGGGTGGTCATCAATGGCTCTATGTCCAGGTGGAAGCTGGTATACGAGTGGCGTCCCCCAGGGGTCTGTTTTGGGACCGGTGCTCTTTAACATCTTTATCAATGACATTGATGACGGAATCAAGTGCACCCTCAGCAAGTTTGCTGACGACACCAAGCTGAGTGGTGCGGTTGACACGGTTGAAGGACGGGATGCCATTCAGAGGGACCTCAACAGGCTTGAAAGGTAGGGCTGGGTGAACCTGATGAGGTTAAACACAGCAAAGTGCAAGGTTTTCCACTTGAGCCAGAGGAATCCCAGGCATCCCTACAGACTGGAAGGAGCGGTCCTTGAGAGCAGCCCTGCAGAGAAGGACCTGGAGATACTGATAGATGAAAAGCTTAACATGAGCCAGCAATGTGCTCCTGCAGCTCGAAAAGCAAATGGTATCCTGGGCTCCATCAAAAAAGGGGTGGCCAGCAGGGACAGGGAGGTGATTGTCCCCCCCTACATTGCTCTTTTGAGACCCCATTTGGAGTACTGTGTCCAGGGCTGGAGCCCCCAGTACAAGAAAGACAGAGAGCTGTTGGAGAGGGTCCAGAGGAGAGCCACAAAGATGATCAGGGGACTGGAGCACCTCCCCTACAAAGACAGGCTGAGGGAGCTGGGTTTGTTCAGCTTGGAGAAGAGAAGGCTGTGGAGTGACTCATTGCAGAGTTTCAGTACCTGAAGGGAGCCTACAAACAGAAGGGGAATCAATTCTTAGAAAGCGTACATGACAGCAGGGCAAGGGGAAATGGTTTTAAGTTGAGAGAGGAAAGATTTAGGTTGGATGTCAGGGGGAAGTTCTTTACAGAGAGAGTAGTAAGGTGCTGGAACAGGCTGCCCAGAGAGGTTGTGGATGCCCCGTCCCTGGAGGTGTTCAAGGTCAGATTGGATGGGGCCCTGGGCAACCTGGTCTCCTCTAATGGGGAGGTTGCTGGCCCTATCTGTGGCAGGTGGATTGGAGATTCATGATCCTTGAGGTCCCTTCCAACCCTGGCCATTCTGTGATTCTGTGAAATGCAAACATTGAGGGTCATCTACTGTCTTGTCTGTATCTGACTTACCTAGTGGCTCACTTTAGTGTCCATTTCATCACACTTCATCTGTTTACCTTGCAGAACATCGTTGTGTGCTTTCGATCTGCCTGCTTTCCTGATTAGTGTCACATAAACCTAAAAAAAAATCTGATTAAATCAAAGAATTGTAATCACTATGTAGACTGTGTACGTAATAGTGATAGTCGCAGTCAACCATAGGAGGAAGGTCATTGTGGTTCTATTATTTCAGAAGAAAGGGGATTAAGACTTTAATGCAAGATGCTGAAATAAGACATACAAGTCTGATAATTGGTTCACACAGTCACACGGCTAGAGTGAACTTGGTTATGTTTTGCTTTCCATTTGAGTAGAGAATCTACTGTTATGGGTTGGTCTTGGCCAGCAGCCAAGCACCCACACAACCATTCACTCACTCCCCTCTCCACTGTTCAGGATGGGAGAGAGAACAGAAAGAACAAATGTGAGAAAAACTGTGGGTTGAAATAAAGACAGTTTAGTCAGTGAAGGAAAGAACAGAAAAGTAGGGGGAAAAAAAGAAAAAAGTGATACAAAAGCATTCGTTCACCACCTCCCACTCTCAGGCCCATGTCCATCCAGTCTTCAAGCAACAATAACCTTGGAAGTCAAGCTCCCATCCCCAGCTCTCTTCTTTCTCCACTCAAGTTGTACTGCAGAATATGCCATGCAGCATGGAATAGTACCCTGGCTAGCTCACCTCAGGTGTTTCAGCAGCTTTTTTTTCCCAGTCTCTTGCCTACCAACTACTCAGAGTGGGGGCAGAGTGGGAGATAGAGAAAACCTTGATACAGTGCAAGTATGATTCAGACAAAACAACAGTGTGTTTCAACACTGTTTTAGCTACAAATCCAAAACACATCACCACAGCTACTATAAAATTCACTTCATCACATCCAGACACAGTACAACAGCTAACATCTTTGCCTTCTCTGGGGCAAGGCAAAATCAGAAGTGCTAGAGAACAGCATGGTTTATACACATGCTACCACCTGCTGAGGGATAGGCACAGTAAAGGGGTGAACAGATAAAAATAGTGGAACAGTTCCAGAAACAGACTGAACATCTGATCTGTCCTTAGTTCCCAAAGCAACTCAGCTGTCATTATTAAAGTTTACTTTTTTATTTGCTGCATGGATGATCTTAAATGGAAAACCAGATGGATATTCCTCTTTGTCAGTTTAAATTGGATTCTTAAGGATGGAATAAAGGTTTAAAATTATCCATTTATTTTTGGCCCTATCTGAACAACAACTTGAATTTAATTTTAAAGACAATACAGAAATTTGTACATTAAAATTCATAAATCTTTCATTGTGCATTCTGTTTTTACCAGGCAAAAAGAATCAAACTGCTTGCTTTGTAGCTGTTAGATCCTTCTCCACTTTGATTTCTTCCCCTCCTACTCTAAGTAAACGGAGATCATCACTACCTCTTATTGAACATTTGCCAAGAGAAGGTGCTGGTTGAAATTACAGGTTATGAAGAAGAACACTCCACTTGCAAATTGGTTTACGATTCTTTTCCCATGAAAGGTATCATATTGACATAATACATATTTTTCTACAATGCTTTGTATTAATAGCAAGCTGGTGCTTGCTCATCAGTAGCTGAAGTGTTCTATTTGGCAACTTTGGCCTTATTTGTAGTTTTCTTCATTTGAAGACACTGTTGTTATCACATCATGCAAGCAGCTGCGGTGCCAACCATTCCCAATATTGTTTTGCTTGCAGCATCACTGGCACTTGTTTAATTATTGGCTCATTTCATTTAAACTACCTACCGTAAAAACATTTTAGTATTTTAAGCCAAATAGAACACTTGAGAATATTTTTATCACTGATCACATAAAGACTCAGAAAAAGATAGGAGCACCTGGATGCATTTCTCATTTCATATATGGTTAAGTTAATTATATTAGTTAATAAGAAAGATTGTGCATTAAAGCATTGGATACAGCCAGGAGGTTTTTATGTAACAAGCATATTTTCAAAATATATTGGTTGCATACTGATACTCAGGGTTTTCTTCTTGGGCTGAGGAAGTAACTGGAATTGCATATTGCATTGTAGAAGATTTAAATTCACCTTTGCTTGCATGATGGCAGTAAGTCAGAGGCTGGAACTAGAATCTGGCATCAATGAGTTTTGCCAGTGTTTCCCAGTATTATATGGACAGACTAAGTCAAAATGCTGGATTAAGACATTTTTGCACTTTGGTTCACTTGAAATTCCTATGGCTGTGCATGTTCTCATGTTTAGGCATGTTTGTGAACCTGGAATCTAAAGTGACAGACAAAACAAAACAACTAAACAACAT